>NC_133970.1:15536376-16206333 GCF_031877795.1 Strix aluco
TGTTTGTGGATGTTGTTTACTGTTTTCCACAGCATTCTCCTGGAGAAACACTATCCATCATATTTGAGAAGTTGCAGCAGTCCCATGAAGTTCCTGCTGACTGGAAAAGGGGAAACATAACCCCATTTTTAAAAACGGAAATAAAGACCACCAGGGGAACTACAGGCCAGTCAGTCTCACCTCTGTGCCCGGCAAGATCATGGGGGGGGCAAGATTGGGGGATTTTTAAGCCAAAAGACAATCGTATATATATGCTAAGACCTGTTTCCTTCTTTTACATGATGAACATTATTATGGTGTTAAGGATGTCAGGAAGGTATTTGGAGCGAGAAACTTTTGTGTTTTGTGAGCTTTGTCATACATTGTATAACCATGGCCACAACTGTAAATAATATTGCTGGCTCTGCTTGTCTTGCATTTGTGCATTTAACTTGGGGATAAGGATAAGGAGCTCCAGCTGTCACTCAGCATGACCTTCCTGTGCACAGACCATGCCCAGATTGTCATGTAGCTCTTTTGCTCCACTTAACAATTCTGCATCTATTAGATCCCTCAATGCTGTAATCATTGTGAAAGTCCCAGCAAACTGTGGGTATTAAGAATTGATAGTTAGCAAAATGTAAACTGACCTTGAGGTTAGAAGAATGATTGTGGATAACTGAGGCAACATTACGGAACACGGTGTTGCGAGCATGAGAAACAGCAGGTCGGAACACCACCTGCAGAATGCATGGTGAGCGTGTGAGCAGTAAACAGATAAAACCTGAAGGTCAGTAGGATGTAGAAGTAAAAACAAACCTATGTAAACAAGTGGGAATAAATTGGGAGCTGGCACACAGTGCGGTGGCATTTGCTCTTGGCAATGCTCCCCCTTCAACAAACCTGAGTGAGTTCATTATTATTCAGCGTGTTGCCCTGGTCCCAGCTGGTCTGAGACCGACAGCAAACAGAGATTATTGTTGCTGTTACTTAGATGAGTGAAATAGCACTGGTTTTTTTCTATAATTTTGGAATGGGGGATAGACTGCAGGGTTCTGCGTATCCCACCTGTTTCGTGGAAACAGACTCTACAACTCAGAGAGAGTTATAAAGCAGGTATGTTTACTCCGGCACCAGGGTGCAAGGGGATTTCTCCACAAAGCTTGCACGCCAACAGCACATTTTACCAGAAACTTATAGAGTGTGGATATACATATTCATTGGATTCCAACGTTCTTTCTGGTGGTGGTTTTGACGCGAGTGGCAACCATGGTTCAGTCCACTCATGGAGGACGATAAGATGAAACTAGCTCAGATAAGTTCTAGACCCCGGAGAGGGACTGCGCCCTGCCCGCTCGCCCTGCCCGCTCCAACTATTGCGCAAACCGATGCGCCTCACCCTTCTGACGCGCCACGCCCTGGTCGCTCGCACTCCCTGGGGGCTGCTCTTGTACATGAGGGGCGTGGGGTGTCGTCACTCCAGTCTCCGCCCACTCTGAGTCCCCGCTGTCCTCGTTAGCAGCAGCTCGGTCTTCCCACTCGGGGGGAGGCGACTTGAGGCTCTCCCTCTTCCCTGGGCTTCTGCCTTCGCGTCTTGCAGTTTTGTCACGGGTTTTTGATGCTTTCAGGAGGGTCCCCTGCCGCTGTCCTCCTCTTCGGAGCCCCTCTCGTCAGCAACTCATTCAAATGCAAGCAATAACTGACTTTTGGAGCTCAAAGGCAAGCAAAAGAAGGCGTCTTTTAGGTCCAGTACGGTAAACCAAGCCAATTCAGGTACTAATCTAATTAATAGTGTATATGGGTTTGCTACAACAGGATGCAGATCTCCTCCTCTCTTATTGCTATATGCTGTCTATGCTCTGTCCAACAAGGTCTCCAAATTCCTACTCTCTGACAGTTTCAGCTTCTGTAACTTCTTTCGAATGTCACATGCTGATTGCCCTATAAATAATGACACTAACTGTTCTGTTCCCACCTCTGATCCTGGATCTAAGGGTGTGTCGCCTCACGGTATCCCGCAGCTTATCCAGGAATTCTGATGGAGTATCTTTAGGTCCCTGCGTATAGGGCCGCACAGTTAATTGGATGATCCGGGAAATTACAGGCCTGTCAGCTTGACGTCAGTGCCCGGGAAGCTGATGGAGCAGCTCATCCTGAGTACCATCACACAACACATGCGGGACAACCAGATGATCAGGCCCAGTCAGCATGGGTTTATGAAAGGCAGGTCCTGCTTGACAAACCTGATCTCCTTCTACGACAGGGCGACCTGCTTATTGGATGAGGGAAAGGCTGTGGATGTTGTTTACTTTGACTTCAGTAAGGCCTTTGACACCGTTTCCCACAGCATTCTCCTGGCAAAACTGGCTGCTCGAGGCTTGGATGATCGCACGCTTTGCTGGGTAAAAAACTGGCTGGATGGCCGGGCCCAAAGAGTGGTGGTGAACGGAGTTAAATCCAGTTGGCAGCCGGTCACAAGTGGTGTCCCCCAGGGCTCGGTTTTGGGGCCACTCCTGTTTAACATCTTTATTGATGATCTAGACGAGGGGATTGAGCGCACCCTCAGTCAGTTTGCAGATGACACCAAGTTGGGTGGGAGTGTTGATCTGCTCGAGGGTAGGGAGGCTCTGCAGAGAGATCTGGACAGGCTGGAGCGATGGGCTGAGGCCAACTGGAGGAGTTTCAATAAGTCCAAATGCCGGGTGCTGCACTTGGGCCACAACAACCCCCAGCAGCGCTACAGGCTTGGGGAGGAGTGGCTGGAGAGCTGCCAGTCAGAGAGGGACCTGGGGGGGTTGATTGACAGCCGGCTGAACATGGGCCAGCAGTGTGTCCAGGTGGCCAAGAAGGCAAATGGCATCCTGGCCTGTATCAGAAATAGCGTGGCCAGCAGGGACAGGGAAGTGATCTTGCCCCTGTACTCGGCACTGGTGAGGCCGCACCTTGATTACTGTGTTCAGTTTTGGGCCCCTCACTACAAAAAGGACATTGAATGACTCGAGCGTGTCCAGAGAAGGGCAACGAAGCTGGTGAAGGGTCTGGAGCACATGTCGTACGAGGAGCAGCTGAGGGAACTGGGGTTGTTTAGTCTGGAGAAGAGGAGGCTGAGGGGAGACCTCATCGCCCTCTACAACTACCTGAAAGGAGGTTGCAGAGAGCTGGGGATGAGCCTCTTTAACCAAGTAACAAGCGATAGGACAAGAGGTAATGGCCTCAAGTTGCGCTGGGGAAGTTTTAGACTGGATATTAGGAAGCATTTCTTTACAGAACGGGTTGTTAGGTGTTGGAATGGGCTGCCCAGGGAGGTGGTGGAGTCCCCATCCCTGGAGGTGTTTAAGAGTCGGGTCGACATAGCGCTTGGGGATATGGTGTAGTTGGGAACTGTCAGTGCTAGGTTAACGGTTGGACTAGGTGATCTTCAAGGTCCTTTCCATCATAGATGATTCTGTGATTCTGTGATTCTGTGAATGCTGAGCATGATTTTCTATGTTATGGAATATGCCTTTGGGTAGTTCAGGTCAGCTGTTGTGGCCTGTGCACCCACCCAATCAAAATGGAGTTTCCTGGCTGCTGAAATATAGTGGCCTTTGATTTCTGTTTTTCGTGCCCTTGTTCTCAGGGCTTTATGGTAATTGGGGCCCTCAGCCAATAAGGGCTGATTGATATACACCACAGGTCAGATTTGGCTGGGGTATAAATGGAGTCCCCTGGGGGAGCCATTTTGAGCTAGTCCCCCCTGGAGCAGCATGCTGTGATTGAAGACTCTCCCCTTGGGTTGAGATGCTGCCAAATGAAATTCCTTGAGGTTCCCCACTTGGGTTGGGACACTGCCCAAGGAAATTCCTCGAGGTTGAGAGATCTCACTGTTTAGGTGAGTGACAGAGCATTTCGGATTGTCGTTAAATCTTGGAGTTTGTGCACCTGCACACTAGCAGGACATGGGAAGTTGACAGCTCCTTGATTTCTTAGCAACAACTGAAAACATCAGTGTATTATCAACATTCTTCTCATACCAAATCCCATACTGAATCCAAAACACAGCACTATTCTAGCTTGTTGCATTTAAGGTAACTAATTAATTTGGTAAGAGATGAATCCCCTTGCATTCTAGACAGTCCTCAGAGATTAGAGGGGCTAGGGGTGGCTGGACTTATCTCTTAATAGCTATGCCAATTATGGCCGTAACTATAGGCCTGACACCAGATGCACGAACAGCCCGTATGCTGTAGGTCTGGTTGCATTCAAGAGAAGCAGTCAGGTTCACGAATAGTACGGTTTATTCTTATGCAACATCTACAGAGTCTTTGAGATTGCCTACGATAAATGCACAAACTGCAGGTTGGCTGTATAGCACTGCACACAAAAGAAAAACGATTGCAATCACACACACTTAATTCCTGGGTAATCACTCGGCATAGCCGAGGGCCCAAATTTTACCAGACCAGCCGGGATCGGGGTGACGCGCTGAATCATGACAAATTCACTCAAGTTTGTTGAAGGGGGAGCATTGCCAAGAGCAAATGCTGCTGCGCTGTCTGCAAGCTCCCAATTTATTACCAATTGTTTACATAGTTTCATTTCTACTTCTACATCCTACTGACCTTCAGATTTTGCCTGTTTACTGCTCACACGCTCACCATGCATTCTGCAGGTGGTGTTCCGACCTGCTGTTTCTCATGCTCGCAACACGGTGTTCCATAATGTTGCCTCATTTACCCACAATCATTCTTCTAACCTCAAGGTTAGTTTACGTTTTGCTAACTATCAATTCTTAATTCCCACATCTTCCCCTTCTTTGTTTTGTAGCTTTGTTTCCATGGCGATCATTGCAATCAGTCACGGTTCGGCCTCCCTCACTGCGGACAGGAGGAGTCATATGTGTCACAGGATGACAAATCCTGTAAAACAAATCAAACATCCCAGGCCTGCTAAAACCCACATCTGTAGGTTCAGACCTGCAGCCCAATGCCTAGGGTTGAGTCATGATAAACTTTCGCCTAACTCTCATGATGTCATCATGAGTTAATTTCTGAATCTCATTTAATTCATGCTGTAATGAATTATGTAGTTTGGTAACTTGTTGTTGCAGATTGCTAGAAAAGGCTCCTTATAGATGCATCTTAACCAGCTCCCATGTCGTATCCTTCAGTAATGTTATTTATAACCTGTGCCACCATATGGGCTGTTTGAACAGAATGTACAAGGGCCGTAGAAGCTACCACAGCTGTGGCCGCAATTATAATAGCCGAGATAATAAAGGCTATCAGCCATCCAATGAATCGCTTTTGTCGTTTTGCTGCAACTTGTTGTCTCAACAGCTTGTTTAATTGAGACAGTCCAGAGTCACCCTCCCAAGGGCAAGTAAGATTGACTGGTAACCATAATTCAGATCTACATCTTAAAGAAAAAATTACTGTAAGCTTCCGGCTAGATACATTGGCCATAGATAGACAACTAAAATACTGAGGATCTGTAATGATGATCTGATATCAGCCACTACTATTGCTTATTCATGCCTCTTTTCCAGCCAACAAAATATACGGACGAGTTGCACAGATGGTCTAAAATACAGGTGCTGTTGTGGCTGCAGCAGCACACATGCACCCCCTCCTCCTGTGGACATACACACAGGGGGGCATCTGCATACAATGCTATATTAGCAACATTCAAACGATATGACTGATTCTCTGTGTCTCAAGGAGGAAGCCAAGCCCCTCCAGTCCACTGTGTGTCGTTATTGGCTACTGGTACATCGGGATCCCACCAACTTACCAAAACAAAAAATGGTGGGTCGATGACGTGTGCCCAAGATACGTGACCAGCTGCTCCTGGCAAAAATAACAAACCTATACTTACTGCTGAGTTGGTTGAAATAAGGGCCAAATAAGCAAGAAAGGTTTTTTCCAGCGTTGGCATCGCTCCTACACATACCATCATATCTTCTGCTTGCTGTTGTAGTTGTTTTAGACTTCCCCGAGTGATAGCTGCAGTCACCGAGTTCCTAGGGGAACGTAGCCTGTGTGCCTATTCCCGCACTGTCAGTTGAGAGATCTGGGGTATCGGGTTGGAGGGTTGATCCTTCCAGCTCATCATATGGCTTGACTTTTCTTGCCGGTATCCACCAAGGACCTGTGGGTGACAAAAGACAAGCATACCCCCTCCCCCAGACCAGCAGATCTACTGGCCCTCTCCAGGTCGGGCCTCCTTTGGGATCCTTATACAAGACCCGTGGTTTAATTATAGAGTCCGTTGTGGTGCTAAATGACATTCTGGTGCTGTCAGGGCAAAACTATTTCTGTTTAAAAAATTAAGAGTATATAAAGCCATTGCCAGCTGATTATATGGTGTGTCCAGAGAATTCCCCCTTCTTTGTTTTAAAATCAAGGCTTTTAGTGTAGCATGTGCACGTTCGACTATTGCCTGTCCTGTGGGGTTATGAGGAATACCTGTCTTATGCTGAATCTGTGTGGAACCCTCTTGATAACACGGACAAGTCTGACACCTTCCATCTCTAAAATCCACCGTCATTCTCCAGGATCCGTCACTTTTCTTGACAGGCCATATTGGATTGTTCCAAGCTGTGGTGATTGGCTTTAAAACTCCTACATCTAATAAATCTCTAATTGTCTGTGATATCTCTTCATGTCCTCCCGGAATTCTACATTGCTTCATCGTGACTAACTTAGTCGCAGCTGGAATCTGCACAGGAGGCGTTTATACTCTACCGACCGTAACAGGTCTGGCACTAATACAGGGTTTAACTCCAAATCTATGCTGACCATCAGAAAGATTTAAAGTTAGTCCTTTTAGAATGTCTATACCTATTATATATTCAGGAACGGGGACAATCATGACTGTATACAATCGTCTTGGGAGGTTTCCTATTTGCATTTCCATTTGTGTTTGTACAGCTTCAATGTGTTTTCCTTTCAAACCTGTGATAATTACAGGTTGTCCTTTAAATTTCCCGGGATTCCCATATATTAAGGAAGCCTCCACTCCAGCGTCAATCAGGGCATTTACAGTTTGTGGGGACCATAATATTGATTCCCCTCCCTTGCCTCCTGCAAAGGGTACAAGTCAGAAAACGGTGCCCTGTGGGAGGCATCGGCCTGTCAGCCCTGCACAGCCTCTGAATCAACAGCTAGGCTTTGATGAGAAACAGGCCTTGGGAGAAAGATAAGAAACTGCTGAGTTGTGCCAAGGGGGCAGGGAAAAACAACGGACAGCTGCAACACTGAACTGTGGAAAAGTACTGAACTGTGAGAAGTTACCGCCGTGAACAGCGCGTGAACAAGAAGGTGATTGGTCTGCACAGCGCGTGTTAGAGTGGTCTTATGCTGACAGGAGAAAAGGTTGATAACTGTCTAATTGCTGATTTGCTAATTATGAAGTAAGAGCTTTGGTGAGAGCATAAGTATGTACTATTGGAAAAATAAACGGCTTTGCTTGTTATAACTCTCATAGAGTTGTGCAGGTCCGATATCCTCCCGCAACAAATGGTGACCCCGATGTCCCAGGACGGAGCGCAGAAGACGCCGCGGGAGGATCCCCGGTTGGAGGTACTGTCTGCAGCGGGGTGTGACAGGGAGGATGGAAAACAGTCGATCGACGGAAAATCACCCGGGAGAGGTGATCAATCGGGGGCAGCATGGGGCAGAACATGTCCCCAGGGGAGATGGCCACTGCCAGACTCCTGCTGCATATACTCTCTAAGAGAGGGATAACTTATACTCTAAGAGAGGGATAACTTATAAGGAAACTTCTGTACGAAGGTTACTTAAATGGTGCAGAAACCACGGCTATCCTGCCGATACCCTCACAGCCTTTGAACCAGCAAAATGGGCTGAAATAGGTGAACGGTTGTGGGATGCCATTTCCAAGGGGGATCAGCATGCCAGTGAGCTAGCGACCACTTGGAAGTTGGTTTCGGACACTCTTAAAGCGCAGAGTTGGCAGCGGCGGCCCCGGGCCTCCCCAAGCCCCCCCGCCTTGGAGCGACTGCCTGCGGCCATCTGGCACCGCGCGATCGTCTGTCCCACCTCCCCCGAACACCAAAAGCAGCAGTTTTTACAGAAGGTGCTGACACTGTGATGCCGAGTCCCTTGTCCATTCTAAAAGGACTAACTTTAAACCTTTCTGATGGTCAGTGCACTAAAGGCCTTGATTTAAAAACAAAGAAGGGGGAATTTTCTGGACACACCACTGTGGTGGTTTAGGCCCTGCCGGGATCCGAGACCACATTGCTGCTACCACTCCCCCTCGGACCTGACGGGGCAGGGAGTGAAATACAAACCCCAAGGTTGAGATAAGGAAAAAAAATTTAATACAACAGTGTAACAACAACAAACCAAACAACAACACTAACAATAACAATAACAGTAATAACAATGAACAGAACAAGAGATATACCGCACGGATGCAGAAGTGAGGGGACCGACCCGGACCAAAACCGTCCCTGCTCTTCCCGAGCTTGGGCGCCCGGACCTGACATCAGCATGGTATTGAATAATCTGGCTAGAGCTCCTTCCCCACTGCTGGGGAAACGTAACCCTATCCTAGCTGAACCAGGACAAACACATAATCAACTAGCAATGGCTTTATATATTCTTAATGGTGTTTTGATGTTTGTAGTATTTGTCATTTGATGTTGTGTGAGTAATAAGTGTAAGGGCCCCTTTGTGTGGGTGTGTGACTGTTCTGCGGGTGTGAGGCGCAGCCCAGCCGCAGCTGCGGAGTGCGGAGTTCTCTGACCCGCAGTTCCGTTATCCCGCAAGGGAAGCGGCCGGAGAGGAACGAAGCGCAGGGCAGACTCTGTACCAGTGGGGGGGTAGTGCAGGACCAGTGAACATTCCTTAGGACAGAGCGCCCTAGTGCCCGCCCGCTGGGTCACTGGGGCTGCCTGTTTGTTCGGGCTCAGTGTTTGAAGTGTCATAGGTGAGATATCTCCTCTAGCGGGAGGCAGTAATTCTGTGTTAATTGTTGTCTTGAATTTAGGTGCGTGCTCTGTGGGGAGAGTGCACCCTTGTACCATCTGCCTGAGGGGGTATTGTCAGCTTACTTGGGTAGTGTTTTAAGGTAAAGTAGATGAGATGGGAAGCGGCCAGAGTGGGGGAATAGTCAAAAAGAGTCCCCTAGGCTGTATTTTAAAACGCTGGAAGAAGATAGGGGGACCTCCAGGCGCAAGTGTGAATAAAAAGACACTAATGAAATATTGCAATCAGGGGTGGTTTATAATAATTTAGTCGATACCAATCAGGAGTGGACTTAGCAGCCTCCGAGTCATTAACATCATTAGATACCATGGTATCCTTGAAACCAACAGGAGTATATAGACTGTTGGGAAAAAAAAAAAAAAAAGAGTGCATTATGAAAGGTAGACAGCGCCTACCATTTCTTGCTGGTCAGGAACCTGTGTGTATCATTGTTCTGGTTACTATGCACATGTTACAGTGGCTAATACAAATGTCTTTGAGCAAGCACGAATTTCACATGCATTTTTTCCACCAAAACACCAGGGCAATACAAAACCACTTTTTTTTATCAAGGCGTCAGGCTAAAGACATCATTGCCACTTGCCCTGAATACCAGAGGACTCCCTCTCTTCAACAGCCAGTGGTGTCAACCCTCGGGGACTCACCTCCTCAGAATTATGGCAATCTGACGTCACTCACTTCGCTGCATTTGGAACGTTAAAATATGTACCTGTGTCTGTTGATACCTTTTCTGGAGCAGTGTTTGCGTCCTGCCATACAGTGGGGAGTCAAGCATCTGACCGGCATTCCCCACTCACCGACCGGACAGGCCATTGTGGAGCGTACGCATGGCACGCTAAAGCATCTATTGCAACAACAAAAAAGGGGAGATGGAGGGTATCAATCTACACCTCACGAAAGGCTAAATAAGACATTATATGCCATGAACTTTTTAAACATTTCCCCTGTCTCACAGGTGCCACCAATATTGTGTCACTTCTCATCGCAGATACCAGATCAACAAGAAGTCCAGGGCAAGGCTCAAGTGTCAGCAAAAAACCTGAAAAGTGGTAACTGGGAAGGACCAGATCCTTTAATAACCTGGGGAAGAGGTTATGCTTGTGTCTCCACAGGTCACGGTCCCCGGTGGTTACCGGCAAGGTGTGTGCGACCACACCTGAGGCGTGAGAGGCAGCTTTTGGTGGACACTCAGGAGCCGGCTGTGGGGGCTGTGGGTGCCCCTGTGCCGACAGTTTGCGGTCTCTTCGACTGATCATTTAAGCAGAATGTATGGGTAATGCTTGCTGCTGCAATAGGACCAAATACACTGTCTCTGTCCTTAATCACACTACAGTTGCCAACTCTTTTAAGAGAAAATGCTGACAGTAATTGCAACTCCTTAATGAAATATATAGGCTTACTAGTCACTAGTGAAAGATGTAGCTTAGACAAAATGTAGTTATTAATAAGGATGAAATGCTATAAAAATGTGTGTATTTAACTTTCTTTGTTTAGCAATATTAAGAATTAAGAACTCAAGTGTTTAACCTTATTAGAAACTCCCTTGGTTTTCCCCCTTGAGTGGTGGCCAGGCTCTGGGTGGAACCCAACAGGAGGATGAAATCAGATGTTTCCGCTCAAAGAATATTGCCAGTTATTTTGGCCTGTTGATTAGAGGCTGGACCTGCTTGCAGCGATGTTGGATGCCTCACCTACGGATGGACGCATCGCGTAGGATTTCCGGTTTGCGAGGAAGGGCACTCTAAATTCTCGCTGCATCCAGGGTTCCCCAGCAATTGCGGATCTGAATGTTAGTACCCCATTAAGTAAGTGTGCTATTCTGTATCTTCCTTATTTTGTAACACTTAGTCAAAGACTGTCCTACTCTTTTCAACTAGTACCTGTAACTGCTGTTTTATTTTTAGCCTTTTGTAGAATTGTTTTAGGTATGCTGTGTTTTTTAAAGTTTGTCTAAACCTTAATTGATAAAGCTCTGAAACAAGTCTTGCAGGTGCAGCTATAAAACAAAGAAGGGGGAGATGTGGGAGGCATCGGCCTGTCAGCCCTGCACAGCCTCTGAATCAACAGCTAGGCTTTGATGAGAAACTGGCCTTGGGAGAAAGATAAGAAACTGCTGAGCTGTGCCAAGGTGGCAGGGAAAAACAACGGACAGCTGCAACACTGAACTGTGGAAAAGTACTGAACTGTGAGAAGTTACCGCCGCGTGAACAGCACGTGAACAAGAAGGTGATTGGTCTGCACAGCGCGTGTGAGAGTGGTCTGATGCTGACAGGAGAAAAGGTTGATAACTGTCTAATTGCTGATTTGCTAATTATGAAGTAAGAGCATTGGCGAGAGCATAAGTATGTACTATTGGAAAAATAAACGGCTTTGCTTGTTATAACTCTCAGAGTTGTGCAGGTCCAATATCCTCCCGCAACAGTGCCCAATCCTCTTTCACCCCCGGAACTGTTGATCCACTCACGGGGGTCCCTCCGTGAGCAGATGGAGGGTCCCGTTGAGGTTCGAGAAGGGGTGCCATAGGCCGAGTTGTCCCTGGATCCTTAGTTTTAGAACTCTGCACTCTCTTGCTAGGTTTATTCAGCCCTCTCTGTGTATATATTCGCCACAGATTGTCAGTTGGAACATCGTCAATTTTTTTCATGAGACATACCATGTTTTAACAAAGCTGTAAACATTTCCTTACGAGAAATCCGGCTTTCACTGCCTTTAGGGCTGTCTCGAGTGTCTCGATTCCCTGCACTCCCTTGGGGGTCCCACTGTCCAAGGTCACCCAGCTGCTGTTTTTTCTATCACATTACAAAGGGGATTTTCCATCTTATTAATCAAAAGAGTCATGATTACATTTTTAGATGCCGGTGGGACAGCCTTAATCAGTTTATTTCTCATGGTGACAGACAAAGGTTGCCGCATCATAGTGTCAGCATCTTCTATAGAAACTGCCACTTTTATCCCTTTTTTCAGTATTACAAAAATAGGTGTGTTCCGTGGGCTGTTAGAGGGTTCAATGTGTCCTGCTTCTAGCTGTTCTTTGGTACAAGGCAGATGTACGATCTGCAGACCAAGCCCTGTCGATGCTTGACATCGCTCTCGTCCCTTCTTTACCAGGGCAGCACCCTGACCCACAACAGGTATATCCTGTATGGGGTGCAGTAATGGCTCTAACAGGTCTTTTTGTGGGCTGTACTTGAGAAAGCCAACCTTCTAATTGTGCATTCAGGTGGGTGCTGAGGCTGTGTCCCAGCTGCTAGCGTGGCTGGCTCCCGGCAGAGCCCCAGGTTGGACATCTTGGTGCCGGAGCCGCCTCTGGTGTTTGGGGGAGGTGGTGGGGGATGGGAGCGCACGGATGCCGCAGGCGGGTGACGCGGGCCGGGGGCGCGGTGCTGGGCTCGGCCGCAGGCGGTCACCCCACGGGGGGGGGGGGGGGGAGGCGGGACAAAGAGGGGGAGGCGCGGGGGCAAAGCCCGAGGCCGCTGCCGCCAACTCCATGCTGGCAGGTGGGGGGTCGCCGAATGCTGAATACAGAGCTCTACATACTCGCTTTTCCAGATGCAATACTGTGCCAGCAGTAATACTGTTTTTACAAGAGCCAGCCAATCCCATGGGACCAATTGATCCCCATGAGCGATTGCCTCCAGTATACCTGCTGTAAATGAGCTTTGAAGCCCATCCTCACTGATGCTTTTCCGTAGTTCTTTAAAAACCTGCTATGGCAGGGGCTCATGCTGCAGCTGCTGGTTGGGTCTTAAGATTACCTGAAACGCCACAGGGTCCCCATTGCTCAGTGCTTCCTTAAAACATGTCTCTAGCCTAGACCCTTTTCCCTGAATCTCTACCGGGAAGCCTCTGGTGGGGGAAGTGGAAAATCTGGAGGTACAGATTCCACTTCCTCATCTTTACTCTTTTCACCCCCGCTTGTTTCTGCCAGGGGAGCACTGGGAGTTACTTCTTCCTCCTGTCAGGACGGGGTACCGACAGGTTCTGCTATTTCTCCTGCCAGCAGTTGTAAAGCCATGTAAATCAATCGCCATGTAAGCAAGACAGAGGTCGGAACTACAATCCCCAGTTCTTTTTTAGTTTTAAACTCCTGTCTGACCTTCCACCAGAATGCTAAATCAAAACTTCCGTCTGCCGGGAATCATGTACAATACTTAAAGATACAGCACAGTAACTCATGCAGTTGATCATCTGTTACTGAACGTTGGGCAGCCTTCAATAGCTGCTTTAAAACTTGCATATACAGCTTTTGTTCCTTAGAAAACCCTGACCCCATGTGATGGTTTAGCCCCTGCCGGGGTCTGAGACCACGTGGCCGCTGCCCCTCCCCCACAAAGGGAGTGAAATACAAAGCCCCAAGACTGAAATAAGAAAAGGTTTAATACAACAGAGCAACAGCAACACAACAAACAACAACAATAACAATAACAGTAATAGTGATAACAATGAACAGAGCAAAATAGCTACCAAATACAGCAGTGAGAGGACCAGATGTATAAAACCACGCGCCCCACGCTCCCACGCCAGGATGTGACGCGCCAGGATGTGACTTCCGCATGGTATCTGAATAACCTGGCTAGAGCTCCCCCCCACTGCTGGGGAAACTTAACCCTATCCTGGTTAAACCAGGACACCCCACGATTTAAGAGAAAGAGAAAAAAAGAGAAAGAAACCCCCTTATGATTTAAGAGTAAGAGAAGAAGAGCCGTATGCCAGCAGCTTCCCACAGCCGGGCACTGCTGTCTGGTATTCACCAGATAATTTAAGAAAACCCCTTCTGCTCTTACGTATGCCGGCAGCTTTCCCAAAGTCGGGCGCTGCTGTCTGGTACTTACCAGATAACTGAATACTGTAGTCCGGACACCACTTTCCTCCTTCGCATACGAGCATGCTGCTGTCTTCTTCAATTTCCCATATGGCTCCCGTGGGGCATTTCCAGTGTCCTTTCCTCTACTTCGGCCTCTTCCTCCACCTCTGTTTGGGCTACCAGTGATTGTCGCTGCCAGCAGCGAGGCTTGTAATTTTATTCCTTTATGCTTCTCCTTCAGTCTTTGCCTCTTTTTTCTCTCTTACTGCAAACCTTGTAGGTTATTTCTATCAACTGCGATACGGACATTCCTCCCAATTTTGCAATATATGCAGTACATTGACTGCAGTTAATCAGCATGCAAGCTATTAGTTATTATGTACAAATTGAAGTTCTCACTTCCTGCTCCTGAGCTGGAAGTGGGCTTGTAAGCCAAAATGTCTTGCTAACATTTTTTTTCTCTTCGTCTTCCTAAATACTTTTTACTGAGAATGAAGTAGGTCAATGTCAATGTAGCTTCTGGAATGTGCAGACACAGCTGAAGGTTGGTGCTTTTGTGAAGAAGAAAGGGGTTTGAAGATAAGACAGTAATAAATAAGACAGTTGGGGCCTATTCTTGAAGATAACAGGAACAAGGACAGGACAAATTAAAACAAACCAGCTCAAGACACAACACAGCTGCACAACACCTCCTAAACAGACCTTTGTGAGCATGCGTGAGCACTGAGGGCAACCAGCAGACACGGTGAGGAAGACTGCCAACGACCACCAGGGACCCCTCGAGACCACCACCCAGCAAGAAAGTGCATGTGTGATTAGGATGCAGATATTGTAATTAGTTCCAGGAAATCTAATGCATATGTAACTCATTTCTCAGAAAAGTTATGAATATGTATGATCTCACTGTATATTAGCTGCCGCTTATAGATCTGGGGCGCACTCACCTTTGAGAAGCTATTTGTGTGTGTGCCCAGCGCTGCAATAAACAATGCCTGCTTGCTAACACTCCAAAACGAGTCTTAGAGAGTTCCTCTGCCGGCTTTTACGGTAACAGGCTGGTCTTCATCTTCACTATCGCTACTATCCTGTGATTTCTCTCTTTTTTTTTTTTTTCATCCCTTCATTCTACATTTACCATATTCCCTTTTGGGACCAACATCTGCACGTCCTCAGCCTCCCCACCATCCTTAACACATTTCTTTTTGCATTCTTTTCCAATTTCACAATTTTTACAACAGCTCTTTTTCATTCTCTTGTCATTAACACTTTCTGCTAATACATACATTCCATCAGTGTCATCCACCAACAATCTACATTCTTTTACAAGTTTCACCATCATGTCTTAAACAACACCAAATCAACATATGTAACTTCTTCCCATTTCCCTTCCCACCAGCAAAACAACATTAGTTGTAACATAGTATTATACTTTAAGGTCCCATGATTACAGTATTTAATTAATTGTTTCCTGGTAAGGGGATCACTCCCTACGTCTTTCCAATGTTTTAATATACATCCCAGAGGCAACTTCTTAAAATACCACCCTCAGACCCCAGACGATTGAGTGGACCCCATACTAAAACAAAACAAACAAGTTACATGCACAAACACTACAATATCTAACAATAACAAAACCTACAAATTACAGTTACAAGCTTGACAGTAACCAATACCCTGGCTGGCACTCCATGCAATCAAGCCTTTATTTTCTGTCCGGACCCCCTTATATCCCTTATAGCCCGATCCAGCAGGAAAGCATTTCCTGGGTATATCTTTTAGTAATGTCTTAACAAATCCCAGGGGTCTTGCTCTGAACTCACTGGACAGGGGATCGGAGGATCTCCCCTAAAAACCTTTGGTGGCATCAGAGTCCTCACAATCCTGTGGCTCCATCGAGCGTCAGAAGTGTTGTCCCATCCGGGTCACCAAATCGTCACCGAAATTGGAAATAAAACTCCTTAACGCTGGGTTTCGCATTATCGATCAGACATTTCTTTATTCGGCCGAGGACATGAGGGAATCATTCCACCTAACATGTCCGCCATATGTTGCCTCAGACAAAGCTTATAACACTCTGTTAAATACATATACATTACTTCCTGGAACTAATTATCATATCTACATAGTTGTGAGAAACGCTCAGTTGCCAATTATCAGCGGCTCAGACAGGATGCGGTGTGAAGCACTCTTTATTACGTTCTTGCAAGACCGGGCGCCCCATCAGGTGGACGCACCTAACAGCCATCGTGCAATGGTTTATATCCCTTTCTCCCAACCGCGAGTTCCCTCCCCTGATTCCTCATTGGCTGAGTACTACAGGGTGTACAGACTTCCCGAACCGCCTACCGATACGCCCCTTCATGTATGTGTTCATACATCGCATGTTCATGGAAATGAACCTTGGCTTTCTCCAGGGCGGAGAAGTTAATATGCATGAGCTCATCACGCAAGCGTACTAAGAGGGAAAAGTTCGAAATTCAGGTTCCCCAAGTCTTTCGGTATCTGCATCCATCTAAAGCCAGTTCCAAGTACTGGGTCATCACAGTTGACAAAAAGACCACTTGCCTTCTAGCCCTAGGCCAGGGATTTCAATGGTTGTGAATTGCTCCCGTTAATTGCTTTGGTGAATGCTCCTGCCATTCCCATCAGGCTTATTATGCGAAAACAACATTCTTTCCCTTACAATTCCCCCCTGTTTTTATTTATACTCTTGTTGCTTTTCCCATATTCTCAGAGTATTGTTCCATGAACATTTTTCGAGTGTTGACAACATGATTTCACATCTTTTCTCTGATGACAAGTCATCTCTTGCATCTTCATCTCCCTCTTCCTCTAGTAACAGCACCTTGTCAAGATAGGGGGGTGGTTCCAGAGGCATCTGTTTTGACAAGGCGGTTTCAATGAGACGCTGGACCAATCCTCGGACGCAAGGGATTATGCAGCATCCTACTGCTGTTAAGACACCTGCTACTACAATCAAAGAAGTGAGGATAGATACAGCCATTCCCTTGCATTTCCCAAACCAGGAATCCAACCACCCAGTTAGTGAACTGTCTATTCCTGAATTCTCTGCTAGTTCGTCTGTCAAGGTAGTAAGTCTCTGTAATGCTTTGGTGATAGTCCCATCAGGGGCTGTGTTATTTGGGATAAAAGTACAGCATTTGTTCCCCAGCATTACACATACACCTCCTTTCTCAGCTAATATCATATCTAGAGCTATTCTATTTTCCCAAGCCATTCTACTTGTGGCATCTAGTTGCTCGGCAATCCCCTTTAATGCATCTCTGGTGTAATTTATAAACCTCTGTTGATTATAATAAATATAATTTATCCAGTCTACATTCTTATTTATAGTTACCCACCAAAATAAGAAGGACTCAACCCCTGCTGATATTTGATTCCTTGCCTTATGCTCATCTGGGACCCCCCGAGGAACTCCAGTAGAGTCAATGTATATTCGATCATCAAATGATACTCCTAGGTTGCTCTTTACTCGTCTACCTGATGGCTCTGGTTTTCTTTCAAATGCCAGGGAAAATGGGATGGCCAATTGAACAATTGCACACGTTCCCCTCCAATCTGCTGGTAGAATGGGTCGCAGGGTCTCTCCTCCACAATACCACCACAGGTCTGCTCTGGGGATACTTAATGCTGAGTAGTTTCCCACACCATCGTTAGTCACATTCAAGGTTTTTGTGCACAAGTTGAATTCTCCCACAAATCTAGTAGCCTTCCCACTCCGTCATGAGAGACAAGCTGTATGGTTACCGGAGACAGTGGAGAAAGTAGGTGGTATCTTGACATCCTTGTTCTTCCCCAGTCCGCACATGCGCAGTAGAGTCTCTCGACTTTCCTGGGCTTTCTGGTGTTGCTGGGGGCTTCTGACAGGGGTCCCTCCAGTACTTTTCCATTGTGCAATAGCAGTCCATAGGAGTCTGTGTTTACAGAAAAAGAACTCTGAACCATTTTAACAACAAAACTACAGTAAATCTCCTTTAACTTATGTACATGGCAAAATACCAGCAGCATACCTGCTCCTCACATTAAAGTCACTATATTTTTAACACGAATCACCACCATATTTTTCACAATCCCTCGCCTTTTATTTTATTAAATTGATTCGTGTTTGGGTTTCAAAACATGCTAGGGTTTGTTGTATGGGATTTGGGTGTTCTGTTTTCTTTATTTTAACCATCATTAGTGGGTGTACCTTTTCTCCTCTGGCCAATTCAGGATCCATTGGTATTGTAGAGATTTGCATCCCTTGAAAGACTGAATGAATCAATTTAATAAAACATGGAATCATACATGGTATAAACATTAGGGCAGCAAATGTACACAACAGATAAAATCAAAGCTGTTTTACCCACGGTGTTCCAGGTAACCAGGACCATAGATTGCCATTCCAGCCATTCCACGTTTGCTATCTGTGATGGGGAGGCGGTATAGAGACCCACGGCCAGCTTGATAACCCCAAAGGTCCCCCACAAACCCAGCAGTGACTTAAATTGAAGGTTTTACTTATAGTCTTTGTTAATAAAACAAACTCATTATTTTCAAAGGGGTCATATGAGTTGGTAGCATTTTGACCCTTTTTAGCCATTATGAGGCTAACATACACAGTGAGGAGAAAAAGCCAGCTACCATAGTGAGGTCTGGTATGGCACATTTTTCTGTTTACCCCTGGACCCATTGGGTTGCTGCCAACGGTCGGGTTCGTGCCTTCTTAACAGCAAAAATGGAGGCCAATCCGGTCTTGCCCTCACTTGGATTTATCCTCAGCTTTTCCCTCACTCCCTTTTACTTTTTTTTTTTTTCCTAATTCCTTTGTTCAACTGATTTATGTTTTTATGCAAAACAGTCTAAAACCGAAAATCATAGATATTACAACTTTTTAACATATGTACATACACACAGGGTTCATGTAGACGATTCAGGATCTCACTACTATCGGTGTCACTCGATCTGTTTTAATAAGTCCAGTCTTATTTTAGCTCCATCGTATTCGAAGCTTCAGATCTCCAGGTGCTGACTCGATCTTCTAATTGGGTTCACCTGTAACTGGTCCTTTTACCCTGGAAATGATGTGCGGAGTCACGACTTTACAACCAGTAAGGTTATAAAGAAGGTATGTTTATTCAGCGCTGGGTGCACGGGGGATCGCTCCTCCACAAACATGCACATTTTGGAGCGAAAAGCAGCTCCTTTCTATAGCGTAAGTGTTTACATATTCATGATAATCCCGAGAATAGGGAGAGATATTACAATTAGTTTTGAGAAATCATTATCATAAATCCCGCCCCAAGTCCCTCCCCGTTGCGCCTGCGCAATGTCTCCTGATGGTCTTGGGCAGGGGTCTTCAGGATGAAGATTGAAGATTCCTCTTCTTCCTCTCGTGACTTTTCACCCAATTAGGTCTCTTCAGCATGTCAATTTAGCATTCTTTGAATTCCCCTTCCTTATCTTGGGACTCAGTAGTTGCAGCTCCTCCCTTATCTCAAGAGCCCATCCTGCTGAGAGCCCACCCTGCTGAGAGGCCTGCATCTATTTTGTTAAGGTTTCTCACTTCAATTCCTCCCTTTCTTTTCCTAGTAGTAAATTCTTTTACTTCTTTCGTTAGCTAAAATTCACTCATAATCCTTATACTAACTACTGAAATTATTCCTAACTCTAATACTTATCTTATAGTTTAAATCTAGTTTTCAGGGCCTTATTGTTTTTTGGTATCAGAGTACAGTGAAGAGCCTCGTATATAGCCTGTATGCGTCTGGTAAGTCTCCAATTCCAGACATATATGGCTATAGTGAGAATTAGTAGGATCGCTACTGCTATTAGCAATGCTATAATTGGGTGGAGAGCTATAGTAAGTATTCCAGTAGCTGTAGGTGACCACCCAAGGAGAGTATCCCACCAGTGGTGATCAGTGGTTTTCTGTACTTGTGTTAGAATCTCATGAATTTGTTCTGTATCATGTTTTACTACAACTAACATTTCTTTTCCTTTCCTTTTTACATCTTCTAGGATGGAGATTAAGTCTTTATGTTGCAACATTTCTTTAATCCTATCCAAATTCATTCCTATAGAGACAGGATCTATTTTTCTAATTAAGGCATAATCTGATTCTATTACCTGAGAGGTTAGTACTGGGATAGTATAGGCAAAATCACACCCTTCAATTTTTGTGAAATTACATACACAATGATTGGAATAGTTTCCTATCTTTACCTTAAAATAACCATCTATGAGCACACTTGTGCAAAGGGTACGAAGACATATGCACCCCTCTCCTATATATATCATAACTGTATCATTGTTTATGGATGACTGTATTTCAAAATGACACTCTTTCTGATGTGTGTCTAAGCACATGTCTTCGGCCTGTATGCCGTTCCCTTCACAAACGTATCCCTGCTGGCCCATATTAATGCATAGTTCTGTGTTGACGGTTTGCCATTTATCCCCTTGCTTCCATGCCCATCTCCCATGCCCTACTGGACTGATTATCATTCCCCCATGGTTTAGTCCTATAGAGGTAACAGGGTATATGCTATGCTGGGCAGCTTCTACAACTGTTAATACAAAGGCAATTATTTTGTCATCCTGTCTTTCATATGTAAAATTCACCAGTTTCCACCAGGACTGCAACTCCCTCTCTTGAGGTTTTGCCTTATCCCAAATTATCTTTCTAATCTCTGTTGGGAGGATTCCTTCTTCGCCTTCTCTTAAGATATCGGAAATGACAATTTGCATCCACATTTGTGTCTGGATGCAACTAAGGGCCCAGGATATGTCTTTTGGTATCATTTCCAATCCTTCTACTATCATCAAATGGTCCTTAATATTGTTTTTTTCCCAATCAGGGAGTAGTTTAGACGTCAGCCATTCGTGATTTCCTAAGGCTAACAAGGATGATATCAAAGGTTGTTTTAGTTTGACCAGCTCTCCGGTTGCGGATGCCAGCTTGTTCATTATTACTTCTGAGTCTATGCTGTTTAGCACTCCTAGTCCTGTTCCTAGGACCCCTGTCACATCCCTTTTTGACCTCATAGTGCGAGATTTTAACCACTCTCTCCATCCCTCCTGTGTTGCTTTTATAAATGGGAGGCATTTTTGGTGGACACCTGACATATCTAGTTGCAAATGTAATTCTATTTGCTTCAATGACCATTTAGGATTGTACAATACAATCTGCTGTCCTGTTTTCCGAATTATGTGTGGGCCTGTTTCATAAATATGGTATCCAGGGTATGGGGGAGCTATTGGCTTTACCATTGTTGTTATTGTTGGTTTAACCGTCGTCGTTGTTGGCTTTATTGGCCTTGTTCCATTTTTAATTCTAAAAGTTATGTTTTCATCTGGATGTTTCCATATACAGCTGACTTCTACTGTCTCGGTTAATGAAAAACTCAGCCAAGTTGGTTCAGCTTGGACTTGGATCCGAAATTTAAATTTTAACCCATTTCCCTGTCGTTTCCATAGGTATTCCACTGTAACATTTTGTTCTAAAATGTGGTCGTGCCAACACTCAAGCTTACTACTACCACAGTCTGTAACAATTTTACCCTGTGAGGTTGAAATTGAGATCTGGGTGGACCCACTATACTTGGTTCCATCCACCATTCGACATCCTATGTTAATTTCTTCCCCGGATATCCCCCGTATCTGAGGGATTCCTTCGCTTTCATTCCATATTCCCTTTTTATATACATAACCTCCAGAACCCTCTTCGTACGTGACCACAGTAGCTAAAGTTAGCCCTCGTATTTCTGATTTTTTTCCTATTGTCTCTGTGTACGCCAAATGAGCTTGTGACCATGGCCACTTGTTATTGCTAACACCTGGGGTGCTACAGCATCCCAGTTCACAGCATTTCCATAGATCGAACAATCGTTTAGAAAACCTTGAGATTTGTTTCCGACTAGGGGGCGGAGTTACAACACTTATAATACTTGCCAGTTCAAAACCGTTCCTTGCACACCCTACTAACATTCCTCCTTTTTTTGCCATGATCTCTTATTTTCCTGTTTCCTCATCCCAGACCCATGAGTCATTCAGAAATGGAGTCGCTTGTATTGCTACTACTGCTAGATGTGGTTTTTGCTTATTTGGTCGAAACATATGCAGTGGTGACAAAAAAGAACTGCTTCCCACTGTCATATCTTGACTCAATATTATGACCGAGATAAGAATAATTTCCCTGGCTGGACTTGCGTGATTCTCCATTGGGACTTAGGTGCCTTCTTCACTCGTGAGTGATGAATCCAGGCGTTCTGTTCCTTGATTTTGATAGCCGTGTAAGAGGTCAGCAGTACTTGAAACGGTCCTTCCCACTGTGGTTCCAGGGTCTTACCTGTAAAAGACTTTACATATACAAAATTGCCAGGTGATATCTTATGTACGGGTCCATCAAGCCCCCTGCCTCTTGTACTGTATACATGTTTCTCAAGCTTTCTGAGTTGTTTGCTCAACTCTATGAGGTACCCATTCATTATTTCCTCCCCTACTTGTGATGATATCCCCATCTTTACAGAATACGGTTTTCCATATAGAATTTCAAAAGAACTTATCCCTTCCTTGGCTCTGGGCCTTGTCCTGATTTGTAAGAGTGCCAGAGGCAAAGACTGTGGTCAAGCCAAATTTGCTTCTTGTCCCAATTTCACAATCTGTTGTTTAATCAAGTGATTAATTTTCTCTACCTGGCCACTCGATTGTGGTCGATAAGGTGTATGCAGCTGCCAATCAATTCCTAACATCAAATTCACTTGTTGAACTATTTTTGATATAAAGTGTGATCCTCTATCTGAGGACATTGCTGATGGTACACCAAACCTTGGAATGATTTCTTGTAGCAAGACTGGTGACCTCTCGGGCTTTTGACGTTCTACAGGGAAATGCTTCTGGCCATCCTGAAAAAGTATCTGTTAATACTAACAAATACCGGTACCCCCCTTTCCTTGGGAGTTCCGAAAAATCGATTTGCCACTGTTGCCCAGGCAGGTTACCTCTGCCTATGTGTCCTACTTTGAATTTTGGGCCTCCTTTGGGGTTAGTCTGAAGGCAAAGATCACACTGTTGAGTTACTTGCCTCACTGTCATATACAGATTTCTTGCAACAATCTTCCCAATTAAGTATTTATATAATGCTTCCGTCCCCCAATGACCCTTTCTATGTTCTTCCCGAACTACCGCCCATATCATGTGTGAGGGGACTATGATTTTCTTCTGTGAGGTAATAGCCCATCCATCCTGATTATATTTTCCATCTAAATCCTCTATAAGTTTAAGGTCTTCCTTATTGTAGTGGGGTTTTTCCCCTAGTGTGACCTTACCATCTGGGATTAGTGCTCCCTCGGTTACCTGTTCCATCCGTGCCACTCGTTTTGCCTCTCTGTCCGCGAGCTCATTGCCTCTTTCTATGTCCGATTGTACTTTCTGGTGCGCCTTTATATGCATAATAGCCACCCTTTCTGGTAATTGAATGGCTTCTAAGAGTTTCAGAATCTCTGTGGCATGTTTGATGGTTTTTCCTTGAGAGTTCAAAAGTCCTCTTTCCTTCCAGACGGCCCCATGAGCATGCACCACTCCAAATGCATATTTCGAATCAGTCCATATGTTGATTTTTAGCCCTTTAGCTCTCTCAAGGGCCTTTGTTAAGGCAATTATTTTGGCTTTCTGGGCTGAAGTTGAAGCAGGTAGTGGCCCAGAATCCAGGACTTCGCTGGTTGTTGTGACTGCATACCCTGAGTGTCGGGTACCGCTTACCATATAACTGCTTCCATCGGTAAACCAATCATCGGCTCCCTCCAACGGAGTGTCTTTCAGATCTGGTCGGCTGGAGTACACGGCTTCAATAGTTTTTAGGCAGTCATGTTCTAAAAGTTCCCCATTCCTGCCATCTAGGAAAGAAGCTGGGTTGACAATGTTAGTCACCACTATTTCTACATCATCCAGTTCTACCATGATAGTAGCCTGGTACCTCAGGTATCTCTGTGGTGATAGCCAGTGACCACCTTTAGCTTCTAAGACCGCTGACACAGTGTGGGAGACAAACACAGTCATTTTCTGACCCAGGGTAAATTTACGAGCTTCCTGGATATTCAAGATTATGGCTGCCACTGCTCTGAGACATCCTGGCCATCCTTTCGCAGCCTTGTCTAATTGCTTGGAGAAATAGGCCACAGCCCTTCGATAGGGCCCAAGATCTTGGGTTAGGATTCCCAAAGCTATTCCCTGTTTTTCGTGCGAGAATAGAGAGAAAGGTTTACTCACATCTGGGAGTCCAAGTGCAGGTGCTGACATCAGGGCCTTTTTCAAGTTCTTATAGGCCCTGTCTGCATCTGGGGTCCATTCTAATCTGTTTCCGCTTGTGCCTGCCTTAATAAGGTCATACAGAGGTTTGACCAGGAGCCCATAGTTGTATATCCAAAGCCTACACCACCCAGTCATGCCTAAAAAGGTGTGAAGTTCTTTCACAGTTCTGGGTTGTGGTGTTTGGCAAATTGCCTCTCTTTGGGATTGCCCCAGGGTACGGACTCCCACGCTTATCTCATAGCCCATATAGACAACCTGTTGTTGTACCACTTGTGCCTTCTTCTGGGAGACTCTATACCCCTGTAGACCCAAAAAGTTTAGGAGGCTCACCGTCCAGGCGATACATCCTTCTCTGGTTTCCGTAGCGACAAGCAGGTCATCCACGTATTGGAGAATCTTGCCTTTGTCAGGTGGCTGGTCCCAGCTTTCAAGATCTTTAGCTAATTGATTGCCAAATATCGTGGGGCTGTTCTTAAATCCTTGAGGCAGCACCGTCCAAGTTAGTTGAGTTTTGCGGCCTGTTTTGTGATTTTCCCATTCAAAAGCAAATAATTTCTGTCTAGACTCGTGGAGAGGGAGGTAAAAGAAGGCATCTTTTAAATCTAGAACAGTAAACCAGGCTAGTTCCTGGGTTAAGGTGGTGAGCAAGGTATAAGGGTTAGCCACTACAGGATATAAATCTTTGGTTATTTTATTAATTGCTCTTAGATCCTGCACCACCCGGTAGGACCCATCTGGTTTCTTTACTGGAAGGATAGGGGTATTGAAATCGGATTCGCATTCCCTCAGCAATCCCTGATCTAAAAATCTCTCAATGGTGGGCTGAATGCCTTCCCAATCCTCCCTTTTTAGAGGATATTGTTTTATCCTTACTGGTTTTTGCCCTTCTTTTAATTTTACTATAACTGGCATAGCATTTTTAGCCTGCCCTGGTATATCTGTTGCCCATACTCCGGGGTATACCTGGTCCATAATTTCTTTACTAATTACTTCTTCTTTTATTGGAAGATCTGTTAAAAGTAAGCTCATCATTTGTATATATTGTTGATTATTTACCTTCAGAGTAACTTCCCCTTTTTTGAATGTAATTATAGCTTTTAATTGTTCCAGAAGATCTCTTCCCAGAAGAGCTTTGGGTGAATTTGGTAGATACAAGAATTTATGTATACCCATTTGCTTTCCCAATTTATATTTTAACGGCTTACAAAAATAAGCTTTTTCAGTTCGTCCAGTAGCTCCTTTTACCATCACATATTCTTCTCCTAGGGGCATCAGAGCTTGATTAAGTACTGAATAAGTTGCTCCGGTATCTACTAAAAATTCTATTTCTTTTTGTTCTTTCCCTAGCTTCATTGTAACCAGTGGATCCGCTAGGGTGGACTCCTCCGGTCCCTGTCAATCTGTATCTATTGATGCAAGTACTTTCCCTTTCCGCTTTTGTTTCGGACAGGCAGCCTTCCAGTGTCCTCTTTCTTTACAAAATGCACACTGGTCTTTATCCAGAAACCCCTTCTTAAATTTTCTCCCCTTTAGTTCATCTATTACTGCCACCACTCTTCGTTGCCCCTTCCTATACTCGTCTTCCCTATTGCTAAACACCCTCCATGCTTCATCCAGTAATACTTCTAGGTTTCTGCTTTCCGTGGTGCGTAGTTTCTGTAACTTACGCCTGATATCCCCTGTGGATTGCCCCAAAAATAATGATACCAGCTGTTGTATTCCTGCTTCGGATCCTGGGTCTAGTGGCGTATTTCGGCGCATCACTTCCCTTAGCCGATCCAGGAATTCAGAAGGTGATTCCGAAGGACCCTGCTTAATTGCATATAATGCTGACCAATTTATATTTTTGGGCATGGCCCTTTCCAATCCCTTTAAGATTAAATCCTGGTATCCTTTTAACCTGTCCATTTGAGCAGAACTGTTTGGATTCCACCTTGGGTCCTGAAGTGGAAAGAAATCCTTAACCTCGTTCCCCGTGGTTCTGCAATAGTCTGAGGCCAAATCACCTGCTGCTTTCAGAACCAATTGTTTCTCGGTCTCTGTTAGGTAATCCAGTAGTAGCTGTATATCATTCCAATCAGGATTATGTTGTTTCAATATAAACTGAAATTGTCTGGTCACGCTTATTGGGTCACTTCGGAACTCCTTTACAGCTCTTTTCCAATTTTCTAAGTCTGTGCTGGAAAAGGGTATTTTTATTAGCATGGCTCCCCCATCTGGACCGACTGCCTCCCTGAGGGGTGCCTGAAGAATTGTTTGAGCAGGTTTTCCCCGTGTGCGGGAAGATACCGGGCTACCTGGGGGAGAGGGGGTAGGAGTAGGGTCTGAATCTGAGTTTTGTTCTTGTTTTTGTTGCGGTGGAGGAGATTGATTTCGTGGGGGAGGCTCAAATAAGTCTGTCAGGTCGGGGTCTGATCCTTGGTGCACCTTTCCAATTTTTGTACATCTCTGGCCAAAACTACATGCTGAGCAACACTGTCTCAGTTTTCCTTTTAATCCTTTATTGTTTTCTCGCTCCAAAGCGAGCACCAAGGGATCTTGTGGTATGATTAGACCACAATCTTTTTGCCAATCTGGATGATTACGGATAGTGAAAAACATGTCTGCATATGATACTTCATCCCACTTCCCCTCCCTTCTTAAGAACAACATTAATTGTAGGAGGGTATTATAGTCCAAAGTTCCATTTAGTGGCCATTGTGCCTCATTTTCCAGTTTATAAAGTGGCCACCACTGATTGCAATATTTTATGAGAGTCTTTTTATTTTCTGTACCCCCAGACTTAATGATATCTTTCCAATGCATTAGTATACATCCTAAGGGGCTTCTCTTTAGGATTTCTTTACTGTGGGTATTTCCCATCCTGCTCCCACCTCTATCCTAAAGAGTTTGTTTCAGATTAAAGTGGGAACAAACGGGGGACACTCCTATACTTTCTCTTTACGCTTGAAATTTCCTAATTTTATCCCAAAGTACAACCTATCTCAACTGCGACAACCGTAATATTGGTACAGGTAATTACTACAATTAAAACAAGCCGAACCCAGCGGCTTTTACACTATACACAGAGTCAGTGTGTTACCACAGAATATGGTAACAAACAACAAAGGATTACAACGATTATTATTCCAGCTATTATCCCACCAACTGTCGTCAGGGACATACAACCCATCATACCAGCCTCATACACTCTTAATATGTTAAGTTGGATATCCCCCTACGACCACTTTGCTCGCCTGGCAGCTGAATTCGCTTCGTTCGTCTCCGGCCGCTCTCCTCGCGGAGAACACGGAACCTTGGATCAGAACTCCACACTCGCTTCGCAGCTGTGCTGCGTCTCACTCACACTCTGCAAGCACTCAGTCACACAGTTTCTTAAAGGGCCCGTCTTGCTTTTTACTCACACTCATGCTACAAAATGTACCAATTAAGATAAGAGCCAAATTCGCATATCACATAAATCGTAAACCATTAATCGTTTACCACAGGTATAAAGCCAGTTAACTTAAACTTAACACATATAATTTCAATATTTCGATCTCCCATGGGTTACAACAGATGACACGAATGATAGCTATCCCATTTAACACCTTAAACAGAGCTCTTTCCGAGGCGCCTTAACCAGACTGGGTACCCCTCTAGGCTGTGCACCAGACGTCTCTGTGCGCCTTACCAGCCACCCGTGGGACCACGCTGTGCGCCAGACATCTCTGCGCGCCTTACCAGCAGCGCATGGGACTACGCTGTGTGCCAGACGTCTCTGCGCGCCTTACCAGCCTCCCGTTACCCTGTAAACATACCTTTGTCCGTAGTTGAGATGGCTCTTGTCTGCCCCCGCAGTGAACGGCTGAGAGCGGAGTTCCTCTGAGAATTCCCGGGCCGCGGCTAGGACGTCCGTTCCTCAGTCGTTCCGGCAGCCGAGCAGAGAGAGTCCCATCTGGGGTGCCAAAATGACGTGCGGAGTCACGACTTTACAACCAGTAAGGTTATAAAGAAGGTATGTTTATTCAGCGCTGGGTGCATGGGGGATCGCTCCTCCACAAACATGCACATTTTGGAGCGAAAAGCAGCTCCTTTCTATAGCGTAAGTGTTTACATATTCATGATAATCCCGAGAATAGGGAGAGATATTACAATTAGTTTTGAGAAATCATTATCATAAATCCCGCCCCAAGTCCCTCCCCGTTGCGCCTGCGCAGTGGCTCCTGGTGGTCTTGGGCAGGGGTCTTCAGGATGAAGATTGAAGATTCCTCTTCTTCCTCTCGTGACTTTTCACCCAATTAGGTCTCTTCAGCATGTCAATTTAGCATTCTTTGAATTCCCCTTCCTTATCTTGGGACTCAGTAGTTGCAGCTCCTCCCTTATCTCAAGAGCCCATCCTGCTGAGAGCCCACCCTGCTGAGAGGCCTGCATCTATTTCGTTAAGGTTTCTCACTTCAGAAATATGAGTCCATCCTCCTTCAGCAGTTCTTACAGCTGTCTCTGTAGTCAACAATACCAGGAATGGTCCTTCCCATCTAGGAGATAAGCTGTCCTCCTTCCAAGTTTTGATCATTACTTTATCTCCAGGTTGTATTTTGTGTACTGCAAATCCTAAAGGAGTTGTCTGGGCTAATATTCTTTTTATTCTTATTTCTTTTAGGTTTTTCTCAATAGTTTTAATATATTGTTGAATTGTCATGTCTTCTATTAATGGATGCCCTAAAGGCATACCTAGGGAATATGGCATCCCATATAACATCTCAAAAGATGAGAGGCCTGTCTCTGAATTTGGCATAGTCCTAATATGAAGTAAGGCTAAGGGTGAGCATTTAATCCATGAGAATTTGGTTTCTATCATTAATTTAGGTAACTGTTGTTTCAAGGTCTGATTCATTCGCTCTACCCGTCTAGAACTTTGTGGATGCCATGGAGTGTGATAGTCCCAAGTGATGCCCAGAGCTTCTGTATTTAACTTTATAATTTTAGATGTAAAATGAGTACCCTGATCTGAATCAAACACTTTCACAATTCCAATTTGTTCCAATAATATTTTAGCTACTGACTGGGCAGTCGCTCTGGTGGTAGGAGAAGCTTCTACCCAGTGGGTTAATTGATCTGCTATTACCAGTAAATATTTGCATCTCCTAACTTTCGGTAGTTCTGTGAAATCTATTTGGATCCTTTCATTCATTGCAGAAATTGTTTTGCTGGTAGAAATACATGACATACGTTCAGTTTTCTCAAACATATTGATTTTAGGGTCACATTCATTAACATTTGTGTCACCAGGTAAAAGATCAGAGTGCCTGCTTTTTATCCATGATGTGCCATTAATGGTATGCACTGAACAGCTATCAAGATCCTTCTTATTGTTTGTGGCTCGAATACTTAACTGGTTTTCATTAATCTCTTTTACACTGTACCTATCGCCCAAAAGTTTCGTTTCAATTCTGGTCTGGTTTGCAGAGTCCTCTGCAATTCTCCTTGTATCCCTATTGTTTAGAAGGATCCACTTCCTATTCACCACAGTTGATAAAGGTATATTAAGAAAGTTAAGCATAACTGTAAAATAGTTAGCTATAGTAAACTTAAATTGTACTTTAAACTAAAATTCCTTTAAGCTGTAAAAGCAAGGCATCTCTGAGCTGTAAAAGCAAGGCATTTCTGAATTGTAAAACAAGGACAAAGGACTGGGGGACACCTGCACCCACCCCACCCCACCCCCCCCCCACCCCCACCCCCACCCCCCCCCCCCCGCAGACAAGGGGCACCTGTGATTTGCAACCCAAAGGATGACTCCCCATTCAAGGATATGCATCACACATCAAACCGAGAACCAAGGACGATGGCACCGCTCAAGGATGCGCATCATATCACGTTTCGATAAGATGGAGGAAAGCATGACAATGTTGATAAGCGGATGACATCAATCTCAAGGATACACATCACGTCTCAGACAAGACGGAAGAGACTGTTAATACAGAAAATTCTAGGACTAATTACACATCATTATGAATATGTATGTTTGTATTGTAAGACCTCGTGGATATGTATGAGATACCTGCATTTAAGCTGGGATTTCACTGGCTTAAGGTGTGCATGTTTGGTGGAGAGATCCCCCATGCACCCAGCGCTGAAATAAAGAATGCCTGCTTTCTAACACTCTGACTTCTGAGTTTTAGAGAGTTCTATTCCGACCGACTTTTACGGTATTGTTATCGATTTACCAATAAGTAGAAGAAATTGTGTTTGATTTAATAGAAATATAAAATCATAAGAAATATTTAGTAAAATTTTTATTTGTTGTGGTTTGTGTTGGCAACCGATTGCTGCTTTAGAGTCACCTATACAGTCCCATACCAAGGCCGAAGAGATTGGTCATAATCATCTAGTAGAAACATTTGGAACCTAGGTAACCAAATACAAACTGATCTGTAAGTTGATTTATAATATATAGATAGGACCAGGAGAATACAAGTAGTTGTCAAAGTCTAGGATTAATAGAAACTTGGGGAAACAACCGTAACAGCTTACAAGTACTTGCCAAGGAAACTGTGTTTGTGTATGAAGCTGTGTCCTTGGGAATTGTGTTTGTGTATGAAACTGTGTCCTTGGGAATTGTGTTTGTGTATGAAACTGTGTCCTTGGGAATTGTATATGAAAAGTTCTATATAAGATGAGTGATTTTAGTGCTTGGCGTGCGTTGTTGGTGAGAACACTCCCCTGCGCGCCCGGCCGTCAATAAAGAAGTGTCTGCTTATCTGCATCAAATTGGTGTTGATAAGTTCTTTATTCCAGATTTTTGGTAACAGTATCACAGTGGTCCCCAATTTTTGAGTCTCAGTTAACTCCTGAGGGTTATATATCTTTTTCCCATAATCTACTTCTTGTTCCATTACATATAAACAACCTTTTGCCTTCAGATAATTCAGTTTGTTCTAGATCAGGTCTTATCTTTGTTTGTAATTCTATTACTTCAATGCAACTGTGACTTAATTCACCCCTAGGATCTCCATATAAAAACTGAGCAGGGTTTTGAGCACCGGTTACTCTCAGTTCTAATTCTGGTGCTCTCATTAAGACAGTCTCATATTTCAATAGCCGACTATCAGTGAGCCATTTCTCAGCCTTTTGCTGCAGCACCCCACGCACATCATGAGGGGAAAACACTGTGATAATCGCTCCAAAAGTCACCTTTGGTGCCTCTTCAATCAGTAAGGCTGCTGCCACTGAAGACTGTAAGCATGTTGGCCAGCCCCTGCTTAAGGGATCTAATAATTTTGAAAAATATCCAATTGGTCTCTTACTTCCAGCCCCATCTTGGGTTAGAACCCCATAAGCAGTTTGATTTGAGGTAGTTATAAATAATTGAAAAGGCTTTTTAACATCCAACAAACTTAGCACTGGAGGCTCAGCCAGTGTTTCTTTTAGTTTCTGAAACCTATTCTCATCTCTTCTAACACGCACCTCCTGCGCTTCTCTTAACAATTCCTGTAGACCCCGCTCTTGCCAATCATCGAATTTTTCTAACTTCTAATATCTCCCCATAATTTGGTCACGAATTGAGTTTTTAATAAAGCCTCCCCCACCGGGGATGCAGGGTCTACTCCCGAATACATTCGTAAATTTTTTTTTTTTTTTTTTTCCTCCTCGCTCGCCGCTTTATTCCCCGGCCGGGCTCCTCCAGCAGCGCGCTCAGACCGCAGCGCTCGGCGCAGCCCCCGCGGGGGCGCAGCCGCGGCCGGGCCCCCTCCCTGCGGCATCCTTTCGGGATTTATTTTTCGCCTTCCTTCTGTAATTAAATGGCCCAAATACTTAACTTCATTTTCTATATATTGGATTTGGCCTTTGAGACCCTTAACCCTTGTTTTCCCAGAAAATTAAGGAGTCCATCCGTGGCTATTTTCACCTCAGACTGCCCCTCCCCTGAGAGTAAAATGTCATCCACATACTGTAGTAACATGACCCCTTCAGGTGGCTTAAATTGTTCCAGAGTTTGTTCTAATATCTGCCCAAATAAATTAGGGGATCCTGTAAATCCTTGAGGTAGAACAGTCCACCTCAACTGTTGTTTGCGCCCTGTCTGGGGGTCTTCCTATTCAAAGGTAAATAAATCCCTACTTTCCGGATCCAATGGGCAAGCCCCAAAAGCATCCTTTAAGTCTATAACACTGAACCATCTGTGTCCATGTGGTATTTTACTCATCAGAGTATACGGGTTTGGTACCACAGGATATCTCTTTTTGACTATTTCATTTACTTTTCTTAAGTCTTGTACTAATCGATAAGAACCATCCATTTTTCGAACTGGCAAAATGGGGGTGTTGAAAGGGGACATACAGGGTTCCAGCAGTCCATCCTTAAGCAACCCCTCAATTATTGGTTGAAGACCTTTCCGCCCCTCTGCTGAAATCGGATATTGTTTCTGTCGTACTACGTTGTGTCCATCCAATAAGGTAATTTTCAAGGGGGGGATTTTTAGTCCTCCCCTATTACCCTCTGTGAGAAACGCTCAGTTGCCAATTATCCATAGCTCAGACAGGATGCGGTGTGAAGCACTCTTTATTACGTTCTTGCAAGACCGGGCGCCCCCATCAAGTGGACGCGCCTACCAGCCATCGTGCAATGGTTTATATCCCTTTCTCCCAACCGCCAGTTCCCTCCCCTGATTCCTCATTGGCTGAGTACTACAGGGTGTACAGACTTCCCGAACCGCCTACCGATACGCCCCTTCATGTATGTGTTCATACGTCGCATGTTCATGGGAATGAACCTTGGCTTTCTCCAGGGCGGAGAAGTTAATATGCATGAGTTCATCACGCAAGCGTACTAAGAGGGAAAAGTTCGAAATTCAGGTTCCCCAAGTCTTTCGGTATCTGCATCCATCTAAAGCCAGTTCCAAGTACTGGGTCATTACGGTTGACAAAAAGACCACTTGCCTTCTAGCCCTAGGCCAGGGATTTCAATGGTTGTGAATTGCTCTTGTTGATTGCTTTGGTGAATGCTCCTGCCCTTCCCATCAGGCTTATTATGCGAAAACAGCATTCTTTCCTTTACACTAGGGAAAACATGTGTTGGTGGATTATAATTAAAGGTTGGTATTTGCAGCTGCTGGGGTTCTCCTGCGTTTGTATGGTGACAACTGGAGCAGGTAGACATAAGGGTAATGGGAAATGTAATGTCATCTTCTGAAGGAGGCATTGTAAAAGCCTCCCCTTTGGGTTGTATATTGAAACACTGGCAAAAGTTTGGAGGTGGTCCATTAACTCAAACAATGTTGGTTGAATATTGCAATTATTAGTGGATGATGTATATATCAGACGATCAGGAAAAATGGCTAAAGATTGGAACATTGAATTATAATACTATATTGCAATTAATGTTGTTTTGTAGACAGGAAGGAAAATGGGATGATATACCATATGTTGATTTGTTCTTTACTCTCAGAAATGACTATGAGTAGAAAGGATTGTGGATTAATTGTTAATGATATGAATGTATTGGCTTTGGAACAAGAAAATGGAAAATCAAAAATGGTAAAGCGTTGCTGCTCAGCCTGCAGTATTGGAAAATGATGTAATAGGTATAATGATACTGAGGAAGAGGAGGATGTTTAGATACTAGCAACCCCACGGGGACCACTGGCCCCACAGCAGCCACCTGATGTTCAGGGTGAAGGTGTGGAAGTGAGGGAAGAGGGAGAGCCTAGCAGGGAAGCGGAGAGAGCATCTGGGAGTGGAAATTATGGTTCTGTAGCTGGTTGTACTAGATGAGGAGGAGCTGTGCTGCAGGCCCCTTTAAGACAGTCAGTAGGGCCCGCTGTAGAGCCGGTGTGGGTAAAAGTTCCTTTCTCTGTAGCAGATTTGAGAGCCTGGAAAGAAATGGCAGGCATCTACAGGGAAGATCCACAGAAGACAGCTCAGGCATTGGAAACTATTACTGAAAATCATGATCAGGATTGGAAAGATGTGCAGGTTGTCCTGAATACTCTTTTTACGCATGAAGGGAGACGAATATTAATAGCAAAAGCCAAGGAAGAGGCAGAGAAAGTGCACATACAGGATGCGCAGGCAGGGAGAGTGGATGATCATTTCCCCACTGTGAACCCTAACTGGGATCCGAATGAGAGAGTACAAAGGTTGCTTTTAACAGAGCACCAAAGGCTGATTTTATTTGGGGTAAAGAACATGATCCCAAAACTTAAAAATTTAGCAAAAATCTATCAGGTGGTTCAGGAAAAGATGAGATGCCTCTGCCTTTTATGAAAGGTTGTGTGAAACTGCCAGAAAATATTCAGATCTAGATCCAGAAAAAGAAGAAAATACACTGTCTTTAATATATTTGTGGGACAATCTTATACAGACATTAGAAAGAAGTTGCAGAAATATGAAGGAAAAAATGTAAGATCAATAAATAAACTGATAGAGGCAGCTTGGAGGGTGTATAATAATAGAGAGGAGGAGGAAAAGAAAAGACAAACTAAGGAACAGCTCAAGAGAGACAGATTAATAGCAGCAGCAATAGAGAGGGAATCAAGGAGGTACAAAGTGGAATGAGAACAGAGGAAATAAGAATCAAAGAGGGAGAAATAAGTGTCCTTTTACTCCTCTTGAAAAAGATCAATGTGTAACTTGCAAACAAAAATGACATTGGAAGAGGAAGTGTCCGCAAAATAGATCGCAGACAGACTCCCTAGGATTAATGAAAATTCTAAACAGAATTGTTGACTTTTGTGGTGGTTTAGTCCCCGCCGGGGTCTGAGACCACAGGGCCGCTGCCCCTCCCCCACAAAGGGAGTGAAATACAAAGCCCCGGGGTTCAGATAAGGAGAGGTTTAATACAACAGTGCAACAGCAACACAGCAAACAACAACAATAACAATAAGAATAACAGTAATAACAATGAACAGAGCAAAATATCTACCAATGAGAAACACGATGGCATAACACACATGTTAACCGACCATCTCGCTTAGGCGCCGGGATGTGACATCAGCATGGTATCTGAATAACCAGGCTAGAGCTCGCCCCCCACACTGCTGGGGAAAGTTAACCCTATCCTGGCTAAACCAGGACAACTTTGGATCAGGATTCCAACTGACAGGGACTGGGGAGCTGACTCAGAAGTCTCCCCAACAGAACCCCTGATTATCCTGAAGTTGGGGAGTGAAAGAGTGGAATTTTTAGTTGACACTGGTGCAACATGTTCAGTTTTAAACACATGTAAAGGTAAATTAAGTAAACAAAGTTTATCCATTGTTGGTGCCACGGGGGGTACAGAAGTCAGGCCATTTTTCCAACCTATTAAATGTGGATATGGATATGGGAATTTTATACACATGGTTTTTTACGTACCTGATGTGCCCTATGCCTTTACTGGGAAGAGACTTGTTAAGTAAATTGAATGCACAAATCATGTTTGAAGATAATCACATCCGAGTGAAGATTCCTGAAGAAAAGGCGCTGGAGGTGCAAGTTTTTCTGTTACAGAAGGGAACAACAGAAGAAACTTCAGAGATACCAGAAGAGATTTTGAATGTGGTGAATCCTCTTGTACGGTCATCTGGAGTTCTAGGTCAGTCAAAGCTAACTGAACTAGTGAAGACTGACTTAAAGCCAGGAGCCCAACCGGTAAGACAAAAAAAATATTCTATAAAGTTGGAAGCAAGGAAAGGACTGAACCTGTGATAGAAAATTTTATGAAATATAAACTATTAAAGGACTGTCAATCTGAATAGAATACTGCCATTCTCCCAGTAAAGAAACCACACTCCAATGAGTATCAGCTAGTTCAAGACTTAAGGGCTTTTAATCAGATTGTTCAAGATGTGCATCTGGCAGTAGCCAATCCTTATACCTTCTTGACTACTATAAGGGACACTTATCAATGGTTTACTGTGTTGGACTTAAAGGATTCTTTTGTATCCTGCGAGAAGAAGAAAGTCAGAATTTATTTGCTTTTGAGTGGGAAATCCCTACTATTGGTCAGAAAATGCAATTGTGTTGGACTGTTCTGCCACAAAGGTTTAAAAATAGCCCCACTGGTTTTGGGAATCAATTGGCAAGAGAATTAGAAACCTAGCAGAGAGAAAACAAAAGAAATATCCATTTATTACAACATGTAGATGACATTCTTTTGAATTCCCAGACAAAAACGGACTGATTTTTTGAATTTTCTGGGAGTGTCCAGATATCGAGTGTCACAGAAAAAGGCTCAAATAATGCAAACAACTGTTACTTATCTAGGTTTTACTATCACTCAAGGAGAACGGAGCCTGGGAGCAGAATGGAAGGAAGCAATTTGTGAAATGCCTGAGCCAGCTTCTAAACAGGAACTAAGAGCATTCCTCGGAATGGCTGGATGGTGTCGCCTGTGGATAATTAATTTTGGACTGATAGCCAAACCTCTATATGAAGCTATAAAAGGATCTGGGAATCTCCTTGAATGGACTCCAGAATGTCAGCGGTCGGTTCATTTAACTAAAACATGCTTTAATGACAGCCCCAGCTCTAGGATTACCCAATTTGGAAAAACCTTTCGAGCTGTTTGTACACGAAAGACAACATATTGCGCTTGGAGTATTGACTCAAAAGACTGGATCCTGGAGGAGACCAGTAGGATATTTTTCTAAACAACTGGATCAAGTAAGTAAAGGTTGGCCTTCTTGTTTACGGGCAGTTGCGGCTACAATAATGCTTATACAAGAAGCAAGAAAATTGACTTTGGGGCAGAAGCTAGTTGTTCAAATACCACATGCAGTAACAACTGTACTGGAGCAAAAGGGGGGGCATTGGTTGTCTCCAAGCAGAATAATGAAATACCAGGCAATACTGTTAGAACAGGATGACACTGAGTTAAAAATAACCTCACTACTGAACCCTGCCATGTTGCTACCACAATCACAGAATCACAGAATAGTCTAGGTTGGAAAAGACCTTGAAGATCATCCAGTCCAACCATTAACCTAACGCTAACAGTTTCCAACTACACCATGTCCCTAAGCGCTATGTCAACCCTACTCTTAAACACCTCCAGGGATGGGGACTCCACCACCTCCCTGGGCAGCCCATTCCAACACCTAACAACCCGTTCTGGAAAGAAATACTTCCTAATATCCAGTCTAAACCTTCCCTGGCGCAACTTGAGGCCATTACCTCTTGTCCTATTGCTTGTTACTTGGTTAAAGAGACTCATCCCCAGCTGTCTGCAACCTCCTTTCAGGTAGTTGTAGAGGGCGATGAGGTCTCCCCTCAGCCTCCTCTTCTCCACACTAAACAACCCCAGTTCCCTCAGCCGTTCCTCGTACGACATGTGCTCCAGACCCTTCACCAGCTTCGTTGCCCTTCTCTGGACATGCTCAAGTAATTCAATGTCCTTTTTGTAGTGAGGGGCCCAAAACTGAACACAGTCATCGAGGTGCGGCCTCACCAGTGCCGAGTACAGGGGTAAGATCCCTTCCCTGTCCCTGCTGGCCACGCTATTTCTGATACAAGCCAGGATGCCATTGGCCTTCTTGGCCACCTGGGCACACTGCTGGCTCATGTTCAGCCGGCTGTCAATCAACACCCTCAGGTCCCTCTCTGACTGGCAGCTCTCCAGCCACTCCTCCCCAAGCCTGTAGCGCTGCTGGGGGTTGTTGTGGCCCAAGTGCAGCACCCGGCATTTGGCTTATTGAAACTCCTACAGCTGGCCTTAGCCCATCGCTCCAGCCTGTCCAGATCTCTCTGCAGAGCCTCCCTACCCTCGAGCAGATCAACACTCCCACCCAACTTGTTGTCATCTGCAAACTTACTGAGGGTGCACTCGATCCCCTTGTCTAGATCATCAATAAAAATGTTAAACAGGAGTGGCCCCAAAACCGAGCCCTGGGGGACACCACTTGTGACTGGCTGCCAACCGGATTTAAATCCATTCACCACAACTCTTTGGGCCTGGCTGTCCTGGTTCTGACCAGAATGGAGTTGATTTTCATTGGAGTATTTCATACCATGTGATGTCATGCCCAGGGATTTAGGTGGGTGGGCTCTCTCTCACACGGGCTTTTCGCTCGGGTTTGGGCTCGCGCCGTTTGCTCGTCGGGTCGTGTTGTTGCTGGGGGGGGGGGGCAGTCGCAGCGCTCGGTAAGCCACTGCTGCATTTTACCCGTTTCTTTTTGGACTCACTATTGTTACTGTTGTTTTCTTGTTATATTTAGTAAATTCTTTCTTTTTATTCAACCCACGAATTCTCTTCTTTTGTCCATCCCCTATTTCACCAGAGGGGGAAGGGGGAGGTGAACAGCAGGCCATGTGGCGTCTGGCTGCCGGCTGAGTTCAAACCTCCACAGTTTTTGGCGCCCAACGTGGGGCACTGAGGTTTTTTTTTTTGAGAAACCAACAAAACAGATAAAATGCGGATTGCTTGGCTCCTTAAGATCTTATCACCTCATTTGCAATACGTGTTTCCTATGCTGTTGCTCACCTTCCGTGACAGGTGGGTTAAGGTTTTGTTTCTGTTGTACTATGTGATGTTCATCTATGATAGCGTGCAGTCATCGGTGCTGGGGCTATTTACAGCTGTGTTTGAGAAATTTGGGGAGTTCAAATATCTTTGGAATGTTGACATAAACATGGTTGCTGTGCTGTTAGGAGCTAGTGTGTTCCTGAATGTGGTTCAGGTTTTATTCAGGGTTAAGCAACTATTTAAGAGTACCACCTGGAAACCTACCCCAAGGGTGGAGAATTATGAGTGGCTGGGGGTGTGGAGTAGAATGGGCAAGTACCTAGAACAGTGGGCACCTCCAGTGTATTGAAACTTCACTCTTGCACAGGTGCAGAATCCTGAAAACTAGTAGAATATTTGGAAAAAGTATGTTGTCACCCGAGTAATTCCAGAGAGGCACAGCTCACTGCAACATGCTGGGGCCTAGCCCACGCTTACCGGGTGCTATTAAACACTGTTAAGCACCCTCAAGAGGAAGAGAAGGGCTCTGCACCTGGTAACCAAGTAACAGAAACTGCAGCCACTACAAGCCCGAGGACAGGTGCTGCAGCTGAACCAGAGAACCGACCCATGACAGTGTCAGTTGCTCCCATACAGAAGAAGAAATACACAAGAAAATCCCCTCGCAGTGTACAGGGTGATGATGAACCAGGCCCATCACGAGAACAGGAGGAGGAGGCAGAGCCAGTGATAGACACCCAATCCTTATCCTTGAGTGAGTTGCGAGACATAAGGAAAGATTTCAGTCACCATCCAGATGAGCAACTCATTACCTGGCTGCTCCGATGCTGGGATAGCGGGGCCAGTAGCATGGAACTAGAGGGCAGGGAGGCGAGGCAGCTGGGACAAAGCCATTGGAAAGGAGACACAAAATCTTCGTCTCTGGAAGTGACTTCTATCAAGTGTGAGGGAGAGGTATCCCTTCAAGGACAACTTGACATGTCGACCAAGTAAGTGGACCACTATGGAAAGAGGCATTCAATACTTGAGGGAGCTAGCTGTGCGGGAGGTAGTTTACTATGACCCAGATAATGCACGGCTACCCACAGATCCAGATGAAGTCCGATGCACCCGGCCCATGTGGAGAACTTTTGTATGGAGTACACCCTTATCATATGCCAATGCATTAGCAGTAATGGACTGGAGAGACGAAGAGGGACCAACAGTGAATGAACCGGCTCACCAACTACGACAATATGAAGAAAGTGTCTCTTCCCCCATAATCGTGTCTGTGAACAAATTATCTCAAAATGTCCAGCAAATTAAAGAGAACATGTCTTACTCCCAACCTGCACGGACCAGAATCTTGGCTATTAGGAGCAATACTTTAGTCGAGAGAACCGGTATACACCACGGGGGGAAGCTGTGGCATTGGCTGTGTGACTATCGAGAAGACATGAAGAAATGGGATGGAAAACCTACCTACCTCCTAGAAAAGCGAGTATGTTAGCTGCAAGGAAGAACAAGTACAGAACGTCGTCCTTTCAGGAGACATGCTGCTCCGGTTTCCAGTAATCAAGTGCCCAAACGGAGCAGAAAATTCGACTTTGCTCATGATCCTATGAGAAGAACTTCTGACTTGTATTCACAAGAAGTGAGTGATCAAGATGAGACTGAAACCCGTGCACACCACACTAACCCATTTGTCGTTAGCGAGTATTATGACCAACATTAGAGGGGCCCTGCCTCCAGCCAGGTGGAGGACAGGGACAACTGAGTTTACTGGACTGTGTGGATTCCATGGCCTGGTACATCTGACCCCCAGCAGTATGAGGCTCTAGTGGACACTGGTGCGCAATGCACCCTAATGCCATCAAATTTTAAAGGAGCAGAACCCGTTTGTATTTCAGGAGTGACAGGGGGGTCTCAACAGTTGACTGTATTGGAGGCCGAGGTGAGCCTAAGTGGAAAAGAGTGGGAAAAACACCCCATTGTGACTGGCCCAGACGCTCCATGTATTCTTGGCATAGATTATCTCAGAAGAGGTTATTTTAAGGACCCAAAAGGGTATCGGTGGGCTTTTGGTATAGCTGCCTTGGAAACAGAAGGAATTAAACAGCTGTCTGTGTTGCCTGGTCTCTCAGAGGATCTTTCTGTTGTGGGATTGCTGAGGGTTGAAGAACAACGCGTGTCAGTTGCCACTACAACAGTGCACCGACGGCAATACTGCACGAACCGAGACTCTGTAATGCCTATCCATAAACTGATTCGTCAGCTAGAGAGCCAAGGAGTCATCAGCAAGACACACTCCCCCTTTAACAGCCCCATATGGCCAGTGCAAAAGTCTAATGGAGAGTGGAGATTGACAGTGGACCCTCGTGGCCTGAATGAAGTCACGCCGCCGCTGAGTGCTGCTGTGCCAGACATGTTGGAACTGCAATATGAACTAGAGTCGAAGGCAGCCAAGTGGTACGCCACGATTGATATTGCCAATGCATTTTTCTCCATCCCTCTGGCAGCAGAATGCAGGCCACAGTTTGCTTTTACCTGGAGGGGTGTCCAATACACCTGGAATCGACTGCCCCAGGGGTGGAAACACAGCCCCACCATTTGCCATGGACTGATCCAGACTGCACTGGAACAAGGTGAAGCCCCAGAACATTTACAGTACATTGATGACATCATTATATGGGGTAATACAGCAGAAGAAGCTTTTTGAGAAAGGGGAGAAAATAATCCAAATCATTCAGAGAGCCGGTTTTGCCATAAAGCGTAGTAAAGTCAAGGGGCCTGCACAAGAGATCCAGTTTTTAGGAGTAAAATGGCAAGATGGACATCATCAGATTCCAATGGAGGTGATTAATAAAATAACAGTTATGTCCCCACCAACTAACAGAAAGGAAACACAAGCTTTCTTGGGTGTTGTGGGTTTCTGGAGACTGCACATTCCAAATTACAGTCAGATTGTCAGCCCTCTCTATCAAGTCACTCGGAAAAAGAATGATTTTGTATGGGGACCGGAGCAGCGACAGGCTTTTGAGCAAATTAAACAGGAAATAGTTCATGCAGTAGCCCTCAGGCCAGTTCGGACAGGGCAAGATGTTAAAAATGTGCTCTACACTGCAGCCGGGAAGAATGGCCCTACCTGGAGTCTCTGGCAGAGAGCACCAGGGGAGACTCGGGGTCGACCCCTGGGGTTTTGGAGTCGGGGATACAGAGGATCAGAAGACCGCTATACTCCAACCGAAAAGGAGATACTGGCAGCATATGAAGGGGTCTGAGCTGCTTCAGAGGTGATCGGGGCTGAAGCACAGCTCCTCCTGGCTCCCCAACTGGATGTTCAAAGGGAGTGTCCGCTCTACACACCATGCAACTGATGCCAAGTGGAGTAAATGGGTTGCATTAATCACACAACAGGCTCGAATAGGGACACCCAGCCATCTGGGAATATTGGAAGTGATCACAAATTGGCCAGAAGGCAAAGATTTTGGAATGGCACCAGAGGAAGAGGTAGCATGTGCTGAAGAGGCCCCACCATATAATAAACTACTGGATAATGAGAAGCGATATGCCCTGTTTACCGACAGGTCCTGTCGCATTGTGGGAAAACATTGAAGGTGGAAAGAAGCTGTGTGGAGCCCCACACGATGGGTCGCTGAAGCTGCTGAAGGAGAAGGTGAATCGAGTCAGTTCACAGAGGTGAAAGCCGTCCAGCTGGCCTTGGATATCACTGAGTGAGAAAAGTGGCCAGTGCTCTACCTCTATACTGACTCATGGATGGTGGCAAATGCCCTGTGGGGGTGGTTACAGCAGTGGAAACGGAGCAACTGGCAGCGCAGAGGGAAACCTGTTGGGGCTGCTGAATTATGGCAAGATATTGCTGCTCTAGTAGAGAATCTGGTTACGAAAGTACGCCATGTAGATGCTCATGTACCCAAGAGCCGGGCCACTGAAGAACATCAGAACAACCAACAGGTGGATCAGGCTGCCAATATCAAGGTGGCTCAAGTAGATCTGGACTGGCAAAAAATTTATGGCTCGCTGGGCCCATGACTCCTCAGGCCATCAGGGAAGAACTGCAACATATAGATGGGCTCGTGACCAAGGGGTGGACTTAACCATGGATGTTATTGCACAGGTAATCCATGAATGTGAGACATGTGCTACGATCAAGCAAGTCAAATGGTTAAAGCCCATTTGGTATGGAGGATGATGGTCAAAATATAAATATGGGGAGGCCTGGCAGATTGATTATATCACGCTCCCACAAACTCGGCATGGCAAACACCATGTGCTTACAATGGTGGAAGCAGCCACCAGATGGTTGGAAACTTATGCCGTGTCCCATGCCACTTCCCGGAACATCATTTTAGGCCTTGAGGAGAAAGTCTTATGGCGGCATGGCACGCCAGAAAGAATCGAGTCAGATAATGGGACACATTTCCGAAACAATCTCATAGACGCCTGGGCTAAAGAACATGATATTGAGTGGATATATCACATTCCCTACCATGCACCAGCCTCTGGGAAAATTGAGCGATACAATGGATTACTGAAAACTACACTGAGAGCAATGGGGGTGGAACTTTCAAACACTGGGATGTGCATTTATCAAAAGCCACTTGGTTAGTCAATACTAGAGGATCTGCCAGTCAGGTTGGCCCTGCTCAATCAAGCCTCCTACATACTGTAGATGGGGATAAAGCCCCCGTAGTGTGCATTAAAATTATGTTGGGGAAGACCGTCTGGGTTACTCCTGCATTGGGTAAAGGTAAACCCATGCATGGGATTACTTTTGCCCACAGACCTGGGTGCACTTGGTGGGTAATGCAGAAGGATGGAGAAGTCCGATGTGTGCCTCAGGGAGATTTGATTTTAGGTGAGAATAGCCAATGAACCGGACTGTCAAATAACCCTGTTATGGAAATTGGTGCCTCACAACATCCTCCTGCCACATCCAAAGCCTCCTGCTCCACCGACTGAGCCAACTCCACCTCATTCCTCAGCCTTATAGACTGTCATGACAGATGGAACCCGAATTTATGAAGTAAATGAACTCAGCAGACATTGTGGAAGGATGGCCCATAGACTAAGGGAATGATGTCTGTGAGACCTGAAAAAAAAAAAAAAAAAAAAAAAAGGTGGTGATTTCTTAAGATGTATTTGGAAACCTGAGGATAACATCAATAGTATGGAATAAACGGTGGAGAATGTCCAGGTTCCTACCAGAATGGAGTTGATTTTCATTGGAGTATTTCTGTACTGGGTCTGGCTGAGCCAGAATTGGTTTTCCCCTGTAGCAGCCCTCATGGTGCTGTGTTTTATGTTGGGAGCTGGCAGGGTGTTGATAGCACACTGGTGTTGTGGCTACTGCTGAGTAGTGCTTACACAGCACCAAGGCTCTTTCTGACATTTCCCCCCCCCCACAGTGGGATGGAGTGGGCAAGATCTTGGGAGGGGACACAACCAGGACAGCTGACCCGAACTGACCAAAGGGATATTCCAGACCATCTGACGTCTGCTCAGTATAAAGCTGGGAGAAAGGAGGAAGGGGGTGGGGTCACCCTTGGTCCTCCGAGGCAACCACTACGCGTATCGGAGCCCTGCTTCCTGAGAAGGCCCGACATCGCCTGTTCATGGGAAGTAGAGAATAAATCTCTTTTCTTTTTTTTGCTTCCACGCGCGGATCTTTGCTTCGCTTTGCTTATATTAAAACTGCTTTTGTTTTACCCACAAGGGTTGGTTTTTTTTCCTATCTTATTTTCTTTCCCCTCTCTGGCCTGTTGAGAAAAAGAGGGGAAGGGGGGGGAAGTGATAGAGCGACTTGGTGGGTACCTGGCATTTAGCCAAGGTCAAACCACCACAGTCTTTTCTGGCGCCCAACGTGGGGCAAGACAACAGCAGTTTTATATTAATTGTGCTATAGCTATAGCAGTTATTAAGCAACAAGCTCTTGTGCTGGTCATGGGTTTGTTTATTGCTCTGCTTATCTTTATTTTGCTAAGCTCAGGAACATGCTGGAAGAAATTGGGAACATCCTGAGTGGTTTTATTCTGCAGGCTCCCGAAGTACTTATTCATCCTTATGTTAGCTCTTTGATACTGTTCATTAATGCTATTCGCCTATTGTGGGCTGTGTGGAGCTCGGTAGGTTTTTGGTGTAAGAGAAAGCAAATTTTGGGTGAGTCAATACCAAGATGTGCCCTGAGACGGCCTGTCCCTGGGTGGCAGGGGGAGTGGAAGGATTTGGGCAGATTCCTAGGACAGTTATCACCTCCTGTAGCCTGGGATCTTACCCCTGAACAGGCAAGCAACCCCACAAAATTGACACAACACCTGATAGAAGGGTGCCTTGCCTATCCCAGTGAGAATCAGCAACTCCTAGCGCTGTACTGGGGCCTGGCCTGTGCTTATCGAGCTGCAGTTCAGTGCTCTCAAAGGACTGTGGTGGAGATGGGGACTCAAACAATAACAACAACAGCAGAGATTGCCCCAGTAGTAAAAAAGAAACAGTGGACAAGGAGAACAACAGGTCCATACCCTCGATTAATAAGGGAGGAGAAAGAGGAGGAAGAAGCAGATCCTTCAGCAAAGTGGTCAGAAGAGGGAATAACAGAACAGGAGGCAGAAACTACCCGGTCCCTGACGTCATCAGAACTGAGAGATCTGCGGAAAGACTATAGCCGCCAGCCGGGTGAGCGGATTGCTGCCTGGCTGCTTCGATGCTGGGATAATGGGGCTGATGCTCAGCAGCTGGAAGGTAAGGAAGCCCAACAGCTGGGTTCCCTTGCTAGAAATCGAGGAATTGAAAGGGGAATTGGAAAAGAAACAGGAATTTGCAGTCTGTGGAGACGGCTCCTTTCAAGTGTTAGAGCAAGATATCCTTTCAAGGAAGATCTTACGGACAACTCCCCAGGGAAGTGGACTACTGCAGATGAAGGTGTCCAGTACCTGAGAGAATTAGCAGTGCTGGAAGTCATCTATGGTGATCCAGATAATGATGAAGCCCCTAAAAATCCAGAGGATGTCCTGTGCACACGGGCCATGTGGAGGAAGGTGATTAAAGGTGTGCCATCCTCGTATTCTGCGGGCTTGGCTGCAATGTACTATCCAGAAATGGATGCGGGAGAAGGACTAAGATGTACACCAACTGTGGAGGCAGTCTCTTCCTGACTTCAGAACTTTGAAGAGAGTCTTGGTACCTCTTCCTCTCTAAGGGCAAGTGCCTTAGATGTCAGGAGCACCCCAAGAAATCAGTTCTCTTCCACCCCAGTCAGAGGGAAAGGGAACCCCAGGTGCATGACACGTGGCGAACTTTGGTTCTTCCTGCGTGACCAGGGGGAGGACGTGAGGAAGTGGGATGGTCAACCCACCTTCAAGTTGGAAGCTCGTGTACATGAATTGCGAGGAAAGACCCCTGCCAAGAAGAAGACATCCAAGAAGGTTGTTAATGTAGCTGGTGTAAAACCACAAGAAAGTAATCAGCGATCTCCCAGATACAGGAAGACTGAGATCACCTCCCTTGGCCCTGATGAAGGAGTCTCCGGCCTGGCACAGCAAGGGTCAGACAGTGAATACTCTGACCAAGAACAGGAATAGAGGGCCCCTGCCTCCAGCCAGGAGGAGGAAAGGGATGATCGGGTGTATTGGACAGTGTGGATTCGATGGCCTGACACATCAAATCCACAGAAGTACCAGGCTTTAATCGACACCAGGGCACAGTGTACATTAATGCCATCAAGTTATAGAGGGGCAGAACCTATCTGGATCTCAGGAGTGACAGGGGGATGTCAAGAACTGTCAGTACTGGAGGCCGAGGTTAACCTGACCGGGGACAAGTGGGAAAAACATCCCATTGTAACTGGCCCAGAAGCCCCTTGTATCTTGGGCATTGACTACCTCAAGAGGGGGTACTTCAAAGACCCAAAAGGATACCGATGGGCTTTTGGTGTGGCCAGTGTGAACACAGAGAAGGTCAAACAGTTGTCTAATCTGCCTGGCCTCTCGGAAGATCCTTTTGTTGTAGGACTGTTCCGAGTTGAAGAACAACAGGTGCCAATTGCTACGAGGACCGTGCACCGACGGCAGTATCGTACAAACCGAGACTCTCTGGCTCCCATCCAAGAACTGATTCGTCAACTGGAGACCCAAGGTGTCATGAGTAAGACACATTCGCCTTTTAATAGCCCAATATGGCCGGTGCAAAAGTCTGACGGAGGGTGGAGGTTAACAGTAGACTATCGTGGCCGGAACGAAGTGACGCCACCACTGAGTGCTGCTGTACCAGATATGTTAGAGCTCCAATATGAACTGGAGTCAAAGGCAGCCAAGTGGTACGCCACAATCGACATTGCCAATGCATTCTTTTCAATTCCTTTGGCAGAAGAGTGCAGGCCACAGTTTGCTTTCACGTGGAGGGGTGTCCAGTATACCTGGAATCGACTGCCCCAGGGGTGGAAGCACAGCCCCACTATTTGTCATGGACTAATTCAAACTGCACTGGAAAAGGGTGATGCCCCTGAACATCTACAATACATCGATGACATCACTGTGTGGGGCAACAAGGCAGAAGAAGTGTTCAAGAAAGGACAAAAAGTAATTGAGATTCTTCTGAGAGATGGGTTTGCCATAAAGAAAAGCAAGGTCAAGGGACCAGCACAGGAGATTCAGTTCTTGGGAATAAAATGGCAAGATGGACACCGTCATGTGCCTATGGATGTTGTCAACAAGATAGCAACTATGTCTCCACCGACCAACAAGAAGGAAACACAAGCTTTCTTAGGACTTGTGGGATTTTGGAGGATGCATATTCCAGGTTACAGTCAGCTGGTGAGCCCTCTCTATCAAGTAACCCGAAAGAAGAACCATTTTGAGTGGGGTCTTGAGCAACAACAAGCCTTTGAGCACATCAAACAGGAGATAGCTCGGGCGGTAGCTCTTGGGCCTGTTCGGACAGGACCAGCTGTGCAAAATGTACTTTACACATCAACTGGGGAGCATGGCCTCACATGGAGCCTCTGGCAGAAGATACCAGGTGAAACTCGGGGTCGACCATTAGGATTTTGGAGCCGGGGATATCGAGGATCAGAAGCCCACTACACTCCAACTGAAAAGGAGATACTGGCAGCATATGAGGGGATTCGAGCCGCTTCCGAAGTTGTTGGTACAGAAGCACAGCTCCTCTTGGCACCGCGATTGCCTGTATTACATTGGATGTTCAAAGGAAACATCCCTTCTACACACCATGCAACCAGTGCTACCTGGAGTAAATGGGTAGCGTTAATCACGCGACGAGCTCGACTGGGAAAACCCAACCGTCCAGGGATCCTGGAAGAGATCATGGACTGGCCAGAAGGTAGAGATTTTGGAGCACTGCCTGAGGAGATGGCTCGTGCCCAAGAGGCACCGCCATATAACGAGTTACCAGAAGATGAAAGGCGGTATGCTCTGTTTACTGATGGATCCTGTCGTGTGGTAGGAAACCATCGGAAGTGGAAAGCTGCTGTGTGGAGTCCCACAAGACAAGTCGTTGAGGCCGCTGAAGGAGAGGGCGAGTCAAGTCAGTTTGCAGAAGTAAAAGCGATCCAACTAGCCCTAAAGATTGCTGAACGAGAAAAGTGGCCAGTACTGTATCTCTACACTGACTCCTGGATGGTGGCTAACGCCCTGTGGGGGTGGCTACAGGAGTGGAAGAAGACCAATGGGCAGCGCAGAGGTAAACCCATCTGGACTGCTGCATTGTGACAGGACATCACTGCCCGAGTGGAAAACATGGCTCTAAAGGTACGTCATGTAGATGCCCACGTGCCCAAAAGCCATGCCACTGAAGAACACCAAAACAATGAGCAAGTAGACAAGGCTGCCAAAATTGAAGTAGCTCAGCTGGACCTGGACTGGGAGCGAAAGGGTGAGCTATTTGTAGCTCGATGGGCCCATGAAACATCCGGGCATCTCGGGAGAGATGCAACGTACAGATGGGCTCGTGATCGAGGGGTGGACCTGACCATGGAGGCCATCTCACAGGTCACTCATGAATGTGAAACATGTGCTGCAATCAAGCGAGCCACACGAGTAAAGTCTCCCTGGAACAGAGGGCGATGGCTGAGTTTTCGATATGGTGAGGCCTGGCAAATGGACTATATTGGACCATCGCCACGAACACGCCAAGGCAAATGCTACATACTCACCGTGGTGGAAGCAACTACTGGTTGGCTCGAAACGTACCCTGTAAATCATGCCACTGCCCGAAATACCATCTTAGGTCTTGAAAGGCAAATTTTATGGCGACATGGTACTCCTGAAAGAATCGAATCAGACAATGGGACCCATTTTCGAAATAATCTCATAAACTCCTGGGCAAAGAAACACGGCATTGAGTGGGTGTATCACATCCCTTATTACCCACAAGCGTCTGGAAAGATTGAAAGATACAATGGACTGTTGAAGACTATGTTGAGAGCATTGGACAATGGGGGATGGAAGCACTGGGATATAAATTTAGCAGAAGCCACTTGGCTAATTAACACCAGAGGATCTGTTAACCGTCCTGGTCCTGCCCAAACCAAACCCCTTCATACTGTGGGAGGAGATAAGGTCCCTGTAGTACACACAGGGAAATGGCTGGGGAAGGCAGTGTGGATTGCTCCTCCCTTGGGAAAAGGCAAGCCCACTCGTGGGATTGTTTTTGCTCAGGGACCTGGATGTATTTGGTGGGTAATGCGGGAGGATGGGGCTACTCAGTGTGTGCCTCAAGGACATTTAACCTTGGGGGGAAAATAATCTGCGGGGTGAGTTGTATGTTGCAGGAAGTGATGGAGGAAGTAGGAACAACGAAGAGTGAACCAGATACGTGCGATGATGACCCAAACCTAGCCGGTGCTGGAGTCCAACAGTCAAACATACTGCTCTGTCCTGAACATCCATCTTGACAGATGGGAGCCAAGTCACTGAACATCTGGAGGAGTGAAGAAAGCTTACGGAATGAATAAATGAGTGTTATGTGGGACCTGGGCATGACGTAAATGGTATGGAATAAGGGGTGGAGACTGTACTGGGTCTGGCTGAGCTGGAATTGGTTTTCCCCTGTAGCAGCCCTCATGGTGCTGTGTTTTATGTTGGGAGCTGGCAGGGTGTTGATAGCACACTGGTGTTGTGGCTACTGCTGAGTAGTGCTTACACAGCACCAAGGCTCTTTCTGACATTTCCCCCCCACAGTGGGACGGGGTGGGCAAGATCTTGGGAGGGGACACAACCAGGACAGCTGACCTGAACTGACCAAAGGGATATTCCAGACCATATGACGTCTGCTCAGTATAAAGCTGGGAGAAAGGAGGAAGGGGGTGGGGTCACCCTTGGTCCTCCGAGGCAACCACTACGCGTATTGGAGCCCTGCTTCCTGAGAAGGCCCGACATCGCCTGTTCATGGGAAGTAGAGAATAAATCTGTTTTCTGTTTTTTGCTTCTGCGCGTGGACCTTTGCTTCGCTTTGCTTATATTAAAACTGCTTTTGTTTTACCCACATGGGTTGGGGTTTTTTCTATCTTATTTTCTTTCCCCTCTTTGGCCTGTTGAGAAAAAGAGGGGAAGGGGGGGAAGTGATAGAGCGACTTGGTGGGTACCTGGCATTTAGCCAAGGTCAAACCACCACAATTTCATACCATGTGATGTCATGCCCAGGGATTTAGGTGTGTGGGCTCTCTCTTGCGCGGGCTTTTCACTCGGGCTTGAGCTCGCGCCGTTTGCTCGTCAGGTCGTATTTTTGCTGGGGGGGGGCGGTCGCAGCGCTCGGTAAGCCACTGCTGCATTTCACCCCTTTTCTTTTTGAACTCACTATTGTTACTGTTGTTCTCTTGTTATATTTAGTAAATTGTTTCTTTTTATTCAACATGGTGGTGTGGTGGGAGGTGAATGGCTGGCCACGTGACATCTGGCTGCCGGCTGAGTTCAAACCTCCACACCTGCCATCCAGCCAGTTTTTTACCCAGCAAAGCGTGTGCCCATCCAAGCCACGAGCAGCCAGTTTCACCAGGAGAATGCTGTGGGAAACGGTGTCAAAGGCCTTACTAACGTCAAGGTAGACAACATCCACAGCCTTTCCCTCATCCAAAAAGCAGATCACCCTGTTAAAGCACCACCTCTATATGTCAACGAAGGGAAGACTTTATGGTCTACATGGCAAACTGATTATATCGGACCATTCAAATCCTCTGTGGGGTATCGATATATCCTCACAGGGGTGGAAGAAGTATCCAGCTTGCTTGTGACGACTAAGTGTCAGAAATCTAATGGGCAAAATACAGCGCAAGGGCTATCGTTTTGGTTCTCAAATCTACCTACTCCTTATGCTATCCAAAGCGATAATGGCTCACTTTTTTTGTGTAAAGAAGTGCAAGATTGGGCAAAACAAGAGGGAATTAAATGGGTATTCCACACCCCATACTACCCTCAATCAGATGGGATGGTAGAAAGAGCTAATGGCTTATTGAAAAGGAATCTCAAACCACATAAGGCTCAATGGGATACAAGACTTCCCGAAGTACTCCATCAATTAAATAATCGATACAGGCCTACTGAAAGCCCTGTAAGCCAGGCATTCTTTGTAAAAACTGAGCTTAGCACTTCACTTACTGGGAAGAGAGAATATCCAACAACATTACAGCCAGGACAGCCTGTGATGGTTGTGACCCACTTTCCTGGGAAGCTACCAACAGCAGTGGTGCAAAACACAGACTTAGCGCATGATGGATTTTTCCTTCTTCTTAATGGGGTAACCTGTTCAGGCTCTCCCCACCGAAACAAGTCTTTATTTTCTCTTACAGCACCCTGCAGGATTGTTTTGCTGATTAAGGATACCAATTAAACTCGGACACCAGAGTGAAAAGAGTAGGTGTATTTTACTAGTGATAACTAAATAATGTAACAGAGTAAAACAGAAAACATGCAGTAAGAAAAGACAGAATAGTACACTTAAAGCAAACAAATAGGAAAATACAGGGTAATGCATCTAATCATTACTACACGATGGGGAGAATAGTGATTAAGAAACATACATTCACCACTTGCATACGTTACCATCATCCAGATCCACAGACACTGGGGAGCCCCGGTTACAGCGAGAATTTGGAGAGCCTTTCCTGGCAAGTGGGAAGCCCTACGCAATGCATCCATCCATAGGTGAAGCATCCAAAGTCGCTGCAAGCTAAATGCCAGGTACCCACCAAGTCGCTCTATCACTTCCCCCCCTTCCCCTCTTTTTCTCAACAGGGCAAAAAGGGGAAAGAAAATAAGATAGAAAAAAACCCCAACCCTTGTGGGTAACACAAAAGCAGTTTTAATATAAGCCAAGCGAAGCAAAGGTCTGCGCACAGAAGCAAAAAGAAAAAAACAGATTTATTCTCTACTTCCCATGAACAGGTGATGTCGGGTCTTCTCAGGAAGCAGGGCTCCGATATGCATAGTGGTTGCCTTGGAGGACCAAGGGTGACCCCACCCCCTTCCTCCTTTCTCCCAGCTTTATACTGAGCAGACGTCATATGGTCTGGAATATCCCTTTGGTCAGTTCGGGTCAGCTGTCCTGGTTGTGTCCCCTCCCAAGATCTTGCCCACCCCATCCCACTGTGGGGGGGAAAATGTCGGAAAGAGCCTTGGTGCTGTGTAAGCACTACTCAGCAGTAGCCACAACACCAGTGTGCTATCAACACCCTGCCAGCTCCCAGCTTAAACACAGCACCATGAGGGCTGCTACAGGGGAAAACCAATTCCAGCTCAGCCAGACCCAGTACACATACGAAGGAGTTCGAGCTGCCTCAGAAGTGGTCGGCACTGAGACGCAGCTCCTCCTGGCACCCCAACTGCCGGTGCTGGGATGGATGTTCAAAGGAAAGGTTCCCTCCACACATCATGCAACAGATGCCACGTGGAGTAAATGGGTTGCGTTGATAACACAACGGGCCCGAATAGGGAACCTCGACCGCCCAGGAATAGTGGAGGTGATCACAAACTTGCCAGAGAGCAAAGGTTCTGGGATGTCATCAGAGCAGGAGGTGAAACGTGCTGAGGAGGCCCCACCATATAACGAGCTGCCAGTTGATGAGAAGCGATATTCCCTGTTCACTGATCGGTCTTGTCGCATTGTGGGAAAACATCGACGATGGAAGGCTGCTGTGTGGAATCCCACACGACAAACCACTGAAGCTGTTGAGGGACAAGGTGAATCAAGCCAGTTCGCAGAGGGGAAAGTCACCCAATTGGCTTTGGAGATTGCTGAGCGAGAAAAGTGGCCGAGGCTCTATCTCTACACTGACTTGTGGGTGGTGGCAAGTGCCCTGTGGATGTGGTTGCAGCAATGGAAGCAGAACAACTGGCAATGCAAGGGCAGACCCGTCTGGGCCGCTGAAGTATGGCAGGACATTGCAGCCCGGGTGGAGAACCTCATTGTGAAGGTGCGCCATGTGGACGCCCATATACCCAAGAGTCGGGCCACTGATGAACATCAACACAACCAGCAGGCGGACCAGGCTGCTAAGATCGAAGTGGCTCAGGTGGACTTGGACTGGCAGCGTAAAGGTGAACTGTTCATAGCCCGGTGGGCCCATGAGACCTCGGGCCACCAAGGCAGAGATGCAACATACAGGTGGGCTCGAGATCGAGGGGTGGACCTCACCATTGACACCATCGCAGAGATCATCCACGGATGTGAGATGTGTGCTGCAATCAAACAAGCCAAGCGGGTAAAGCCCCAGCGGAATGGAGATCGATGGCTGAAATATAAATATGGAGAGGCCTGGCAGATCGACTACATCACACTGCCACAGACCCGCCAAGGCAAGCGCCACGTGCTCACAATGGTGGAAGCAACCACTGGGTGGCTCGAAACTTATCCAGCATCCCACGCCACTGCCCGGAACACCATCCTGGGCCTTGAAGACCGAGTCCTGTGGCGACACGGCACCCCAGAGAGGATTGAGTCGGACAATGGGACTCACTTCCGAAATAACCTCATAGATGCCTGGGTAGAAGAACACGGCATCGAGTGGGTCTACCACATCCCCTACCACGCACCAGCCTCTGGGAAGATCGAGCGCTACAATGGACTGTTAAAAACTACATTGAGAGCAATGGGGGGGTGGAACCTTCAAACACTGGGACACACATCTGGCAAAGGCCACTTTGTTAGTCAACACAAGAGGATCTGCCAATCGAGCTGGCCTGGCTCAGTCAAAACTTCCACGTGTTGTAGACGGGGATAAAGTCCCTGTGGTGCGCATGAGGGATCTGCTGGGAAAAATGGTCTGGGTTAGGCCTGCGCCGGGCAAAGGCAAACCCATCCACAGGATTGCTTTTGCTCAAGGACCTGGGTGCACCTGGTGGGTGATGCAGAAAGATGGAGAGGTCTGATACGTACCACAAGGGGATTTGATTTTGGGTGAAAACACACCATGAATTATATTGTGCTTTTGTTAATTGTTTTTTTTTGTTATTTTTAATTGATAAATGGCAGCTGGGCATGACGCACATGGTATAGAATAAAGGGGTGGATTATGTCCTGGTTCAGCTAGGACGGGGTTAAGTTTCCCCAGTAGTGGGGAGGGAGCTCTAGCCGGGTTATTCAATACCATCTTGATGTCACGTCTGGGGTGCCCAAGCGCGGGAAGTTTGGTAGAGCGCACGGTGTGTGCAGTCGCTCCTCTCAATGCTGTGTCAGTACATCTTTTGTTCTGTTTATTGTTATTACTGTTATTGTTATTGTTCTTGTTGTTGTTCAGTTTGTTATTGTTGCACTGTTGTATTAAAACTCTCCTTATCTCAACCCTGGGGTTTGTATTTCACTCCCCGCCCCGCTCCGGTTGGAGGGTAGGCGAGGGGCAGTGGCAACGTGGTCTCGGGTCATGGCAGGACCTAAACCACCACACCACTCAAAGAAAATTGCCAGTTATTTTGGCCTGTTGATTTAGAGGCTGGACCTGCTTGCAGCGATGTTGGATGCCTCACCTACGGATGGACGCATCGCGTAGGATTTCCGGTTTGCGAGGAAGGGCACTCTAAATTCTCACTGCATCAAGGTTTCTCCAGCAATTGCGGATCTGAATATTAGTACCCCATTAAGTAAGTGTGCTATTCCGTATCTTCCTTATTTTGTAACACTTAGTCATATGCTTTATGGCAGTGATGAGAGTGTTTGTGTGAAGAAGACGTGTGCTGAATCTGACTTTTTGTGCATCAGTGGTCAGTGTGTGCCTAACAGATGGAAGCGTGATGGGGTCCGGACTGCGAGGATGGGTCTGATGAGAGTGCTCAACTGTGCCATATGAGAACATGCCGGGTAAATGAAATCAGCTGTGGTCCTCAGCCAACCCAGTGTATCCCAGTGTCCTGGAAATGTGATGGTGAAAAAGACTGTCCTACTCTTTTCAACTAGTAACTGTAACTGCTGTTTTATTTTTAGCCTTTTGTAGAATTGTTTTAGGTATACTGTGTTTTTTGAAGTTTGTCTAAACCTTAATTGATAAAGCTTTGAAACAAGTCTTGGAGGTTCAGCTATAAAACAAAGAAGGGGGAGATGTGGGAGGCATCGGCCTGTCAGCCTTGCGCAGCCCCTGAGAAGCAGCAAGGCTTTGATGAGAAACAGGCCTCGGGAGAAAGATAAGAAACTGCTGAGTTGTGCCAAGGGGGCAGGGAAAAACAACGGACAGCTGCAACACTGAACTGTGGAAAAGTACTGAACTGTGAGAAGTTACCGCCGCGTGAACAGCACGTGAACAAGAAGGTGATTGGTCTGCACAGCGCGTGTTAGAGTGGTCTTATGCTGACAGGAGAAAAGGTTGATAACTGTCTAATTGCTGATTTGCTAATTATGAAGTAAGAGCTTTGGCGAGAGCATAAGTATGTACTATTGGAAGAATAAACGGCTTTGCTTGTTATAACTCTCATAGAGTTGTGCAAGTCCGATATCCTCCCACAACAGGTAGCCGTGCATTATCTGGGTCATAGTAAACTGCCTCCCACACAGCTAGCTCCCTCAAGTATTGAATGCCTCTTTCCATAGTGGTCCACTTATTTGGTCGACAGGCAAAGTCTTCCTTGAAGGGATACCTCTCCCTCACACTTGACAGGAGTTGCCTTCAGAGACTGAGATTTTGTGTCTCCTTTCCAATGGCTTTGTCAACGCCCACTTCCCTAGACAGGGATCCCAGCTGCCTCGCCTCCCTGCCCTCTAGTTAAATGCTACTGGCCCCACTATCCCAGCATTGGAGCAGCCAGGTAATGAGTTGCTCATCTGGATGGCGGCTGAAATCTTTCCTTATGTCTCGCAACTCACTCAGGGATAAGGATCGGGTGAGTATCGCTGGCTCTGCCTTCTCCTCTTGTTCTCGTGATGGGCCTGGTTCATCATCACCCTGTACACTGCGAGGGGATTTTCTTGTGTATTTCTTCTTCTGTATGGGAGCAACTGACACTGTCATGGGTCGGTTCTCTGGTTCAGCTGCAGCACCTGTCCTCGGGCTTGTAGTGGCTGCAGTTTCTGTTACTTGGTTACCAGGTGCAGAGCCCTTCTCTTCCTCTTGAGGGTGCTTAACAGTGTTTAATAGCACCCGGTAAGCGTGGGCTAGGCCCCAGCATGTTGCAGTGAGCTGTGACTCTCTGGAATTACTCGGGTGACAACATACTTTTTCCAAATATTCTACTAGTTTTTCAGGATTCTGCACCTGTGCAAGAGTGAAGTTTCAATACACTGGAGGTGCCCACTGTTCTAGGTACTTGCCCATTCTACTCCTGATACAGAGAAATGATTACTTGTTTTAAGACTTATTTACTTATAGAAAACTGCTTAGCAACTTATTTACTTACTTGTAGCAAGTTATAGTATCACTTATAGTATTTTTGAATATTGCTAAGAATCCTGCTTGCTGTAATGGTTTAGCCCCTGCCGGGGTCTGAGACCACGTGGCTGCTGCCCCTCCCCCACAAAGGGAGTAAAATACAAACCCCCGGTCTGAGATAAGGACAGGTTTAATACAGCAGTGCAATAGCAACACAACAAACAGCAACAATAAGAATAACAGTGATAACAATGAATAGAGCAAAGTATATCTACCAATACAGGAGTGAGAGGAGCAGATGTATAAAACCACGCGTCCCGCGCTCCCGCGCCAGGATGTGACGCGCCAGGATGTGACATCCACATGGTATCTGAATAACCCGGCTAGAGCTCCCCCCCCCACTGCTGGGGAAACTTAACCCTATCCTGGTTAAACCAGGACACTTGCCCAGACTGTTCTGTGGAATTTTACCAAGGACTGCTGTGTCCATCAAAACAAAGCAGTTTACTGTGAAAATCTACCAAGAACTGCAGTGTTCAGCAAAATATCATGTTTTTGTCCTTGAGGAACAGATGTGCTCTAACAAGTTGGGCCTCGGTAATGAGTAAAGATAGCCATATATGGATGGTAGAAGTTCCATTGGTTCTCTTAGATAAGATAGGATGAGTAAACCGGCTGAAAAACATTTTTGTTGTTCAAGAAATTGGCCAAGAGAATCTGCGCATGCTCCGGGGAAGAAAACAAGGTGAGAAAGACTGTGAGCCTTCCTCCCAAAGCCCCCCGAAGACGCCCCCCAGGAGGCAATGCGCAGGTGCAAAGAGAACATAAACTGCTGACACCAGCCTCTAGAACTAACCCAGCCTTACTCATGCATATGTATGTTTGTGTTATGTAATCCAATGAATATGTATATCCACACTCTATAACTTTTTGGTAAAAAGTGCTGTGGGTGTACAAGCTTTGTGGAGAAATCCCCTTGCACCCCGGCGCCGGAGTAAACATACCTGCTTTATAACTCTATTTGAGTTGTAGAGTCTTTTTCTGCGAATCACTCCACACCCCCAGTCACTCATAATTCTCCACCCTTGGGGTAGGTTTCCAGGTGGTACTCTTAAATAGTTGCTTAACCCTGAATAAAACCTGAACCACATTCAGGAACACACTAGCTCCTAACAGCACAGCAACCATGTTTATGTCAACATTCCAAAGATATTTGAACTCCCCAAATTTCTCAAACACAGCTGTAAATAGCTCCAGCACCGATGACTGCACGCTATCATAGATGAGCATCACATAGTACAACAGAAACAAAACCTTAACCCACCTGTCACGGAAGGTGAGCAACAGCATAGGAAACACGTATTGCAAATGAGGTGATAAGATCTTAAGGAGCCAAGCAATCCGCATTTTATCTGTTTTGTTGGTTTCTCAAAAAAAAAAACCTCAGTGCCCCACGTTGGGCGCCAAAAACTGTGGAGGTTTGAACTCAGCCGGCAGCCAGACGCCACGTGGCCTGCTGTTCACCTCCCCCTTCCCCCTCTGGTGAAATAGGGGATGGACAAAAGAAGAGAATTCGTGGGTTGAATAAAAAGAAAGAATTTACTAAATATAACAAGAAAACAACAGTAACAATAGTGAGTCCAAAAAGAAACGGGTAAAATGCAGCAGTGGCTTACCGAGCGCGGCGACCGCCCCCCCAGCAACAACAAGACCCGACGAGCAAAACAGCAAAACGGCGCCAGCCCAAACCTGAGGAGAGCCCCCCCACCTAAATTCCTGGGCATGACATCACATGGTATGAAATACTCCAATGACTGATCGGGACTTGGTCCTCTAGCTAGGCTCCCTCTCAACCCAGGGAAAGTTAACTCCATCCTGGTTGAAACCAGGACACGTTTGAATTTTATTTCTTTTTAACCTGTACTGAAGCCCTGCTTTCCAGGAAGTGGCTAAAGACCTGCCTGCCAATGAAAAATAATAAATGAATTCCTTATTTTACTTTGCTTGCACATGCAGCTCTGCTTCACCTATTAAACTGTCTTTATCTCAACCCGTGATTTTTCTTACTTTTACCCTTTTGATTCTCTTTCCCATCCCTCTGTAGGGGGAGTAAGCAAGTGGCTGTGTGGTGCTTAGCTGCCTACTGGGGTTAACCCACTCCAATAATTAATAACGGAACTTGGAAGAATCCCAATAATAAAAGCAATTCTTGTTTTCTAACCTGGAGAACAAGCTTTCCTTAAACACACACAGTGAAGGAGATTGCCACAGTAATGAAGCCAAGCACAGGATACACATACTATACTTGAAAAGGTTTCAGATTCAGCTCTTCTCAGCCAAGATGAAAGCTATCTAGCACAGATATATTTGGGATGCAATGTCAATGCAAGTCTGTAGAGATAGACTTGCCATTACATCAGTTCAACTTGATACTCCATATTCCTAAAATGATTCTGCTTACTTCCATGGCTATTCCTGAGTGAAAACATTTCTACTGTCTTTCTAGTATTCTGTAAGTCATCACTGCATAGAACAAGGGATCTGAATTGCACTTGTTCTTTTTAGTGTGTGCTGATCTTATACATTCATTGCTAGTTCTTTGACTGAAGCTTTAGATTAGCTATGGAAAAAAAAAAAAAAAAAAGAGGATGGTTTGGGTTTTGCAAAAGCCAAATCAAATCTGTTTCAGTTCCTGGTCCCATTTTTTTATGAACCCTGAAATGTAAAGTCTGGGTGGTTTGGATAAGTGCTTCTAATTCTGACATGTCCCTATTTAAAATAGGAGGGAGAATTTGTTTTTAAAAAGCTAAAGCTAGGATGGTCTGGAACCAAGTCTCTGAAGACATTTAGGGAGGATTCAGTTAAAAAATTCATGTTTATTTTTCCTTCTGCATCTCTCCTGAATTTTTATGCTATCCCTTCCTTGCTTTCTGTTTCTCAGATATTGTTTGCTTCCCCTCCATCTCCAATGAAGCTTGAAATTAGATTTGTTTTACTTCCTTGTTTGTAAACAAAGCTCTAGACACCATATCTTGGTGCAAGTTAACTCCCAGACTGAGTCACTGAGTTGCTCTCCACCTCTATAACTGAACTGGTTGAAACTCTGCAACAGAAATCCCCATATGCCTTTTTTCCCTCTCACCATCATTATTTGATTTTGAGAACGAAAATTCTGATTCTAGTCAGAGACAGAACTATTTAATTATAATGGTTTTAGTCTGGATTTATGACAAGAGAAATTGGTCCACGATGTGGCTCAAGATAGGAACAATATTCATTGTCACAATTCAAACTTCATCACTTGGGAACTGCAATCTGGCAGCAATAATTCTTACATTGCTGCAAATTGTGTTTTCATAATTTTTGTTGATAGTGGCAAAATGCTTGTTTTTTCTTTCTGCATTTTGCAGTCATTAGTCTAATATAGTATAGTCACTCTCAAATATATTTATGGCAAGGTCATTTTTATTCAACTGATTATGTACTGGAAGCTTAAATAAACAAGCGAGTTAAAAACATCAGCAATCCCACTCTTTGATCCATGCCTAACTGAATTCTAAAAACTATCCATGTTTTTCATTTAGCAAGTTTGTAATTGTAAATGTTACAAAACAATTCACTTCTCAGAAGTACTTATCTTTTATGCTCATTAGACTGAAATACAGCAATGAGTGGACGTGATATTTAATTTTCCCAATGAGTTACATGATGAACAGAAACTATTAATGTTTTGTCTTGTAAATTTTCTCAGAATGTCAAGTGTTCTTGTCAGCTGAGTGGAAGTGGCATAAAAGTAACTTTTGAAGTTGCTGTTGATGAGATACCCTTGGGGAACTTAGTATATATATTAAAATTATATTCACAGTATGCTCTAACCACCTCTGCTGCAAAAGGATTAAGTTCTTGACTCACATTTCCATTAATGGCAATGTAGCACAGCCTAGGTCTTTCTTCCAAAAAAAAGGCACTGTGCATTCTTAACTAACACAAGTCTAATTTCCTGAATTTGCTCAAACTCTAAGAAAATAAAAATATAAGCTCATTAAATTGCTTCTGAAAACCTAGGCCTGGTGCCTTTGTTACAACTGTCATAACTGCAGCACTATTTTTTTTTTTAACACAACAAATCAAGAAAACAGCAGAGAAATTCACAGTTGTCTAGGACAGTCTTTACAGCAGACTCACCGTCTACTTCAGAGTTCTGCAAGTTAAAACATCAGGAAAAGGGTAAGAAAGATAGTACGTTACCTGAGGTCCTTGTCAAGGATTCAAAAGACCTGGGTTCATTCCCTGTTCGTTCCCTGTTCACCCATGAATACCACATGGGAGCGCAAACAAGTCATACAGGGCTATTTTCAGTAATGTACTGAGGCAAAAAATCAACATCCATGCCCAGAGGTCTCATAGCTTTTCTCAGCTTTCTCTCAAGTTCTGAAGACACCCACAGGGCACAGTGACTAATACTTGCCCATCTTTGGTTACCCACTGCCCTTCTGATTTGGTACACTGATGGGTTTTGCAAGCTGGCTCTCCTTCTTAGAATAAATCGGGGGTTCCCAATGGACCCAATGCCCCAATCAATGATTCCTCCTTTGCAACTCTTATCTGTTTCATCAGCTTTTTGTTTTCCTTTGATTATTTCAGTGTGTCCTTTCTGATGTGCTTTGCAGTGCACAATTGCAACTTCTTTTGGCTCTAAAACTGCTTGCAGCAGCTTTAGAATCCCTGGTACATATTTAATAGGAACTCCTTGGGAAGACAATAGTCCGCACTCCTTCCAGATAGCTCCATTCATGTGGACCACTCCAAACGCATACTTGGACTCTGTATAGATGTTTACTCTTTTACCTTTAGATAGCTACAAGGCTCAGGTTAGAGCTATAATTTCTGCCTTTTTGAGCAGAAGTATTAGGTGGCAATGCTCATGCTTCAATTTCTTCTTGTAGGGTTACCACAGCGTATCCAGCCTTTCATTCCCCTTTCATCATGAAGCTACTTCTATCTGTAAAAAGTTCAACTTCAGGATCAGTTAATGGTACATCTTTCGAATCAGGTTGGATAGAGTATACTTGCTCCATGACATGCAGACAGTTATGCTCCGGCTCTCCCCTCTCATCTACTAGCATTAGAGTAACAGGATTCAAAGTTGAAGACATCATTTTGTTCAATCAGCATTGCCTGCTATTGAGCTAGTTTGCTAGGAGAGATCCACTGATGCCGCTTTTGTTCAAGCATGGCTATCACTGCATGTGGTACAAAAACTGTAATAGGGTATCCCAAAGTTAGTTTTCAGGCTTCTTTAATTAACATCACCACTGCAGCTACAGCTCTCAAGCATGCAGGCCATTATCATGGTTTGAGCTCAGAGGGCAACTGAGCACCATGCAGCCGCTCACTCCCCCCTCCTCCCCTGCAGCACTGGGAAGGAGAAAATAAGCAAAAGGCCCAGGAACTTGAGATAAGGACAGAGAGGGATGATCTCATCCATTATTGGCACAGGCAAAAGACAGACTCATTAGGGGAAGAAAAAAAAGAACATAAATTTAATACAGGCACTAACAACAACATGTAACAGACACAGTAGGACTGTGAGAAGCATTACCACATCCTGAAAACACTTTCCCCCATCCTTCCCTTCTTCCCAGGCTCAGCTTTGCTCCCAATATCTCTACCTCCTCCCCTCCAGTGGTGCAGGGGGCAGGGAATGGGGGGTGCAGTCAGTCCTGCTGATTCTTCCACCTCAGGGGGCGGAACTTCTGGCATTCCTCCCCTGTTCCAGCATGGTCTCCCCCTCACAGGAGACAATCCTCCACAAAGTCTCTCTGACACGAGTCACTCCCACGCATGTGTGGGTCACCCCTGTGTGTTGCAACCCTCTCAGTGCTGAAATACAACAGCAGGGCCTTCTTCCCATAGGGTCCCAGCCTTCTTTGGGTGCAGTCACCTAGTGTGTTGTGGGGCCCCCCACAGGCCTCAAATCGGTATCTGCTCCACCATAGACCTCCATGGGTGGTGGAGGGAGGGGGGGGGCAGCCCTGCCGTCTCACCACAGGCTGCAAGGGGGCTCTGCACTGGCGCACCTCCCCCCCCCCCCATTCTCCTCCTTCCTTCCACTGACCTCCGTGTTCACACAGATGTTCTCCTCGCAACTTCTCCTCACAACTCCCCCAATTCCTCCCAGTTTCCCCTTCTTAAATATGTTATTGCAGAGGTGCATCTAATTGGCCCGGCCTTGGTGCAAAGTCAGGTCGAAATTTGAGCCGGGGGAGCTTTGAGAAGCTTCTCACAGGGGCCACTGCTGTAGCCCCCTTCCCTGCTACCAGAAAACCCTGGCCACTCACTCAAAGCAGGACACCATCCTCTACTTACTTCATCCAGTTGCTTAGAGAAGTAAGCTACCGGCCTTTTCCAGTCTCCTAGAGTCTGGGTCAGGACCCCCAATGCTACATGTTGTCTCTCATGGACATATAACATAAAGGGTTTACTCAAGACCAGCAGACCCAGAGCAGGAGATCTCATTAATTCAGTCTTAATGGAATCAAATCCTTTCCAACACTCTGGTGTCCATTCCAAAGTTTCTCCAGGCCCCTTGATAGCTGCATGTAATGGTTTGGTGATCAGGCTGAAATTTGGTATCCAGAGTCTGCACCATCCAGCCATCCCCAAGAACCCTCACAGTTCATTCTGAGATCGGGGGGGGGAGCTATTTGACAAATAGCTCCTTTTCATTCTGCACCCAGTTCTCTTTTTCCCTGAGGTATTTCAAATCCCAGGTAAGCCACTGTAGTCTGAGCTATTTGGGCCTTGTTCTGGGCTACATGATATCCAAGTAGCCCCAGGAAATTGAGCAGGTCAATTGTGGCAATTTTACATTCCTGTTCAGTTCTGGTTCCCAAAAGTATATCATCCACATATTGCAACAGAGTGATAGAGGGATTCTTACCTTGCCATTCTTTCAATTCTTTGGCAAGTACATTACCAAACAGGGTCGTGCTAGTCTTGAATCCTTGCAGCAGCACAGTCCAGCAGAGTTGTACTTTCCTAGAGATAGTGGGACTCTCCCATTCAAAGGCGAAGATCTTCTGGCTCTTCTCTTCCAGGGGAATGCAAAAGAAAGCATCTTTCAAACTTAGCACGGTAAAATACACACTGTTAGACAACAGAGTGTAGGGGTTAGGTACCACAGGATGGGCATCTGCAGTGATTTTGTTAATTTCTCTTAAATCTTGTACCAATCTATATCCTTGAGTTAGAGGTTTCTTTATCAGTAGGATAGAAGTGTTATATTCAGGCTGACATTTCCATAACAAACCGTATTGCACAGAGACATTGATTAATGGTTCGAGACCCAATCTAGCCTCTAATTTCATTGGGTACTGCTTTTTCCTTACTGGTTGTAATCTTGAGTTTAATTCCACCTTTACCAGAGTAGCGTTTTTTGCTTGTCCATATTCCTTGGATGTCCATACCAGGGGTATTACAGCATCCAAAATTTCTTCTGAGATCCTGGTCTCTTCCTGTTTCTTTTCAGTCATGTCATGGTTTGAACTTGGCCAGCAGCCAAAGACCAAGCAGCCGGTCACTCACCCTCCCTTAGCCCAAGGAATGGGGAAGTATCTAGAGGGATAAAGGGAAACTTGTAGGTTGAGATAAAAAAACAGTTTAGTGATTGTAATAAAACAAAACAATAACAATAATAGAAAGTACAAGCGGGTAATGCACAATGCAATTGCTCACCACCTGCTGACCAATACCTAGCCCACTCCTTTAAGGCAGGAGGGATGAGGCAGAGTTGGCTCAGTTGGTGAAGCGGGTGACCTTGGACTCAGCAGAAGGATGGTGTGTAGTCAGTCCTACAGTTGGAGCTCGTAGCTGATATATTTGGCACAGTCCATGCTCACAGTCTGCAGGCCGAAGATGTTGATCTTGAGGATGTTGCTGGGCAACAGTTACTGAAATCAGTCCTGACCCTATCAAAGTTCATCTTTTTATTAATGTGATGCCATTAGTATAATATGTATCAGCTGTAGCAATAATGATAGGCAATAACTGGGTTATTTGACAGTTAGCATCATACAGTTCAATTCATTGGCTATTTTCACCTAAAATCAAATCCCCTTGAGGCACACATCGGACTTCTCCGTTCTTCTGCATTACCCACTGTCCCGATCCAATGTTGGGGGAGGTTTTGATATGATCCCAAGACACAAATGAGGTCAAATGCTGTGTACCCAAAACAGGTTTTTATTATTAAAAAAAGTGAAGAGGGATAGCAATAGGACAGAATGGAAGGAAAAGGCAGAAATAAAGCAAGGATGCGGGATAGGGCTGCAAGAATAATCACCACCATGGATCCAGTGGCATCCCATTGGTCCTCAGTCTTCAGTTCTTTGGTGGTGGGTGCACACGGATCTGGCTTCGGTGGTGGGTGCACATGGAGCAAAGTTTTCTGTTGCCTTTTTAAGTTCATCGTATCCGCTGATTAGCATATCTGCTCGCCTTTAGTTTTTTTTTTTTCTCTGGTCCCACAGGTTTTGTTGCATCCAGCTTCTGGGCACAAACGTTTGCCTCTTTTAGTAGTTCATTAGCAATGCATGTATGGTGTCTGGCCTACACAATAGAGCCACAAATGGCTACGCAATGGGGCCAGCTCAGTACACATCTGCCCCTTTGCTTATCTAAGGAGTCCTACAATGCAACCACAAAGAAGTGGGGGAGTGCATCCTTCAATACTCACTTCCCTGGGCCACACTTCAATACCGCTTTCCTGGGCGATACTCCACAGACCAATCCACAGGCCGCAGCAGCTTGTCCTGGAGGTTTGCACAGACACAAGCAAGCTTTGGGACAGTCATATGACATTTCAGTCTCTCACACCTACCAAGTGCACCCAGGTCCTTGGGCAAAAGTAATCCCATGCATGGGTTTACCTTTACCCAATGCAGGAATAACCCAGACTGTCTTCTCCAGCATATTTTTAACGTGCACTACAGGGACTTTATCCCCATCTACAGTATATAGAAGGTTTGACTGAGCAGGGCCAGCCTGGTTGGCAGATTCTCTAGTATTAACTAACCAGGTGGCTTTTGCTAAATGCATGTTCCAATGTTTGAAAGTTCCACCACCCATTGCTCTTAGTGTAGTTTTTAGCGACCCATTGTACCACTCAATTTTCCCAGAGGCTGGTGCATGGTAGGGAATGTGATATACCCACTCAGTGCTATGTACTTTGGCCCAAGTGTCTATGAGATTATTTCAGAAACGAGTCCCATTATCTGATTCAACCACAAGACTTGCTTCTCAAGGCCTAAAATTGTGTTCTAGGTGGTGGCATGGGGCACAGGATATGTTTCCAACCATCTGGTGGCTGCTTCCACCATTGTAAGCACATAACGTTTGCCGTGCCTTTTGTGGGAGTCTTCCAGGCCTCCCCATATTTTTATTTTGACCATCATCTTCCATACCAAAGAGGTTTTAACCATTTGACTTGCTTGATCGCAGTGCATGTCTCACATTCATAGATAACCTGTGCAGTAGTGTCCATGGTTAACTCCACCTCTCTGTAATGAGCCCATCTATGTTTCATCCCTTCCCTGATGGTCTAAGGAGTCATAGGCCCAGCGAGTCATAAATTTTTCACCCTTATGTTGCCAGTCCAGATCCACTTGAGCCACCTTAATCTTAGCAGCTTGGTCCACCTGCTGGTTGTTTTGCTGTTCTTCAGTGGCTCGACTCAGATATATGAGCATCTACATGACATACTTTCAAAACCAGATTCTCTACCCAAGCAGCAATATCTTGTCATAATTCAGCAGCCCAGATGGGTTTGCCTCTGTGCTGCCAGCTGCTCTGTTTCCATTGCTGTAACCACCCCCACAGGGCATTTGCCACCATCCATGAGTCAGTATAGAGGTAGAGCACTGGACACCTTTTCTGCTCAGCAATATCTAAGGCCAGCTGGATGGCTTTCACCTCTGCAAACTGACTCGATTCACCTTCTCCTTCAGCAGCTTCTGTGACCCGTCATGTGGGGCTCCACACAGCTGCCTTCCACCTTCAATGTTTCCCTTCAGTGCGACAGGACCTGTCGGTAAACAGGGCATATCGCTTCTCATTATCTGGTAGTTTATTATATGGTGGGGCCTCTTTAGCATGTGTCACCTCTTCCTCTGGTGCCATTCCAAAATTTTTGCCTTCTGGCCAATTTGTGATCACTTCCAATATTCCTGGGCCCAGCACAGTGTGTTAAGTTGTGCCTCTTTGAAATAGCATTTTCCTTTCAAATATTCTATCACTTCATCAGAGTCCTGTAGTTGTTCAGGAGTAAAGTTCCAAACCATTAGTGGTGAGAAGTTCTCTAGATACCTTCCTATAGTGTCCCACATGCCTTGCCACCCATGACTATCCAGCCTTTGGGCAGATTTCTGGGTGGCATTCTTAAAAAAATTTTGTGTAACCCTAAACAAGACCTGAAACACATTCAGGAGACATAGCAATAAGAGCATGCTGGCTTGAACATCCCAAAGATATTCAAAATTCTCAAAAGCTGTTGGAATTAGCCTGAAGGAGAAAGGAGAGGTAAAAGATCGTGAGAAAGTATTCCCCCTGCCTTCCCCATAGATTGGGTGCGATTACTAATAAATTCCGAGAGAGGGCGTCCAAGGTACAGGCATGACAGCAGTGCAACATACAAATACCAGCTTAACCTCATGACCAGTGATGTATCATAAATTGACATTACCCAGTACAGCAAAATTATAGTCCTGATCCTTCTCCCAGAGGTGATAAACATTACTACAAGGAATGCATAGTGCATATAAGAACTTGCATAACCCCACCATGTGAACAAATGAACCAACATTGTGACCAGTGACTATTTAATTAAAATAAGAAATGCATATAAAAAATTTGCTTTAACATGCTCTGGTCAGATCTGTCATTATCCCAACCCTTCGTGCCCCACGTTGGGTGCCAAAAAGGACTGTCATGGTTTAAGCCGAGCCAGCAACTAAGCACCACACGGCTGCTTGCTCTCTCCCTCCCCACACTTGGTGGGATGGGGAGGAGAATTGGAAGAAAAAGATAAAACCTCGTGGGTTGAGATAAAGACAGTTTAATAGGACAACACAAGGAGACAAGAAGTAATAATATCAATAATATTAATAAAAGAATATATAAAGCGAGTGATGTGCAATGCAATTGCCCACCACCCTAACCGAATGCTCAGCCTGTTCCCGAGCAGTGTTCCAGAGCTTCAATCCCTCCTCCCCCCAACCAGCTCCCCCAGTTATGTACTGAGCATGACATCATATGGTATCCAATATTCCCTTGTCTAGTTCAGGTCAGCTGTCCTGGCTGTGCCTCCTCCCAACTTCTTGTGAAAATTAACTCTATCCCAGCCAAATCCCCTGTTATTGATTTACCAATAAGTAGAAGAAATTGTGTTTGATTTAATAGAAATATAAAATCATCAGAAATATTTAGTAAAAATTTTTGTTTGTTGTGGTTTGTGTTGGCAACCGATTGCTGCTTTAGAGTCACCTATACAGTCCCATACCAAGGCCGAAGAGATTGGTCATAATCATTTAGTAGAAACGTTTGGAACCTAGGTAACCAAATACAAACTGATCTGTAAGTTGATTTATAATATATAGATAGGACCAGGAGAATACAAGTAGTTGTCAAAGTCTAGGATTAATAGAAACTTGGGGAAACAACCATAACAGCTTACAAGTACCTGCCAAGGAAACTGTGTTTGTGTATGAAGCTGTGTCCTTGGGAATTGTGTTTGTGTATGAAACTGTGTCCTTGGGAATTGTATATGAAAAGTTCTATATAAGATGAGTGATTTTAGTGCTTGGCGCGCGTTGTTGGTGAGAACACTCCCCTGCGCGCCCGGCCGTCAATAAAGAAGTGTCTGCTTATCTGCATCAAATTGGTGTTGATAAGTTCTTTATTCCGGATTTTCGGTAACAGTTTCTGGCGACCCAGATGGGACCTCGCTGAGAGAGACCGGAGGAATCGGGGACCTGATCGGTTCCAGCCGGCACCGAGGATTTCTCGGGGATACCCATCAATCCCCGATCCGTAAGGCTCTTCGCGATGTTCCCTGGATTTTGGTAAGACACTTCTTTTTGTATTAGGAGTGGGTTAGAGTCCCACCCTTGGAAAGTGGGTTAGAGTCCCACTTAGGAGTGGGTTAGAGTCCCACACAGTGGGTTAGAGTCCCACTGTATAAGCCTGCCTGTCAGACGCGGCGAAAGCTGCGCAGGGTTGGGCTAGAGGATCCTCGTGTATTGGAAGCCTAGGCGTCTGCCCGTAAGACATGAGCGAAAGCTATTGCAGGGTTGGACAATTGTGGATTGGGAAACAAGAGAACCTATATGCTATAGCGTTCTCAAAGGAAGTGTCTCTAACACAAAGTTAGAAGTTTTACATGTGTTATGTTGTAAAACTGTTTTGGAGAGTATTGTATAAGAATTTAAGAATTGTATAATATTGTGTTATATACCTTTGTATATAGTAACAGTTGTGGAAAGGTGTGAGTGTGCTTGTAAGCATGAGACGTGCAATTGAGCACGAAGCGAGTGCGGAGCTCAGATCTGTGTTTCTGTTACTCCGCGAGGAGTGCAGCCAGAGAAAAACAAAGCGACAGATTTGAGTGATTAATTGGTATTGTACTGTAAAGTGATTTATTATGGCATCTAAGTGGACTCATTTGTTTAAAAGTAAAAGTATGGGTAATCTGACTGCAAATGACAAAGTTCCGAAAACTTCTCCGTTAGGATGTTTGTTAGCACATTGAGGAGATTTGCATGATGATTTGCGGAAGAGTCAGATGACTGAATATTGCAATCAGTGGTGGCCTCTGTATATTTTGGAAGATCAGGAAAAATGGCCTGTGAATGGGACACTGAATTATAACACCATTCTGCAGTTAATGCTGTTCTGTAGAAGGGAAGGGAAATGGAGTGAAGTGCCATATGTTGATTTATTTTTCTATTTAAGACAGAGGAAAGATTGGCAGAAGGAATGTAAGTTGATTAGTAGGGATAATTTAGTAATGGCTCTAACTTCTGACGATAAAAAGGTGAAAAAGTGGTGTTCAACATGTGAGTTGGGAAAAGATTGTTTAAAGAAAAGAATTGCTTCTGCTGAAAAGGATGAAGGGCCAGAATTAGATATATCCCCTCCGCGGAGAGAAAGGCATCAGGGGCGAGAATATAGGGAACAGGTAGAGGAACCAGAGAGTAGTGGAAGAGAGGATGTGGAGGAAGGGCCGCCTGAGATTGTAATTCATACTCCTGTCTCCCGAAGAACTCGGCAGCAGGTGCAAACAATAGCTCCTCTACGGCAGGGCGTTGGTAATGATGGGCCAGTGTATGTGAAAGTGCCTTTTTCAGTTACGGATTTGATGGCTTGGAAGCAGGCAGCAGGGATATATAGAGAAGATCCTGAAAGAGTAGGCAGAGTGGTAGATACTATAATCAGAACGCAGAATCCGGACTGGAGTGATTTACAGGTGATCTTGGATAATTTACTGGATGATACAGAAAAGCAGATGGTATTAAAGGCTGGCAAAGCACAGGTAGAAGTGGCTGTATTGAGTGGGACAACAGGTGGAACAGTAGAGCAGAATTTTCCATCTGGGGATCCGCAGTGGGATCCAAATAATGTAGAGCACAGAGAAAGGCTGCATCGATACCAGAAGTGGATTTTGCATGGAGTTAAACATGCCATGCCTAAGTCTCTGAATTGGTCTAAATTATATGAGGTGAGACAAGATAAGACTGAATCTCCCTCAGCGTTTCTGGAGAGATTGAAGGAAGCAGCCCGAAAATATACTGACTTAAGAGTAGAAACAGAGGCGGCTCAGATACAATTGGCTTTGATTTTTATGGGACAATCGGCACCAGATATAAGAAAGAAACTCCAGAAACTTGAAGGAGAGGATTCAAGGAGTTTGAATAAAATGCTAGAAGCAGCATGGAAAGTATATAACAACAGGGAAAAAGAGGAAAAGAAGACCAAAGAAAGTAGATTGTTGGCTGTAATGACAGGGACAGCAGGCAGAGGAAGGAGCAGAGGAAGAGGATGAGGAATTGGTGGAAGGGGAGGATTTATGAATTATGGTAATCAAAACTTTAATACCCCCTTAGGAGTGAATCAGTGTGCCTTTTGTAAACAAGAAGGGCATTGGAAGAGAGACTGCCCAAGAAACGGGAATGCTCAGCAAGAAATAGCCAAATTGATGGTTTTAGATGACTGAAGGGGACCGGAGGGGAACCCAGCTGAGCCTCTGGTTGTAATTAAGCTGGGAGAAAAAGAAGTTAAATTTTTAGTGGATACGGGAGCAACATTTTCGGTATTGAATACTTGTAAAGGAAAAATTGGAACAAAAACAGCAAACATAATAGGAGCAACAGGGAAGGAGGAAAATAGACCATTCCTGCAACCCCTGGATTTAAAATTTGGAAATAAAATAATTACACATGAATTTTTGTATGTACCAGAGTGTCCGATACCCTTGTTAGGAAGGGATTTGTTATCCAAATTAAATGCACAGATTGTTTTTGAAGAAGGAGAACTTTTCTTGAAAATACCTGAATCAAAAACAGGAGAGATCCTGATGATACAGGAAAAAGTGAAAGAGCAAGAAATTCCACCAGAGGTGGATTCTGCAGTGATTCCTATAGTATGGGAAACAGATATTCCTGGCAAATCAAAATTGGCAGAGCCTGTGAAAATAGATTTAAAAGAAGGTGCAGGGACAGTAAGAATTAAGCAATATCCAATCAAACCAGAAGTTAGACAGGAGCTGAAGAAATTAATTGATAAATATTTGGAGTACAAAATTTTAGAAGAATGTGAATCTGAGTATAATACTCCTATTCTACCAGTTAGAAAACCCTCAGGTGAATATAGATTGGTGCAAGACTTGAGAGCAGTAAATCAAATAGTCAAGGACATATATCCTGTGGTGGCAAATCCTTATACATTGTTAACAGCGTTAAAGGAGACTTATCAGTGGTTTACAGTGCTTGATTTAAAAGATGCTTTCTTTTGTATACCTTTGGAAAAGGAAAGCAGAAAATTGTTTGCTTTTGAATGGGAAAATCCACAAACAGGACGAAAAATGCAGTTGACATGGACAAGACTACCCCAAGGATTCAAAAATAGCCCAACGATTTTTGGAAATCAGCTGGCAAGAGAGCTTGAAATTTGGAAACAGGATAAACCAAGGCCTGGACATTTACTTTTACAATATGTGGATGACATACTGATTGCCACAGAAGAAAGATTTACCTGCATACAGGTAACAACAGACCTTTTAAATTTTCTGGGACTGAATGGGTACAAGGTATCTCGGAAGAAAGCCCAAATAGCCTGCCAGACTGTGATTTATCTGGGCTTTGAAATTTCAAAAGGGCAGCGACAATTAGGAAAAGATCACAAAGAAACTATTTGTAGTATACCTGAGCCGAAAAATATTCATGAACTCAGAGCGTTCTTGGGAATGGCAGGGTGGTGTCGCCTTTGGATCATGAACTACGGTCTGATAGCTAAACCATTGTATGAGGCCCAGAAAAACTTTCCTTTCGTATGGGGCCCACAACAGCAAAAGGCTTTTATGGAACTAAAATGCCCCTTAATGTCTGCACCTGCTTTAGGACTTCCGGATTTAACCAAAGATTTTCAGTTGTTTGTCTATGAGAAACAACGTCTGGCGTTGGGTGTGCTGACTCAGCGGATAGGAAGCTGGAAACGACCAGTCGGATACTTTTCCAAACAACTGGACACAGTGAGTAAAGGGTGGCCGAACTGCCTTCGAGCAGTGGCTGCAACAGTGATGCTCGTACAAGAAGCTCGGAAATTGACTTTGGGAAGAACAATAACAGTCTATGTCCCACACATGGTGATAACTGTTTTAGAACAAAAGGGGGGACATTGGCTGTCTCCGAGCCGAATGATGAAGTACCAGGTAATACTGACTGAACAAGATGATGTGATTCTAAAAACAACTAACCTGGTAAATCCAGCAGTGTTTTTAAGTTCCATACAGGAAGAAGGACAACTGGAACATGACTGCTTGGCTACCATTGAGTATGTTTATTCCAGTCGAGACGATTTGAAGGACGTACCATTGGAGCGACCAGACTGGGAACTGTATACAGATGGTAGCAGCTTTATGGAGCAAGGGGTCTGATACGCTGGATATGCGGTAACAACAGACACCACAGTTATAGAAGCAAAGGCATTGACGGGTACCACATCAGCTCAGAAAGCAGAACTTATTGCTTTAATTCGAGCCTTAGAACTAAGTGAAAAGAAGAAAGTAAATATTTGGACAGACTCAAAGTATGCTTTTGGGGTGGTACATGTCCATGGAGCTTTGTGGAAAGAAAGAGGATTATTGTCCTCCCAGGGATCAAATATTAAGCATCAAAATGAAATTTTACAATTATTACAAGCAGTTCAAAAACCAGATCAAGTAGCAATCATGCACTGTAAAGCACATCAAATTGGGAACTCAAAAGAAATTGTTGGAAATAATTTGGCTGACCGAATGGCAAAGAAAATAGCAAAGGAACGAGCATTCCAAATGGCATTAATTCCCTCCAAGACAGTAACCCTTCCTAGAGAAAAGCCAAAATACTCGGTGGAAGATGAGAAACTAGGTCAATTTCTGAATGCCAAGAAAAATTTAGCTGGATGGTGGATAACTCCTCATGGACGAGTAGTAGTTCCACCTTTATTAATGAGAGAAATAATGCAAACCAAACATCAAGAATGTCATTGGGGAGCAGAAGCTCTAGTAACATCTTTACAAAAACAAGTTATATCAGTGAAGATGATGGACATGGCTAAATTAATAACTGCAAAATGCGAAGTATGTTTGAAAAATAATCCAGTGATCAAGAGAAGAGTTCAAATGGGTAGGTTAAAATCTGGTACGGAACCTGGAGATTATTGGCAAGTAGATTTTTCAGAATTACCTAGACAAAATGGGTATCGATACATCTTGGTGGGGGTTGATACTTTTACAGGATGGCCAGAAGCTTTTCCCTGTCGCACCACACAAGCAAAAGAAGTAGTAAAGTGGTTACTACGAGAAATAATTCCAAGGTTTGGAGTTCCTATTGGAATTTCCTCTGACAGAGGTCCACACTTTGTTGCAGAAGTAGTCCAAAATGTTAGCAAAATTTTAGGCATCACTTGGGACTTACATACCTCATGGAGGCCACAATCCAGTGGAAAAGTAGAAAGAATGAATCAAACTTTAAAGAGACAAATAAGCAAAATCTGTCAAGAAACTAATTTAAAATGGCCTCAAGCGCTTCCATTGGCATTGTTACGAATTAGAGTACAACCAAAGAGTGGAACCTCAGTCAGTCCTTATGAATTATTGTATGGGAAACCTTATGAATCCCCAGAACCAAATCCAAACATGCATGTGAAAGGGAAACAAGATGTGTATAACTATTTACTTTCTTTAGGAAAAACTTTGACTGCAATTCGGAGCGCAATACTGTGGAACAGACCATTATCCCTTGAAAATCCTGTGCATGACTTTCAACCAGGAGACTATGTCTATGTGAAGACGTGGACTTCCGAACCTCTGCAAGAACGCTGGAAGGGACCTTTCCAGATACTGTTAACCACCTTTACAGCTATCAAGATTGCAGAATCAGATGCTTGGATACACTATACCCGGGTGAAGAAGGCGCCCACTCCATGGAAGATTACTAGCTGTGACCCAAAGACTTTAAAACTGACTCTGAAACATGTCTAATTTTTCATATCAGTTTGTGATTATTCTCCTTGTGTTAGCTAAGCAGGTGATACTGGTGTGGACTGATTCGGTGGTGAGAAACAAAAGACAACAAGACACAGAACAATTGATCAACATTCCCAAAGAAATGCCTGAGGAAAATTTGATGTTAGGATTGATTAAGGGATTTGCCAACTTGCAGAATGTTACACAGATTACTGCTTGTTTGCCAATACCAAGAGCAGTAGGTGAATCTATTCCTTGGGGAATTTTAACTATGAATTTGATCAACCTGGAACATAAAAACGAATCCACTTATTGTGAGCAAAGGCCAGTGACTCAATGGAAAGAACAGGTGAAAGTTATCAGAAAACAATGGAAATCGGTGGGCAGAGAGGCAGATTGTCTAAAACTCTTGAACCATCAGTTTACACCAACGACTCATCTAGGTTTAGGGCTAGAAGCAGGTCCAGAACAGGGATTGTTAGGGTGGTGTTCATACGATGAACAGATTAAAAACAATGTGAGTAGAAACATCATGGAATGGCAATGTAACAAAACTGGTCAAAGTACACAAACACAAGCACAGTGGAATTCTGTATGGTCGATGTCCATATTTTCTCAGTTTCAGTACATGGCTAGAACTCCCTGGTGTTTTACTTGGGACGGTACTTGGATTAAAGGTGTACTTGCAATTCTTCCTTCAGTAGTAGATAAAGGTACTACACAAATAGAAAAGGAACATGTAGTACCATGGTGGAAGTGTGAAAAGGTATATGATTGCAGCAGCGCAGACTCAATAATTCAAAGAATTCCTCCCTTAGCAGCTGCTCTGAAGTTTGGTTGTTACTGTTGAGGTTTTCATAATAACCTCACTTTGACAAGCATATTCACGCCCAGGAGAGGATACTTTTTCAGTTGTAAGAAATCTACCATTCAAAGTCCAGGACATTTGGTTTGGGCATTAAGTGATGGAACCTGGACAACTCACTTGCCAGTAGATGGTAAGATGAAACAAGTTACTTTAGACCTGCTGACATTGTGTCCAATTTGGAAGAAATCGCCATTCAAAGGACCCTTAGAAGATTTAAGATTAAAACGAACCAAGAGATCTGAAACAGATGATGACAAATGGAATGAACCATCAACAGGATTGAAAATTGGCTGGGCTTTAGAGTCCCTTTTGAACCCTATAGCTTCATATAGAAACAGAGAATGGCTCTATCAGTTAACAGGACAAGTAGAAAAATTGGCCAACGTCACAAGGAAAGGATTTAAAGAATTAAATATTCAATTACAGGCAACTTCCCGAATGACACTCCAGAATAGGATGGCATTAGATATGCTTCTGCTAAAGGAGCATGGAGTGTGCGGATATCTCAAGGATAGCCCAGATCATTGCTGCATTCATATTCCTAATGTGACTCAGGATGTAGAACATGATCTAGATCTCTTAGGCAAAATCGAAAAGGAAACAGAAACGATTCGAGAAGATATGTCCGAAGATTGGTTGGGAAAGATTTTTAGTGGATTAGGATGGAACCGGAGCTCTTGGCTGAAATCCCTAATCAAGACCTTGTTTTTGCTGTTAATTGTCTTTGTGATGATCATGTTAATTTATGCCTGTCTTAAAAGACAGTTTATTAATAGACTTGCAGCACACCGAAGGATTATGAGAGAAGTACCACATATGCCACCTGGATACAGTCCACCACCAAAATATGGTGAAACAAATACTAACTTTGAAAATGAAAATTAATAAAATGTGAAAGTATTGAAATAATATTCAACACTTTCAAAGGGGGGAAATGTTATCGATTTACCAATAAGTAGAAGAAATTGTGTTTGATTTAATAGAAATATAAAATCATCAGAAATATTTAGTAAAATTTGTTTGTTGTGGTTTGTGTTGGCAACCGATTGCTGCTTTAGAGTCACCTATACAGTCCCATACCAAGGCCGAAGAGATTGGTCATAATCATTTAGTAGAAACGTTTGGAACCTAGGTAACCAAATACAAACTGATCTGTAAGTTGATTTATAATATATAGATAGGACCAGGAGAATACAAGTAGTTGTCAAAGTCTAGGATTAATAGAAACTTGAGGAAACAACCATAACAGCTTACAAGTACCTGCCAAGGAAACTGTGTTTGTGTATGAAGCTGTGTCCTTGGGAATTGTGTTTGTGTATGAAACTGTGTCCTTGGGAATTGTATATGAAAAGTTCTATATAAGATGAGTGATTTTAGTGCTTGGCGTGCGTTGTTGGTGAGAACACTCCCCTGCGCGCCCGGCCGTCAATAAAGAAGTGTCTGCTTATCTGCATCAAATTGGTGTTGATAAGTTCTTTATTCTGGATTTTCGGTAACACCCCCAGCCTGATTATTGCAGGGGGGGTTGGACTAGATGACCTTTAAAGGTCCCTTCCAACCCAAACTATTCTATGATTCTATGATTCTGTGATTCCTCAGAGTAGCTTTAAGGGTTGATCCACCTATACCAAATTGTTTATGTACTTACTGCTCAGCAGATCTGGAAAACTGTGCATATTGAAGTGAAGAAATTCACTCAACAGTCAGAATCCAATAGAACTGTTAAGCAGCTATTCTTTATTAGCAGCGCTGGGGTCGCCCTGGGGATTCTCCACCATAAGGGCTCCCAAGAACTAGCAAGGGACATCAGTTTACATACACACAAATCATACATATTCATTACATTTCCTGGAAAGGGGTGTCTTATGATAATGAGTTCCCAGAATTCATTTACATAGTCCGAGCATGCGTAGTGAAAATAGGGTGAGGGTCCTCATTGGTCGAGGGAAGAAGTATGTGATCTTCACGGTGTTGGCTCTTTCCAGAGCATGTGCTGTGAGGTAAAGTCCAGGTGTCTTCTTCCTAAATCCCCGAGATCACCCTCCCTAGATTGTATCTCTGTGTCCTTTTGTTCAAGTTCCCCCTTATCTTAGTTTGCCCAAGTCCCCATTGAAGGCTGCTATCAGTGAGTTATATAGGGAGCGTTTTACTTTTGTCTAGACAGACAAAGAGGCCTAGGAAAAACAGCTGAGGAGTCCTTGGGAAACAAACACAAGCAAAACTTTCATGCATTACAGTTTAGTCTTAATCAGAAATTAACTGGTTTGAGCCCTTTCATTCCCCCCTTTTCTTTTGAGGGTATAGTGCTTATAGCTCTATCCCTCGTTTAAATGAATTTGCTATATCGTGAATAGCAGTTACAACACTGAATTGTCAAACAAGTTACTACAATCATCACAGCTATTCCTATGACCAATGCAAGTAATTGTTTTAACAATTTGAAGTTTGGTAACCATGAAGTAAGCTTGTTCCATATTTCTTCAAAGCCTAAAGAAGTATCGTCCTTTTGTATTTCCTGTAAAATACCTAATTGTTGCTTTATTATTCCTAGATCTACATTTATTTTTCCTGTTTCATCTATGTATGTACAACAACTAGAATTCACAGCTGCGCACACTCCCCCATGTGAGGCCAACATCATGTCTAGAGCCATTCTATTTTGGAGGGTGATTTTAGAAATTTCAGTAACTTCCCTCTGTAATGTTCCTATTGCATCAGTTGTAGCACTTCCAATTTCCTCCATTACACAAGAGATATTTACAATAGCCTTTTCTAGTTCACTGACTCCCAGACAAGGAATAAACCATCTCACAAAGGAGTGAAAGGCTGTAGATCATATTACTAAAGGGTTTGTTATATTTCTCTTTTGTCTCCCTATGGGCACACCCAGCTTGCTCCATGTAATTGAGGCATTACTTTAATTTGTGGGAAAACTACTCCTAATGTACATGATCCAGTCCACCAAAGGGGTAGTGATTTTCTGGCAGTGTTTCCACATAGCCAATACCATCCCTTTCCTTTAGGAACCTCCCAATATTTTCCTCTATAGTGTTCGTGTTCCTTTTGTAGCTGAAGTTGGAAGTACCAATCACACTGGAAATAATTCCCCACTGAAAAGTTACCCAGAAGGGTAGTTTTCTGATCTGTTACGCATTTAACTTTTCTCTTTCAATTTAGGAACCTTTATATCCCAAACTTGTGGGTTCTCATTCTGTTCCTTAAATTGAGTTTTGGGGTTGTTCCAGAGATCATTCCAGGTGGTATTGAAGGGAATTGGAAGGCCAACCAATGAGGTTTGTAACAGCACTATGGCCTGGAAATTTAGTACATACCCAACATTCACTCATATTAATTGCTAGTGCTATTCTTTTTACCAACTGCACATGAGTGTTATCATACCACTGGGTTCCCAAGCTTTGTAAGGTACCTTTCTGATATATAACCAGCTGTATCAGCAAAATAGTTACAGTCTTCTGAGTCGGAGCTTTAGAGGGGCCTCTTCCTGGGAGATCCATGGCGTTGGAGCTTTCTTGACTCGTGAATAATGAATCCACATGACTTGCTCTTTAATCTTTATCGCAGTAAAAATCGTCAACAGCATCTGGAACAGTCCATTCCATTTTTCTTTCAGGGGTTGACCTGAAAAAGTCTTAACATATACCCAGTCTCCAGGATTAAAAGGATGAATTGGCTGATCTAGACCTCTGACTCTAGTCCCCAAAACCACCTTATTAATTTTATTCAATTGTCTCCTCAATGATATCACATATTGGTATAAATGGTTCTCTCCTAATTGGCTCAAGTCTTCCCCTTTAAATGGAAATTGATAAGGTCTGCCATATAAAATTTCAAAAGGACTGAGATTTTCTTTAGATCTGGGCTTAGCTCTTATTCTTAACAGAGCGAGGGGAAGAGCTTGATACCAATATAGATTGGTTTCTTGACAAATTTTTGCCATTTGTTGTTTAATCAAGTGATTCATCTTCTCAACCTCTCCACTGGCTTGAGGCCGATATGGTGTATGCAAATGTCAATCTATACCGAATATTTTACTAACTTGTTGTATCACTTGTGCACAAAAATGAGTACCTCTGTCTGATGAAATCACTGTTGGCACTCCAAACTGGGGAATGATTTCATTCAATAACACTTTGGTAACCTCTCTTGCCTTATTAGTTCTGCATGGGAATGCCTCTGGCCAACCTGAGAAGGTATCCGTTAATACCAATAAGTACCGATACCCCCCTCTTCTTGGGAGTTCAGAAAAATCTATTTGTCAGTGTTGTCCCAGACTATTACCTTTCCCTATAACTCCAATTTGAATTTTATTTGATGTATTTGGGTTGTTTTTTAAACAAATTTCACATCTTTGGGTTACTTGTTTCATAGTAGTGTATAAATTTCGGCTTACTATTTTTTGATTTAGCTGCTTGTATAGAGCATCCGCTCCCCAAAGTGTTTTCTTATGTTCATCCAAAACTAGCTTCCATAGTATGTTAGAAGGCACTATTATTCGCCCATCTGGAACATAAAACCATCCATCTTTTTCTTTATTACCTTTCAAATCATTAATCAATTTTAGGTCCTCCTTTGAATACTCAGGTTTCAAATCTGAGTTTAGGATTGAAAGTTTACCATCTGGGACCAAAGCTAATGCTATGGTTTCAGTCATTTCTGATGCCTGTCTGGCCTTCCGATCTGCCAAATTATTTCCAATTTCCTGTTCAGTGTTACCTTTTTGATGCCCTCAACAATGCATGATGGCTACCTTTTCAGGGAGTTTTATGGCTTCTAGCTGCCTTAAAATTTCCTCCACATGTTTTATTTGTTTTCCTTGTGCTGTGAGTAATCCTCGTTCTTTCCATACAGCACCATGAGCATGCACTACTCCAAAAGCATATTTTGAGTCTGTCCATATATTAATCTTTTTCCCTTTTGCCAGTTCTAAAGCTCTGGTCAAGGCAATTATTTCAGCCTTCTGAGCAGAAGTCCCCACTGGCAATGGCTTAGCTTCTATTACTTCAGAAGTGGTGGTCACAGCGTATCCTGCCTTACGGTTTCCCTGTTTTATGAAGCTGCTTCCATCCGTGAACCAGGTACCTTCAGCATTCTCAAGTGGCTCTTCTTTTAAGTCGGGTCTACTGGAGTAAACAGCTTCCATGGTCTCCAGACAGTCATGGGTTACAGGCTCTGATGTGGTCCTGCTGAGCAAAGAGGCTGGATTCACAATGTTAGTGGTCACAATGTTTACATCATCCTGTTCCACCAGGATGGCTTGATATTTTAGAAATCTGGAAGGAGAAAGCCAATGGACTCCCGTGGAGTGGCTGGAAGACAATGGACATATTATGAGCGACCCAGACCGAGTGGCCTCACTGTAACAGCAGGCTGCAGCTGTGGTGAAGGACATACGCAAGGTCGAGATAGATTTAGAAACTGCATATGTGGCCAAGAGATAAGGAAGTTGGACTGAAATAACAAGAAAAACAGGATGTTGGCGTAACAAGATGAGGCGCGTGAACACCACACAGAGACCAATCGTAAAAGATAGGAGAGCGCATGGACAAGTAGTTTTAGTCTATTAGCAGTCAAGTAGCAATGCATGTGCTTTGTGCTAGTGTATAAGTTGCTGTGTATCCTTTAATAAAGTGGCATTAACCTGATCACATTGGTCGTGTACGTTGTGTCCGTGACTTCCGCGTCAGCCTCCCTTTTGTTCCAGGACAGCCGAGACAGTATGGGACACCAATACTGTCATCTTTTGGCCCATAGTAAACTTTCGGGCTTCTTGAATGTTGAGAACAACTGCTGCAACTGCTCTCAAACATCCGGGCCATCCTTTGCTCACTTCATCCAATTGCTTAGAAAAGTAAGCAACTGCCTGCTTATAGGGTCCCAGCTGTTGGGCCAGCACTCCCAGTGCTATGCCTTGTCTCTCATGGGAAAACAACCAAAAGGGTTTAGAAACGTCAGGGAGGTCCAAGGCAGGAACTCTCATCAATTCCTTCTTTAATTGTTCAAATGCCTTTCTAGCCTCTCCGGTCCACATTAATCTTGATGGATTTTCCTTTAGCAAGGAATACAACGGCTTTACCAAAAGTCCATAATGATTTATACATAATCGGCACCAACCTGTCATCCTGAGGAAAGTTCGGAGTTCTTTTACCATCTTGGGTTCGGGTGTGCGACAGATGGTCTCTTTCCTCTCCGTTCCTAGTTCTCGTTGTCCTCCCGAAATCCCGAATCCTAAATAGGTCACTTGCTGCTGGACCAGTAGAGCTTTCTGTTGAGACATTCGATATCCGCTAAGTCCCAGAAAATTAAGCAAACTGACAGTCCATTGTACACAATCTTCCTTCATCCTTGTGGCTATTAAAAGGTCATCTACATATTGTATTAAAGTTCCTTCTGGAGAGGGACGGGTCCAGGTTTCAAGTTCCCGGGCCAATTGATTCCCAAAGATAGTGGCGCTGTTTTTAAAACATCGTGGTAGCACTGTCCAGGTTAACTGGGTTTTTCTCCCTGTATCAGGGTTTTCCCATTCAAAAGCAAATAGCTTCTTGTTGCGGGAGGATATCGGACCTGCACAACTCTACGAGAGTTATAACAACCAAAGCTGTTTATTCTTCCAATAGTACATACTTATGCTCTCGCCAAAGCTCTTACTTCATAATTAGCAAATCAGCAATTAGACAGCTATCAACCTTTTCTCCTGTCAGCATAAGACCACTCTAACACGCGCTGTGCAGACCAATCACCTTCTTGTTCACGCGCTGTTCACGCGATGGTAACTTCTCACAGTTCAGTATTTTTCCACAGTTCACTGTTGCAGGGCTGACAGGCCGATGCCTCCCACAGTTTCTGGCTTTCTTTTGCTAAGGCCAGGCAGAAAAAGGCATCCTTTAGATCCAATACAGTAAACCATATTTGATCTCCTTTTAGTTTAGTTAACAAAGTATAAGAATTTGCCACCACAGGATATAGGTCTTCTGCAATTTTCTTTATTGCCCTTAAATCCTGAACTAATCTATAGCTCTTGCCATCAGATTTCTTTACAGGTAATATAGGGGTATTATACTCTGATTCATATTCAATTAACAGTCCGAATTGCAAAATTTTATCAATAATTTCTTTTATCCCTATCCAATCTTCTGCGTAAAGGATACTGTTTAATCCTCGCTGAAGCAGCTCCTGGTTTTAATTTGATTTCTATTAATTTGGCATTCTTAGCCTTACCTGGTATTCCAGAAGCCCACACTCCTGGATATACCTGGTTCAAAAATTTCTGTTGGTATTGTGCTCTCCTTTTCAGTCTGTAACAAAGACAAACTTAAAATTTCGATTAATTGATCTTCCTTTATTCTAAACTCAATTCCTTCGGTACCAAAACCAATCTTTGCTCCTAGTTGTTCTAACAGGTCTCTCCCTAAGAATGATTTAGGGGATCCGGGCACATAAAGAAACTTATGTATACCTATTTGTTTTCCTAATTTATACTTTATAGGTTGCATAAAGAAAGCCTTTTCAGTCTGGCCAGTTGCTCCAACCACAGTTATAAAATCTTTGTCCATAAGTGTTAAACGTTGGTTCAAAACAGGGTAAGAGGCTCCAGTATCTCTTAAAAATTCAACTTCCTTGTCCCTGTTCCCTAGCTTTATTTTAACCAGTGGATCCCCTAGGGTAGATGCCCCAGGTCGCCATCAATCCACCTCTTCCACCTCCGCAATTGTCACCCCTTTCTTTTCCTGCTACTCAGGACACTCATTCTTCCAGCGTCCTTCCTTTCTGCAATATGCACATTAATTCTGACCTAATGGCCCTCGAGACCCGCCCCGTCCTCTGTGTCCACCTCCTCTGCTTCTTGTTCCACAACTTCCTTTTCTCACTATTCCTTCTTGTTTTACTGCTGCCACTGTATCAGTGGCCATTATTTTTGACGCTTTGCTCTGATCTACGTCCTCCCTATTCCTGAAAACCCTCCATGCTTCCTCCGTTAATTTCTCAAGATCCCAATTGTCTGGTGATTTTAGTTTCTGTAACTTTTTTCAAATATCAGTGGTTGACTGCCCCAAAAACAAATTAGCCAATTCTCTCCTTCCCTCCTCTGAGGCAGGATCCATTTTAGTATATTTCCTCATAGCATTCTGGAGCCTTTCCAGGAAATCACTAGGTGTCTCTTTCAGCCCTTGTTTAGTATTATATAAAACATAATAATTGAGTGCTTTGGGGATGGCTGTTGCCATTCCCGTTCTAATCAAATTTCTATATTGGACCAATCTTTCATACCCCAGATGACTGTTAGGGTCCCAACGAGGGTTGGTCAGGGGAACGTGATCATCAACAGTTCCCTGGAGTGTTCCCCCATCAATTTGGAACTGTACGTGTGTTCGGGCTGTCTTTAATATTAGCTGTTTTTCAGATTCTGTCATGGCTCCCAATAAAATATTCACATCTGCCCAATTGGGATCTTGATTTTTAATTATCAGTTCAAAGCTATTGGTTACATCCTCCGGATCATCCCGATACCTTCTCACTACTTCCTTCCAAGAGTTTAAATCTGCATGTGTAAATGGGACTTTTACCCGAGCTAATCCTTCTGGCCCTACCGCTTCCCACAGGGGGGCCACAATCTTTAGCCCACCCTCCTCCTTGTTATAGACTATCTTGCCAAAATGATGCAAGTTAGGACAAATTAAATTTCAATTATTTATTTTAGCAAGCGGCAATAAGCAAAACAGCGCTGGGCGGCCGGGGAGTCCCTGCTCCACCAACGGCGCGCACCCACTTCCCGAGGGTCCGTCTTTTTTATATCCTCCGCCTTCCATTATCGGGTCTCTCTGAGAGGTGTATCCTGCGTCTGCGCACTTTGCAGCTAGGGGGTCGCTCCATCCGGGTCTTCCTCACGTCACCAGCTTCTCGTATTTCCTACTTTCCTGAGAGTGGCTCACAAAGTCTTTGTTTATATCTTACAGAATATAGACACTACCCCCTTTTTTTTTTTTTCTTCTTCTTCCCTTTGTCTTTCTCCCCTTTGTCCTTCTTCCCTTTCTCCCTCTTTTCAGTCTTTTGCCTAGTAGGAGTCCTTGCTTCAGCATTTCAACTTAGATAAGCACTTACAGTCAGTTAGTCGTTACACAGTGTAATAGTTAAGATTAAGCTTAGGCCAACATAGTTTATGGAATAACATGTCACGAGCTCCCAGTATCTTCAATGGAATTTGATGAACAAACAGTTTACTGTCTATCACAATCCCCCCTTTTTCTTTTTATCATTTTGTTCATCAAATCGTTGCAATTCTTGTTGACTTAACAGGAGAGTTTTTTTCAATTTAAAGTCATCATCTAATTGATTGTTTTTGGCTTTAATGAGTATTGGACGGGTGACAGACATCAGATATGTTACCCGTTGCATCATTCTCCAAGTTATGACATATAATATTATTGACAAAGTCAAACTGATTAAGATTAATATCAAGAGAACCACAATGGGGTGACACAACTTGTTCAAGATGCCTGTAGCAGTAGGTGACCATCCAAAAAGGGTGTCCCACCAGTTATGTTCTGCATTCTTTTTTGCTCTTTCCAAGACTCGGTGTATTTCTTCCACATTGTGATGAACAGTTATTAGAGTTTTCTGTCCGTTTTCTCTAACTTTCTCTAAAATTCTAACTAAGTCTTTGTGTTGAAGTAACTGCTTAACCAAAGTGAGGTTCATTCCAATGGGTGTAGGTTGTAGATTATGTATTAATGTATAATTGGATTGCAGGAGTTGGTAAGACGTGACCGGGGCTAAATAGGAAAAGTCACATCCGATTACCTTTGTGAAGTTGCAAACACAGAGATTTGAATAATTTTTTGTCTCTATTATGATCTTGTCTACGGTTAAGAATTCACAAACCGTCCTCAAACATACACAACCTTCGCCAATATATATAAGTACTGTTTTAGGATTTTCATTGGGATGGACCTCAAAGTGACAAATATTTTGTTCGGTATCTAAACAAATATCTTGTGCCTCAATTGCATTGCCTTCACAAATGAATCCTTGTTGTTCCCGTACAATGCAGGACTCTAGATTGACAGTTTGCCATTTTTCGTTTACCTTTCGGGCCCATACTCTATGCTCAGAAGGATAGAGTATGGTTCCGTTGTGATTCAGCCCTAATGCAATGATAGGATAAATTTGGTATATGGTGGCATTGTAAATAGTGAGTATAAAGGTAGTAGCTGTGTTTGTGATGGGGTCATAGGTAAAGTTTACCAGGTTCCACCAGGATTGGAGTTTCTTTTCAAAATTAGTAGCACTGTCCCAAATTATTCTTCGAATTTCAGTAGGAAGAATACCTTCTTCACCTTCTCTTATAATTGAGGCAGCTATCGACTGCATCCATATTTGAGCCTGGATGCAGCTGAGAGCTAAAGAGAGGTTATTTTGGAGCACACTGAGTGCATCTGTAATCAATTCATGATCCTTTATATTTACCTTTTCCCCTTTTGGTAATATATTTGACAACAGCCACTGGTTAGCCCCCAAAGCCAATAAGGAAGATCGCAAAGGCCTTTGTATATTAGTTAAATCACTAATTGAGGTAGCCAATTTGTTCATTATCACCTCCGAATCAATACTATTTAAAACTCCCAATCCTGTTCCCAAAGCACCGGTTAAGTCTCTCTGCGTTCTTTTTGTGTGAGGAGTTTGTTTTTGCAGCCAGGTTGTCCATCCCTCGTAAGAAGTCTTTAGGAAAGGTGAACATGCTGGCTGAATATTTGAAACATTATTTTGCATTAACAATTCAACTTGTTTGAGAGACCACGCCGGGTTAAACAGCATTTGTTGTTTACCTGTATTTCTAATTGCATATGGTCCAATTTTAAAAATTCTTGGGCTAAGCACGACTGTTGGTTGTGTTGGAACAGTATGAGTAGTCTGAGTAGTCTCTTTGGGAGCGTGGGTTGTGATTGTTGTAGTTTCCTCCTGTATATTCAATGGAAATCGGAAAGATATAGCTTGATCTCCTGACCTGGTCCCTCCCAAACAAACTATGGACACCGGTTGGGTTGCAGTAAATGCATACCAACAGGTTTCCGACTCACAACGGGTTTGAGCTATTTTAGATTCCGTTTTGTCTCTGATAACGATTTGAGTAAAAGGGGGCTGACGGACGGTTTGAATTAAAGGGTGCCGACTTATTATCACATTTACATTGAATACTCTGCAGCCTATCTGTATCTCATCTCCTTTTTTAGCTGTCCAGGTATGGGATGAATTCTCCCATTTATATGTTTGGAGTGTTAGGTTATTGCTTAGTATGGCAGTTGCTAACTCTGTCCCATACAAATCTGCATCCATACTTCCTGTATGTCCATAATAAGCATCTGTCCAAGGCCATATAATTTGATTAGTTAGGGTATGTTCAAAAGGTTGGTGGGATTGGTTAGTCGTTCTAGCCCATCCTGGTAGTGTATTCATTGTAGCTAATACACCTAGCCAGACTATCCAATAGCTCCAATAGAAGGCTGACGGGATTCTATAGATTTGCATATTTTTTCTTAGTCTCTTTTGTATCGGGGTGTCTGACACTCTCGTCTGGCCCTTCTCCCTCAGAGGTCCTTTTTTCTTCAGAGTAGGGCAGTAAAGTTTTCCCCACTTTGATACGTCTCTGCCTCCTCTGCCTACTCTGTTGCTTAGAGCAGCAGGGTGTTCCATCTTCTCGGCAGCAGCCGTATTCTTCAGGGGTACGTTTGCCTCTACTCCGGGACACATAGGTCTCCCAGTTTTTATCTTTGACCTCGGGTTCACGACAGGGGACCCAGAGGATGTGCTTTCTACAGATCACCCTTAGGATCTGAGAGTGTTATTGAGTAGGCCAATTAGAGTGAGTGCACTCTCTTTAGTAAATATTTTCTACCAAGTTTTAGAATCTCCAGTTTTAGGGCCTGATTAGTTAATCGCTATTCTCGTTAATAACACTGATTACAACTAGACCGAAGATTTATTCCATGTGCATTATGAATCCCCCAGCCTTCTTTACATACATTACACTTTACACTTTATGCATATAAAAGGAAAACAAATATAAGTTTCAATTGGACAAAAATATCAGGGTCTCACTCATCGAGTCCTTCGTAGGTTCTTATCTCACAATGTGTAGAGAGTTCTTTCAGGTTTTCCGAAGGGTGACTCGTAGATCCCCAGGAGGGCTGGTCACTTTCCAGGCCGGATCCTGTATAGGTCCCTTTACTCGGCTTGCGTGTGTCCACCCCTTCTCAGCAGTCCGAACAGCAGTTTCTGTAGTGATAAGAGCAACATAGGGTCCTTCCCAACGGGGGGTCAAAGAAGATTCTTTCCATGATTTGGTTAGTACTTTATCTCCTGGTTGGATTTGATGCATGGCCACATCCAATGGAGGCCTTTGTACTACCATCCCCCGAGCCTGTAGTTGTTTTCTCCTTGCCATTAGCTGTATCAGGTAGGATTTTATCTTTAATTCTTCAAGTTGGGGGTGATCCGGTGGCATTTCTAAATCATAGGGCATCCCATATAGCATTTCAAAGGGAGAAATGCCTACATCAGTTCGGGGCTGAGTTCTGATATTTAACAAGGCTAAAGGGAGACACTTTACCCATGACATTTTAGTTTCTAACATTAGTTTGGTAAGTTGTTTTTTTATTTCTCCGTTCATACGTTCAACTTTCCCTGAGCTCTGCGGGTGCCACGGAGTATGGTATTGCCACTGTGTACCCAGGGCAGCCAAAGTCTCTTTGGCTACTCTGGATACAAAGTGTGGACCTCTATCTGAGTCTATTGCTTCTATTGCTCCATACCGAGGTATAATTTCTTCAAGTAATATCCTTGTTACTGTGTGAGCTGTGGCTCGGGCTGTGGGAAAGGCTTCTACGAATTGAGTTAAATGATCTATAATTACTAATAGGTATTTATACCTCCCCACCTTTGGTAATTCAGTAAAGTCTATTTGTATTTTTGCAAAAGGTCTATGAGCCAATTCTCGCCCCCCATATACTCGTTTTCTTATTTGATGTTTATTTACTTTTTGACAAACGAGACATTCTCCTATCACTCGTTTGGCTATATCATATATCCCAATGCACATGTATTTAGTTGCAAATTGATCCACTAATGCCTGAGTTCCCCAATGAGTGTTTTTATGGAATTGCTGCATTATCTTGGTAGCTATGGGTTTTGGGAGAACTTCTCGGTCGTCCGGGAGTTCCCATTTTCCATTAGCTTTCTGTTTAATCCCCATTTGATTTAATTTTGCTTGTTCTTGAACAGTAAAACTTAAAAGTTCATAGGATTTTCCATGGAAAAAGCACCACTTAAACCCTGGTCTTTCACATACACATTCTATACCGTCTACTCCGTATTCTTTCCAGCAACCATAACAGGGGAGGTAATTATCTCCACAATTAACACACTGCTTTCTGTCCTCTATCGGATCATCCAAGTCCAGTGCTGATAGCGCTGCTCTCTTTGCCTCTTGATCAGCAAGGTTATTCCCCCGTACTAAAGGATTTAGCCCCCTCTGGTGTCCTTTTACGTGTACTACCGCAATTTCGCTGGGCCCTCGTATAGCTTGCAAAATTTGTGATATTAACTCCTGATGTACTAGGCTCTTCCCCCGAGAATTGATTAAATCTCTTTCTTCCCATATTTTCCCAAAGGTATGTACTATTCCGAAGGCATATCTAGAATCAGTGTATATAGTTCCCACTTTTCCATTTAGTAATTGTAAAGCCTTTAATACTGCATATAATTCACATGCCTGTGCTGACCAGCTGGGACTCAAGGGTCCTGATTCTATCACCTTAAAAGTTTTTCCATCAATTATGGCATACCCTGATTTTCTTTTCCCTTCTACCACTCGAGAGGATCCATCTACAAATAATTTTTCTCCTTTCCCTAATTCCTCCTCTTCCAAATCTGGTCTTATCTTAGTCTGCTCCTCGATGTTACGGAGGCAATCATGAAAAAGATCTTGACTAGGTTCTCCATACAAAAATTGGGCTGGATTTTGTAACGATGTTGTTTCAAGGGTCAGGTGGGGGGACGTAATGAGGATTGCCTCATATTTTACTAGTCTAGCATCGGTTATCCATTTTTCTGCTTTTTGCTGTAACACACCTCTAATATTATGGGGTGATAGTACCCTTAATTCACTACCAAAAGTTATTTTATGCGCTTCCTCAACTAACAAAGCAGCTGCCACCACAACTTGTAGGCACGTAGGCCATCCCCGACTTACGGGGTCCAGTAATTTTGAGATATATGCTACTGGTTTCTTTTTTCCTGCCCATTCCTGGGCTAATACTCCAAATGCAGTTCCTTCCTCTGTGTTGACAAATAAGAAAAATGGTCTTTTCAGGTCGGGCAAGCTCAGAACAGGAGCATTTACTAATTCAGTTTTTAGTTCTTTTAACCGTTGATCATCTTCCTGAGTCCATTTTAATAATACATTTTTAGTTATTTTGGTGTATAAAAACTTTACTTTTCCACTATACCCTTCGATCCACTGCTTACAATATCCAAATAGTCCTAATAGCTGCCGGACTTGTTTTTTAGTTTTTGGACTTGGTAGGGAAAGTATCCCTTTCACCCTTTCTGGATCCAATTTCTTAGTTCCTTGACTTAATCGATGCCTTAGGTATTTAACTTCCTTTTCAACAAATTGCAATTTGGATTTTGACACTTTCAGTCCCTTTAAGCTCAGGAAATTTAACAACTTGATGCTTTCTTCCCGAACCCTTTCCTCATCCTCCCCTGCTATTAAAAGATCATCTACATACTGGACTAGGGTAAGGGTATCTCCTATCTGGTAATCCTGCAAAATTTGTTCTAAAGCTTGCCCAAACAGGTTTGGGGATTCAGTGAAACCTTGGGGTAGGACCGTCCACCGGAGTTGAGTTTTCCTGTGGGTGTCTGGGTCCTCCCACTCAAAAGCAAAATAGTTTCTGCATTCCTCTTTTAAGGGACATGCCCAGAAAGCGTCCTTCAAGTCTATTACACTGTACCACCGGTCGTTTGGGCCTAATTGACTTAAGAGAGTGTGTGGGTTAGCTACTACAGGGAATCTAGTTACAGTCCTTTTGTTAATTTCCCTTAGGTCATGGACTAATCTGTACCCCCCATCCGCCTTCTTGACAGGTAAAATGGGAGTATTAAAAGGGGACATGCAGGGTTCCAATAATCCCTGCTTTATTAATCTCTGAATTTCTGGTTTTAATCCTTGCCTTCCCTCCAGAGGTATGGGATATTGCTTAATCCTCACCGGTACTTCAGGATCCCGGATGGTTACCATAAAAGGTTCAACATTCAGTTTTCCCACCGTATCCGGAGTGTACCACACTTCAGGGTTGATTTTAGTCTCATCTTCAACCCGTAGGGGGCATAGTTTGATTTCAAGTTTGTGTTCTGTTACTTCCAAACTAATTCCTAATTCAATCATTAGATCTCTCCCCAGTAGGTTATAATCTGCCTCAGGTACTAACAATAAGGATCCCACCCCCACTTTAGAATCTGTTTCAAGGAGTACATCTTTAATTACCGGTACTCCGAATGGTTCTCCTTTCGCCCCAACTACTTGTACTTTTTCTGATGAAATCTTACATCCTTGGGGCAATGATTGAACGGTAGATCTCTCCGCTCCTGAATCTACTAAAAATTCTACCTCCTGTTGCTGAGGACCTACTTTTAACTTTATCAAGGGCTCAGTTCGTTCTCGGGTCCCCAGCAAATAGAGCCCCTGACACCCCTAATCTTCTTTAAACATTCTCTCATCCATCATTCTCCTTCTGCAGCTCTTCTTTGTGTGACCTTTTCTTCCGCAATAAAAGCAGACAATACTCCCTTTTTCTCTCTCTCTCTCCGGTTCCTTTGATCTATAGCCTGTTCTTTGACCTTCTTGTTTTCTCCCAGTACTGTTCACTCTCTGTCCTTCCCTTATCGCAGCTACCATCATTCTGGTATGTTTCTTTTGAGTCTCGTCCTCCCTTCGGACATAGACTTTCTGTGCTTCTCTCAGTAATTCATCCAACCCCCGATCCTGCCAATCTTCTATTTTTTCTAGCTTCTTTCTAATATCTATCCATGCTTTTGCCACAAATTGTGTCTTTAACAATGCCTGTCCCACTGGGGTATTAGGGTCTAGTCCTGAGTAAAGCTGAAGATTTTTCCTCAGTCTCTCTAACCACTCGGTAGGAGTTTCATCCTTTTTCTGATGTTCACTAAAGGCTTTGTTTATATTTTGTCCTCTAGGGACTGATTCCCTTATACCCTGGATTACAATCGTCCTCAGGTCTTGCATATGACCTCTATCGATTTCATTTTGATTATTCCAATTAGGTCGATTTAGAGGCCATTTTACATCTGCTGCCGGACCTTGCTGATGCTGTTGATCCCAAATTCTCATTCCTGCTCTCCTGATCATATCCCTTTCTTCAACAGTGAATAGTATAGCCATTATGGCTTGTATTTCATCCCAGGTATAGATGTTTGGTCCTAAAAACTGATCCACCCGCTCCACCACACCTAAGGGATCCTCCAATAGATTCCCCATCTCTTTTTTAAATTCTCTGACGTCCCCTGAATTAAGAGGGACAGTCACATATCCCATGCCAGGCTGGGGTCCCCCCATCGCAACCTCCCTTAGGGGGTACAAGCCACTATCATCCCACCCCATTCTAGTTTGACTACGGGTTATTCGTCTCGGTTCTTTCGGGGATTCAGGTGGGGAGTCTGAATTCTCTGGGTCCTCCGGCGCAGTCGGAGGAGGTGAAGGCGCCGGCGGTGGGGGTGGAGGTATGTAAGGAGGAGGAGAGGTGGGAGGTTCGTCCTCATCACGTACCTTCTTTTTCTTAACTTTTTCTTTTAGAGGATATAGATTTATTCGGGTATCTGATGCTATCCATACCTGTGCATATTCACTCTCCTCTAAATTAAAGGGTTCCCTTGAGTTGACATAAATGTTTAGGGCTTGGCAGACCCATTCTTCAAAGGACCCAAAAACAGGCCAATAGAGATGATCGCCTCTGATTTGTTTCCCTCCCCAAACTTCCATACAATAATAAATCATTTTTGCTTTGTCCTTACCCCGCCTAGAGGGGTAATCTTCCCAATGGTTTAACATCAAGCCTAAAGGGCTATCTGGTGGTATTTGGGGGTACCTCACCTCGGGTCCCAAATCACCCATGGGATCAGAAGGCTTGCTTTTCTTCTGTCCCATCTTCCGGAGCGCCTTCACACACTCACACAATTCGCTTCCCCCTTTTCGTGACCCAGTCCCTCGCGGGATATGGGAACTGCACTACCGAGGGGTCCGCACTCGCTTCGCCCTGCTGGGCGTCTCACACACCACGCTCCGGGAAACCCAACCCCAACCGAACGGTAACCGGCCTATACTCACGCAACCCTGCGTCTTCGTCCGGGGCTTCGTGCACAAAGATTACGGGGTTACCGGTATTTTTTTTTTTGCTTGTTGCCGAGTTTTGGAGTTCGTCGGTAGAGGGTGTGATGTGATAGCACTCAGCCGGGGCCGCTGAACTCAGCGGGGCGCGCCTCCCCGTATGGGGCTTCCCACCAGATTGCCTCTATCCGAGTCACGGCACCAATTTTGTTATAGACTATCTTGCCAAAATGATGCAAGTTAGGACAAATTAAATTTCAATTATTTATTTTAGCAAGCGGCAATAAGCAAAACAGCGCTGGGCGGCCGGGGAGTCCCTGCTCCACCAACGGCGCGCACCCACTTCCCGAGGGTCCGTCTTTTTTATATCCTCCGCCTTCCGGTATCGGGTCTCTCTGAGAGGTGTATCCTGCGTCTGCGCACTTTGCAGCTAGGGGGTCGCTCCATCCGGGTCTTCCTCGCGTCACCAGCTCCTCGTATTTCCTACTTTCCTGAGAGTGGCTCACAAAGTCTTTGTTTATATCTTACAGAATATAGACACTACCCCCTTTTTTTTTTTTTCTTCTTCTTCCCTTTGTCTTTCTCCCCTTTGTCCTTCTTCCCTTTCTCCCTCTTTTCAGTCTTTTGCCTAGTAGGAGTCCTTGCTTCAGCATTTCAACTTAGATAAGCACTTACAGTCAGTTAGTCGTTACACAGTGTAATAGTTAAGATTAAGCTTAGGCCAACATAGTTTATGGAATAACATGTCACGAGCTCCCAGTATCTTCAATGGAATTTGATGAACAAACAGTTTACTGTCTATCACATTTCGGATGGTTTTCACTCACATTCATATAGCTTTTTTGCTTCGTCTGTCTCCAGCCGCACCCCTCACGGGATCATGGAACCACGGATTGAGACTCTGCACTCTCTTTGTACTTATTTGTACGTCTCACACACACAATCATGCAAATTCAGGATACAAAGCAAGTCAATAACCGTTAAACTTTACAATTTTAAACCGTTTCTTTCACAAACATCTTTTCGCTTTTCAGGCGAGCAGAGCTGTATAGATTATATTAATACACAAGGAGCTCTCTTACACCATTTACACAAACATCACAGAATTACACTTATAACCACAAATACCACTAAGACAATTAAATCCAAATTTCAAGTCTCAGAGTCAATATCGGTACCAATGGTCAAAGTACACAATGAATCCAGCCCCCAAACAAATGCACAGTGATTCACTGGGAAAATTACAAGTACAAGTTACATACAAGTTACAAGTACAAGCCAAGACCAAGTGCGCACCAGATCAAGTGTTTCACATAATATATTGGCGGGCGTACGGTACCCAACATAGAACATCTTCTATGATTTATGGGTATCTTTACAAGGGCATGCCTCCTAAGCAAGCAAAAAAAGTTTTAAAAGAATACCTTTCCAAAGATGGTCCTTGTCTGTCCCTGCAGTGAGCCTGATGAAGAGAGGAGTCCCTCTGGGAAGTCCCGGGGGCGCACAGGGAGTCCTCTGTCTCAGCGGCTCCTGCAACCAGACATAGGTTGTCCCATCTGGGGTGCCAACTGAAACGAAGAAATTCACTCAACAGTCAGAATCCAATATAACTGTTAAGCAGGTATTCTTTATTAGCAGCGCTGGGGTCGCCCTGGGGATTCTCCACCATAAGGGCTCCCAAGAACTAGCAAGGGACATCAGTTTACATACACACAAATCATACATATTCATTAGATTTCCTGGAAAGGGGTGTCTTATGATAATGAGTTCCCAGAATTCATTTACATAGTCCGAGCATGCGTAGTGAAAATAGGGTGAGGGTCCTCATTGGTCGAGGGAAGAAGTATGTGATCTTCACGGTGTTGGCTCTTTCCAGAGCATGTGCTGTGAGGTAAAGTCCAGGTGTCTTCTTCCTAAATCCGCGAGATCACCCTCCCTAGATTGTATCTCTGTGTCCTTTTGTTCAAGTTCCCCCTTATCTTAGTTTGCCCAAGTCCCCATTGAAGGCTGCTATCAGTGAGTTATATAGGGAGTGTTTTACTTTTGTCTAGACAGACAAAGAGGCCTAGGAAAAACAGCTGAGGAGTCCTTGGGAAACAAACACAAGCAAAACTTTCATGCATCACAGTTTAGACTTAATCAGAAATTCCCTGGTTTGAGCCCTTTCAATATCTCCAGAAGAATGCTGTTTGTACTGGTATTTTGCAAATAGGACTGTTAATTTGAAGCCTGCAGTACAGTTCTCTCCTACCAGTTTGTGTAATAAATTTGGAAGTAATGCTTCTTTTGAATGAAGTTCATTCAAGAAACATTTCTTCACAAGTGGAGAGTACCTGTCCTAATCCTAATGTAGCTATAGGAGGAAGCTGCTGGTAGTAGTTGTCACATCGCGCTCAGATGAGGGAGACAAGTGACTTAAATTTGCAAATCCCCAAGGGAGCAGAAAAAGGTGAGACAAGTCTCCAAGTCCAAACATTTATTAACTACCCACAATGTACTAATTGAACACAGGATAATTGGCTAAGTACATAGCGAGTTGTGGCAAGCAATACAATATGCCTTGCATTGCTTAATGGAAAAAGGAAAAGAGGGAGATAAAGGGAATAGGGGAATACAGATCAGTGGTCTGGGTTTCTGCATCGATCCTGCCAGTGAGGGTTCCAGGAGGCATCCATCTTCTTTCCTTTGCTGCACACTCCAGCCCCCCACCCCCCCCGCCCCTCCCTTTCCCCCCCCCCTTGATTTGTACACACTTTCCTTGGGTCCATCCCCTAGGTCGACCCACATACCTACGTATCCCATGTACGGGGAGGGGTAAGGTGTTTCATGGGATGATGTAATTAGCATGATCATGTTAGTCTTCGTTAGCATATTGAGGGGTGTTAACTTTAATATGCATTTCGTGGATAATGAAGCAAAGGTCATTCACCGGACAGATGGCCCTTGAAATTTGGCCAGGTGCACCAGAGCAGAGCCGTCCTGTCTCCACAGGTCTCCCTCCTCCAGCTGCATCCTGTGTTATTGGGGCAGCCTTATCAGCTTCGACCTCCACACCATCCACCCTGTGACTAACAGTTTCTTTCATCTTGCGAGTGTTTGAGGCATTCCTTACATCAGCCTCAACTTTTATTGCTTTCTCAGGCTGTTTTTCTTAGTTTCTCACAGGCCTGGTTTCTTGTCTCTCACATCCCACTGATACAGAGAAATGATTACTTGTTTTAAGACTTATTTACTTATTTACTTATAGAAAACTGCTTAGCAACTTATTTACTTACTTCTAGCAAGTTATAGTGTTACTTATATTATTTTTTTGAATATTGCTAAGAATCCTGCTTTCCCAGACTGTTCTGTGGAATTTTACCAAGGACTGCTGTGTCCATCAAAACAAAGCAGTTTACTGTGAAAATCTACCAAGAACTGCAGTGTTCAGCAAAATATCATGTGTTTGTCCTTGAGGAACAGATGTGCTCTAACTAGTTGGGCCTCGGTAATGAGTAAAGATAGCCATATACAGATTGTAGAAGTTCCATTGGTTTCCTTAAATAAGATAGGATGAGTAAACCGGCTGAAAAATATTTTTTGTTGTTCAAGAAATTGGCCAAGAGAATCTGCGCATGCTCCGGGGAAAAGTACAAGGTGAGAAAGACTGTGAGCCTTCCTCCCAAAGCCCCCCGAAGACGCCCCCCAGGAGGCAATGCGCAGGTGCAAAGAGAACATAAACTGCTGACACCAGCCTCTAGAACTAACCCAGCCTTACTCATGCATGTGTATGTTTGTGTTATGTAATCCAATGAATATGCATATCCGCACTCTATAAGTTTTTGGTAAAATGTGCTGTTGGCGTGCAAGCTTTGTGGAGAAATCCCCTTGCACCCCGGCGCCGGAGTAAACATACCTGCGGTATAACTCTATTTGAGTTGTAGAGTCTGTTTTCCGTGAATCACCACCCTGTGACTCAAACACTCCAAGTTCTTCTTTGACCATTGTGATGTGGCGTGGAATCAAACTCTACAACTCACTAAGAGTTATAAAGTAGTATGTTTATTACGACGTTGGACACACGGGGGATCGCTCCGCCACAAACGTGCGTGCCCGGAGCCAAAAAAACAGCTCCTTTTATTGTTTGAAATGTTACATATGCATTAGGATTCCGAAGATAAGGAGGGAATATTAGAATTAGTTCCGAGAAATTCCCCTCTTGCCCCCCCCCCCCCCCCCCCCAAGTCCTTCTTCTTTGCGCCTGTGCAGTGCCTCCTGGTGAGGGTGGGCGGGGATCTTCAAGGGTCTTCAGGATGAAGTAAGACTCCTTCCTTTTCATGAATTTTTTGACTTTGCTTCCTGCTCATGCTCTCTGGACCTTTGGCTCCTCTTCAGGTTGTAGAGTTAGTTTTACCTGTTTGTTTTGTTAATTGGAACTTTTGTGTCTATCAAGATGTTCCAGGAAGTAAATCCTTGGTGTTATCAGGAATTGGTCATCCTTTAGCTGATACGGCTCCCCCTTTATCTCAAAGACAGGGATTAGTTTACTATCTATCCTGTTTTCTGTAAGAATGTTATCTAGCATTGTTTAAGGGGCCTCACAACTTTGTCTATATTTCTTTGCTTCCTTTTTTTTTTTTCCTTTTTCGCTTTCCTCAGATCAGTGATCTCAAAAAGGTATAGGGAAAAGGAAGACAGAAGGTGAGAGAGCATATATCTAACTGCTGCAAGGCATACTGTTAAAAGCAAAAATTTGCATAATATCACAATGCTAATATTTACAAGCCATCTTCCCCACCCCGTGAGTCCTGAGGATCCCAGTGATGTGACCCATGACCCAGGGTTCCATCCATCAAACCAGTCCATCAGTCAAAAAAGTTCTCTGGTCCTGTTGGTGATCTTCTTCATCATGGCACGGGTCTCCTCTATAGAGGTGGTGGCATTGTGGATGGTGATGCAGCATTCTCCCTCAGTTAGATTCAGCACACCGCACAGTCCGTGTTCCTTCAGCAATGCTAGCCGGATTCTGCAACGCCATCTTAGATGCTTGTTGGGTCTGCACCTTTAATTCCCTAAAGGCATACCTTGTTCAGTTATTTAGTACATATAATTGCTAAGTTAAATTTTCTAAAACTATTTGAGGTTACACAATCACATTAGCAGGTCTATAAGGATTTAAATGGGAATACAATTTAACATTCAGGTACAATTCATTAATGATTAATTTGTGGGATCAGACCCCTCCAGCTAGTCTTTGATTACTTCATCTTGCTGTTGATGGATGTGGTGTTGTAAGGACCACATACAGTTATATGAGCTAGCACTGTAATCTGTTTGGTATTTGCAAGCACCAGTTTGCAGTCACAGGTGACTCACAGGCTTCCTTAATTTTGGAGGTGATTCCCAATAAGGTAACTGAAGGCACAACTCCAGGTTAGCCTTCCAATAAGTGAACTCATTAAATGTACCTGTAAAATTTCCTGGATTGTTGATTGTAATTGATTGGCAATGATTTATTCCACACTCAGCAGGTATGATTCCACAAATTATATAATAATGCAAGCAGATTACAAATAATAACTAGCTGATAGTGCCTATAACTATTGAAAGCGCTAAAAGTAACATAGGTCTCCTGTCGTCCAGGAACAATGCTCTGTAAAACACATATATACATACCAAAACAATGATGGTTAGAAAGAAGGGACAATCCACCTGGTATTGATGCAGTATTCTTTCCCATGGGCATCAGTAGCCAACCATGAACAAATACTGATGGGAGTTTTTAGGGTTAGGGGTACTTGCCCCATGGTGGGCAAGTCTACTAGAACAGGTTGTCCAGGATAATGGAGCGGGTTTGCAGGGTCTTTAGTCTCTATTTCCCAGCGAGTATGGACAGAGGCTTAGGACAGAACATGGTAAGTCGTGGGCATCCATTAATTCCCCACTGGCTGTTTATCTTCATTACTGCATCTGGCACCCGTTGTGGCCATCCTGGTTCGAGGGGTTTTAGGGCCTGCTTTAGAAGTCCGTTGGTGCGTTCCACAATCCCATTTTGAAGTGCTAAGGCTTGGACAATAAGCCCAAGCCAGAGTTGACCTATAGATGAATCCTGTATGTTTTATAATTGACAAGCATTGTATCAATAGGTATTGTACTAAAATTATAACAGACCACCTGTCCGGATGTAACAGGTGGGAATATTGAAACCTGAACAATAAGTCTTGAACCGAAATTACTAACTCAGTATGTAGTCATTAGTGAGATATGTATAGAAAATGTGACTTAAACATCATAAAATATGTATCCTCCTTTGTGTGTGTAAACAAGGTAACAAGGCCACAATAACAGGGCCACAGGGACAATTGTCTGGCCCTGTGACCTGGTGTGTGACCTTGCTCATAAATCACCTAGATAAGCTGGGAAAACTCCCTTAGTTTTTTCCCTGAGCCCCGGCCAGGCTCTGGGAAAATCTAACGTGAGACTGACTTCAGATATTTCCGCTTAAAACAAAAGGTGCCAGCTCTTCTGGCTTACTGATTTCAGGTATATAAGGCTGGACCCGCTCACAGTGACTTTGGAAGCCTCACCTACGGGTGGACGCACCGCGTAGGATTTCCCACTTGCTGGGACAGGCTCTCCAAATCCTCGCTGTAACCGGGGCTCCCCAGCGACTGCGGATCTGGATGATGGTAAAGTATGCAAGTGGTGATGTATTTTTCTTAATCACTATTCTCTCTCTCTCAGGTAGTAATGATTTGATGCATTACCCTGTATTTTCCTATTTGTTTAAGCGCGCTACTTTGTCTTTTCTTACTGTATGTTTTCTATATTATTCTGTTATATTATTTAGTTATTTCTAGTAAATACACCTGCTCTTTTCACTCTGGTGTCTGAGTTTAATTGATATCCCTGATCAGCAAAACACATTTGCTTGCGGATAGTATGGAGTGTGGAAAATCCACTGGATTCCTTCATCTCGAGCCCACTCCTGAACCACCCCGGCAGTAAAGTGACTACCATTGTCTGATTGGATCGATTTGGGCTCAGGCAAGCAGCTAAACCAACATTTTAACCCCTTCACCGTATTTTCTGCAGTTGCTCGAGATACAGCTTCTGCTTGGGTTAGGCCCGACACTATTTCCACCCCTACCAATACAGAGCGTTTTCCCTCAGAGAGCCGGAAAGGGCCAATATAATCCACCTGCCAGGCATCCCATAGTCCCTTGTTGTCCCTTAGGTGTAGGGGTTGGTCCTTAAGAGGGTTGTGCTCTCCCAGCCGAGTACGACAGACTACATGCTGAAATAATGGTATTGCACAATTCCCTGGTTACGGACCATCCCCTGCTTATTGCCTCTTTAAACAAATCTTTGCTTCCTGAATGACCCCGCTTTACATGCAGCCATTCCAGTAAGTGTTCCCATTTCTCCTCCTCACCTTCTGTAGCAGTTCTCATCAAACGGGTCATTGAATCCACCTGGTTGTTTAGCAGGTGGGCAGGGTGATTTCCTGACTGGTGTGCAGCAACCCATCCTACTAAAAAGGACTTCCGTTTTGCAATGTTTAAGATTTCCTCCCACTTCTCACGCTGCCACACCGGTACCCGATTTACTTCCCAGTGGATTTGTTCCCAAAATGTGAGCCATTGGGAACACCCCTTGAACACGGCATAGGAGTCTGTGTAAATAAATCCTGGTTCTGTAGTCTCAGCTTCTTTAACAATCACGCTCCATACTGCTGTTAACTCTCCCACCTGAGCACTTCCCTCACCCTCTGTTATGATTCGGTCCCCCGAGTCAACATGCAGTGCTACCGCTCGGTATTTCCATACCTTTCCCTCTCTTCTAGAAGATGCATCGGTGAACCATACATTCTTTAGGTGGGTTTCAAATGGGGGAGCAGGTTTTATGTATGAGGGAGGGGGTTCAGGGTGGTAGGAGGGTGGATCTTGTATTTTGAGCACTTTGGGTGCCCCCTCCTCTATCTGATGCATGTGGCAGTAATGATCTAATTGTGCATACCACTTCCTCACTGTGTCTCGCTGTGCAACCCCCACAGGAGGGGGGGTTCCAGCCAGTACTGGTTTCAGGACTTTAAAGGGTCCTCGTAGAATGATTAGTTGCTGCCTTATGATTTTTTCAGCTTCCTGCAAAGCTAGGGTAACCACAAAAAGACCCTTCTCCCAGATCGAGTAACGCTTTTCTGCATCTTTGAAACTGCGCGAATGAAACCCTATAGGGCGGGTGGTACCCTCCGGCCCACGTTGCCACATATGTATGGATAGTCCATGAATTGCAAAACCCCACTCAATTTGGAATGGATCTGTTGGATGTATCGGCCCTAAGGCCTGATATACTCCAGCCTCAAAGATTAACAGCTTTAAGGCTTCTTCATGGACAGGAGTTCAGTCCCAAATAGCCCTTTTGTGTGTCAAATCATATAAAGGACGAGCTATGATGGACAAATTGGGGATATGTTTCCTCCAAAATACCAGCAAGCCTAAGGCATGTTGCAGCTCCTTCTTATTTCCAGGGCTCTTTACTTCTTCCAGGGTCGTTAAAGCTTCCCGGGGAATACACACTGTTCCTCCCCACCACCAAATACCCAGAAACTTTACCTCAGAGGATGGGAGTTGTACCTTTTCAGCTGGAATTTGGAGCTGGAATTTCTAGGTGGGTGATTATCTCTGTCTGGGTCTGTCCCACTGCAGCAGCATCAGAGCCACCAATCAGAACATCGTCAATATATTGATATATCCTGACCCCTTCCCTTGGAGGGATTTGAGCAAGCTCCTGCCCTAGTGCATAATGAGCGATGGTCGGCGAATGGCAGTATCCCTGGGGGAGACGTGTAAAAGTAAATTGCACGCCTTCCCATGTAAAGGCAAAGCGATCTCTGTCTGCCTCCTGTATGGGGACCATAAAGAACATATCTTTCACATCAATAGTTGCTAAGATCTGGTGGGCTTGTTCCTGTATGGTTGCAGTCAGTTCAGCTATGTTAGGCACTGCAGCTGTTAGAGGACCTGTATTGGCATTTAATCGCCGATAGTCAATTGTCAGACGCCACTTTCCGTTAGGTTTACGGACTGGCCACACTGGGGAATTATAGGGTGAGTGAGTTGGAATAATTATCCCTTGCTCCCGCAGCTCTGCTACTACCGGAGTGATCCCCTCCCTGGCACCTAATGGTAAGGTGTAAGGTTTCACATTAACAGTTTTAGAAGGAGGAAGCACAGGCGCTTGCTGTAAAAGTCTTATAGAGGCAGTTGGGGACCCAAGTTTCCATTCCCTTCCTTTTGAATCCACCCAGGCTTGTCCCTTCAGAAGGTCAAGTCCCAGGATATTTGTGGGGAAATTTCCCAGGATCATCATAGCCTCTGTTGCAGTTTCATTCCCAGGTAACCAGCATTTCACCCGAGCAGTCGGCTGTGGCTTAGAGTCCCCGAAAACATCTGTAACCCAGATCTGCTTTTTGTCAGCAATTATGCCATTGCGCTTGGCAACCTCAGTTTGGAGTGCTGAGATCTGAGCACCCGTATCTACTAGAAATGTAACTGGAGTTTTAAGGGCGCTGAGCGGAAAGGTAATCAGCAAATCCCCTTTAGTATTCTCTATGAGCCGCCTTAAGTGGACCCACCCGCCATCCCCCGGCTCACTTACTGGGGATGGCGTGTCCAGTTTCCCGACCCTAAATCAATCAAGTCCTCTTCAGGGGCAGTTGGTGTTTGAGAAGCAATTACCACCATCTCGTTAGTTTTCAGCTCTGTCCCTCCCCTCTCCTGAAAAGACTGCTCGGTTGGGGGGGGCAGCTTTCTTTTGTCTTTCCAGGCTCGAATGAGCTTTTCTAAAACTGTAGTAGACATACCATCCATTAACTCTCAGGGAATCCCCTGTCCAATTCCCTCAGTCCACAAGAGGTTTCTCTTTGCCCTTAAGACTTGCAGAGGGGAAGGAGACGGATTTTCCTGCTGTTCCACTCTGCGTACCGAGGGCTTAGGTTTACCCATTGCCCCGGTAAGGCCCATTCTCCGGCCGTAATTTATTAAGTCCTGAGCTATGTCTCCCCAGGTCATGGCTTCTCCCCCCACCCATCTCCCCCCTCGTGGGGCTAATGCATTCTGCAAACGATCTTGTAGTTGTACTGCATGTGATTTCAAAGAGTCCGGCAAGCCCCGAATCAGGGGAGTCATTTGATCGGGGTTAGCAATTAATAGCATCGGGGAAGGCTGCTGCGGAACCAAACGCCTGTCATGCATTAATTGGAGACAAGCAGCCTTCTGCAGACTTTCAGTTAAATGATTTATGGTTGGGGTCTCAATACATACTGGATCCCCCCTTTCCAAGGGGTCCAGACCCCCAGCCCAATAAGCAGCTCGTTGAGTTAATGACCACAGCTCTCTCTGGTCGTAACTAAGAAAACCCCTGGCCCCCAGTACCCCTGGGCCTCATCTTCTGATAACAAGATTTGGTTGCCACCAGTCAAAGATACCCTCCACACGTATTCAGTCTCAGTTTCCTGAGCTCGTCTGGTATATTTCTCTTGAATTTTCGCAAGCTCAGTCGCTGGATATGGTGTAGTTCGAATGGTGACCTGTGGAGCTCTTCCACCGTGACCGTCGGTGGTCTCTGTTTTAATTAATGGTCTTAAATTTGCCCCCTCGTTTTCGGGGTAAAAAATTTCTTGGCTTATCTCTACCTCCTTTGTTGGATATAAGGGTCTGGCTGCTGCTTTTGCCAGACTCATAACTCCCTGTTCACTATCCGGAACAGAGCCGAGATCTGTCCGGTTGTGCGTTTCTTCTTCACTCTCCTCTAATTCAGACCTTAAGATTTTTTCTTGGTCCAAGGCATCTAACAGAGCCATGTGAAATCGCTGAGTGGTGTTACGCTCAGCAGCTAATTGGCTTTTCAGAACTTCAATTTGCTCTTGCCAGAGTTTAGCTTTTTGTTCAGTAACATTACATTTCTCGGCCAATTGATCCTGGAGAGCTTTTACCAGATCTTGTAAGGATTTGATCATTTCCCCTCCTAGTTCGTTGTTAAAGTGTTTCTCTTTTTTGGGCTGCAGTCAGTGCTGCCCCTAATACAGCGCACACTACAGCTTTTCCTTTGCCTGGTCGCGACCCTTGCACCCCCGCAAGCACACTGATATAGCTTGCCACTGCTTCTGGATTATACCAATTATCGTGGGCCCAAACCTCTACTAAAGGAGGAGGACAAGCCTTATACTCCTTCAGTTTCTCAAAAATAGGGGAGCAGTCAAGCACCAACATTTCCCGGCCAGTCATGGCTTGCCACTGCTTGAACCTCTCCTGGCTTATAGCTGAGAGGTCACTTCCCGTTACTCCCTGTCCGAATTTATCAGATAGAGAATCGGTATCCCTCCGACCCTCTCCCAGCATAGAGCTGAGGGGCCAATTCCCAGTTCTCCCTGTCCAAGTTGGTCGGATAGAGAACCAGTATCTCATAAGACTTTCCGACACCGAAGGGTATCCTGCCGACTACGCCAATTTTAATGTCGCGTCCCACTCAGATGAGGGAGACAAGTGACTTAAATTCACAAATCCCCAATGGAGCAGAAAACGGTGAGACAAGTCTCCAAGTCCAAACATTTATTAACTACCCACAATGTACTAATTGAACACAGGATAATTGGCTAAGTATATAGCAAGTTGTGGCAAGCAATACAGTATGCCTTGCATTTCTTAATGGAAAAAGGAAAAGAGGGAGATAGAGGGAATAGGGGAATACAGATCAGTGGTCTGGGTTTCTGCATCGATCCCACCAGTGAGGGTTCCAGGAGGCATCCGTCTTCTTTGCTTCACTGCACTCTCCAGGCCCGCCCCCCCTTTCTTTCCCCCCCTTGATTTGTACACACTGTCCTTGGGTCCGTCCCCTAGGTCGACCCACATACCTACGTATCCCATGTACGGGGAGGGGTAAGGTGTTTCATGGGATGATGTAATTAGCATGATCATGTTAGTCTTCGTTAGCATATTGAGGGGTGTTAACTTTAATATGCATTTCGTGGATGATGAAGCAAAGGTCATTCACCGGACAGATGGCCCTTGAAATTTGGCCAGGTGCACCAGAGCAGAGCCGTCCTGTCTCCACAGGGCTCCCTCCTCCAGCTGCATCCTGTGTTATTGGGGCAGCCTTATCAACTTCGACCTCCACACTATCCACCCTGTGACTCATAGTTTCTTTCATCTTGCGAGTGTTTGAGGCATTCCTTAGATCAGCCTCAACTTTTATTGCTTTCTCAGGCTGTTTACTTAGTTCGTGTTTCTCGCAGGCTTGGTTTCTCATCTCTCACAGTAGTGTCAAATCTTTCACTGTACTAACTAATAATTTGAAAATAGAACTGCATAGCTTTTAAAAGGGGGTTTGTAAAGTGCTGGGAGCAGAGAGGTGAGAATTGGTGAGCATGACTCCAAGTCCTAGAATCACAATTAGTTTTGATTAACTTTTGTTGTGTTTCTGGGTGGATAGGATCCAACTAATGGGGCAAAACATCAAGATGTCAAAACCTGTAATATGTAGAAAACAATGACTCATAGTCCAGTATGAACTGGATGGATGTGGGGATATAATTACAGGGTACAATCACATCTGCAACAGTTAGAGTGCCTCCGCTTGGTGGCAATTAAGGCTTCCCTTTTCTTACATCTCTGGGTAGAAAAGCTTAGATAACACTGCATTCAGTGTAGTATGGTCACAAACCCAGAATACAACCCCTGAAGTCTGTTGGGAGTGGACATGGGGAAGGGAATAGGCCAAACGTATCCATAGATTTCAACTGTGGTCCATGGGAAAGTTGCACAGGTTAATTCTGTTAGGTATTTTTGTGATTTTCAGATCTTCAGCTGCTTCGTTGCTCTCAGCAGTTGAGCAAATATTGTTTCCAGATACCTTAAGGTACTAAACTTGGGATGAGAGGAGGAACCTTTGATTTCACTAGCTGAGAGAACAGAAGTCTCAGCTTGAAGCTGTACTCTTCTTCATTAACTGTAGGCCTTTAGTTGTGGCAATTGAGGCATGGACTCTCCATGAAGTGCAAAAGGAAAGACCCTTTATTACTACAATAGTACATACTTATGCTCTGGTTAAAGCTCTTACTTCATAATTAGCAAATCAGCAATTAGACAGTTATCAACCTTTTCTCCTGTCAGCATCAGACCACTCTAACACGCGCTGTGCAGACCAATCACCTTCTTGTTCACGCGCTGTTCACGGCGGTAACTTCTCACAGTTCAGTGCTTTTCCACAGTTCAGTGTTGCAGCTGGCCGTTGTTTTTCCCTGCCACCTTGGCACAGCTCAGCAGTTTCTTATCTTTCTCCCAAGGCCTGTTTCTCATCAAAGCCTTGCTGCTTCTCAGGGGCTGTGCAGAGCTGACAGGCTGATGTCAACTTGCCTCTCTCCCACATTCAGTAACTTAACTTTCATACTTCTGACTTGAGAATGGATTTCAAAGAAACATGGATAGTTATTATATGGATCAGGAATTCTTTGATCAGTGGTTGAATCTTATAACAGGAAGAAAAGTATTAAGTCAGTGGCAGTTCCATCTTCTGTGAACCAAAGGATGCTGAGGCGAGTGTTCTGTTGTAGTGAAATGAATGGTTTCTGCCTAAAAGTCTTCTCTCTGAAAAAGTTTCAGTTACTTATTACAATGCTTTGGAGTGTTAAAATAGGAAAGTGTTAGTAAAAGAACTTTCTTTTTTCATTTTCTGGACAGTGATGAGAGAGAAATACTTAAAAATGTAAGATTGCAGAAGTTTGGTGAGGCACTAAGATCAAATATTGTACTAGAAATTATTTTTACAATATTCAAAATCTTTAATTTTAAAATGACAGTTACCTTTTAATCCATTCCTATGAAAGTTTTTGTTGAAAGCTTAATATATTTCCTCAAAGAAGTCTGCAGTTTTTGTACTGAATCCATTTTGAGTCCAAATAAATAAAAACCTAAAAATTGCCTTAACAGTAATACTAAAGGTATTTTTAGGTTCACTATTTCTCTTTTAAAGTTGACTTTTCAAGGGTATGCCAAGTGAGCAGGATTTTGGTGTATGAAAGTTTTGAGTAATTTTCTAGTTCTCTAGTTCCCTAAAATGCAGGGTTTCTTATTGTTCTTACATGGGCAATAAATTGCTTCTAGACAGAGTTGTAGATGCTAAACATTAAGAAACTGATGTCAGAGAAGAGATTTTTTTTTTTATTCGCACACTTCCTGATGTAGCTTTTAAAGCATGTTTTGCCATCATGTTTTGTAAAGCTGTTCCTTTCAGTTGCAGAACTCTATACATAAATGCATTTGTAAATGTTGTTTGGAGTTGTATAGGATTTAAAGGTCTATACAGATTTATGCACACTTGCATACAAATTTTGTTTGCCTTTGAGGTTCCTGGCAAGTTTTCTGTATGCATGAATTGTGAATTACTAAGGTAGACAATTGTAATGATTTTGCTGCAGTACAGACCACAGTAATCCCTATTTTAGACTGACTGCTCAACTGGCCTGCTGCACTGTCTTCAGTTGGGGCATAGAAGATAATTTGGAAGCTTTTGGCAAGGTGTCTGGTAGTATGAACTGGACATTATTTAGTGGAAAACATGCAAACGCAGGTAGGACTAATGCTTCATTGGTTTTGTATTGGACATGCATAGAAGAACATAGGCCCTAGTAAAATGGCAAGCTTTGCTGTCATGAATGTGTAGAGCTTGCTTTTTTTGAGCATGTTATCTTAAAATGGTAGCCAGATGTCTATCAGAAAATGTCAGTCTTGTGAGTTTTAACTACTGCTGTCAGCAGAAATATATCTAAAGCTGTGTTTGACAGAGGGTCTAGCATGAGTAAAGTCCAGAAAGGTGAAATAGGCTCCCCACCTATGACTGATTAATTTTAAACTTGGTGTTAGATCTTAACTGAATTAATCTGATACCTTTTCCTAAATGGACGGTGTTTTGATTCTCAGGGTATAGAAATTTAAAACTGTTTTTTTGTCGGTTATACATCTTGTGTTTAGTCCTTTCAGACATGCCAAGAGACTAATTTAATAGGTTCATTTTTACAAAATGGAAAAAAATGCCCACTAACTTCTAGTGGGAATGTTGCACTTCTCCAGAGAGTAAATGGGTATATGCAGATTTTTTTCTCATGGAATCTTCCTCTGTAAGAAAGATGGACTTTGTCTTTTTCAATATGTCGTTGTTGTTGTTGTTGTTCCCTGTTTCTCTTTTTCCTTACCTGTTCATGAAAGAAAATGTCAGTTTCTCACGACAATGAATTTTTAAAAACACATTTTTATAACCACCTCTATTTATACTGTGCTTTATAAACAATTATTTTTATATATTCATTATTAAAATGTTAATGTGAAGTTTTCGCGTGCCCCCCCTCCACCCTTGCTTTGGAAGAACGAAAAGGAAATATTGTATGTAATTTTTTTTTTAAAAAAATTTCACTAAAATCAGCTGAAAAATGCTACTAGGTGTCGGGGGAGGCAGCGGGTCTGCCTCTAGTCTAACTGAAGAAGAATTTAACCTTGACGAGATTCCAGTGTATCCATGAGAGGCCAGAAAGTCCCGAGAAGTGCCATGGAAACAAGATTAGAGAACTAAGATAAGAAGAACTGTCCTGACGATTCAGGCGAGAAACTATCACCCAATCATGAACTGTTAGTTACTAAAGTAAACCTATGTATGAACACCTACTTTGAAGAAGGTTATAAAAAGGCTTGTTAGAACAATAAAGGCGCTTTTGCAGCCATTTTGGTCATTTCACACAATCTGATGTTTGTCGTGTCTGTCTCTACTGCGACAACTAGGCCCACTGTAGAAGTGGTAAAAACATGAACCATAGGTATTTTGTGTTCTTTTTGTTATCATTTACTAGTAGATTATAAAATGAAAAATGCATAATTACCAGACTTTGTGACACAGTGACAGGAAAATAAAAGTATATGTCAGATGAAATATTAACTTCTATTGTTCATAAACCTTTTTAATTTGAGGAGAAGAAATATCACTGGGAGGAAGATACTTAGTGAAAATCTGGTGGCTATTTGAATTTTTTTTTGTAGTAAACATTGTGTGTTGCATTTTCCTTTAAATCTGTGTTAATGAATGTGATCAAATTGAACTGACCTTGTCTCAAAGTAGACTTAAATTTTTTGGCACACACAAATATTTTACTTCTGAAAACATATTTACAGTACTGTGTACAGCTTACTACAATATATATGAAATGTCACTTACAGGCGCTGACCTTAAAGAGCAAAAATGCACTCAAGTAAAGTTGGTTCTTTTGTCTCAAAAGCAAGAGCAACTATTCTTATTCCTGAAAATCGCTCTTACCAACACTTACAACTTATACTACATACTGAAGTGCTAAGGCTTGGACAACAGGCCCAAGCCAGAGTTGACCTATAGATGAATCCTGTATATTTTATAACTGATAACCATTGTGCTAGTAGGTATTGTACTAAGTTATAACAAACCACCTATGCTGATGTAAAAAGTGCTAAAGTGTTGAAATACTGCAGCCTGAACAACAGGCCCAGAGCTGAAGCTGCTAACTTAGCATGTAGTCATTAACAAAGTATGTAAGCTCACTAGTGAAAGATGCAGCTTAGACAGAATATAATCAGTAGTGAGGATGAAATGCTGAGAGAATGTATCCAACTTCCCTTGTTTAGCCTTGTTCAAGGCTGAGAACCCAAGTGTTTGGCCTTGTTAGAAACTCCCTTGGTCTCCCCCCCCGAGCTCTGGCCAGGCTTTGGGTGGAATCCAACAGGAGAATGAAACCAGATGTTTCTGCTCAAAACAAAGGTGCCAGCTATTCTGGCTTGCTGATTTTTGGTATATAAGGCTGGACCCGCTCACAGCGACTTTGGAAGCCTCACCTACGGATGGACACATCGTGTAGGATTTCCCACTTGCCGGGACAGGCTCTGCAAATCCTCGCTGTAACCGGGGCTGCCCAGCGACTGCGGGTCTGGATGATGGTAACGTATGCAAGTGGTGATGGATCTTTCTTAATCACTATTCTCTCTCTCGTGTAGTAATGATTTGATGCATTACCCTGTATTTTCCTATTTGTTGCTTTAGGTGCATTATTCTGCTTTTTTCTTACTGCATGTTTCCTGTATTACTCTGTTACATTATTTAGTTATCACCAGTAAAATACGCCTGCTCTTTTCACTCTGGTGTCTGAGTTTAATTGGTATCCTTAATCAGCAAAACACATACTTAAACTGTCTTTTCATCCAACAGTCAGGTTTATACATCCTCATTAACCACCATCTCCTGTTCATTGACATGCACACAGATATTATTCCCCCATTCTGTGCCCCCTCTGCCAAATGTGCATAAGAAAAGTCGATGACTTGGACCTTATCTGTCAAGGTGGTCACTCAGGACAGGAGAAGCACTGTTTTGGATTGTTGAGTGCCAAGACTGGCTTGGGTTGGTTCATGGCTGCACTCTCCCAGTTCCTTGTGAGGTTCATTCTCCATTGGTTCTTGCTGTAGTATTTCCTATAACATACAACTCAAATCATGGACTATTTTCCTCCAAGGTTAAATCTCCTTGAGATACACACCAGATTTCCCCATCTTCCCACATTGCCCACCAGGTGCACTCAAGTCATGAGCGAAGACAGTCCCATGAATGGGCCTGCCTTTTCCCAAGGGAGGAGCAACACATGCTGTCTTTCCCAGCGAGTTCTCTATGTGCACTACAGGGACCTTATCTCCTCCCACTATATGTAGGGGATTTGGGCAGGATCAGAATGGTTAGCAGATCCTCTGGTGTTTAGCTTTTGCTAAATTTGTATGCCAGTGCTTCTGTTCCCTGGCACCCAACATACTCAGTATAGTCTTAAATAGTCCTTTGTATCATTCAATCTTTTTGCAGGCTTGTGGGTGATAGGGGATGTGAAACACCCAATCAGTGTTGTGTTCCTTGGCCCAGGAGTCTATGAGGTTATTTTAGAAATGAGTCCTGTTGTCTGACTTGATTCTTTCTGGGGTACTGTGTCACCAGAGAACTTGCCTTTCAAGGCCCAGCATGGTGTTTCGGGTGGTGACATGGTTCACAGGGTATATGTTTCCAGCCACATGGTAGTCACTTCCATCAGGGTAAGCACATAGTGTTTGCCATGGCAGGTTTGTGCCAGTAGTCCAACATAGTTGATCTGTCAGGCTTTGCCATATTGCTATCCCAGCCACTCTCCTCTATTCCAGGGAGACTTTACTCACATGACTTGCTTGATTGCATGATGTGTGTGATGGCGTAAATGGTCAGGTCGACCCCTCCATCACAAGCCCATCTGTTTGTTGCATCTCTCCCGAGATGTCCTGATGTTTCATGGGCCCACTGAGCTATGAGTAGCTCACCCTTACATTCCCATTCCAGGTCTGCCTCAGCCACTTCAATTCTGGCAGCCTGGTCTACCTGCCCATTGTTTCGATGTTCTTCAGTAGTACAGCTCTTGGGTATGTGAGTATCTACACGATGGACCTTTACAGGAATGTCTTCTATCCAGACAGCAATGTCTTGCCACAATGTAGCAGCCCAGATGGGTTTACCCCTGCACTGGCAGTTGGTCTGCTTCCATTGCTATAGCCACTCCCACAGAGCATTTGCTACCATCCATGAGTCAGTATGGAGTACTGGCCACTTTTCTCATTCAGCAGTCTCTAGGGCCAGCTGGATGGCTTTCACTTCTGCAAACTGACTCAATTTGCATTCTTTGATGGTTGCTGTGATTTTTCATGTGGGACCTCACACAGCAGCATTCCACTTCTGATGGTTCCCTATAACATGACAGGATCCCTTGGTGAACAGAGCATAGTGCCTTTCACCTTCTGTTAATTCATTGTATGGTGGTGCCTCTTGGATATAAATCACCTCCTAAGGTGATGCTCCAAAATCTCTGCCTCCTGGACAGTCCATCATCACTTCCAGAATTCCAGGGGGATTTGGGTTCCTCATTCAAGCCTGTTGTGTGATCAATGCTACCCACTTACTCCTCGTAGTGTTGGTTACATGATGGGTAGAGGGGACTCTTGCTTTGAGCAATCAGTGAAGCACAGGGAATCACTGTACCAAGAGGACCTGTGCTTCTGCACCAACTCTCTCTCTTTGTAATCTCACCCTCTATCCAGTGTGTATGTATGTGTGCTGCAAGGGCTTAAGTGTCAGCTACTGGTGAGACCTGTGTGAATAGATTTGGGGCCAGCTCCTGGAGCAAGTGAGGGTTTTAGCATCAGTAGTTGGAAGGGCCATAGCTCTCTGGATCTAAGGAGGGTCCTACAGACTTTGTGCCCAGAGTGCTAGCTACTGGAGGGACTCGTGTGAGTGGAATTAGGGTCAGCTCCTGGAGTCAGACCAGGGGTGTAGGCACCCCTGTCCTGTGATGTCAGCTATTGGAGCTAGTGGGTATCTCAGTGTCAGCTACTGGAGTGGGTGGGGGTATTGGCCACCAGCCACTGCGGGGGGGAATGGTGTGCGTCACGAAAATCAGCTACTAGGGTGGACTGGCGTGAGGCAAATGAGGGACTCAGCACCAGTGGCTGGAGTGGAATTGTGAGTCACGGCCCATGTGCCTGGTGCCAGCTGCTGGGGGTAATGAGTGTCTGTATCTTCCCTTACCTGGTGTGCGTGGGGGGGTGTGTGTGTATTCTCTAGCAAACTTCAAGCAGGTCTAGCTGGAGAGTAGGAGGCCTTGAGTCTGGGCAGGGGTATCAGGTGGGCAGAAGGTCCATGTGAATGACATCATGCTCAGCAATAAAAGTTTAGGGAAAGGAGGAGAAGGGGGGATATTTGTGTTTATGGTGTTTGTCTTCCTAAGTAACTGTTACATGTGCTGAGGCCCTGCTTTTGAGGAAGTGGCTGGATATCTACCTGCTGATGGAAAGTAGTGAATTAATCCCTTTTTGCTTTACTTGCATGCACAGCTGTTGCTTTCCCTATTAAACTGTCATTATTTCTATTCAATAGTCTTTTCGCCTTCCATTTTCTTGACATCCTATGGGAGAGGGGAGTGAGTGAAAGGCAGAGTGGATGTTTGGCTGTTGTCTGAGGTTAACCTACCCCAGTCTATTTTTTGGCACCCAACACAGGGCATGAAGTAATGACAATTTTGATCTGAGCGTGCTAATGTTATATAGCAAGGGAACAATATTTCCAGTTTACCACTAGGTTCTTTTCTATCCAAGTTTAAAGTGTGTTCTTCAGAAATAGGTCATGTTTTGATAATTGTGTTTATGTTCAGATATCTCACCTAGTAAAGAGATGCTTCTTTTTCACAGTGTTTTCAGAAAGAAAAATATTATCATCTCTATAGATGAAATACATGAAAAATTTCTTACATCTTGAAAAACTGCATAAACTTAGCATTTCAGAATTGACATGTATTTGTCTTCTTTTAGTTCATGTCAATTTCATTATGCTTAAAATTCTTACACTAGTGGTTTTCTAAAATGCTGCAGTATCATTTTGGAATATAGCTACAGAAAAGAATTTTCTGGAAATTAAAAGCTAACTGCACCCTTTTTTATGGGATTAATATATAACTTCTTGATAAATTTGGGTGGTATATCAATAGTTTCAGCTCTGAGAGCTTTAAGTTGAAGGGAAAAATTAAAGCCACCTCTTTTTAGCAGTGGTTGCTTTTGATAAAATTATACAAGAGTTGTGTGGGTTTTGGTGTGGTGTGGTGTGTGGGTGTTGGGTGATTTTTTTTTTTTTTGCAGGAATTATAAGAGCTTGAGGTTCTTCATTACAGACTTAAGGCTACCTTTACGCTCAAAAAAATGAGAGAGAAAAACATTAATAGATCTCTTGAAACCATATATAACAAAACATGCTTACTGACTAAATGAAATAAAATCTTACTGACTCACAGAAGCCTCTTCAGTTAGTTGGTTGGGTTTTTGTTTGGGTTTTTTTGTTTGGTTGTTGTTGGGGCTTTTTTACATTTTGCGGGGGAAATACCATCATTATGGGGCACATCTTCAGCATATAATATATGATATAGCTACCAATTAAATATATGTTGTTCTTTATACTGGCTGTGGGGTCTGGGCTATGATATTACCATTGTATATATGTTACCCACTGGGATTTCAGCTGTAAACCTGAGGCGACATATGGAGCTGAATGCAATATCCACTCACCACCAGAAAAACAACTTGTTTAACAGAAGGAAAAAGTGAAAATACAGAAGGAATTTGGACTGTGGAGTCAAAGTGAAGTTTGTCCCCAACATCTAAGACATGAGAAACACCATTGGTTACCCAACCTCCTCCAAAGGATATAGGAGGTGTGTGTAAGTGCTTAAATCCCATTGAATGTGAACAAAATTTGGAGAGTGACTTTCTTGGATACTTGAAATCTCAGCTGAAGTGTGGTCGAACTTGATTTTATATCACACTTGGAGACAAAACAGCTTTCTAGTGGCCTGACAGAAATTAGATCTGAACTAAGCTAAGGAAGGAGAAGTTTTTATTGGAATACTAATATTACTTAACTAATTTGTTTCTTCTTGGACATGTTCCATTCTAACAAACTTTATATTGCTTTATTTATGACATCTGATAAGTTTCCATGCATAAGTTGTGAAGTTTTGCTGGACTTCTGGTCTATTAATTGCCACCCTGCTTTCTCATGCTAAAGCCTCAAAACCAGGAAAGAATGATTAGTGATGAGATTTGATTCAGTGCCTTATTTTAGTATATGAGTTTCTAGGGCTTCTGTGGAGTTTTGGGTTAACACTAAAAGTCCTGGTTTAGTAGTGCAAATTCCAAGGAAAGAAGGTGTCGGCACTGCTGACTGGCTTCTCCAGCATAAATGTATCTTGTTCTTCAGTGAAGGTATACCAAAAACATGCAGGTTAGTTATGGTGAAATTCTACATTCTTAAAATGTAGAATATTTCATCTTTGATATGATAAGTGATGGTAAGCATTTTCTGTCCATAAGCTTCTAGTGGTGATCAGCAATGCAAAGTCTAGTTGGAGGCCAGTGACTAGCAGTGCACCCCAGGGGTCAATACTGGGTCCAATCCTGTTTAACATCTTCATTAGTGATCTGGATGATGGGGCAAGTTTGCTGGTGACAAACTGGGAGGAACGGCTGATACACCAGAGAGTCATGCTGCCATCCAGAGGGACCTGGACAGGCTGGAGAAATGGGATGACAGGAACCTCATGCAGTTCAGCAAGAAGTACAAAGTCCTGCACCTGGGGAAGAACAACCCCAGGTACCAGTACACGTTGGGGCTCATCCAGCTGGAAAGCAGCTTGACAGAGAAGGATCTTGGGGTCCTGGTAGACAACAAGCTGACCATGAGCCAGCAGTGTGCCCTCATGGCAAAGTAGGTATCCTGGTATCCTGGGCTGCATTAGGAGTAGTGCCAGCAGGTTGGGGGAAGTGATCCTTCCCCTCTACTCAGCACTGGTGAGGCCACACCTGGAGTCCTGTGTCCAGTTCTGGGCTCCCCAGTACAGGAGACACATGGACATACTGGAGAGAGTTCAACAAGGATGATTAAAGTACTGGAGCATCTCTCCTATGAGGAAAGTCTGAGAGAGCTTGGACTCCTCAGTCTGGAGAAGGCTCAAGGGGATTCTTATCACAGTGTACAACTACCTGAAGGGAGGGTGTAAAGATGACAGAGCCAGGCTCTTTTCCATGGTGCCCATTGGCAGGACAAGAGGCAATGGGCACAAATTAAAACACAGGACATTCCATCAGAACATAAAGAAACACTTTTTTACTGTCAGAGTGTCATGCCCCGTTCCTGAGCAAGTGCAAGCAGGGAGACAGTAATTCCCTCCTCCCTTAGAGCGGCACGCTTCACTGACCAATAATAGCCAGGCGAGTCAGACGGAGGAAAATCAAAACCAAATTTTAATAGTCTTTCTTTATCCAATGTCCTTTAACAACTTAATAACACTCAATACATATCAATCATACATAACAATATAGAAATTAAGAAGGCAAAGAAAAGGGGGAAAAAAAGAGACAGAGAGAGAGAACAGAGGTTAAAGAAAGATCATATGACCTGTCCAATGGTCAGGGCAGTAAGCAGCATGGGGTCTCAGGCCAGCTGAGGGGAATTCCAAAGAATGATTTTTGTCCCCCTGCCTTATATCCTACATTAATGCTTAGTCATAGCACATGTAGCTGTCCTGGTTTTGGCCAGGATAGAGTTAACTTTCCTTGGGCTGAGAGGGAGCACAGCTGAAGGGCTGGGTCCTGATCGATCATTGGGTGCATTCCATGTCATGTGATGTCAAAGCTCAGCATATAGGTGGGCCCGTGCTCTCTCATGGGTGGGTGTTGTTTGTTTTGTTTTTGGTTTCCAGATTGGCTGGGCGGGTTTCTCTGGTGCAGTCGAGATCGCTGCTGGGGACGGGCTCTGTACTGGTCGCTGTTCGGTGAGCCACTGCTGCATTTTACCCATTTTGGACTACTATTATTACTGTTGTTTTTGCTAGTAATTTTGTTTTTATTTAACCTACAAATTTATTCTTTTTTTGTCCCTCCCCTATTTCACTGGGTGGGAGTAAACAACTGGCCACGTGGAGATTTGCTACCGGCTTCCGGCTGAGTTCAAACCACAACAGTAGCCTTATGATAAGTTTCTTCAGCTTGTCTACTTGCAGTGTCATAATGCGTGTAAACAATACATGGGGGGGGCTGGTTGACATAATATAGCATAACAACAGGGGAAAGGAAAACTCCAGTGGTTCAACAAGCACTTTTAGTACCGCAATTTTTAGGGAACTATTGAGTCTAGCTTTTGATCACAAATTGTTATGGCATAGCTTAATATAGATGATAGTTCTCAACTTGTTAATAGTACAAGGCTAGTTCTGGAGTTGCTCAGGCTCTTGACACGAGCTCAGGCTCTTGACATGAGTCTAGGCCACAGCTTTTGGCGACAGATAAGCAGCAAAGGGAGTGACAGAGGCATTTTCTGCACACCCGGGGCAGCTGTCAACAGATAGTGAGTGGCTGCCTGTGGGAGGCATTGGCCTGTCAGCCTTGCACAGCCTCTGAGAAATAGCTAGGGTTTGATGAAAAACAGGCCTTGGAAGAAAGATAAGAGGCTGCTGAGTTGTGCCAAGGTGGCAGGGAAAAACAACGGACAGCTGCAACACTGAACTGTGGAAAACTACTGAACTGTGAGAAGGTACTGCCCAAGAACAGCGCGTGAACGAGAGGGTGATTGGTCTGCACAGCGCGTGTTAGAGTGGTCTGATGCTGATAGGAGAAAAGGTTGATAACTGTCTAATTGCTGATTTGTTAACTATGAAGAGCTTTACCAACAGCATCTGAGAGCATAAGTATCTACTGTTGTAACAATAAACTCTTTTTCTTTCTGGATTCCATGGAGAGTCCGTGCCTCAGTTGCCACAGCTGCCCAGCCTCTGCCTAGTCCTGCTTTCCATCGTTGCACAGTGATTGCATCCCCTTCTTCATCAGATTGTTTACAATTGAGCTGAGCCTCACAGAGGGCAACTGAGCACTGGAACATGTTGCCCTGAGAGGTTGTGGAATCACCATCCTTGGAGATATTCAAAAGCTATCTGCACATGGTCCTCAACAAGCGACTCTAGGTGTCCATGCTTGAGCAGAGGTGTTGGACCAGATGACTTCTAGAGGTCCATTCCAACCTCAACAATTTTGTGATTCTGTGATTCTGAATTTCACTTTCTTCTGCTCTCCAAAGGATATCTTTATGACCATTGTCTTTATTTTGAGGACTATTTATTGCTTTGAAATCACTTTAAGGATGAATTTGAGGTTTTTAAAAATATGATTGATGCTTCGTGGAAAAAAACCATGTCTGTTAGAAAAGTCTGGACCATGTGAGAAATGTCCATACATGTCCATCAAGGTCATAAGATGCTTTTCAAAAAGAGGAGGACAGGAGCTAAATTTTTTTGGTCAAAATGTAGTAAAATGCATTTTGCAATTTCTTATGCAACTGAATATTTACATCATATGCAACAAAAATGTACTTAATCAATGCTCACCTAAAATTCATACTATAATAGCTGTTGTGTGATGAATTTTTACCTCCTGCAGATGTTTCTAGAGAACAAATTTGCTGTTTGATATATTGCTCTTCTTTCTGTATCGAGATTTTACATTATTTTCATAGAATCATAGAATCATTTAGTTTGGAAAAGACCTTTAAGATCATAGAGTCCAACTGTTAACCTAACACTACCAAGTCCACCACTAAACCATGTCCCTAAATGCCACGTCTACATGTCTTTTGAATACCTCCAGAGATGGTGACTCCACCACTTTCCTGGGCAGCCTGTTTCAGTGCTTGACAACCCTTTCAGTGAAGACATTTTTCCTAATATCCAACCTAAACCTCCTCTGGCACAACTTGATGCCATTTCCTCTTGTCCTATCACTTGTTACTTGGGAAAAGAGACCAACACCCACCTCGCTACAACCTCCTTTCAGGTAGTTGTAGAGCGTGATAAGGTCTCCCCTCAGCTTCCTTTTCTCCAGACGAAATAACCCCAGTTCCCTCAGTCACTCCTCATAAGACTTGTTCTCTATACCCTTCACCAGATTTATTGCTCTTCTTTGGATGATAATTGTAAATGATTTATCATGTTAAGACACCAAATAAAATAATAAAATGTAAATATTTTGTCCTGATTGAGTATTTGTTTATTTTGGAGCTCTGGGAAGAGCTGTGGGAATTAGCTGTGTTAATTTCAAAATGCATGGATTTGTTTTTACTTTGCTGCTTGTTATATGTGTAAGTGAGAGTTTTAGACAGGATTCAATGCTTCATTGTCAAATGAAGGATGGTAGAAGTCCACTTTATGAAGATTAATTTCCACTGCCTGTGGCAGATACACATAAATGCATTTGATTAGGTTTAGGAAGATGCACAAAACTTCAGGAAAGTTTAAGGTGGCAACTTCTGAAGAGACTGTCATTTGAAGTGGATATAAAATTGCCTGTCACCTAAGGAAGGTACACATAAACTGTGTGTGATGGTTTAGCCCCTGCCGGGGTCTGAGACCACGCGGCCGCTGCCCCTCCCCCACAAAGGGAGTGAAATACAAAGCCCCGAGACTGAGATAAGGAGAGGTTTAATACAACAGTGCAATAGCAACACAACAAACAATAACAATACCAATAAGAATAACAGTGATAACAATGAACAGAGCAAAGTATATACCGATACAGCAGTGAGAGAACCGACTGTGCCAACCCACGCGATCACCGATTCTTCCCGCGCTCGCGCCAGGATGTGACGTCAGCATGATATATGAATAACCCGGCTAGAGCTTCGCCCCCACTGCTGGGGAAACTTAACCCTATCCTGGCTAAACCAGGACACTGTGACTGAATATCAAGCAGTTGAAAAACTACGTGGATTGTCTTGCCCAGACTAATGTTTAGTAAGGTTTTTGAGTGATATACTGGAATGAGCAACAACAGTCTAGGGTTAGGTAAGAAAATACATGCTTAGACATCTTTATTTTCAGCTTTACATCTTTGGTGATATAGTTATAGATAAATAATATATTTTATATAATATAGATCATTTTATTTTGGAAAAACTTTAATCTCCTGATTACTACTCCAAGAAAGGACTGCTTATGTAATATTGACCAGATCCATATGTATTTTCTGAATGTAAATCTGGGCAACAGAGATGGACTGCTCTAGATTGGAAATCCAGTGAGAAGAACTGTGAGTTTCTCCCTTAGGGAAGTGCAGATGTAGGCCATAACTTGAAAAAACATTCACTGGGAAACTGAATGTAATATTGCAGATAGGTAGTAATCAAACTTGGAAATGACAAATGTATAGCTAACAGTGCCATGCTTAGCACCCTCCTCCTCAGGCACCATGGTCTCCCTATGTTGCTGAAGTTGTAAAAGGGAGATTTTGGCACAGTATTTCTCCTTTTATGGTACATTGTTGCCTGTTCAACTGAAGTGTAGAGTATGGTTAACATAGTCCAAGACTGCTAGCATTCTGAAATGCTTTTCTGAGCTCTTGGTTGTTTTCCAGTACTAGCTTTGTTTTACTGCTTCTTTTAACATGGAAGTAATTTAAGATACCCTTTGACTAAGTATAGTCTACATAGACAGTGCTGTAGAGCTGAAGTTGTGCTTGGTCAAATTTCAGTGGATTGTTTTTTAATTAAAAAAGCACAGTTCTAAACGCTGTACCATTATAATGCCAATGAATGAAGCATTAAACTCTACCAAGATGTTTATTAGTTGTTTATATGATAGCATTGCTTCCATGATTGTTAATATACCTTTTTCTTTCCATAATAATTGTTAAAAATTCATTATAAAAATGGCACAGAAATAGAGGACCTGAATATTAAGATCAGCTAACTGTACTTCCTCACAGATCTAAGGATTAGGGAAGGAGATGGCTTTGCACTTGCCAATTCATTTATTCAGCCTCTGTCACTGCTGCTCAGCCTTAACATAACATAGCCTCAGCTGTAGTTTAGTTTTCCCTCTGGTAGTAATTCCAAATGCTGTTCTATGAGGGAAAGGGACTGTGCTCTGGATGTGGTTTTCATTTTCCTCCCACAAAAATAACTGTACCAAAAGAGGGGTTCTGCTGAGTCAAATTGTCTTTTGAGATCATGTTGCGGAAGCCCTCAAATAAGCAAACAACCAAAAATAAAAACTTTATTTCCAACACAACCAACTAGCACTCTACAAACATACAACAGCAGATTCGAATGTCCATAAGAGGAGAACAAAACTATCATCACAAACTTCCTAGGGTTTAACAACAATCCAAAACACTCTGTCACTCACCTAAAAAAATGAGGGCTCTCAACCTTGAGGAACTTCTTAGGGCAGCATCCCAACCCATAGGAACCTCAAGGAGTTTCCTTGGGCAGCATCCCAACCCAAGGGGGACTATCTCAAAATGGCTCCCCCAAGGGACTCCATTTATACCCAAGCTCAATCTGATCTGTGGTCAATATCAGCTCCCATTGGCCAAGGGCCCCAAGTACCATAAAGCCCTGAGAACAGGGGCATGGAAAAATGAAATCAATAGCCTCTACATTTCAGCAGCCAAGAAGCCCTATTTTCATCAGGCGGGTGCACCTGCCAGAGATCATCATAGCCAGTTTGCACACTGGTTATTAAAACATACCTTCAGTATGACCTGATGTCCACTGCTTCTATCCCCCTTCTAGTGGAATTAAAATAGTTAACACTTCATAGGCCTTTGCAGGTTGCACTAGTTAAGAAATACATGTCAGCATGACCTAACGGCCTCACTGAGTCAGCATGATTTAATTAACAAAGGAGTGAATTATTTGTAAAAAAGAAGTTGTGTCTGGAGCTTCCTTATCTGACTGTTTGAAGCCTCCATATATGAAGCAGTCCATATGTTATTGCTCTTTGTTGCAATTTACTATAGTCCTGCTTATCTGACATGCTTGGTGAAGAACAAGTTATGTAACCTTGGAAAAATTATGGAGAAGATCATACTGGGTGCTATTGAAAGGCATTTAAAGGACAATGAAATTTTTATCAATGATCTGGATGCAGGAGTTAAATGCACCATTAGCAATTTTGCTGATTATACCAAACTGGGAGGTGCTGTTCACTGTCTCGAGGGCCAAGAGGCCTTTCAGAGGGATCTAGATAGATGGGAGCATTGGTCAATCATCAGTGGCATGAAATTTAACAAGACCAAATACTAGGTTCTGCACCTGGGATGGAGTAACGCCAGGCACAAGTATAGATTGGGAGAGGAGTGGCCAGAGACCAGCCCTGCAGAAAGGGGTCTGTGGGTACTGTTGATGGTAAGCTCAATATGAATCAGCAGTGTGCCCTGGCAGCCAAGAGAGCAAACAGCATTCTGGGTGACTTCATTGCTTTCTACAGCTTCCTGAGGAGGGGAAGTGGAGAAAGTGGAGAGGGAGGTGCTGATCTCTTCTCCCTTGTATCAAATAACAGGATGCGTGGGAATGGTTCAAAGCTGCATCAGGGGAGGTTCAGACTAGATATTAGGAAATACTTCTTTACCAAGTGGGTGGTCAAACACTGGAAAAGGCTTCCTAGACCACAGAAAACTTTTTCTTTTCTAATTATGCACTGGATGTTAAGGGGGACAAAATTGCTTTGATGGTGTTACATAACTAGTGTGTTTGTTGGTTGGGGTTTTTTTTAAACTTACTGTGAAACAATTATTTAGAGAATTTTTTGTTTGTTTCCTTTGTAGTGTTCAGTGAGTGAGCTGATTGAAAATATTACCTAATACATTAAACTAATATAGAACTAAAGATATTTTATTATTAGAGTGAAGAAAGTAGATATATGAAATATTGGTGAAAAGAGATATAAGAGAAACATGAGATGAGGAGCTAGGAAATTAAAATAGGATATAGAAATTAGGCACTCAAGAAATGAAGGTATAACTTAGTTTAGAGATAAAGATGGAAGACTTAGAGATCAGGCTAGGGGCTAGAGGCCCATTAGCTAAAAGATAACTAAGATTGAATAGGATAATAGATCATAGTTGATGGGCCAGAGAGCAGAACAATATGGAAACCTTGACTAATGGAAGCTGTGAGGGAACGCTTCCTGATGGAATAGGAAGACAGCCCTAAAAACTGGTCAAAACCAACCCTATGGTCCGGCCCGAGTCCAGGAGGCTACAGAGACTGCGCAAGGAACGGAGGTAAAAAGTTCAACAGTGAGGAAGAGGAGCTACTTCATCTCGGCGACCCCAGCCCACGACCACCGGGACACACTGCGCAGGCGTGACTAGGAGGAGACCGGGGCGGAACATATGAAAAAGACTTTCAGGCTCATTATAATACGAAGCGGGGATAGGTCATGCATATGTATAGGCGTATTATGAATATGTGATGCTTTGTAGCATAAAGCCAAGACAAGGTGCCACGAGAGGTGTGCACGTTTGTGGTGGAGCGATCCCCCGTGTGCCTCAGCGCTGAATAAACATACCTACTTTATAACCTTATAGGTTGTGGAGTCGTGTTTCCGCAAGTCAAACATTTCTAGAAATGCTCAGTTAAAATGGTCACACTCTCTTAATAGTCCATATTTCATAAGGTTTTCTATTACTGGTTCCAGTCCTCTCCTTGCTTCCAATTTTATAGAATATTGCTTTCACCTTACTGGTTGGGCTCCTGACTTTAATTCAGTCTTCACTGGTTCAGCTAATTTTGACCAACCTGGTACTTTAGATGCCCATACAAGGGGATTCACTACATCCAAAACCTCTTCTGGTATCTTTGGAATTTCTTCTGCTGTTTCCTGCTGTAACAGAAAAACTTGCACCTCCAGCGCCTTTTCTTCAGGAATCTGCACACGGATGTGATTACCTTCAAACATGATTTGTGCATTCAATTTACTTAACGAGTCTCTTCCCAATAAAGGCATAGGGCAAATCAGGTACATACAAAAATTTATGCATAAAATCCCAAGACCCATATCCACATTTAATAGGTTGGAAAAATGGCCTGACTTGTCTACCCTCTGTGGCACCAACAATGGATAAACTTTGCTTACTCAATTTACCTTTACATGAATTTAAAACTGAACATGCCACACTGGTGTCAACTAAAAATTCCACTCTCTCACTCCCCAACTTCAGGGTAAGCAGGGGTTCTGTTGGGGAGACTTCCAAGTCACCCCCTGGTCCCCATCAGTCAGAATCCTGATCCAAAGTCAACAATTCAGTGAGTTTAGGATTTTCATTAATCCTAGGGAGTCTCGTCTGTGATCTAATTTGCGGACACTCCCTCTTCCAATGTCCTCTTTGTTTGTAAATTGCACATTGATCTTTTTCAAGAGGAGTAAAAGGACACTTATTTCTCTCCTTCTGATTCTGATTTCCTCTATTCTCATTCCACCTTCTACTTCCTTGATTCCCTCTCTCTATTGCTGCTGCTATTAATCTGTCTCTCTTGAGCTGCTCCCTCATTTGCCTTTTCCTTTCCTCCTCCTCTCTATTATTATACACTTTCGAAGCTGCCTCTAGCAGTTTATTTATAGATCTCGCATCCTCCCCCTCATATTTCTGCAACTTCTTTCTAATGTCTGGATAAGATTGTCCCATAAATATATTAATTAGAGACAGTGTATTTTCTTCTTTTTCTAGATCTAGATCTGAGTATTTTCTGGCTGTCTCACACAATCTTTTGTAAAAGGCAGAGGGCGTCTCATCTTTTCCCTGAACCACTTGATAGATTTTTGCCAGATTTTTGGGTTTTGGGACTAGTGATTCACAGAAAAAGACTCTACAACTCGAATAGAGTTATACAGCAGGTATGTTTACTCCGGCGCCGGGGTGCAAGGGGATTTCTCCACAAAGCTTGCACACCCACCGCACATTTTACCAAAAACTTATAGAGTGCGGATATGCATATTCATTGGATTACATAACACAAACATACATATGCATGAGTAAGGCTGGGTTAGTGCTAGAGGCTGGTGTCAGCAGTTTATGTTCTCTTTGCACCTGCGCATTGCCTCCTGGGGGGGTCTTCGGGGGGGGGGGGGGGGGGGGGGCTTTGGGAGGAAGGCTCGTAGTCTTTCTCACCTTGGTTTTTTCCCCGGAGCATGCGCAGATTCTCTTAGCCAATTTCTTGAACAACAAAAATGTTTTTCAGCCGGTTTACTCATCCTATCTTATCTAAGAGAACCAATGGAACTTCTACAATCCGTATATGGCTATCTTTACTCATTACCGAGCCCCAACTAGTTAGAGCACACCTGTTCCTCAAGGACAAACACATGATATTTTGCTGAACACTGCAGTTCTTGGTAGATTTTCACAGTAAACTGCTTTGTTTTGATGGACACAGCAGTCCTTGGTAAAATTCCACAGAACAGTCTGGGCAAGCAGGATTCTTAGCAATATTCAAAAATACTATAAGTAATACTATAACTTGCTAGAAGTAAGTAAATAAGTTGCTAAGCAGTTTTCTATAAGTAAATACGTCTCAAAACAAGTAATCATTTCTCTGTATCACTATGTTCTTTACCCCAAACAAAATCAATCTTTTGTATTCTGTTAAAAGCAACCTTTGTACTCTCTCATTCGGATCCCAGTTAGGGTTCACAGTGGGGAAATGATCATCCACTCTCCCTGCCTGCGCATCCTGTATGTGCACTTTCTCTGCCTCTTCCTTGGCTTTTGCTATTAATATTCGTCTCCCTTCATGCGTAAAAAGAGTATTCAGGACAACCTGCACATCTTTCCAATCCTGATCATGATTTTCAGTAATAGTTTCCAATGCCTGAGCTGTCTTCTGTGGATCTTCCCTGTAGATGCCTGCCATTTCTTTCCAGGCTCTCAAATCTGCTACAGAGAAAGGAACTTTTACCCACACCGGCTCTACAGCGGGCCCTACTGACTGTCTTAAAGGGGCCTGCAGCACAGCTCCTCCTCATCTAGTACAACCAGCTACAGAACCATAATTTCCACTCCCAGATGCTCTCTCCGCTTCCCTGCTAGGCTCTCCCTCTTCCCTCACTTCCACACCTTCACCCTGAACATCAGGTGGCTGCTGTGGGGCCAGTGGTCCCCGTGGGGTTGCTAGTATCTAAACATCCTCCTCTTCCTCAGTATCATTATACCTATTACATCATTTTCCAATACTGCAGGCTGAGCAGCAACGCTTTACCATTTTTGATTTTCCATTTTCTTGTTCCAAAGCCAATACATTCATATCATTAACAATTAATCCACAATCCTTTCTACTCATAGTCATTTCTGAGAGTAAAGAACAAATCAACATATGGTATATCATCCCATTTTCCTTCCTGTCTACAAAACAACATTAATTGCAATATAGTATTATAATTCAATGTTCCAATCTTTAGCCATTTTTCCTGATCGTCTGATATATACATCATCCACTAATAATTGCAATATTCAACCAACATTGTTTGAGTTAATGGACCACCTCCAAACTTTTGCCAGTGTTTCAATATACAACCCAAAGGGGAGGCTTTTACAATGCCTCCTTCAGAAGATGACATTACATTTCCCATTACCCTTATGTCTACCTGCTCCAGTTGTCACCATACAAACGCAGGAGAACCCCAGCAGCTGCAAATACCAACCTTTAATTATAATCCACCAACACATGTTTTCCCTAGTGTAAAGGAAAGAATGCTGTTTTAGCATAATAAGCCTGATGGGAATGGCAGGAGCATTCACCAAAGCAATCAACAAGAGCAATTCACAACCATTGAAATCCCTGGCCTAGGGCTAGAAGGCAAGTGGTCTTTTTGTCAACCGTAATGACCCAGTACTTGGAACTGGCTTTAGATGGATGCAGATACCGAAAGACTTGGGGAACCTGAATTTCGAACTTTTCCCTCTTAGTACGCTTGCGTGATGAACTCATGCATATTAACTTCTCCGCCCTGGAGAAAGCCAAGGTTCATTCCCATGAACATGCGACGTATGAACACATACATGAAGGGGCGTATCGGTAGGCGGTTCGGGAAGTCTGTACACCCTGTAGTACTCAGCCAATGAGGAATCAGGGGAGGGAACTGGCGGTTGGGAGAAAGGGATATAAACCATTGCACGATGGCTGGTAGGCGCGTCCACTTGATGGGGGCGCCCGGTCTTGCAAGAACGTAATAAAGAGTGCTTCACACCGCATCCTGTCTGAGCTATGGATAATTGGCAACTGAGCGTTTCTCACAGAGGGTAATAGGGGAGGACTAAAAATCCTACTGACTGTCTTAAAGGGGCCTGCAGCATGGCTCTTCCTACGACAAGCTACCGGACTATAATTTCCACTCCCAGATGCTCTCTCCGCTTCCCTGCTAGGCTCTCCCTCTTCCCTCACGTTCACATTTTCCTCCTGAACACCAGATGGCCACCATGAGACCAGCGGTCTCTGTGGGGACACTAACAACTGAACATCCTCTTCTTCCTCAGCATCCTTATACTTATTACAACGTTTCCCAATACTACAAGCCGAGCAGCACCGCTTTAACATTTTTGATTTTCTATTTTCGTGTTCCAAAGCCAATACATTCATATCATTAATCATTAAGCCACAATCCTTTCTACTAGTATAGTAATTTCTGAGAGTAAAGAACAAATCAACATATGGTATTTCATCCCACTTCCCTTCCCATCTACAAAACAACATTAATTGCAATATAGTATTGTTACCGTAAATTCAGTCTCAAAAGAACCCCCTAAGACTTAGTTTGAAGTTTTAGCAGGCAGGCATTCTTTATTGCAGCACTGGATGCACAGGGGATCATTCCACCTAACGTGCATGCCGAAAGACAAAGGCACACTTATTATATACAGTAAAAGAAATGAATATTCATGTAATTTCTGAGAAGTACACACCTATTTCCAGAGGATCTAATACATATGTTGATACATTGTGCAAGCATACTAAAATTTGGAGAAAGGTCTCTGAGGGGCTTCCATGGGGTTTTTTGGTGGTCTGTGGTGGTCCCTAGTGGTTGTTGAAGAGGTGTCTCTTAGTGTCCTTTCCATGAACTCTGAGTTGTGTTTTTTTCTTTTCATATAAGGCCTCATCTTGGCTCATCGCTCTGTCTGTAAAGTTTCTCAGCTTTCTTATCTTTGACTACCACAGGTGTCTGTTGGTTTCTCTGCCCTCCCCTCCCCTCCCCGGGATGTACCCATCACTGTGGGGACGAAATCCCGTGCAGGCCACAGGAGACAAGACCACAGCCAATCAATATGATTGGAAGTCAAGCTCAAAGCTTTATTAGCAAGCAAGCCCTTATATACTCTTGTGCCTTCTAAAAATAGCAGCAAGCCTTTATATATTGTTGTGCATTCTAAAAGTAGCTCCCCTTGGTACTTTCCACAAACATTGCTACCTGCACACAGCCAGTAGATAAGTTCCTGCTTTTGCAATTCCATAAGGTCCCTTCTTTATCAGTTTCTTCCTTAACGAGCACATTCTTTTCTTCTGGCCTTCTTGTAATTATTTCTTGTTTTCAGTTCAGTCGTTAATCTTCTGACCCAAGTGCTGGTTGTATTTTTCCATTGTCAGTGTGGGCAGAAAGTTCAGTAAGCCAGCATGCACACCCACACATCACAGTTGCAAAAATTATGTCCTTGGGTGCATTCTTGTCTGAGGCCCTTTACAGCAATTAGCACCAGCTGCTTGCAGGCATCAGCTAGCAGGCATCAGTATTATATTTCGAAGTTCCATCTTTTGGCCATTTTTCCTGATCGTCTAATATATACATTGGCCACCAATTATTACAATATTCAACCAACATTTTATGAGTTAACGGACCACCTCCAAACTTTCGCCAGTGTTTCAATATACAACCCAGAGGAGAGGCTCTTACAATGCCTCCTTCGGAAGATGACATTGAATTCCCCATTACCCTTATGTCTACCTGCTCTGGTCATCACCGTACAAATGCAGGAGACCCCCAGCAGCTGCAACCAACCTTTATCCACCAACATGTACTTTACCTAGTACAATTTACTTGTGGATTCCTTTTATTAAGCAATATCTCAACTTGCTTCCAATCGAGTACTCACCACCCTGCTGGGAAACCACCAGTGAAGTCCCTGGAGAAACTGTCTGGTGTGTGCTGGAGTTCTTCTCATGATTCCCGGTGGCAAAGAGAGTCGGCCGGACTTCAAGTCTCACTGTCGGCTGTGTCCCAGACAGCAGAGTCCCATCTGGGTTGCCAGAAAACTGTTACCTGAAATAAAGACTCTTGAAACCAGAAATCAGTTTAGAGAGAAGATATTGCTTTATTCTGTGCAGGGTGCTAGGTGGAAAGCATCCACAAATCAAGCACCCCACACCAAAGAATTACAAAGTATTTATATACTCCAAACTATGTGATTACATATTTTCTGTAATGATTATTAGCTACCTGCTTATCACTCCTATCCCTTATTGGTTAGTAACATACAGTGGGTTTGTCAACTTTCTGCGCAAGCTCAAAGGGTAAGGGTCTGCATCCGGGCAGGGGTCTTAAGCTTATTTACATAAGACAATTTTAACAAGCTTCCATGTCCTAGGATGTTTCTCTTCTTCAAGAGCTTCTGATTAGAAGTTCCTTACTAATTATTGTTGATGGTTTGAAGAACAGGCTGACCTATCTGGTGCATCCAATTTGTCCTTGTGTTTGATGAGAAACACTTGTATGGATAACAATACGTATTAACTGGCCTTGGGTGCAATGAGAAGCATTTGTGGGGCAGGCAATGTGTGATGAGAAACATTTTTGCAGCCTACAATTCCTGGTAAACAGTACATTCTTTCCCATGGGTTACAAGCACATACGGTTTAAGCAATTCTTGAACAAGGCCTCTTGTTCGAGTAGCAAGCACATACAGTTTGAGCAACTCTGAACAAGGCTTCCTGTTCAGGGTAACACTGGGAACCCTGAGTGGTGTAGCAATGTAGACTGAGTAAAACCATATGTTTGAGTTAATGCCTAAGCTATAGTGACACTTTAATTTAGGATTGAATGTACTGCACTGGTCTTCTAAGGAAGACCACTAATCACAGACTCTATTGTGTAAGCCTGATACTTTGTATAAACAATGCATGCCTTGCTAATGACTATACTGAAGGGAAGCTGCTACAAGTATACTTGAAATTGCTAATGTACAGGGACCTGTAAAATAAGACATTTAGTTTTTATGTTAGACATCACTTATGTTTTACTAGATTTTATTTTTTCCTGTATTTTACTGCAATGTATATAATTTCATTTATACTTTTTTCCTAACTACCCTCTATAGTCATTACCCACTTGTAAGATGTTTTGAAACCTGTAACTCCTTGCCTACTAAAGATAGGACAGACCTTGGACAGTCTGAAAAACTCCCTCAGTACATCCCTAATAGCAGGAACCTAAAGAAAACAAGTGCCTAAGAAGACACCAGAGTCAAGATAAGTGACTGGAAGCTGGTCTGAACTAACCTCCTTGGAACAAACAGGAGCTGAAGGACGGATGAAGTAACTCTATGCCCACATATGGACATGAGAAACCTAAAGTTCACTAACGGACGGTGTGAGAAAGGCTGTGGGGACCCCTAAGGAGGGGAGAAGACCCTCACTCTACTTTTACTACGCATGCTCAGACTATGTAAATGAATTCTGAGAAGCCAGTAGCATAAGACTGCCTTTTCTAGGAGATCTGATGCATATGTATGCTTTTTGTGTATATTGGTCAGAGAGTTTTGTTAGTAAGCACAGCACTCGTGGTGGAGCAATCCCCAGTGCTGCCCAGCGCTGTGAATAAAGAATTCCTGCTTGACAGTTATACTCAATTCTGACTGTTGAGTGAAGCTCTTTGTTTCAATACCTTTGAAGAGGAGCTAAAATATTGATAAAAGGGGAACATCCCACCCCAGAAGGTGCCTAAGGCTGGATGATTGCCTGAGAATCATAAAGTCAGCAAAAATCAGCGGTAACTGTGGGAAAGGTAAAGGCAGCAGGGGGAGATCATGACCACCAACTCAATTCAAGACCAAAAAGACTTGCCCCCTCCCGCCTGTAAGGAGCAAGCGTGCTAATTTACATAGCAAGCAAGGCTAATTTAAATATAACTAACCAATGAGGGACAAAGCAATAAGAAACTAACCAATAGTCATTACAGTAAATGTGTATTTGTGTAGTTTGAAGTGTATAAATGCATTGAAGTTCTTTTGTGCAGTGTGCTAGCTTTGTGGAATTACCACCTAGCACCCATCTCTGCGCAGACATGAGATAAAAGAAATGTAGCCTTGTAGCCGCACCAATGTTTCTCATCAAGCACAAGGAACACTAATCACTGGCTCCATTGTGTAAGCCTGATACAATCCAGGCCTTGCTAATGACTTCATCATTGAAAAGGTGATAAAAGATTGATAAGAGGTGAGCATCTGGCACCAGAAGCTGGATGATTGCCCAAGAAGCATAAAGTCAGCAAAAATCTGTGGAAACTGAGGGAGAAGTAAAGGTGGCAGGGGGAGACTGTTATAAGTGCCGAGGCAGAGGCGAAAATATCTTTAATAAATTTATTTGCAATAAGAACAAGCAAAAAAAACCAGGCATGCCGGGGGGCAGGGGGGGTTCCCACTCCGCACCGACGAGCACCGGGTGGTGCTACATCACTCTCTTTTATAGTCCCTCCTTCACACACGCAGCAGGGTCCCTCAAACTTTCCTGGGCTTTCTGGTGTTGCCGGGGCTCCTGGCAGGGATTCCTCCAATCATATTTCACCTGCGCAATCCAGTGTTGCTGGGGACTTCTGACAGGGGTCCCGCTGGTAATTTTCCACCTGCTTAGCATCTGTCACTGAGGAAAAAAACCTCCAAATTCCTTTCAACAATAAAACCATGACAAATCTCCTTCAACTTATGTACATGGCAAATTCTTAACAAAGTCATCATATTTTAACACGAATCACCACCCTATTCTTCACAATCCCTCGCCTTTTGTTTTATTAAATTGATTCGTGTTTCGGTTTCAAAACGTGCTAGGGTTTGTTGTATGGGATTTGGGTGTTCCGTTTTCTTTATTTTAACTATCATTAGTGGGTGTACCTCTCCTCCTTTGGCTAATTCAGGATCTATTGGTATTGCAGAGATTTGCATCCCTTGAACAACTGAATGAATCAATCTAATAAAACATGGAATCATACATGGTATAAACATTAGGGCAGCAAATGCACACAACAAGTAAAATAAAAGCTGTTTTACCCATGGAGCTCCAGGTAACCAGGACCACAGATCGCCATTCCAGCTACTCCATGTTTGGACATGGACATGAGCCAGTTTTCTGATATCTGTGGTCAATTGAAGGACCACTTCTCTTACATCATCTATTTCTAGGCAACAATTGGAGACATTTAATTTTCCACATACCCCTCCCTCTTCAGCAATCAGGTAGTCCAGGACCATGCGATGTTGGAGGATCGCAGTGCGCATCTGCTGAGCCTGTTGAGCTAAAAGATCTATAGCATTAGCAGTTTTATTCGTAATGATTTCTAAAACTGCTTGCAGTCTAGTTATACGATTCAAATTATAAATTGGTTCTCTTGCCCCTGATATTGGTTCATTAGGGTTCCAGGTGGCAGGTCCATAGAGTTTAATTATTCTCTCAGGAGGCCACTCATTTTCCCCCCACTTTTGTGTTCCACCTATTTTGAAATCAATGGATCGCTTACAACGGGTAATACTCTTATTTCCTAATTTTATTCCTAATTGGGGGCCATCCGCCTCTGGAAGAAGGAAAAATAGAGGTCGGATAATCCCTATATAACAAATTCCTGACCAGTTCATTGGCAATTGTTTGTAGGCAGTATGTCCGCATATCCAATAGTGGCCTTTTTTGGCCTTCGTACCTTTGGCAAATGGTCCCTCTGCAGTCCTTGGGGTTTGAAAATAAGTCGTATTTTTGTCACCCAAAGGGCTGAAAACTTTGTTTAAATTGTTATTTATCCGTATAGTACAATACCAGGACCCAGTGTCATTTTTCCATTCGCAAGTTCAATTATAAAAACTGTTTCCTCGTAGTTTGGCATATTCAGTTTCATTTTTGTCTGACCAGAACCCCTTGAATCCTTTGCTGCATCCTTGTCCATTAAGCCACAACCATATATAGATACCTCTATCTTTGTTAATTAACTTATGTGTAAGTGTCCATTGACACTTACTCTCTCCCACATCAACTCCTCCTTTCTGAGTTCGGTTCAGACAAAATTTACCCTTGTTAGGAAATTGAACTGGCCATTTTTCACCATCTTCCCAGGTAGTATTATTAACATCACTATAGTTACTTACAATTTGTGATGGGGAAAGCGGTACAGAAACCCACAGCCAACTTGACAATCCCAAAGGTCCCCCACAAACCCAGCAATGACTTAAATTGAAAGTTTTACTTATAGTTTTTGCTAACAGAACAAACTCCTTCTCTTCAAAGGGGTCATATAAGCTGGTAGTGTTTTGACCCTTTTTAGCCATCACAAGGCCAACACACAAAATGAGGAGAAAAAGCCAGTTGCCATCGTGAGGTCCGGTATGGCACATTTTTCTGTTTATCCCTGGACCCATTGGGTTGCTGCCAACGGTTGGGTTTGTGTCTTCTTAACAGCAAAAATGGAGGCCAACCCGGTCTTGCCCTCACTTGGACTTACTCTCAGCTTTTCCCTCACTCTCTTACTTCCCTTTTCTTTCAGTTTCTTTGTCCAACTATACAAACTGACTTATGTTTTCATGCAAAACCGTCTAAAACCGAAAAAAAACCCTGTGAATGTTACAACTTTTTAACATATATACATACACACAGGGTTCATGTGGACAATTCAAGATCTTTACTACTGTTGATGTCGCTCTGTCTGTTTCAGTAAGTCCAGTTCTATTTTAGCTTTGTTGTATTTGAAGCTTCAAATCTCCAGGTGCTGACTAGATCTTCCAATCTGATTCACCTGTGACTGGTCCTTTCACCCTGGAAATATGAGTCCATCCTCTTTCAGCAGTTCTTACAGCTGTCTCCGTAGTCAACAATACCAGGAATGGTCCTTCCCACCTAGAAGATAAGCTTTCCTCCTTCCAAGTTTTAATCATTACTTTACCAAATATAGTCAGGGGATAGTTGGTTAAGTAGCATATAGGGGTTTGCTACCACAGGGAAACGAGCCACAGTTCGCTGATTCACAGCCCTTAAATCTTGCACCAATCTGTAAGATCCGTCTGATTTTAAAACTGGTAAAATAGGTGTATTATGTGGAGACATGCAAGGTTCCAATGTGCCTTTACTTAGTAATTCATCTATTATTTGTTTCAACCCCTCTCGACCCTTTAGGGGAATGGGGTATTGTTTTATCCAAATTGGTGTCTCCGGATCAATTAAATTAATTTTAATAGGCTTTATTTCAAGTTTTCCAGTCTCTCCTTTTGTATACCAGACCTTCGGATCTATTTGTTGTTTGTCTTTTTCCATTAAAGTTTTTAGTTCTTTTTCTTGTATTATTATTAATTTTAACTCCATAATTAAATCTCTTCCCAGAAGGTTATTTTCAGCCTCTGGTAGCAACAGTAAATCCCCTATAACGATACGGTGTTGGGATTCTATTCTTCTACATCCCCGACACTTGGTACTTTAAATGGTTCCTCTTTAGCTCCTATTACTAGAGCAGTTTCTTTTTTCACTTTACATCCCCTCAGAATGTTTTTCACAGGTGATTTTTCGGCACCCACATATACTAAAAACTCAAACTCCTCTCCCTGGGGACCTAATTTCAATTTTATCAAGGGCTCCTCTGATGTCTTTGTCCCCAGGAAATAGAGCCCCTGACACCCCTATTCTTCTTTAAACATCCTTTCATCCCGCTCTCGCTTTCTACAATTCCATTGTAAATGTCCCTTCTTTCCACAATAATAGCAGGTTAATGTGTTTTCCCCAATTACTGTCCCTCTCTTTTCACCACCTAACGCTCCAGGTGATTCATTAGAGCGAGATCTCGGAGGCTTCTCCTCTCTCCGCTGAGTTTCTCTGACTGCTGCAACAAGTATTTTTGCCTTCACTCTCTGTTTTTCTTCATCCCTTCTAACATACACCTTCTGTACTTCTATCAACAGCTCCTGCAGACCCTGATCTTGCCAGTCATCTAACTTTTTTAATTTCTCTCTGGTATCACCCCACGATTTGGCCACGAACTGAGTTTTCAGTAAAGCCTCTCCCACCGGGGAGGTCGGGTCTACCCCCGAACATATTTGTAAAATCTGTTGCTCGCTCTCTGCTTTATTCCCCGGCCGTGCTCCTCTAGCACCGCGGTCAGACCGCAGCGCTCGGCGCAGCCCCCGTGGGGGTGCAGCCGCCGTCGGGCCCCCTCCCTGCGGTGCCGCGGGGGGGCCGGGTCCTGGCGCGGGGTCGTGCCGCGGTCCTAGGGGCCGCCCGCCGCCGCCAACGCCTCCCCAAACCTCTGCCCCACTATTTGTTGTTTGTTTCTGTTTTTCTTGGTTGCTGGTTCTGCTAGTTGATGGAGGGGAAGGAGCGGTAGGCTTTGGTTCCTCGTCCTCTGAGCTTCCCTCATGAGGAGGAGGAAGATTTTCTAAAGGCTCCCATTCTTTTTCTTTGAAAGTTTTATTCTTTAGTGTGTTTTATTCTTTAGTGTGTTTTATTCTTTAGTGTGTTTTATTCTTTAGTGTGTTTTATTCTTTAGTGTGTTTTATTCTTTAGTGTGTTTTATTCTTTAGTGTGTTTTATTCTTTAGTGTGTTTTATTCTTTAGTGTGTTTTATTCTTTAGTGTGTTTTATTCTTTAGTGTGTTTTATTCTTTAGTGTGTTTTATTCTTTAGTGTGTTTTATTCTTTAGTGTGTTTTATTCTTTAGTGTGTTTTATTCTTTAGTGTGTTTTATTCTTTAGTGTGTTTTATTCTTTAGTGTTTTGATGTTATTCGGGAACCTCTCCACACCTGAGCATAGTTACATTCTTCTTGATTATAGGGTTTTTTATTGCGTACATATGAATTTAATGCCTGACATGTCCAATCGTCCGTAGTTCCAAATTTTGGCCAAAATAAATCATCAGATTTGATAGGTTCTTTGGTCCACTCGACCATGCAATACTGAATCATTTTTTCTTTACTTTTTCCTTTTGGTTCAGGCCAATTATACCAATTTTTTAGCATACAACCCAGGGGACTGTCCTGAGAAATATCGGGCAAATCGCTCCCTCTCTGGGAACCTCTCCGTGGGTTCCCCGAGCCGCGGGATTTACTCCCTTTCTGGCCCATAGTCTTTGCCGGCGTCCTGAGATAAGACTGATCCCGTAAACCCTAGGATAATGCCTATCCTGAAAACCCTTGCCTGAGTCCTTTCAAACCCTTTCTTTCTTTCGCTTCGCCCCTTCGCCGGCCAGGCCCCTCGCGGGACTCTGAAACCGCGGCTAGAAGGGCTCCGCACTCGCTTCGTGACACTGTCATGTCTGTCACACCGCACTCAGGCAGAAAATCACCCCTCCCGCACCAGGCGTCACTCACAGTCCGAGGTCTTCGCCTGGATCCTTCGCGGGGAATCTCCGGGGAGCGTCGTCTGGGGATTTCGCTTTTCTTTCGCTTGTTCTTACTGCCTTCCGTTCGTGATACTGTCGGTCCGAGGAAGTACTGGAGTCCAGGGGCCACCTAAAAGGTGGGGCGCGCCTCCCCTGAAAACCAACACTCCACGGGTCCCGAAGTATCACGTCGGGGTCACCAAATTGTTATAAATGCCGAGGCGAAAATATCTTCAATAAATTTATTTGCAATAAGAACAAGCAAAAAAAAAACCACAACCAGGCACGCAGAGGGAGCTTCCCACTCCGCACCGAGTGGTGCTACATCACTCTCTTTTATAGTCCCTCCTTCACACACGCAGCAGGGTCCCTCAAACTTTCCCGGGCTTTCTGGTGTTGCCGGGGCTCCTGGCAGGGATTCCTCCAATCATATTTCACCTGCGCAATCCGGTGTTGCTGGGGGCTTCTGACAGGGGTCCCGCCGGTAATTTTCCACCTGCTTAGCATCTGTCACTGAGGAAAAAAACCTCCAAACTCCTTTCAACAATAAAACCATGACAAATCTCCTTCAACTTATGTACATGGCAAATTCTTAACAAAGTCATCATATTTTAACACGAATCACCACCCTATTCTTCACAAGACTGTGACCACTGACTCAATTCAAGACCAAAAAACTTGCCCCTCCACACCTGCAAGGAGCATACATGCTAATTTACACAGCAAGTGAGGCTAATTTAAATATAGCTAACCAATAGCAAGTGGAATGGTAATTATGGACCAATGAGTGTAAACTTAGATAGATTTTTGCTAATCATGTAATAGGATAAATAGGTTGTAGTTCCTTTGTGTGGCGTGCTAGCTTTGTGGAATTACCCCTAGCACCCATCTTTGTGCAACTATGGAATAAACTGATATCTTGGCTCTGTGTGTGAGATTGGCTTTTGCACACCGGGTAACAAACCCTGTTTGAGGGACAACAGAAATACCTCGACCCTGCATGTGTTGGCTTGCATACTGGGTGAAAGAACCCTTCTTTTGGGATAACAGCATCGAATGGGCCTCCAATCCACGTGCAGCACACCGGGCAGACCCTGTCCATAGAAGAGGTTCTCCCATTTCAGCCATTCGAGCTATTATATAATTTTTCTTACAAGAAAAAAACCTCTATTCATACAGGATGTTCACACGAGAACTTCTTGCTGCACTGTTAGATAAAGGCAAGGCCACGCAGGTGGCGTAATCGCGGTACCAAGTGGGAGCTGCCTGCAGGCTCCTCTGTTACACTGAGCTGGCCGAGTTTAACCTGCGTCCGAGAGATATGCGCAACACAACACAGTCCTGAAAATTCATTCCCGTTACAGTGATCTGCCAGTCAGGATCACTACACCTCCTAAGGGTGTTTTCCAAGCTGTCTACAGTCCTTGAGAGTGAGTGTCTAACACTAAGAATTAGACTCAGTCCTTTCACAAGGCTATAATTAGCCTGCCAACAGTGCATGTACCACTTCAACATACAATAACCATAAAAGATCTCATGCACAGAACAAAGATGACTTCTTGTCTTTCTGCTAATCATTGCTGTGTGACAATCTTTTTTATTAATGTCTTTAAGTTTACTACTTAATTTTCACTTCAGTAGAACACATTTACAAAGTATTTTGCAAAGCATAGAGGCTTCAACAAATGACTCACTGATAATTAGTGTCATAGAAAAGCCAATTGCTCAATATTTCAATACATATTTTATTATTCTTAGCTGTTATGGTGGCTGCACATCACATCATGTGATGTTTGCTCTCAGCATCATTCCTCAAAGCACAGTGTCATACGAAAACGTCTGTCCTCAGCATCTGTCTGTCTTCAGTGGTCAAACATTTTGGTGAAAATCAAGTGAGATATATTTATTATAGATTTTTTACTATCACTTGAGTAAGGATTACTCAAAAATGTAATACCATAAAAGGCAATGGGAAGACTAATGTCAACAAAGATTAAATGGCACGATCACATCTCAAATGTATGTAAGAAATTGCTGCAAAAAACATCTCACTGGCTTGCTTTATGCATCTCTCACCACAAATGAAGTGGGAAAGTAGATGACTGGCCATATCTAAAAAACTGTATCTAAGATTTTCCTTTCCCTTGTCATGGGTTTGCAGGATACCAGGAGGTGAAGTTTTTGGCCTGTGTCATCATTTTTGCATAATACCATTTAGATGACTAATTGAATCAAGCATGTTAATGTTGTCATTTGAGTAATTTTCATGCTAGTCAATTTCATGTTGTTTTGAAGATGGCTCATATCCATGGGGACAGAAAACAACAGTATCTTAAAGGGAAAGATGTGAAAGTGTTTTTTTATGCTTCAGCGTCAGAAAGCTTAATTTGCTAAGGCTTTAGACTAGAACCACTGTCAGTAATTGCTTCATTTTCTGTAGACTAAGAGACTCTCTAGTTACTAGGGACTTTCAAGCCCTCTATAGCAGAAATGGTCTTTCTTCTTCTCAAGAAATCATCATTTCACATCACAAATCCTGCAAATTATTGCCCTCATTTTATTAAAATTATTCAAATATCATCAATAAGGCAACTCTGAGTAACTAAACATTTCAAATCTCAGCACGCTGTCTGGTGAGCTCTTTTTGCCAAGAGCTGAAAATGGGTGTTTCTGATGACATTGTAAGGTTGTTCTTCTCCCTTCTGTGCTGTTGGCCATGAGAAATTGCTGATCTACCTGTGAACTTGTGTGTGATCTACCTTCTTTCAGTCATGTTCAAGTGTAATGTGTGCCATTTTTTTGAATGTTGCAGGGTGCCTATTGATTTCCTTTCTCCAGTACTTTATGTGGATTTCCCAGTCATGATTTCTCCTGCTCAGTCACATGTAGATGGATGCTAGAAGTGATTTTTTCTTGTTGTTGCTGTTACAGTGATATTCATAGCAGTTCTTCTGTCTATATACTTAATATACACTTCATAAAATGGCCCATTTTTACATTCTTGAGAGCTTTCTAGTGATTTTTCAGTCTGATCTTAAAAATGAATGGTGATACAGGTTTCTACTTTCCACAGTATTGGTAGCATTACTTCAGAGTTTCAGTAACTGCAGTGTTATTTACATCAGCAGCACATGTGCTCATTAATGAAAAGAGCCTTTTTGAAAATACTTCTCATCTTTACTGTGTTCAAAATTTTCAGGTGAAATCCTGATGATTTTTCTGTTCTCTAGATCCTTTTTAAATCTAAGTAGGGTAACGTGCTAGTTTCCAGTACAGTTTCCACAAATTTTCCCATATGCATGGAGATATTTTGATTAATACTTTGAACTGCAGTCAAATGACCTGCCTCTTTCTTTACTGTATTTTATTTCTGGCTTACATCTTTATAAAATCACAGCATCACGTATTTTATAGAACCTTCACTACTACTCATCTTGAGCAGGAAGCCCTGAAGGACTTGGCTAGTATTAAACATTTTTGAGTACTGATCACATTAAATATATAAAATGATTGGTGAATATAGTTTTCTCTGACTACATTGTTATGTACTAAATATCCTATGGATATAAAGAATGTAATGCAAGGAAACCAAGGATAATACTAGAAGTCACTATATCTCCAGTTAATTCCAGGGTGTGTATGTATATACATATGCATATGTATAAACTCATTAAAATACATTTCATATATCATGATCTTAAAAAGTATTTTATTCTTATTTCCCTCTAAACTATATGTTATTTGGAATATTATTTTGTACTGTATGTGAGCTATATTAAAGGTGAGGAATTAAAGCCTTTTCCTTGTGACTGGGACTTTTACTATTGACTTCAACCGATAATGAATTTTAGACTGGGTCAGATTCAGATGTTACGTTACAGAAGGCCCAAGACGTGTGGACATAAGTGAATGTAAATGAGTCAAAGGATGTTAGGATGTTACTTCCTGTTATATTTTTGTTAAATACTTTTCAAATGCCCTGTTTTCAAACACTCCATTTAGTACTGTGACTCAGTACAGACTCAGTTATACAAAGCCAAAATCAGAGATAGCATTAAGAGGGTTTAAATCAGGTGCTAATAAATACAGATGAGTCTAAAGGAGCTGAAGTTAATAGTGTTGTCCAAAAGCAAGTATAAATCCTACCATGCTAGAGTCAGTTGAGAATTTAGTTAAAGATCTCCATGATCTACTTCATCCCTCCAGTAGGAAAATCCAGAAGTAGATAATCACAGAAAGATTATATTTTAGAGTTTTCCCAAAGTCCTTAGACTCCCTTTGTGCAGAATGCTAACTACAGCTCTCAGCTGTGCTATTTTTTCTGTACTTCAGGAGAGTAGGAAAAATGATGAATATGTTCCTTCAGCCACATCAGCATTCTGCCCTCTATCTCACCTTACCCTTGGATTTACCAAGCACCCACCATAAGGTTTGGAGGGTAAGAGCAGATTTTTCTGTAGAAGGTGTTGACTCTCCTTACTTCTGTAGAGTAGAGGTAATATGAAATACAGTAGCTTGTCTTTGTTGTGAATCTGGGAAAAAGATCAGGTCCAGATTTACAGCTGATTATAATTAGCAATGAAAGTATAAGCAAATAGGTGAGCAATCTCCATCTGGAACATTATTTCCAGGACTATACACCCACATGGGAAGGATATTATTGCCTTGGAGACTTCTTTCTATATTTCAGTAATCTAAGTTATGAAGGCAGATTTGAGGCACTTGCATCTATTCTTTGTAGAAATGAGATTTTAAGTTGCTAAAAGTATATGCCCAGGCTTCATCAAAAATATTTTCCATAGTAAAAGCCGAATATACTTTTCAGTTAAAAACATTGTCTGCAATTTTGAGGTTTGCTTTAATTTTTGACAGTCCTGGGGAATCTCACTGCATTATATTAAATACAACATGTATAGTATGGGAAATAATGTGTGCAGGACAAGTCACCTAAGACTCGACTTAAATAGACCACCAATATTAATGAGAAAATAGATCTTCAAGCTCATTGCTAGCACTCACTTATGAAATTTCCAATAGCATGTCAATTGTCCAATTCATGTGTCCCCTGGCAAGCAGAACTGTGGCAAACAAATTGATCATGCAGCCTCCAAAGGGAGGCAACAGTTGATCTCTCTGACTTGGGCTGCTGATAAATCCCCTTCCTAGTAATGATGGGGTCTGTAGTCTGTTACCATTATTAAGGCTCTATATTCTACATATTAGAAGATTAGGAGTGGAGAGGGGGAAATTGATGTGAGTAATGTTTATTAGACTTGCACAATTAAAAACTCGAGGACATAAATATAAATTAATTCATAAATTTATTCAGGAGGGAAGGTATAGATAAGTATGATAAAAGATCAGGGACAGTGTGTTGGCCTTCATGGGCTGCAGGGGGGATTGGGTTTGTATATGTGTGGCGGGGGTTTTGGTAAGTGGGGGAGGGGGCTACAGAAGTGTCCCTTGTGAGAAGCTTCTCGAAGCTCCCCCAGCTCCAAATCGGACCTGCCTCTGTGCCAAGGCCAAGCCAATTAGAAATGGTGGCCGCACCTCTGTGATAACATATTTAAGAAGGGGAACTTGGGAGGGGGAGTGGGAGTTGTGAGGAGGAGTTGTGAGGAGAACATTTGTGCAAACACCGAGGTCAGTGGAAGAAAGGAGAAGGAGGAGGGGGAAGTGTGCTGGAGCAGAGACTCCCCTGCAGCCCAAGGTGAGAGGGCAGGCTGTGCCCCTGCAGCCCATGGAGGTCACCGGTGCAGCAGATGCCCACCTGCAGCCAGCGGAGGACCCCACGCTGGAGCAGGTGGCTGTGCCTGAAGAAGGCCGGGACTCTGAGGGAAGCCCGCACTGGTGTAGTCCATCACTGGGAGGATTGCGACACGTGAGAGGGACCCATGCTGGAGCAGTTCGTGAAAAGCTGCAGCGCTGTGGGAAGGACTCATGTTGGAGGAGTTCATGAAGGACTGTCTCCCCTGAGAGGGACTCCACGCTGGAGCAGGGGAAGAGTGTGAGGAGTCCTCCCCCTGAGGAGGAAGGAGTGGCAGAAACAATGGGTGATGAACTGACCGCAACCCCCATCCTCTGCCCCCCTGTGCCACTCAAGGGGTGAAGGTAGAGAAATCAGGAGGAAAGCTGAAACTGGGAAGAAGGGAGGGGTGGGGGAAGGTGTTTTTAAGATATGGTTATACTTATCACTGTCCTACTCTGATTGATTGTTAAATTAAGTGTTGTTGGTGGTATTTAAATTAAACTGATATTCTTTTTGTTCCCCTAAGGAGTCTGTCTTTTATCCATGACCATAATGGGTGAATCATCCCTCTCTGTCCTTGTCTTGTGGCCTGAGCCTTTTGTTGTATTTTTTCCTCCCCATCCCTGAGGGGGAAGGGGTGAGGGAGCGGCTGCATGGTGCTCAGTTGCCCTCTGGGCTCAAACCACGACAGACAGATAAACTGAAAAGTATTCAATGAATTAATCTGTTTTCTGAATTTGCCTTCTGTTAGGAAAGAAATACAGAATCATAGAATGGTTGAGGTTGGAAAGCACCTCTGGAGGTCATCTAGTCCAACTCCCCTGCTCAAGCACAGACACCTAGAGCCAGTTTCACAGGACCATGTCCAGGAGGCTTTTGAATATCTCCAAGGAGGAAGATGCCACAACTCCTCTGGGCAGCCTATTCCAGTGCTCAGTCACTGTCACAGTAAAAAAAGTGTTTCCTGACGCTCAGACAAAACAACCTCCTGCATTTCAGTTTGTGCCCATTGTCTCATGTTCTGTCACTGGGCACCACTGACAAGAGCCTGGCTCCATCATCTTTACACTGAAAGGGCTCAAATCAGTGAATTTCTGATTAAGTCTAAACTGTAATGCATGAAAGTTTTGCTTGTGTTTGTTTCCCAAGGACTCCTCAGCTGTTTTTCCTAGGCCTCTTTGTCTGTCTAGACAAAAGTAAAACGCTCCCTATATAACTCACTGATAGCAGCCTTCAATGGGCACTTGGGCAAACTAAGATAAGGGGGAACTTGAACAAAAGGACACAGAGATACAATCTAGGGAGGGTGATCTCGCGGATTTAGGAAGAAGACACCTGGACTTTACCTCACAGCACATGCTCTGGAAAGAGCCAACACCGTGAAGATCACATACTTCTTCCCTCGACCAATGAGGACCCTCACCCTATTTTCACTACGCATGCTCGGACTATGTAAATGAATTCTGGGAACTCATCATCATAAGACACCCCTTTCCAGGAAATGTAATGAATATGTATGATTTGTGTGTATGTAAACTGATGTCCCTTGCTAGTTCTTGGGAGCCCCGATGGTGGAGAATCCCCAGGGCGACCCCAGTGCTGCTAATAAAGAATACCTGCTTAACAGTTCTATTGGATTCTGACTGTTGAGTGAATTTCTTCGTTTCAACACCATCCCTTCAGGTATTTATATACATTGATGAGATGTAAGGAACTGAAGGAAGTAATGCTTCAAACATTCATCGACACAGAAAACCTCAAGGACAAGCTGTGGCCTTTGTGATTAGTCTAAGGAACGTCACCCAAGGAAGCAGGAGTGTATCGAAGGATGCACCCCCCACTCCCTTGCAGTTGTATTGACAAACTCCTTAGATAAGCCTCAAAGGGGAGAAACATGGACTGAGTGAAACCAAATGTTTCTCATCAAGCACAAGGGCCACTAATCATTGGCTCCATTGTGTAAGCCCAAAGAGGTGACAAGGCCTGATAAGAGGTGAGCATTTCTGCCCCAGAAGCTGGATGATTGCTCAAGAAGCATGAAGTCAACAAAATCTGTGGGAACAGAGGAAAAACCAAAGGTGGGCAGGGTCAGTACGACCACCGACTCAGTTGGACAAGGGGTTGGATTTCTTGCTGGCCACGTGTAATTTTCTACACAGAGGTTAAACAAGGGGCAAACCAACACCAGACTCTTCTATTTAGTCTTCCTTTTTTGTAATACTCTGCAAAGAGAAGTATGGTTTGAGGGTTTGGGAGATGTTGAACTGCAGGCAGGTACTCAGTCCCTATTGAGGAATTACCTTGTTACTGTGAGTGGGATTAGAAGCAATGTAAATGGGTTATCCAAAATATTTCCTCACTTTTAAGCATTTCAGCACTGGTATTGTTATCGATTTACCAATAAGTAGAAGAAATTGTGTTTGATTTAATAGAAATATAAAATCATCAGAAATATTTAGTAAAAATTTTTGTTTGTTGTGGTTTGTGTTGGCAACCGATTGCTGCTTTAGAGTCACCTATACAGTCCCATACCAAGGCCGAAGAGATTGGTCATAATCATTTAGTAGAAACGTTTGGAACCTAGGTAACCAAATACAAACTGATCTGTAAGTTGATTTATAATATATAGATAGGACCAGGAGAATACAAGTAGTTGTCAAAGTCTAGGATTAATAGAAACTTGGGGAAACAACCATAACAGCTTACAAGTACCTGCCAAGGAAACTGTGTTTGTGTATGAAGCTGTGTCCTTGGGAATTGTGTTTGTGTATGAAACTGTGTCCTTGGGAATTGTATATGAAAAGTTCTATATAAGATGAGTGATTTTAGTGCTTGGCGCGCGTTGTTGGTGAGAACACTCCCCTGCGCGCCCGGCCGTCAATAAAGAAGTGTCTGCTTATCTGCATCAAATTGGTGTTGATAAGTTCTTTATTCCGGATTTTCGGTAACAGTTTCTGGCGACCCAGATGGGACCTCGCTGAGAGAGACCGGAGGAATCGGGGACCTGATCGGTTCCAGCCGGCACCGAGGATTTCTCGGGGATACCCATCAATCCCCGATCCGTAAGGCTCTTCGCGACGTTCCCTGGATTTTGGTAAGACACTTCTTTTTGTATTAGGAGTGGGTTAGAGTCCCACCCTTGGAAAGTGGGTTAGAGTCCCACTTAGGAGTGGGTTAGAGTCCCACACAGTGGGTTAGAGTCCCACTGTATAAGCCTGCCTGTCAGACGCGGCGAAAGCTGCGCAGGGTTGGGCTAGAGGATCCTCGTGTATTGGAAGCCTAGGCGTCTGCCCGTAAGACATGAGCGAAAGCTATTGCAGGGTTGGACAATTGTGGATTGGGAAACAAGAGAACCTATATGCTATAGCGTTCTCAAAGGAAGTGTCTCTAACACAAAGTTAGAAGTTTTACATGTGTTATGTTGTAAAACTGTTTTGGAGAGTATTGTATAAGAATTTAAGAATTGTATAATATTGTGTTATATACCTTTGTATATAGTAACAGTTGTGGAAAGGTGTGAGTGTGCTTGTAAGCATGAGACGTGCAATTGAGCACGAAGCGAGTGCGGAGCTCAGATCTGTGTTTCTGTTACTCCGCGAGGAGTGCAGCCAGAGAAAAACAAAGCGACAGATTTGAGTGATTAATTGGTATTGTACTGTAAAGTGATTTATTATGGCATCTAAGTGGACTCATTTGTTTAAAAGTAAAAGTATGGGTAATCTGACTGCAAATGACAAAGTTCCGAAAACTTCTCCGTTAGGATGTTTGTTAGCACATTGAGGAGATTTGCATGATGATTTGCGGAAGAGTCAGATGACTGAATATTGCAATCAGTGGTGGCCTCTGTATATTTTGGAAGATCAGGAAAAATGGCCTGTGAATGGGACACTGAATTATAACACCATTCTGCAGTTAATGCTGTTCTGTAGAAGGGAAGGGAAATGGAGTGAAGTGCCATATGTTGATTTATTTTTCTATTTAAGACAGAGGAAAGATTGGCAGAAGGAATGTAAGTTGATTAGTAGGGATAATTTAGTAATGGCTCTAACTTCTGACGATAAAAAGGTGAAAAAGTGGTGTTCAACATGTGAGTTGGGAAAAGATTGTTTAAAGAAAAGAATTGCTTCTGCTGAAAAGGATGAAGGGCCAGAATTAGATATATCCCCTCCGCGGAGAGAAAGGCATCAGGGGCGAGAATATAGGGAACAGGTAGAGGAACCAGAGAGTAGTGGAAGAGAGGATGTGGAGGAAGGGCCGCCTGAGATTGTAATTCATACTCCTGTCTCCCGAAGAACTCGGCAGCAGGTGCAAACAATAGCTCCTCTACGGCAGGGCGTTGGTAATGATGGGCCAGTGTATGTGAAAGTGCCTTTTTCAGTTACGGATTTGATGGCTTGGAAGCAGGCAGCAGGGATATATAGAGAAGATCCTGAAAGAGTAGGCAGAGTGGTAGATACTATAATCAGAACGCAGAATCCGGACTGGAGTGATTTACAGGTGATCTTGGATAATTTACTGGATGATACAGAAAAGCAGATGGTATTAAAGGCTGGCAAAGCACAGGTAGAAGTGGCTGTATTGAGTGGGACAACAGGTGGAACAGTAGAGCAGAATTTTCCATCTGGGGATCCGCAGTGGGATCCAAATAATGTAGAGCACAGAGAAAGGCTGCATCGATACCAGAAGTGGATTTTGCATGGAGTTAAACATGCCATGCCTAAGTCTCTGAATTGGTCTAAATTATATGAGGTGAGACAAGATAAGACTGAATCTCCCTCAGCGTTTCTGGAGAGATTGAAGGAAGCAGCCCGAAAATATACTGACTTAAGAGTAGAAACAGAGGCGGCTCAGATACAATTGGCTTTGATTTTTATGGGACAATCGGCACCAGATATAAGAAAGAAACTCCAGAAACTTGAAGGAGAGGATTCAAGGAGTTTGAATAAAATGCTAGAAGCAGCATGGAAAGTATATAACAACAGGGAAAAAGAGGAAAAGAAGACCAAAGAAAGTAGATTGTTGGCTGTAATGACAGGGACAGCAGGCAGAGGAAGGAGCAGAGGAAGAGGATGAGGAATTGGTGGAAGGGGAGGATTTATGAATTATGGTAATCAAAACTTTAATACCCCCTTAGGAGTGAATCAGTGTGCCTTTTGTAAACAAGAAGGGCATTGGAAGAGAGACTGCCCAAGAAACGGGAATGCTCAGCAAGAAATAGCCAAATTGATGGTTTTAGATGACTGAAGGGGACCGGAGGGGAACCCAGCTGAGCCTCTGGTTGTAATTAAGCTGGGAGAAAAAGAAGTTAAATTTTTAGTGGATACGGGAGCAACATTTTCGGTATTGAATACTTGTAAAGGAAAAATTGGAACAAAAACAGCAAACATAATAGGAGCAACAGGGAAGGAGGAAAATAGACCATTCCTGCAACCCCTGGATTTAAAATTTGGAAATAAAATAATTACACATGAATTTTTGTATGTACCAGAGTGTCCGATACCCTTGTTAGGAAGGGATTTGTTATCCAAATTAAATGCACAGATTGTTTTTGAAGAAGGAGAACTTTTCTTGAAAATACCTGAATCAAAAACAGGAGAGATCCTGATGATACAGGAAAAAGTGAAAGAGCAAGAAATTCCACCAGAGGTGGATTCTGCAGTGATTCCTATAGTATGGGAAACAGATATTCCTGGCAAATCAAAATTGGCAGAGCCTGTGAAAATAGATTTAAAAGAAGGTGCAGGGACAGTAAGAATTAAGCAATATCCAATCAAACCAGAAGTTAGACAGGAGCTGAAGAAATTAATTGATAAATATTTGGAGTACAAAATTTTAGAAGAATGTGAATCTGAGTATAATACTCCTATTCTACCAGTTAGAAAACCCTCAGGTGAATATAGATTGGTGCAAGACTTGAGAGCAGTAAATCAAATAGTCAAGGACATATATCCTGTGGTGGCAAATCCTTATACATTGTTAACAGCGTTAAAGGAGACTTATCAGTGGTTTACAGTGCTTGATTTAAAAGATGCTTTCTTTTGTATACCTTTGGAAAAGGAAAGCAGAAAATTGTTTGCTTTTGAATGGGAAAATCCACAAACAGGACGAAAAATGCAGTTGACATGGACAAGACTACCCCAAGGATTCAAAAATAGCCCAACGATTTTTGGAAATCAGCTGGCAAGAGAGCTTGAAATTTGGAAACAGGATAAACCAAGGCCTGGACATTTACTTTTACAATATGTGGATGACATACTGATTGCCACAGAAGAAAGATTTACCTGCATACAGGTAACAACAGACCTTTTAAATTTTCTGGGACTGAATGGGTACAAGGTATCTCGGAAGAAAGCCCAAATAGCCTGCCAGACTGTGATTTATCTGGGCTTTGAAATTTCAAAAGGGCAGCGACAATTAGGAAAAGATCACAAAGAAACTATTTGTAGTATACCTGAGCCGAAAAATATTCATGAACTCAGAGCGTTCTTGGGAATGGCAGGGTGGTGTCGCCTTTGGATCATGAACTACGGTCTGATAGCTAAACCATTGTATGAGGCCCAGAAAAACTTTCCTTTCGTATGGGGCCCACAACAGCAAAAGGCTTTTATGGAACTAAAATGCCCCTTAATGTCTGCACCTGCTTTAGGACTTCCGGATTTAACCAAAGATTTTCAGTTGTTTGTCTATGAGAAACAACGTCTGGCGTTGGGTGTGCTGACTCAGCGGATAGGAAGCTGGAAACGACCAGTCGGATACTTTTCCAAACAACTGGACACAGTGAGTAAAGGGTGGCCGAACTGCCTTCGAGCAGTGGCTGCAACAGTGATGCTCGTACAAGAAGCTCGGAAATTGACTTTGGGAAGAACAATAACAGTCTATGTCCCACACATGGTGATAACTGTTTTAGAACAAAAGGGGGGACATTGGCTGTCTCCGAGCCGAATGATGAAGTACCAGGTAATACTGACTGAACAAGATGATGTGATTCTAAAAACAACTAACCTGGTAAATCCAGCAGTGTTTTTAAGTTCCATACAGGAAGAAGGACAACTGGAACATGACTGCTTGGCTACCATTGAGTATGTTTATTCCAGTCGAGACGATTTGAAGGACGTACCATTGGAGCGACCAGACTGGGAACTGTATACAGATGGTAGCAGCTTTATGGAGCAAGGGGTCTGATACGCTGGATATGCGGTAACAACAGACACCACAGTTATAGAAGCAAAGGCATTGACGGGTACCACATCAGCTCAGAAAGCAGAACTTATTGCTTTAATTCGAGCCTTAGAACTAAGTGAAAAGAAGAAAGTAAATATTTGGACAGACTCAAAGTATGCTTTTGGGGTGGTACATGTCCATGGAGCTTTGTGGAAAGAAAGAGGATTATTGTCCTCCCAGGGATCAAATATTAAGCATCAAAATGAAATTTTACAATTATTACAAGCAGTTCAAAAACCAGATCAAGTAGCAATCATGCACTGTAAAGCACATCAAATTGGGAACTCAAAAGAAATTGTTGGAAATAATTTGGCTGACCGAATGGCAAAGAAAATAGCAAAGGAACGAGCATTCCAAATGGCATTAATTCCCTCCAAGACAGTAACCCTTCCTAGAGAAAAGCCAAAATACTCGGTGGAAGATGAGAAACTAGGTCAATTTCTGAATGCCAAGAAAAATTTAGCTGGATGGTGGATAACTCCTCATGGACGAGTAGTAGTTCCACCTTTATTAATGAGAGAAATAATGCAAACCAAACATCAAGAATGTCATTGGGGAGCAGAAGCTCTAGTAACATCTTTACAAAAACAAGTTATATCAGTGAAGATGATGGACATGGCTAAATTAATAACTGCAAAATGCGAAGTATGTTTGAAAAATAATCCAGTGATCAAGAGAAGAGTTCAAATGGGTAGGTTAAAATCTGGTACGGAACCTGGAGATTATTGGCAAGTAGATTTTTCAGAATTACCTAGACAAAATGGGTATCGATACATCTTGGTGGGGGTTGATACTTTTACAGGATGGCCAGAAGCTTTTCCCTGTCGCACCACACAAGCAAAAGAAGTAGTAAAGTGGTTACTACGAGAAATAATTCCAAGGTTTGGAGTTCCTATTGGAATTTCCTCTGACAGAGGTCCACACTTTGTTGCAGAAGTAGTCCAAAATGTTAGCAAAATTTTAGGCATCACTTGGGACTTACATACCTCATGGAGGCCACAATCCAGTGGAAAAGTAGAAAGAATGAATCAAACTTTAAAGAGACAAATAAGCAAAATCTGTCAAGAAACTAATTTAAAATGGCCTCAAGCGCTTCCATTGGCATTGTTACGAATTAGAGTACAACCAAAGAGTGGAACCTCAGTCAGTCCTTATGAATTATTGTATGGGAAACCTTATGAATCCCCAGAACCAAATCCAAACATGCATGTGAAAGGGAAACAAGATGTGTATAACTATTTACTTTCTTTAGGAAAAACTTTGACTGCAATTCGGAGCGCAATACTGTGGAACAGACCATTATCCCTTGAAAATCCTGTGCATGACTTTCAACCAGGAGACTATGTCTATGTGAAGACGTGGACTTCCGAACCTCTGCAAGAACGCTGGAAGGGACCTTTCCAGATACTGTTAACCACCTTTACAGCTATCAAGATTGCAGAATCAGATGCTTGGATACACTATACCCGGGTGAAGAAGGCGCCCACTCCATGGAAGATTACTAGCTGTGACCCAAAGACTTTAAAACTGACTCTGAAACATGTCTAATTTTTCATATCAGTTTGTGATTATTCTCCTTGTGTTAGCTAAGCAGGTGATACTGGTGTGGACTGATTCGGTGGTGAGAAACAAAAGACAACAAGACACAGAACAATTGATCAACATTCCCAAAGAAATGCCTGAGGAAAATTTGATGTTAGGATTGATTAAGGGATTTGCCAACTTGCAGAATGTTACACAGATTACTGCTTGTTTGCCAATACCAAGAGCAGTAGGTGAATCTATTCCTTGGGGAATTTTAACTATGAATTTGATCAACCTGGAACATAAAAACGAATCCACTTATTGTGAGCAAAGGCCAGTGACTCAATGGAAAGAACAGGTGAAAGTTATCAGAAAACAATGGAAATCGGTGGGCAGAGAGGCAGATTGTCTAAAACTCTTGAACCATCAGTTTACACCAACGACTCATCTAGGTTTAGGGCTAGAAGCAGGTCCAGAACAGGGATTGTTAGGGTGGTGTTCATACGATGAACAGATTAAAAACAATGTGAGTAGAAACATCATGGAATGGCAATGTAACAAAACTGGTCAAAGTACACAAACACAAGCACAGTGGAATTCTGTATGGTCGATGTCCATATTTTCTCAGTTTCAGTACATGGCTAGAACTCCCTGGTGTTTTACTTGGGACGGTACTTGGATTAAAGGTGTACTTGCAATTCTTCCTTCAGTAGTAGATAAAGGTACTACACAAATAGAAAAGGAACATGTAGTACCATGGTGGAAGTGTGAAAAGGTATATGATTGCAGCAGCGCAGACTCAATAATTCAAAGAATTCCTCCCTTAGCAGCTGCTCTGAAGTTTGGTTGTTACTGTTGAGGTTTTCATAATAACCTCACTTTGACAAGCATATTCACGCCCAGGAGAGGATACTTTTTCAGTTGTAAGAAATCTACCATTCAAAGTCCAGGACATTTGGTTTGGGCATTAAGTGATGGAACCTGGACAACTCACTTGCCAGTAGATGGTAAGATGAAACAAGTTACTTTAGACCTGCTGACATTGTGTCCAATTTGGAAGAAATCGCCATTCAAAGGACCCTTAGAAGATTTAAGATTAAAACGAACCAAGAGATCTGAAACAGATGATGACAAATGGAATGAACCATCAACAGGATTGAAAATTGGCTGGGCTTTAGAGTCCCTTTTGAACCCTATAGCTTCATATAGAAACAGAGAATGGCTCTATCAGTTAACAGGACAAGTAGAAAAATTGGCCAACGTCACAAGGAAAGGATTTAAAGAATTAAATATTCAATTACAGGCAACTTCCCGAATGACACTCCAGAATAGGATGGCATTAGATATGCTTCTGCTAAAGGAGCATGGAGTGTGCGGATATCTCAAGGATAGCCCAGATCATTGCTGCATTCATATTCCTAATGTGACTCAGGATGTAGAACATGATCTAGATCTCTTAGGCAAAATCGAAAAGGAAACAGAAACGATTCGAGAAGATATGTCCGAAGATTGGTTGGGAAAGATTTTTAGTGGATTAGGATGGAACCGGAGCTCTTGGCTGAAATCCCTAATCAGGACCTTGTTTTTGCTGTTAATTGTCTTTGTGATGATCATGTTAATTTATGCCTGTCTTAAAAGACAGTTTATTAATAGACTTGCAGCACACCGAAGGATTATGAGAGAAGTACCACATATGCCACCTGGATACAGTCCACCACCAAAATATGGTGAAACAAATACTAACTTTGAAAATGAAAATTAATAAAATGTGAAAGTATTGAAATAATATTCAACACTTTCAAAGGGGGGAAATGTTATCGATTTACCAATAAGTAGAAGAAATTGTGTTTGATTTAATAGAAATATAAAATCATCAGAAATATTTAGTAAAATTTGTTTGTTGTGGTTTGTGTTGGCAACCGATTGCTGCTTTAGAGTCACCTATACAGTCCCATACCAAGGCCGAAGAGATTGGTCATAATCATTTAGTAGAAACGTTTGGAACCTAGGTAACCAAATACAAACTGATCTGTAAGTTGATTTATAATATATAGATAGGACCAGGAGAATACAAGTAGTTGTCAAAGTCTAGGATTAATAGAAACTTGAGGAAACAACCATAACAGCTTACAAGTACCTGCCAAGGAAACTGTGTTTGTGTATGAAGCTGTGTCCTTGGGAATTGTGTTTGTGTATGAAACTGTGTCCTTGGGAATTGTATATGAAAAGTTCTATATAAGATGAGTGATTTTAGTGCTTGGCGTGCGTTGTTGGTGAGAACACTCCCCTGCGCGCCCGGCCGTCAATAAAGAAGTGTCTGCTTATCTGCATCAAATTGGTGTTGATAAGTTCTTTATTCCGGATTTTCGGTAACAGTATGAGAGCAGTGATGAAGTCAGTGGAAGAAATACAGTAAAACCCTTCATCCTTGAAGATCAGTAAAAGAAAACACTGGCTGTACTCTTTGATGCATACAGTGTAAGCTTTGTAGCTCATAGCACAAAATGTCAAGTGGTGTAACAGCAGAGAACATATCAACACTGAGCCAGCATATCTTCAGCAAGCTTTTTTATTTATTTCTCTTTCTTTTATTTATTTTGTTTGTGAGTCAAAGATTAAGTATAATTAATTGGAGGATTACCCATATTCCATGGCTAGATGGTAGATATGTGCCTTAGAAACAGTTTTTCATTCTTATGCAATTACTTTGAAATGATGCTTTTGCCAGATCAGAGATTTTTATTTTTATGCTCTGGTCAGATATAATGGAATTACACTATATACCAAGTAAACTGTAAGGCTGTGAGAGCTATAGCTCAATTAATTTTCCCTGACAATAAAACTGACAGCACTCAAACCTCTGCATAAATCTTCCTCGGAATAAGGGCAGAGGCCCTCTCCACGTACACAGCTGCTCACCAGCCCGCTGTGGCCCCCACAGAGCACCAAGCCTTTCGTGGCCCTGGTCCAGAAGAAGCCCACCGTGCAAGCCACACCTCTTCTGCAGAACGTTGGAAAGAACACCCCCTTCCACGCTGCCACGGCTCGCCAGGGGCGATTACGTAAATGTCATCCCCGTCCCCCTTCCGCGCGCTGCCCCCCGCCTGGAGGGTTATGCAATACCCAGCACGTAGACCTACTGTACCACACACAGCCCCAGCGGCGCAAGGGTCGGGGTGTCCGGCCCCGCCCCCCGGCAACCTCCATTGACCACCCCCCCGCGAGTGATCGGCGTGGATTGGGGTGTTCCTGCTGTCACTTGCAGCTGACTGACCGGCCGGCCTGCCGAGAGAAAGAGAGAGGAGGAGGAGGGGGGAGGGGGGAGAACGAGAGAGAGCGAGCGTGCGTGCGTAGTTCTGACCTACTAACATACATCCTTTCGTGTTGCCTTACGCTCCCTTACTCACTCCGGGTTGCTGTGCTCCTGAACAAGTGGGACGCTGATTGCTTGCTCGTCCTTATCCGCCTCGCCTCGGCCAGGTGCAGGGCATGCTCCGCTTACCGTGCTGCACCGAAGGTAGGAATGCGCGCTTGGAGTGGCGAAATGTGCGGGAGCCTGGGGTGGGGGTGGGGGTGGGGCGCGCGTGTGTAGGTGCAGATTTGTTTGCTGCGTGCGTGTGTGTATAACGTTTTGCTGGCGTGTCAGTGCCGGGGCTTGGCGCCTGAAGGTAGCAGGCACGATGTGTGCGTGAGTATGAAAGGCCATGGTAATTTCGGTGCACAGTTAAGGATTAGGTCGTTAATTACAACCCTTTTGTGCGTTTATGAGAAAAATCGGAGTCTTTTACCGATGGATTGTCAGAGGCCGCGGGAGAGATCCCATTTTCACACGGTGTTGAGGGATGTTGTTTGTGGGCAAACTGAATTAATGGTAGCAGTCTGCCCCACAGCCCCCGTGTTTTGCTAGGCTGTGTTTGCCCAAGCCTTTTTCGACACTTTTGTCGCTGTTTTTCAGACTCTGCAGGACCAATCACATAATAGTTCCTGGAAATGTTGCATTATGTAACCACAGAATTTGCTGGCAGTCAGGCTAGGAAGAAGGAGCTAATTATGCGATTTTATAATCTTGCTACAAAGAAACTGGGACAATTGTGCTTAAAAATGTAACTAACAGATTTTGTTAAAGTACATTTAATAAGGAAAGTAGACAACTGGGTAAGTGGGGAGGTAAGTCATGCTTGCTGACCGTGTGTTGTGTACCCTAAAATGAAATTTGTGTTAATCTATATTTAGCCCTATCACATTTTGGCAATTGTGGCTTCATGTGCTATTCTTGGTCTTTTCTCCAGAGCTGTGCATATAGACGTTCAAGGCTATTTGTTTGGATTTATAACTCCATGGTTTCAGAGCCCTTTTGATAAGGCTGTATTTTTAGGAAGACATTTTACCTAGACACTAAACAATTTCTTTGGTACTAGCTTTTACTTGTCACCTTTTTAAAAGAGGGGATCATGTAATTTAAGAGAGGAATTAATTTAAGAAAATGTCAACAGCACCAAAGAAGTGAGATGGCCTGCCTGTGTCCTGACAGCTGCAGTGGGCTCAGGTGAAGAAGTAATGCCAGGCCTAGGGGGCAGAGGAGTACCCCAGTCCCATGAGATTGGGCATTTTAGTGTGACACACAACAAAAGCAGAAGTAGGTCAGTATGACATTCTCGGTAGCACTAATCTTCAGTTAGTTGGTGCATGATCACCACCAGAATGCGTGCACTGTGGGTCACGGGGAATGCTACTGAAGGGAGTATTGCAGCAGTGCTGGTATGGGGCAGGGGGGTCCCGATCCCGCGCCCCGGCGGCTCTGACCGTCCCGAGGACTTGCAGAACACGGGGCGTGGAGGTTGCTGTGTCCTCCTGCTGGGGCCATTCGAACGTCCGCGCGTCAGCGGGCGAGGACTGAGGGCACTGCCGCGCCCCACCGTTCTTGGGGCTGGGGCAGACACGGCGGCAGAGGCTTGCGAGGTCAGGAGGGGTGATAGTGCGGGGCCGCTTTGAACATAGCGGGCCGGGACGCATGCACCACCGGTCATGTAGGGGGGCGCCTCGCCGCCGCGCCGCGCCCCGCCCGTCTCCCCCTTGTGGGGGCGTCGGTGGGCCGGAGCGCGGCGGGACCGCAGGGCGAGTAGCGGTGGGGCGGATGTCATGTCTGACCGCCGCTTTCAGTCAGGGCGAATCAGAGAGAGCCCCGAGCTCCCTTCCCGAGGGTTTCCCCGTGGGCAGGTGTCCCCTCCCACTACCAGCTCAGCGGCCCAGAGGAACCCCCCTCCCCAGTGATTTCGGCCGTGCCCCACTGCCACAGGTTGGGTGCCACTGTAGGAAGGGTACGGCTCACAGATAGGCAGTAGAAATCCTCCCCTCCCAACCCCTCCGATCTGAATATTTAGGATTTCTCCTTAAACCACAATGAAAACTGGCCATTGCCCAATTCTGTTGTTGGCAAGTAATTTTGACATTTCAGTAGCAAAAGCTGTGGCTGCAAGTCCCGTGTTCTGGGGTCATCTTGTGCTCTGTCCTTGACAGAAGGCTACCTTGAAAGTTGCTGATGATAACTTGTCTTTAAATATGAGGCAATTTGTGTGTGTGCACACCTAAAACAGTCTTCTAAGTAGATGAAACCAAAATCACTGTGTTTTTGACTAAACCCTCCAAAGTGAAAATTTAGTATCACAACCATGGTGGTATGTTCAGTATAACTGTTGTAGGTAGTAACATTAACATTTTTATTTTTTTTTTAAAGGTGATATTTTTGATAACATGCACAAACTTTTCTGCTACTTGATTGTTGGGGTTAAGTACTGTTTTTCCATAGTAAAGTTGTTTGGAGTAACTGTGGGCTTTTTTAAAAAAATCTATATTTTTGTTGTCCTTGTAATTTGAATGATTGCACTCAGTTTCATTGTGCTCACTAGTATATATCACAGAATCACAGAATCATTCAGGTTGGAAAAGACCCTTGGGATCATCGAGTCCAACCATCAGCCCTACTCTACAAAGTTCTCCCCTACACCATATCCCCCAACATCTCATCTAAATGACCCTTAAACACATTCAGGGATGGTGACTCCACCCCCTCCCTGGGCAGCCTATTCCACTGTCTGACCACTCTTTCTGTGAAAAGTTTTTTCCTAATGTCCAGTCTGAACCTCCCCTGTTGCAGTTTAAAGCCGTTCCCTCTTGTTCTGCCACTAATCACCTGTGAGAAGAGACCAGCACCAACCTCTCTACAATGTCCTTTCAGGTAGTTGTAGAGAGTGATGAGGTCTCCCCTCAGCCTTCTCTTCCTCAAACTGAACAGTCCCAGCTCCTTCAATCGTTCCTCATAGGATCTGTTCTCCAGGCCCTTCACCAGCTTCGTTGCCCTCCTCTGCACTCGCTCCAGCACCTCGATATCTCTCTCGTATTGAGGTGCCCAAAACTGGACACAATACTCAAGGTGTGGCCTCACCAGTGCAGGTCTCTGACCACTTCCTTTTCAACTGTGCTGACCTCATTCTGCTTCCCCTCCCCATCTCCCAGCTCATGAGTCTGGGTGTCCAGGGAACAGCCAGTTCCACTGCTAAAGACTGAGGCAAAGTAGGCGCTGAGCACCTCAGCCTTTTCCTCATCCTTTGTTACTATGTTTGCCTCTGCATCCAATAAAGGAGGGAGATTTTCCCTAATCCTCCTTTTGCTGTTAACGAATTTATAGAAACATTTTTTATTATCTTTAACAGCTGTAGCCAGGTTGAGCTCTAGCTGTGCTTTGGCTCTCCTAATGTTCTCCCTGCATAACTTCACTACATCTTTATAGTCTTCATGAGAGGCCTGGCCCCTCTTCCAAAGGCGATAGATTCTCCTTTTGTTCTTGAGATCCAGCCAAAGGTCCCTGTTTAGCCAGGCCGGTCTCCTTCCCCGCCTGCTTGTTTTTCAGCACGTGGGAACAGCCTGCTCCTGTGCCTTTGAGACTTTCCTCTTGAAGTATGTCCAGCCTTCCTGGACTCCCATATCCTTCAAGGCAGCCTCCCACGGGATTTTGTTAATCAGTCTTTTGAACAGGTCAAAGTTAGCCCTCCGGAAGTCTAAGGTGGCAGTTTTACTAACCCCTCTCTTTGTTTCTCCAAGGATCGAAAACTCAATCATCTCCTGATCACTGCACCCTAGACAGCCTCCAGACTTTACTTCCCCCACAAGCTCTTCCCTGTTCACAAGAAGCAGGTCCAGGAGGGCACCTTCCCTGGTCGGCTCACTCGCCAGCTGTATGACGAAGTTATCCTCCACACATTCCAGGAACATCCTGAATTGTTCCCTCTCTGCTGTGTTGTGATCCCAGCAGATACCCGGGAGGTTAAAGTCCCCCAGAAGAACAACGGCAAGTGACCGCGAGATTTCTCCCAACTGTTTATAGAAGGCTTTGTCCACGTCACTGCTTTGGTTGGGGGGTCTATAGCAGACTCCCACAGTAAGAGACCTACTTTGAGTCATCTTTGTTCTCAGTAATTAATTCAGTCCAGACCCCACTTTAAAATATTGCTATGGGCATTAGTTTTACCATCCTTGTTCAATTAAAATGTTAACTTAGATAAGAAATTTGAATGAATAAGGCTTCAGGTTTTGTTCCAAAGACCTGATTTAAACCAACCAAATCAAGGTTTACTGATTGAAGATCCTTAATATCATTTGCAGTACCAAATATATAATTTTGAGTTCTCACATTGCAGATGTCTTTATTTGTCTGTTGAAGTATTAACAGTTTGTAAAATTATTTGCCTTATTTTCCATTCTTATTTGTTTTCTATTTTTAACTCATCTTATTCTCTAAAGGACTGTTAACTAGCTTTCAAAATATCCAGCTTCCTGAATTTGTCTTCAAGGCTTCAAGTTTCTTTTGGAATTCATTTATTTTAAAGGATCTGATTTGAAAGGTGTCAAAAAGCTTAAGAGTCTTCCCATGAGCAATAGGAACTTACATGACCTCTTCACAGCTTATTTTATCCTAAGAAGGAACAGTATTTTCCATGCTTTGGCTGAAACTTGTAGAACATATGTGCATTCTATCTATTGTAATAAAAGGAATGCACAGTCTAGAAAAGATCAGTACTCTGTTGCTTTTTTCAATCCTTTATCTTGAAATAAAGCTCATAAATAAAATAAACTTTTAGCTCATTCTAAATTGACTTATTTTAACAAATAGTTGTGCAAACTATGTTTATGCAATAGTTTCCTTTTCCAGACAGCAATCTTGCTGCTGTTATAACATTACTATGATGCAACAATGTGTACAATTGAGTCTTATTACACCCTGTTAAGCAATGTATCTGACTCCTCAGCTTAATTGACTCTTTTAGGTGACCTTGTCATGATTATAACAGTCAGTTATGAGATATAAATGTGCTTAGGATGTGTAAACCCACAAGTTCCTGTGTCCCATTCTATGACAAAATGACAGTTGATTTCAGTGTTACTATTTTACAGTGTTTGGGGGGGAGGAATTTCAAACAAGACATTTGTAACTGTCTAATACTGATGGTGATGACTGTCAAAAATAAGACTGTGTAAACAAGGGCATACTTGGATGTGATTCAAAATGTAATCGAAGCAATGTTTCTGAAAACTTTTTGGTTTTAAAGGTATACCTGAAATGGATTAGCATTGGACCTTGGTTTTTTTTTTTTTTTTTTTTTCTAATTCACATGTTGAATTGATCCATGTCCAAGTTAGCATACTCTGAGACTGAATCTGGTCACATATATAAATCTATTTATTTTCTGTTGGAAAGAAAGCCTTATTTAAAATATTTTTCCTTTTTTTTGTAAGTTGCCACATCTTGGTGTAGCTTTCAGTTCTGTCCCCAAAGTATTTAAATAATAAACCAGTTTTTGCCATAGAGATGACTTCACAGCAGTAAGCAATATAGATGCTAGTCCTGCAAAACCTCCTTTTATGATTAGAACCGAACACTTGGACTCTCAATAAAGAAAATGAGGCTTTGTGCGTGCAGTAGTTTTCCCTTATGGACTATCTTGCAGGATTAGAACTCTAAAGATTGCTATTTCTCCATTTCATTTGCAGTTAAGCGGTAGAGATCAAGATTTTTTACAGGCAATGTTTATTTTATATATTTGTACTTAAGTTTTTATATGATAAGATGCAATCATCAGCTGGGATGTACTGACATAATTCTACTGCCTTTTAATATAGTTATATAAATTTAGATCAGCTTGAAGGTCTGGTCCGTGCTTGACATCTATAAGACTACAGTTAAAGCATGTTATTAAGGGCATTGTCCAAATGCCTCTTAAACACTGACAGGCTTGGGGCATCGACCACCTCTCTAGGAAGCCTGTTCCAGTGTTTGGCCACCCTCTCGGTAAAGAAATGCTTCCTAGCATCTAGTCTAAACCTCCCCTGGCACAGCTTTGACCCCTTCCCACGCATCCTGTTGCTGGATACCAGGGAAAAGAGACCAGCACCTTCCTCTTTACTTCCCCTCCTCAGGAAGCTGCAGAGAGCAATGAGGTTGCCCCTCGGCCTCCTTTTCTCCAAACTAGACAAACCCAGAGTCCTCAGCTGCTCCTCATAGGACATGCCTTCCACCCCTTCACCAGCTTTGTTGCTCTCCTCAGACACATTCAAGTACCTTAACATCCTTCTTAAATTGTGAAGCCCAGAACTGCACACAGTACTCATGGTGAGACCACACCAATGCTAACTACAGAAGGATAATCACCTCTTTTGACTGGCTGGTTATGCTGTGTTTGATGCACCCCAGGATGCAGTTTGCCCTCTTGGCTGCCAGGGCACACTGCTGACTCACATTGAGCCTGCTGTCAACCAGCACCCCCAGATCCCTTTCTGCAGGGCTGCTCTCCAGCCACTCCTCTCCCAATCTATACTTGTGTCCAGCGTTACTCTGTCCCAGGTGCAGAATCCGGCATTTGGTCTTGTTAAATTTCATGCCATTAATCATTGCCCAATGCTCCAATCTATCCAGATCCCTCTGCAAGGCCTCTTGTCCCTCAAGAGAGTCACCAGCATCTCCCAGTTTGGTATCATCAGCAAACTTGTTAATGGTGCATTCAACTCCTGCATCCAGATCATCGATAAAAATATTGAACAGAACTGGCCCTAGAATTGAGCCCTGAGGCACACTGCTAGTGACTGGCTGCCAGCCAGATGTAGCCCCATTCACTACAACCCTTTGAGCCCTGCCCTTCAGCCAGGTCTTCACCCAGCGCACCATGAACCTGCTCATCCCACAGTTGGACAACCTGTCCAGAAGGATGCTGTGAGGGACAGTAGCAAAAGCCTTACTAAAATCCAGAAAAACTACATCCACCCCTTTCCCTTTATCCACTAGATGGGTGACCTTATCCTAGAAGGATATCAAATTAGCTAAACAGGACTTTCCCCTTGTGAACTCATGTTGACTGGTGCCTGATGATTGCGTTGTCTTTAAGTGCCTTTCAGTAGCACCCAGTATGATCTTCTCCATAATTTTTCCAGGTACTGAGGTTAGACTAACCAGTCTGTAGTTTCCTGGGTCTTCCCTCATGCCCTTCTTTTCAATTCATATAACACTGGCTAGCTTCCAGTCGTCAGGGACCTCCCCAGACTCCCAAGACCTTTGGTAGATGATGGAGAGGAGTCCTGCCATAACATTTGCCAGTTCCTTCAGTACTCTGGGATGAATCCCATCAGGCCCCATGGACTTGTGAACATTCATCTGGTACAGCTGGTCCCTTACAATTTCAGTGTCCACAAACGGAAAGTCACTGTTCCCACATGTGGTGGTTTAGCCCCTGCCGGGGTCTGAGACCACGCGGCCGCTGCCCCTCCCCCACAAAGGGAGTGAAATACAAAGCCCCAAGACTGAAATAAGGAGAGGTTTAATACAACAGTGCAATAGCAACACAACCAACAACAACAATAACAGTAATAGTGATAGCAATGAACAGAGCAAAATAGCTACCAAATACAGCAGTTTGAAGCACGATGTACAAAACCACGAGTGCACCGCGCTCCCGCGCCAGGAAAATGTGACCTGCCAGGATGTGACGTCGGCATGGTATCTGAATAACCCGGCTAGAGCTCCCCCCCCACTGCTGGGGAAACTTAACCCTATCCTGGTTAAACCAGGACACCACACTTGTGGTCCTCTGATGCAGGGGACTGGGCAGCCCAAGGTCTATCAGTATTATTAAAGACTGAGGCAAAAACCCGCATTGACTGCCTCTGCTTTTTCTTCATTCCTGTTTGTCAGGAGTCCATCCTCAACAAGTATTGGTCCAATGTTTTCTTTAGACCTCCTCTTACTATTAAAATACTTTTAAAAATCCCTTCTTGTTTTCTGACACAACACTGTCCAGTTTCAACTCTAGTTGAGCTTTGACCTTTCATATCTTCTCCCTGCATAGACGAGCCATGGCTCTGTAATCTTCCTGTGGAACCTGACTTTGCTTCCAGAGATCATACAATTTCTTTTTCCTCTTGAGCTCCACGAGGATTTCTCTGTTAAGCCAAGCTGGTCTTCTGCCCCACTTGCTTGACTTATGACACAATGGGATTGCCTGTGCCTGTGCTTTTAAAAGGTAGTTCTTAAAAACTGACCAGAACTCTTGGACTCCCTCAGAAGCCCTCAAAAGCAGATTCCTAGGGGACACTGCTAAGTAGCTCCCTGAGTAGCTTTAAGTTTGCTCTCCTGAAGTCCAGGGTAGCAACTCTGCTGATCTTTTTTTCTCATTACACCAAAAATTTTAAACTCAGCCATTACATGATCACTGTGGCCAAGACAGCCACCTACTATCACATACCCCACAAGTCCTTCTCTATTAACAAACAACAAATCTAGGAGGGCATCTTTCCTAGTTGGGTCACTGAGTACCTGTGACAAGAATTTCCCAGACCTGCTCATCTCAGCAGTATGGTATTCCCAATTGATGCCTGGGAAGCTGAAATATCTCATAAGGATGAGGGCTACCAATCCTGAAATTTTTCCTAATTGCATATAGAATAACTCATCAGTGCTTACATCCTGGCTGGGCAATTGGTAGAAGACTCCCACTACAGCATCTCCTGTGTTTTCCATCCCCCTAATCCTCACTCAGAGACTGTCAACCACATCATCATTAACTGTAAGGGCTGTACAATCAAACATCTCCCTTACATATAGTGCGACACCTCCATCTCGCCTGCCATCTATCCCTCCTTAACAACCTATAGCCCTCCATCCCAGCACTCCAATCATGAGACTTATTCCACCAAGTCTCACTAACACCCATGATATCGTAGCTCTGGGAGCTGGCTAACAATTCCAGTTCATCCTGTTTGTTTCTCATACTGAGTGTGTTGGTGTACAAGCATTTCAGATATGCTCCTGAGCCCTCTGTGCTCCTATGAGCAGTGTAAATGTTCCCACTAATATTGCCACCCTCAGGTGATGCCATGCCATCCCTTGACTTACCTACTGCATTCCTGTTGGGATCCCTTTCCCCCATCTATTCTAGTTTAAAGGTCCCTGGATCAGCCCCACCAGCTTATGCCCAAAGACGCGTTTTCCCTATCAGGACAGGTGGATCCCATCACGCCCCAGCATACCTTGTCTAGAAGGCCCTTCCATGCACAGGCACCAGTCCTGGATCCAGGGATTTATGTCTCGGGTTCTCCTGTTTCTTCCAAAGTCTCCCCCCATTATTGGGAGGATTGAGGAAAACAGTACCTGTGCTCCTGAAGTTTTTAGCATTCTTCCCAGGGCTCTGAAGTTTCTTTTGATTGATCTTGGACTTCTTTTTGCAACATCATTTGTACCCACGTGAAAGAGTTCAATAAGAGAAAGCTATTTGTCAGAATAATTAACATTTGATTTGGTGGTTTTGTTTTGTGGCCCTTAATTAGGGGAAAACAATAAAACAAAGTCATGAATTTCAGTATATCAAATTAGGGATGCTGAGATTTTACTTGCAGAACACTGTTGCTATTAAGTTATTGCTTTGCGCAATCTAGTTTTTCCTACATTCAAGTGTCATGGTTTAAGCCCAGAGGGCAACTGAGCACCATGCAGCCACTCCCTCACCCCTTCCCCCTCAGGGATGGGGAGGAAAAAATACAACAAAAGGCTCAGGCCACAAGACAAGGACAGAGAGGGATGACTCACCCATTATGGTCACTGACTCAGTTGGGGAAGAAAAAGAACATCAATTTAATTTGAACATCACCACCACTAATTTATCAATCAGAGTAGGACAGTGAGAAATACAACCACATCTTAAAAACACCTTCCCCCCACACCTCCCTTTTTTCCGAGGCTCAGCTTTGCTCCCAATTTCTCTACCTTCACCCCTTGAGTGGCACAGGGGGGCAGAGGATGGGGGTTGCGGTCAGTTCATCACCTGTTTTTTCTGCCACTCCTTCCTCCTCAGGGGGAGGACTCCTCGCACTCTTCCCCTGCTCCAGCGTGGAGTCCCTCTCACGGGACACAGTCCTTCATGAACTCCTCCAACATGAGTCCTTCCCACAGGGCTGCAGCTCTTCACAATCTGCTCCAGCATGGGTCCCTTCCATGTGTTGCAATCCTCCCAGCGACAAACTGTTACAGCACGGGCTTCCCTCAGAGTCCCAGCCTTCTGCTCCTGTGTGGGGTCCTCCATGGGCTGCAGGTAGGCATCTGCTCCACTGTGGACCTCCATGGGCTGCAGGGGCACAGCCTGCCCTCTCACCATGGGCTGCAGAGGGGTCTCTGTTCTGATGCATCTCCCCATCCTTTCTTCCACTGACCTTGGTATTTGGATAGGTATTTCCCTCACTCCTCCTCCTTGGTTCCCCTTCTTAAATATGTTATCACAGAGGTGCGGCCACCTTCTCACAGGGGCCACCTCTGTAGCTCCCTCCCCTGCTACCAAAACCCCTGCTACACACAAACCCAACACACAAGTGATGTGATATTTAAATAAAATGGCATGATATATACATATAATTAAAATTCAGAGAAGCAAAGATAATTTATATATTACTTTATATAAATATTTAAAGTTTTTCCTGGTTTTGGACAAATTGAACAGGTCCAATGGAATTATTCCAACTTTCTAGGCAAGTTGAAGGAAATATAGGTTGAATTTGCACCCATTAACCTTGACTGACCTTTCTGAGGAACAGCTATTTTTGACATGTGATTAGATCTCTTCAAACAATAATTTTACTTTCATAATTTGTGGATTTTGCCTTTGGAAAGAAAACTATACTTTCATGAGTTAATTTGTAGTTATTAGGATAAACAGTAACTTAACTAATTTTCCTAACAATAAAAGTCTTTTATATAAATTACATATCACATCCACTTTCTGGATACAACTTGGAGTTGGGTAATATGAAAATGCAATAGTATTCCAAGTGCCATGATGAGCTTATTCAGTTTTTTATATTTGATTGAAAAGTGTCATAATAAATGAATGATTCTTGATGTTTGCAGAAATTATATTGTGTAGACACCTACCATGATTTTCTTTCAATAAGACAAAGAAAATCAACATTTTATCAAAAATGCATCACCTTGTATGAAGCATCATCATCATCAGTGTTCTACTGACCTAATTACATGTTGATCCTGGAACCATAAACACTTAAAATGCCTATTAAATTGTAAGATAAGGGAACCCTAACGCAGAAGCAATAGTTCTGTATTTCTCCATGTTGTTGTAATGGATTCAGCAGTAATTGGTGGTAACACTGGTATTGTAAATTTTGTTTCCTTCTTTGACTTTGGATAGCCTATAATAGCATAACATCCAGTTACATAGTGTTTCCAGAAAGTTTGAACTTCATTTGCTCCCCATTGCCTAGACCCTCTTGCCCACAGATCTAGGGATAATATCACTATTCCAGTGGAGTTGGCATCAAAGTTTTTCTTCAGCAGGAACAGAATTTCACTGAAGGTGCTAGATATATGGCAAGAAAGAGTACGTTGGATGATTTCATTAGATGTTGGTTTGGGCTTTGGAGGCCACATCCTCAGTTAAAGAGTATTTCTTTATTATTATAGACATGAAAGGTGCAGAATTTCATGGCATACTTTTTGTCTATGAAAAGCAGTAGTGGTAGAGTAGCTCCAAAATGTTTAAGCAGTGTTTAGTTAGGCTGTGTATCCATCAACTAAAATTAAACTCAGTTTCCTACCCTGTATGTGCATAATATTATTTCTGTACCTCATAAAAGTCTTGAGGTAGTTAGCAAATGTTTTAAAAATGCTTTGTAGATAGAAAGTACAAAATATATTATTCAATTTTTCAAATTGCAGAGTACAAACTGGTCATGTTTGGGTATCTATGAGCAGATTCTATACCAGCCCTGGTATGTGAATGTCCTGGTTTCGTCTAGGATGGATAGAGTTAATTTTCTTCCTAGTAGCTGGTACAGTGTTGTGTTTTGGATTTAGTATGAGAATAATGTTGATAACACACTGATGTTTTTAGCTGTTGCTAAGTAGTGCTTACACTAAGTCAAGGATTTTTCAGCTTCTCATGCCCTGCCAGCAAGAAGGCTGGAGGAGCACAAGAAGTTGGGAGGGGACACAGCCAGGACAGCTGACCTAAACTGGCCAAAGGAATATTCCATGCCATATGGCATCATGCCCAGTATATAAACTGGGGGAGTTGGCTGGGAGGGGCAGATTGCTGCTTGGGGACTTGCTGAGCATCGGTCAGCAGGTGATAAGCAATTGCATTGTGCATCACTTGTCTTCCTTGGGTTTTATTTCACTCTCTTTTTGTTATTTTCATTTTCATTACTATTATTATATTTTATTTTTTAATTTCAGTTATTAAACTGTTCTTATCTCAACCCATGAGTTTTACTTGTTCTTGGTTCTCCCCGTCCCACCGGAGGTGGTGGGGAGGAGTAAGCGAGCGAGCGTCTGTGTGGTGCTTAGTTGCTGGCTGGGGTTAAACCACAACAGTGAACAAATTTTTAAAATACATAACCTTTGACAGAATGCTAGCAATAATATAATTAATGACACATATGTGGAACATGGAAAACAACAACTAGAAATATGTGCAGACATATCAATGTGAGCCTTTATTGTTTTTACATAGTGGTTTGAGCTGTTTGTTTATTAAAAAGACAGTGATAAATGCATGGTTCTTTACAATGGGAAGTTATTTTGCATTTATTTTTCTTTTTTTTAAGGACTGAGGTAAATTTTGTAGACACAGCTTTGCAAAAGTGGTTTGTTTGAAAGCATCTGACTGCTTGAAATGTGATTTAATTTAGTTTTGTAGAATTTCTATCAAAACGTTAGAGCAACATAATTAAATAATTAGATATCTCATTACAGAATACGTTTTGAAAAATTAAGCTTGGAGATAATGTGAATTATTATGATAAATACAAATAATAATTTGCAGTTACTCTGGAGAAACATGTATGTATGTGTGGAGACCTATGTGTGTGTTGTAAAGCAGAACTGACTTAAATTACAAAGAACAGAGGCAAGATTGAAGGACTGAGTCACAAGCCTTTGACACGTTTCAAGTATTACAATCTGAATACGCAAGCCCCCGGGGTCAAATTCTTAATGTACTATTTTGATATGGATAAATTTAATTTTCCTGATTTCTGCATATGTAATTTCTTGCTTAAATGGTATGAATTCTATGGAAGTCTCATTAATATTTGAATCTGGGATTGTATCCTGCTTCTATTGAAGCCAATAGCAAAATTGCTGTGGGAGCAAGACTGGATCTGTAATTGATAGGGTCGAGTGTTATTACACTGTTACATTGGCATGCAATGTCATTAACATCAAGCAACAACAAAAAAAATCTTTAATAATGACTAATGTAAGGTACTATTAAATGTTGGTTTTATAATATTTTATGAGGGAGTGATAAAGCAATTGAAAAATTAATCATAAGGGGAAATATTGGAATTTGAAATATAATCAGAGGAATCTTTACATTAATTTACGTGTAAATACTGATGTTTTCCAGTGGAATTATAAAATGCAAGTGAAGTAAAATGGCCATTTTTATTGAAGACATTTTACCATTATCATCAGATGTAATTTAATTTTACAGACTCAGTATTGGGCTGATCCACATGGAGAACTATTAACAAACTAGGGCTTTGAGTCCTGTTTGTAAAGCAGCAATTTCAGTTACCATGATAAAAGTGTTCAGGGAATATGTGGAAAGAGCTAGAACTTTATTGTTTTGTTAGCTGACTAAAGCAATGGCATTAGAACTAATTACATAAATATCAAACCAGTAAGACTGACATAAAACATGTGGCTTACACTTTTGTCTTGACTACTTTACTGATGTACTCTGGCTGGAAGCAGAGTTGAATGCTGCATGCAAAATCACCATTGTTTTGATACACACTTATATTTGCTGTAGACTTACAAGCTACCAATTCTTTGTTCATTCTACTTGTGCCAGGAACAATGTGTACAGGAGGGACACTGGCCAAAACAGGAGTTACCAGTGCTAAAAAAAGCAGATTATGCCCTCGAATGCCCCAAACTGTAGAAGGCCCATGAAGCAAAGGACATGAACTCTACAGCTTGTTGGATTTTAAGTGTAGGTCAACACCAGTATCTGGCTGCATGAGACTCTTTGAACTTGCAATTGAATTTTCATTGATTAAATAGAAGATCATACTGATGAGCTATGCCCATGGTCTGCATGTGTTTCGAAAAAAACACTTTCTGCTCTTCATTATTACTAGTTACTATCATTACTAATATCTTCCCTAAATTGTAGTGTTGGACAGATACCAAAGTGGCATCACTTTGAGCTGGAGACCATAGATAGATACAAAGACATAGTTCTTGTCCTGGAACAGTCTTATTTAAGAGAAAACATGTTGCTTCTGTATTTGCCAGAATTATGTGTGCATTTACTAGTTTGAAATGATATTGAAAGGGCTCAAACAAATTAATTTCTGACAGGGCTCAAACAAATGATTTTCTGACAATTATTAAGACTAAACTGATGTATGAAAGCTTTGCTTGTGTTTTGCTTCATTTGTTTCAAAGCTTTGCTTGTGTTTTGCTTCATTTGTTTCTCAAGGACTCCTGACTCCTTAACTGTTTCCCTAGGCCTCTTTGTCTGTTTAGGTAAGATTAAAACGCTCGTTAGGCTCCCTATGTAAATCACTGAGAGCAGACTCAAGGCCTTCAGTGGACACTTGGCCAACTCCTAGAATGGGCAAACTAAGATATAAGGGGGACCCGAACAAAGGGACACAAAGACCCTATTATAGGGAGGATGATTTTGCTGATTTAGGAAGAAGACACCTGGACTTTACCTCACAGCACATGCTCTGGAAAGAAGGTCAACTGGCGAACACCGTGAAGAAGACTACTTACTTCTTCCCTCGACCACCGAAGACCCTCACTCTATTTTTACTACACATGCTCAGACTATGTAAATGAATTCTGGGAACTCATTATCATAAGACACCCCTTTCCAGGAAATGTAATGAATATGTATGATTTGTGTGTATGTAAACCGATGTCCCTTGCTAGTTCTTGGGAGCCCCGATGGTGGAGAATCCCCAGGGCGACCCCAGCGCTGCTAATAAAGAATACCTGCTTAACAGTACAAACTTTACTGTTGAGTCAATTTGTTTGTTTCAATATGATTGATCAAAAAGGGATTTTTAAAACAGCACACATTTTATATATATATATAATTTTAATAACTTTATGGATAGAAGTGTTGTTTTAAGACAATAGAAAGCACTCTAGCTTCTCTAAATCCGCCTATGTTATTTTTAATCTGTGGAGGACCCAAATATATAGCATTGCCAAATCATGCACCACAGCTGTTTTCTGAAGAGATGTTTTAATTTGGAAGGACAAGATACTTTCCAGTGCTGCTCATCAACATGTCTAGTGTTCAGCAGTGTTAAGTACTAAGTTTAAGTTGGTCACTGATATTATGGAAAGTTCTGTAACATTATTGTCAGATCAAAATTCAAATATATACTTTTTTTAAATTCATTTTCCTTGGATCATATTGTATTTGTTTTGGAAGCAAATCTACTACCTAGGTATCATAAAGTTTAGAATATCAGTTGTTTCAGTGTCAGGCTTCCTTCATATTACAGCAGTTTTAATGAATCAAATGCTAATCTAAGATTTTTATTGAAAGTTACTTTTAAATGCCTCAAACCAGCAAGTCCTAAACAGTAATCAAATTCTTTATTTATTGAAGGTTATTTAGAAGATTCTCATCACCTCTGCCAAGAAAATTGGATCTAGACACTTCTGTTTGAGAATATAAAACAAAAGGTAGAATATGTGTGGATTTCAAAGTACTGCATTAAGTTGTGGTATGAGAAGTACCGGGGAAATAGTTTACTCTGTTGCTCATTGTAGATCTATTACAAATTGTTTCTGATGCAGCTGAGAAAAATGCAGACCCTTAAAAAGGAACACAGACCTGTTGACACAAGTAGCAATGTGGACAAAATCATGGTACTTAAGTCTACTTTAGCAGAAGTGTCTGAAGAATTGTCTACAAATGAGGAGATACTACGCACTGAAGCAAGTAGTGGAAAAAGCAAATCTTCAGCTTGCCGGAGAAAGCGAGAATTCATTCCAGATGAAAAGAAAGATGCTATGTATTGGGAGAAAAGGCGGAAAAATAATGAAGCTGCTAAAAGATCTCGTGAAAAACGACGACTGAATGACCTTGTCTTAGAGAACAAACTAATTGCACTGGGAGAGGAGAATGCCACTTTGAAGGCAGAGCTGCTTTCTTTGAAGCTAAAGTTTGGCTTAATTACTTCTGCAGCCTATGCCCAAGAGATACAGAAACTCAGTAGCTCAACAGCTGTGTATTTCCAAGATTATCAAAGTTCCAAATCAATTATTAACTCATTTGTGGATGAACATGAACCATCTATAGTTGATAGCAGTTGTATTTCTGTCATTAAACATTTTCCTCAAAGCTCTATGTCTGAAATGTCTGAAATATCATCAGTAGAGCATACTCAATCAAGTTGTATGCAAAACAACTGCAGAAGTCCTGAAAATAAGTTCCAGATTATAAAAGAGGAGCCCATGGAATTAGAGAGAGAGCCAAGAGATGACAGAAGTTCACAGAAAGCATCCATATATCCACACTACAGGGGAACTACCTTTAACATATATTCACATTCTCCTCCTCTGTTACAAGTCAATAGGTCCTCCAGTAATTCCCACAGAACTTCAGAAACTGATGACAGTGCAGTTGGAAAGTCATCTGATGGAGAAGATGAACAGCAGGTTCCTAAGGGTCCAATCCATTCCCCAGTTGAACATAAAAATATTCGTGCAACAGTTAAAGTTCCAGAAGTGAATTCTTCAGCTTTGCCTCACAAGCTTCGAATTAAAGCCAAAGTCATGCAAGTTAAAATGGAAGCAGTAGATAATGACTATGATGCTGCACAGAAACTATCATCACCTATTGATATGTCATCAAAAAGACATGTTGAGCTTGAAAAACACACTGCACAAAACTTGGTGCATTCTTCTCGTACTCCTTTCTCAGTTCAACTGACTAATATCCAAGATTGGTCTCTCAAACCAGAACTCTGGCATCAAAAGGAACTCAATGTAAGAATTCAGAGTGGTTGCAAAAATGAAATTGTTGAAATAAAAGACAGTATCTTCAATATCTCTGAATCAGAGAACCTGTATTTGAAGCAGGGCAGAACAAACTTATCTGCAAAGGTTGCTTCCCTTAAAAGACTTATAACTACACAACAAATCTCTGCATCAGACTCTGGTTAAGTTGCTACTGAATAAAGGCTTATTTTTGTTTTTTAAAAACAATGTCATTTGCAGTAGATCAATATGTTTTGTATTATGCTGACTTATCACTGGACTTGTGTTACAACCTGGACTGGGAGCCCAGAGAGTAGCAAAGGTTCTGTGATCCCCTCGGGTTAAATTAAGGCAAAACGACACCAAATGGTTAAAATGTTTTACTTGCAGTAGAAATGGCTTAAACTTGGAAAAGGATAATAAGCAATGTGGTCTCTTTTAAATCTATAAGAAAGAAAACAAAGGAAAGAAAAGAAAAAGAAAGGAGAGAATCAAAGAAATCCGGTTCACCACCCCTGGATCCAGCGTTGTCTCAGGTCGGGCAATCTTGGGTGGTGGGTGCACACACAGCAGTTTTCTGTCGCCTTTTAAGTTCATCTTATCAGCTGATTAGCATACTAGACAAGGAAGGGCAGGTATTCCACAAACTCATTTCCATGAGAGACGAGGAAAAAAGTGGAGCATGGGTTCTGCACATGCATTGAGGGTGAATGGGGTGCACCAACCCCCTCGTCCAATTGAGTCGGTGGTCGTGCTCGCCCTTCTGCCTTTACTTCTCCCTCGGTTCCCACAGATTATTGCTGATTTCCTGCTTCTTGAGCAGTCATCTGTCTTCTGGGGCAGAAATGCTCACCTCTTATCAGGCCTTGTCACCTCTTTGGGCTTACACAATGGAGCCAGTGATTAGTGGCCCTTGTGCTTGATGAGAAACATTTGGTTTCACTCAGTCCATGTTTCTCCCCTTTGAGGCTTATCTAAGGAGTTTGTCAATACAACTGCAAGGGAGTGGGGGGTGCATCCTTCGATACACTCCTGCTTCCTTGGGTGACGTTCCTTAGACTAATCACAAAGGCCACAGCTTGTCCTTGAGGTTTTCTGTGTTGATGAATGTTTGAGGCATTACTTCAGTTCCTTACAACTTGTGATGTCATTTCACTGTAATGTTCTCATAATGTCTGGTGTCTTTTTGTGCACAAATTATTATGGAGACTAGGCTGTGTTATGATCATTATGCCTTGTGTATAGTCAAGTAACCTGTATGAAGGCTATATATAATGAACTTTTTCTTTTCTTCTTCTAAAGCGTGCAAGTTACCATTTACAATAAAATATTGGTGACAAACACAAAACATCTATTCCAGTTCAATTGTTTTTTATGAACTTGTAAATATGTTGTTAATTAAAAAAAAAAAGGCTTGTTTCTTACACTGTGTTCAACTTAACTTATATGTTTGGTTTTTACAGCCAAATTTACACATATTTTAAATTGTATTTTTTTCCTTAAGACCTCTTTTTAGAAGAGAATTGAAATAAAATGGATATTTATAAATGAGTGTCCAATTCATAGCCTTAGCTTTCTTTAACTTACTTCTTAGTATAAATTAGCCAAAAGCCACACAAATTCTAACAGAGTAATTGTAATATCAAGGATCTTTTTCTCCTGTCTCAAATGAGAGAGAGAGTATTTGGTTTCTTGAATGACTTACAAACTTTTTTCAGTATTCTAACTTTGTGTTTTAGATTAAATTAGTTATGTTGGACTTGTGCATCTTCAAGTTTTAAGAGCCTTGAAGTGACAGAATCGTACAATGTCATCTTTGCCAAGGGCTGTACTTATGCCTGTACAGGCATGAAAAGAAGTATGGTCAAAGGCTATTGGATCTGTAAACTCTGAGCTTAACTTGGCAAAATCTATATAAGGACAGGCAATAATAAGTAGCAGTGTTAGAGGAGATAATTTGCTATTTCAGCTCCCACTGTGAGACATAACAGAATTGTAAGTATGAAACAAGGTTCACAGCCAATATGGCTTTGGTTTTAATGGCTTAGTTAACTGAACTGGAATACCCTGGCTGACTACAAGGCATTTTGCAAGAAATTCTTAAATATAAAACAGAATATGTGGAGAACAATCCAGATAGTACTAGCCCCTTAAAATTTGCATAGACAAGAACTTCTTCATATGATGAATGGACAGGGTTTTAGTGTTCTTGTCTGAGAAGAGCCATTGGAGCATGGAGATTGTATTGCATCATAACCCCTTGGCTGGGCTTACTAAAGCCTTTCATTTAAAAAATAAAAATAATTTATAAATAGAACATAGATTTGGCAGAAGTCCTTCTCAAGATAATTCCCCGTTCTCTTCAAGTACTAATAAATCAGATTAGCGAATAAGCACTTTCTGAAGAAATTCTTTATAGAAATGTTCCATTATAGATCATGGAAATTAATAGACTTAAAATACTAATTAAGAAACCAGAATGAAGTTAGTGATTTTTAATTTCATGTTTGACTAGAGTGAGAGGAAGTTTGTTGATTTAGTTTTGGGATGAAGAGGAGTCTGAGCCTCTTCTAAGAGCTCTGAAGTTTGGTCCAGCAGCCAGGGCAACGGCAAAACTCCCTGATGTCAGCAAGACCAGGATTTTATTATTTTTTTTTTCCAGGCACTGATGATTCACAGTCACATTCTGGGTGGACCTTGGCACAGAAATCACTGGTACAATTTGAACTTTTTTGAGCCTTTTAATTGCTGAGCTGTATTTGTGACATTGAGAGTTAATAACACACAGATTCCTTTCTCAAAAATTGCCTGTTATTCTTTTCTTATGCCTTAATAATACAATAGACCCCATAGCCAGGCTCTCTATATATTTGGTAATTAATATAGATGACATCTCAGTGTTACTGAAAATAAGATCAAGATTATTGCATGAAAAAATAAATACATTGAATGACAGGGATATGAGACACCAGGCAGTGACTGCTACTGGCTTTTTGCTTGCTAAATATCTTCTGTAAGTAACCACAAAAGTCTTTAAACATTTTGTATATTATTTATCACATGTAATGTGTTCAAGGAGAGGACTTAAAAATCTCTGTGTTGCTATGTGTGTAAGCCTAGATCTATTGTTTTGTGGGTTTTTTTTCAATTTATTGTTACTGTTTGTCATAATTGAAGATTATTATCCTTCTTTTGGCTCATTTTCCACTATTTTGTGTATTTCTTTTGTGCAATTAATACTTAAAAGCAATGATGTAGTTAATCTGTTGAAGGGTGTCATTGCAAGTAAGCTATAGCATGGAACTTAAGAGCACAATCAGATGCTATTTATGCTCCCCCCCCCCTTTACTATTTGCAAAAAGAAATAATTTGTCTTTTGTTCAAAACTAGAACTAATTACAATATGTTTTTCTATAATGTTCATCATATTAGTCCAATATGTAGGTTAGTAGGTGTTATCTCTACAATTCTGCAGTTGATGACAAATCATTCTATGCCCAAGTTATTACTTCTATGGCTAAAATTTGGAGTATCTTCCATAAACTGAAGTTATAAAATGCAGGAGTGTGGATGGTTCATATAAAGATAGATTTTTGTCTACAGTCTCATCCTCTAAACTGGACAACTGAAAAATAAATTTGGTGCAGCTGACCTTCTCACCCAGACCCATCTTTAGCCTGCTTTCCTCCAGCATGTTGTATCAGGGAAGGGGAAGAATTGCCACTGATCGGTAGGGGGAAGACAATGCAGTGGGTCTCTGCTCCCATACTCCAGCTTTCAGCAGCAGTGACTAATAAATTAGATCATAAATAGTAAGGATATATTTTCCTGTCTTATCTCACAGGAACACTTAAAAGATGGGTATGGTTATGGTTATGTGTAAGTTTGCACTGCAGATTTATATTGTTACCCTTTTACATGTTTGGGTTTATATATGACATATTTAGAGAACAGGTAAGGATCTTTACATCCCCAGGAGTAAATTATTCACTGTTAAAAACGTGTATAAGTGGTGATTTTGGCATGTGGATATGCTTATTTTGGAAAAGGATATGTAACATGAATGCTCTTATACTCTGTCAAATCCCGTGGAAAACACTTAAATCAAACTTGAGAAGGGGGATAGACTTATTTTGGTCAAGTTAGGCATATACTAGAATTACAGTGACTGAAAAATGTCTGTAGGGTATGCTTTCAAATGAGAATGTTAAGAAAGGTCATATATGGAAACTGGAAACCCCATTGATTTATCAGTACAGAAGCCATCATTTTCATGGGAACATAGGAATTATCATGCCAGATAAGTTTGATTAGTCCTGAATCTTGCCTCTGATAATTGTTAGTATGAAAGGCTTCACAGAAAATTTTAACAAAGCCCATAGAAAATAGCTGTTGATTAACACGGTAAGTTTTTTCCTAGTGACATCAGGTAGCGGTTGATTGATACTGTGAAGTGTGTGTGTTAGTCCCTCTTAAATCTGCCTAACTTAATTATTTATAAATACAGTAATATATTTTCATGTTTCATCAGCATCTATATTTTTGTAGATATAAATATTGAATATACATATGCTTTTCTGAATCCCTTCGAACTTCTGCCTTCAGTAAAGCTTATGTATTGCACAGGATAGTGATATATTTAAATCTTATTAGTATTATACTGTATAGCCAAATATCCCCTCGTTCATGAATAGGAGATGTGTTAATGGCAATACCTGATTTGTCTTCTCTTATTATTTTGTATGCTTTCATTATGGTCCTTATGTCCATGTGAGCGGTTCATGAGAATACATAGTGTTCATTTTCTGTAGAACTTAACAGAAATGTACAATTGCACCATAAACACATTTCTGAAGTTATATTAAAATACCAAATTCTACAAATCTTTTCTACTTGCTAGAATACAAATATGCTTTTGAAAATAGGCAATGCACAATTAATTTAGCAGAAAACCCACAGAGAATGTAATTAGAATATGGAATTTATTAACACTATATTGTTTTTAAAATACTTTTACAGTTTATTACACAATACAAGCTTGGTAACTACAAAAATACAGCAGAATATTTTTTAGTATTTATTGCATGAGAATGAGTAACACATATTGTTCCATTACAGAATGCCAAATTCAAAGTTAAAAATACTAGGCTAAATCCTGAGGCCTTTAACTTAGTGTCAGATTCCACTTTCCTTATTCAAGGGGACTTTTTCATCAGTGGAATAAGGGATTTACTCAAACTGAGTAAGATTACCAGCACATAATCTTTACTATTCACTCATGCCACAGAGTCCTACTGATTTTCAATATCTCTAAGGCTAACTGTCTTGTGACACAATAGTGATATGTGAGTCAATTAATATTACTGGAGTTACAGAGAACTTACTCATGAAGAAAGAGAAGGCAGACAGGTCTTCAACTATTATTTATTCTATGTCAACTCTAAAAGGACTGGGTGAATTATGAGGAAAAGCTCAAAGTAAAGGCATAATGTTTATTTGCTTGAAAGAGAAAGCAGCAGAAGACATTTACTCTTATAACTCCAAATATTTCAGGAACACACCTACACTTATGATTCTGCCAGCTATTACCTGTGTGCCAATCCTAATGTATGAAGTAGAGTTATGGTAATTCCTCCTCCTCATCTCTCCTCTAAACACTATGGAGCTCCACAAGATTACAAGACCAAATGCAGGGCCTGCAATTCTGCTATAATTTTATGTGGGTTTTCATCTCCTGTAAGCATCCTTCTTGCCTTTGCTACATCTGAGAGATCTGATCTGAGAAAACCTGCATCAGCCCAAGAGGTTCTGGGGAAGCTACACATGCATCTAATACTATTGACATTTGGGTACCATGGTCAATTTTTCCTCCTCTCTCCCTTTTCCCCCGCACAAATGTATACATGACTTAAAATGTCAGACAGCTATTATACTTTTCCATGCTACTCAGATTCTGGGATGTGCAAATGGCTGAATGGGCATCTAAATAACTTGCGTAAAAACCTAAATTTGTCCTGATATCTCTATGTGCCAGAGTCAGCATCCATTATATCTACATTTCTGAGGCATGACATTAAACCTCTGTCTCTTTCTAACAATTTGGACCTCTAAAAATTCTCTGTGTTGTATATAAATACACTGAGAACATATTGCATTGATTTTCATGGGATTTGTGTTAGGCAGCCCTGAAAGCCAGGATGTTAATGTTATACATAACAATCAGAAAGTACTAAAGCATAATACTATATTATATAAAATAACTGAAAAAATGATAAAATGTGATGAGAACCATTGTAGCAGAACACAGTGTTCCTTTCTCTGGGCCCTGTTCCCATTAAGGATTTAGAAATACTAAAGGGATTTCGGAGGAGAGCAAAAGTAAAATAATCAACTGTCAAGGGTTGATCTATGAATTAAAAGTACACATTTAACTAGTCCTCAATATATACATCAACATCATACATACTTGACAATATACATGTTAACATAGATTGAATTATGTAGTTCCCATTCTCAAAAAAGGCTTGATGACACATTTTTTTTTAAAAGCCTGTTAAAAATGTGAACATACAAATGTCAAAGATATTTATGTAAGAAAAGCTACATTGGACAAGAGACTGTGACAGTTGGACATATATTCTCTACAAATATTGTAGGGGGCTGGGAGGAATTGTATTTTCTCATTTTCTGTAAGAATAGTGAGATTACTTTGAAAAGAAGATTTTTAGCTTCTTTTATCATGAGATATTTATGACAGTGAAAACTAGAAAACTGGGAGAAAGACAAACAATCCTGATTTGATGGTATTGCAAAGTAGTGTTTAACAGGCATGGAAGGGACAAATAGTGTCTCGAGTGATGCATTAATATACATCAATTTCTAGACCAACAACAAATTTTACTGTAAATCAGTGCAAGATACATGAAAACAGTGCAAGATACATGGAAATTAAGAAGAAAAATCCATGCCTTGTATCTTCTATTAGAATGGTGCAAGTATGCTACTCATAGGCAGGTATGAACACTTTTAAAATAATGACAAAGAGAATATAACAGCAAATGTCATATCAGAACCTCCTATAAATATAGTCACGGTGACACAAAAATATCTGAGGCTCCTCTGGAACTTTCGATGTCTGCATTGGATCCCTAGTATGTGATTTATGTAATACCTATGTACCAGCCTTTTCAGGTATGGGAAAACTGTAAGTGTGGCCTGCAAATGACATCCAGAGAGAACACTAATTCATCTGCAGTCTGAATTATTTATAAACCACTCTGTTTTGCCAGAAATGTCTCATCTTCTTAACAAGTGCAGGATTGTGGCTGAGAACAAAATTAACTTATCTGCCTTAAAAAAAATTTGCTACAAACTCCTCATTTATCTATTTATGATTGTGTTTGATGTGATAAACGGTTAAGAAGCATGTCAGAATGTACAAAGTCAGCTGGCTTTCAGAAGATTACTTTATATATATAAAGTGATATAATGAAGTTGAGTAGTAAGAAAGGTGTGTGAGCCTCCAGGAGACACTTGTTAATCTGATGCTTTCATCCATTATCTTGCTTCCTTGCAAGTCTGTAGTGTTTGTTTATTTTTCTTCTGATAAGTCTTCTCATATAAAACTCATGGGATAAAGCTCCTTAAGGAAGATATTCTCTTCCTGTTCATGTTTGACTTCAAGAGATCACAGAGAGACTCCATGCTAGAGTCTCCTGTCTCTACACCACTTCTTTATAGCGTGGCTGGAGTGAAATCATGCTGCAACTTTCTCCCTATGCGTTTGATCAAATTTGTAACAATTGCATGGAAACTTTTTTCCTAAACAATCTCTGGAGTGTATCAGGATAACAATGACTTAAAATATACTGCTGCTCAGGATGATTAATGCATGTCCTCCAATCCCTGACAAAGATCTTTTTTCTCTCCTGTCCATTCACATGGCCATATCTTGGACTGCTTCCCTCAGTAACAGTAGCGATCCAATAGATCGCTGTTTCATTTTTCCATCCATTGCAGTTAGGTCAGATTCCAGCTGCTCAAACTTTCCATAAGCTGCTGAAGCTATCTCCTAAAATAAGGAAATTGCAGCATTATAAGTTCAGTCCTTGGTCAGTTTGAAATGTTTCTTTCTTTAGTAACCTGTATCTTTATTATATTTATCTGTATCTCCTCAAAAAGCATTTATGGGTATCTGAGCATAAAGGAGTATTCCTAATTTAAAAAAAAAAATATTTGGAGCTGAGCCTAAAGAAACTTGACCTCCTAGTTTATTACTGCACTCCAGACCATGCCTCTCAATATCAGTTTTGAATATTATGGTATATTCCATATACAAAGGATATCATCTGTCTAAAGTTTTTCATGGCTCACAGTGAGCTAATCACAATTCTATTATCTTACTGTGGCTTTAATATGACATACATTTTCTGACAGCATTGAATTTACTTGATATTTACATCAAATGACGGAATTGGAAACCAGCCCTCAGCAAGGATCTCATTTTATTATGGCAGAATATTTTTGTATAATAGAGGTGTTTGCAACAGGAAGAATATAAAAAAGCAAAGAAAACAGCAGCATATTCTTGGTTACGTAGTTGTGGTTTGATAGCTCAGGCCATGTTTGTTATTTATTATACAAGTCTTTTTTACAGAATGTGGTGTTATAACTGGTTTTCAGTATTATTTTCTTTGTCAGTTTCAGCTTTTTAAAATATGATTCTTTGCCATCTCTGAAAATGCTCAGTTCCAAAACCTGTAGTAATTATGCTTACTTCATATAAACAAAAAATTTTTTTTGCCATTGTGAAAGCTGTAGAACAGGAAGCAAAATGTGCTCCTTAGAGAGGTAGGGAAGGGCTGGGATACCAGACAATCTATTTTTTTAAAGACTGCACACAATCCCTCTTTTTTTCACTCTTTCCAAGTATCCCTGAGTCAGCTGATGTTACAGTCCTAAAAAAACATCCAGAGTGTGGTGTCCTACATATGGCAAATGAAGATTTTCCCAAACTGCAGCAGATTCTTTCATTTGAATTTCAGTTGGGACCATTCATGGTTATTAAAGTGCTTTGTTAAAGGAAAAAAGAAGCAAAACTACAAATGCCAGTAATTTTTATTTACATTTGAGGATTACTAAAGGTCCAAGGTCAGTCTGCAACTCAATAATAAGATTATTAAATCTGAGATATGAGAAGAGGGACAGGTTTACTGGAATATGAAGTGTTTTTCTTGAAAATTATACAGTGTATGTGTTTGCTTATCTATCTATTTATAACATGAAACATTACCAAAGCACATTTTTTTCTGTGTAACATGAAGTGTTGCATGGATTTTTGAATGCATAGATAATGGTGAAATATGTTCAAAAGCAGCTGTTATTAAACTGACCCAGTTTTCTTGTAAAATCTTTAGGAAACAATAATGATAATTAATAAACAGATTTGTATAATAGGTTTTGCACCTCAGTTGAAAAGAAAATGTTTTGCATGTGGTGCTGAGTAATTTTTGTAACACTTTAATAGTATTTTTCTAGCACTGCAAGATACTTTTTCACAGTTTAATATGAAACACAATGTCTGTTCAAAACTTCTGGTAAATTTATGCCTTAGTACATTTCTGAGGTGTTCACTAGAGAAATGGGAACTCTAATGTTCTTGTGTGTGACCATTTTACCACTCAAAGTTTATGGGAAAGAACATTAAAATGGAGTAAAAAGCAAAAGAATATGCAATCAAAATAATTTCTCTCAACGTGGCTGATTAAATACAGCATCAGACAGGAAGTTAAGTAAACATGCAGTCACAGAAAAAAAATCCTGTACTGGGGGAAAGACTCCTTTGGTTCTTTTTATAAGAAGAATTGCTAGACAGCAACTTTAATTCTCACAAAAACTTTGTTACAAACTCTGTGCTCAACTTTTGTAGTTTATCCTGTCAAGCAGAAAGTACAACCACATGCAACGTGAGAGGAACATTTCCGTTCGTATGACAAATGTCATTTGAAAATGGGCTTTGCTTTTAATTTGTCTGTAAACACATCAGGAGAAACTATTTTTGTTCAGTTGCCAATTATTGCACAAGTATGTAGACTAATGAATAGTCTTATATAACAGGAGGTATACTGTGTATTTTATGTGTTCCCACAATTTTTAATAGAAAGTCTCATCCCTTCTGTTTCACAGATGTTTCTGAAGAAAGAAAAAAACCCCACTAGATAAAATAGTATGTATTATTATCAAAAAGCATTTAAATCATCAGATTTTTCATTTCTTTTTTCATCAATTTAGGGAACATTAATAGTACAATATAAATAAGAGTACATTTTAATTAGAGGGTTCTGCTCACTGATTAGTCTTTCAGACCCCAGGTTAGTCATGCCTTACTGAATAAAATATGGTGTATAGTTAAAAGATAATCATAGGGCCTAACATCTGTCGCGACCCGGACTGGAAGCCCAGAGAATCACAACAGTTCTATCATCCCCTCAGGTTAAATTAAGGTGAAACGACACCAAACAACCGGTTAAAATGTTTTACTTGGGGTAGAGAACAATTTAAACTTGGAAAGGATAATAAGCAATGTGGTCTCTTATAAGAAAGAAAAGAAAGGAAAGGAAAGAAAAAGAAAGGAGAGAAAGAGAGTCAGAGAAATCTGGATTACCACCTCTGGATCCAGTGTTGTCTCAGATCCGGTAATCTTGGGTGGTGGGTGCACACACAGCAAAGTTTCTGTCGCCTTTTAAGTTCATCGTATCAGCTGATTAGCATACCTGCCCACCTTTAGTTTTTCCTCTGGTCCCACAGGTTTTTGCTGACTTCATGCTTCTTGAGCAATCATCCAGCTTCTGGGGCAGAAATGTTTGTCTCTTATCAGTTCATTAGCAATGCATGCATGGTGTCTGGCGCACACAGTAGAGTCACAAATGGCTACACGATGGAGCCAGTGATAAACATTTGGTTTCCGCTCAGTCCATGTCTCCCCCTCTGAGGCCTATCTAAGGAGTTTATCAATGCAACTGCAAGGCAGTGGGGGGTGCATCCTTCGATACACTCCTGCTTCCTTGGGTGACATTCCATAGACTAATCAGAAAGGCCACAGCTTGTCCTTGAGGTTTTCTATGTCGATGAATGTTTGAGGCATTACTTCTTTCAGTTCCTTACTACATCTCATTATTTTAATTGCGTAAATTACACAGTAAGGCATATTCAAGCTAGTAGCCAAACCAACTTGTCTGATTTCCTACAGCATTATTAAATCATGTGGATCAGACCTAAGAATGTACAATGTACCAAATGTTCTGTCTCACACTGTCGTTACCAAGACTATGGTATACACAGAGCACTTGATTTGTTTTGTAAACTTTGTGCTGGACTCTCCCTTTTGTATCCAAAATGTCACAGGAAGCAAGCAAGCCCAAACAACCTCCATGTCTTTAAGGCATGATAAAAGCTCTCTTATTTATGTACCCTTACCATCCCACTCAAAGGGCTCATAACAGTATGGAACAAGCAAAAGTAGTTCCAAACACGGGAAGAATATTTCTAGTATTAGCTCTCCAAATAAATTGGGGGGGGAGGCACATTTGATCAGAGTATGCATTTATGAATTTGAGTAATCTTATTTATCTTTATTTAAGTTTTTATGGAGAAAGATTGTTCTGTGGTTGACAGAGGTGACTTGGACTAAATTCTGCAGAAATTTAGTGTGACCCCGGGAAAGGTACAAGACAGTATGCAAACTGCTCAGCAAGTTCTTGGAATGAGTTGGTAATATTTTTTTGATGCAGACAGTAAAGTATGCAAGTAGTGAAAGAGCTAACCAATGAGGTTGAGAATGTGAGAGAGCAAAGTGCAGTGAATTGGAGTGACCATGAAATGGCAGAGCTAATAATTTTTAGATAGAGGAGAAAAGTAAAATAAAAATAGCAGTCTCAAATAAATTTAGAGATCAGGAAGACAAATCAAAGGGGTAAAAGTTTAAGAAGAACTGGCAACAAATTATACTAAGGACACAAAGTAGAGGATGGGGAATGTAAGAAGGGAACAATTTGCTTAATGATGGGTTTCACTGACAATAAGCATAAGCAAAGCATATAGAAAGTGGAAATGGGTCATTTATATAAGCACATATAAAGAAAGTCCGAGGTAGAAAATGAGTTATAGATATCAACAGTAACAAGAAATGATGCTATAATCTCATCAGCAGCATGATACTGAGAAAGGAATTGTTGCTCTACTACAGAAGCTAATGATAGACAATGCAGAGAAAGTTGAAGGGTTTAATTTTTTTTTTTATTGGTGTTTTCTAATAAAAGTTAATGCAAGTAAGTGGCCAAGACAGTACCTCTGTAGGATAGAATAAGAATATTAAGTGAACTGTATGCTTTCAAATTGACCAAAGAATTTAATCTTTGGACTCTTACAAATTGTCCTGTAAGATTTTTGCTTAAACAATCATCTAAAGCTTTCTCAGACAGCAGATTGCTCATCTGCTTAAGAAACCTTTCCTGCCTTAGAAGCCATTGTGTATGACATTAATTAATATTTGTAATGTACTTGGGAATAATACTGATCAGATCAGTGTCTGAGTACAAAGAATCGACATTTAGGTAAATGTCAAGGAATTCATGTCCTTATCTACAGCTATACAAAACATGTGTTCTTTCTTTCGCCACTTAGAGGTCTGAAACATCGTAGGCTCAGCTGTATGTGGATTTGCTCTTACCAACAATATAGCAGATTGGAGATGCTGGAGGAGAATCTGATTTACTGGTATGTAGACTAGGGAGTCATTCTCACACTTCTTACTAAGAAGGGGTAGGAGGGTTGTATTGCAATTTACAGTCTAGCTTTTATTAGATATTAGTTGCATCTCTATAGTTGCAACTCAAAACTTACAGAGTGAAGTGTAATATAATTGGATGACATATTTCCTCTTTCTAAAATATAAAAATGCATATGTGGGCTTTGTGATTTATTCTGGATCTGCCTTCAGCCACTATTGAAAACTTACTGTTCCCTAATACATGAAAAAGTCAGGTAGTGTTTTAGCTATCTCTGCTCCTTGAGTGCTTTTTGAATTATGGTTCTATTTAAGAAACATGTGTCTATTATAATGACAGTTTTTGAAGTGATTCTTTAACTTATAAAATATTTTAATTATCTTCGAGTTGCTATCAGATCTTGACACAAATGCTATCACATCTGATTCCTAGATAATTAAAGGCTTTATGAACTCATCAATAACTTCTTGAAATGTCAATTTATTGCTACTATTATTTTATTGTAGAACACTAAAAATTATATTGGTAAGAAGATGCATTACTATCTTGAAATAGCATTATTTCATTGGATCAAAATTTGCATACATATCTAACTAGGAACTTGATTTAGTTCAAACATGCAGATAAAAAGAAAACTTAATACACATTTGTAAGATTTCTCTAAGTGTTATTTCACATTTATAATGTGAAAAAGCTGTATAGTCCAACAAAGAGGTTTTTGAAATTTTTTAACTAGGCTATAGTAGTAAAAAAAATTATTAATTACTTTTGGAAAATGTAGGAAGAAAAGAAAGTTGTAATTCCTTTGAGTAGATAATGATTTTTCTGAGCCTATTTCCTTACTTTGATTCCAGAGAATGAATCACAGACACTACAGTTGGAAAAATCCAGTTAAGTAACATCTACTATCAATTCAATATTTTTCCAGGCTAATTTAAAATCTCTCAAATTATTTTTTTTCAGTTCATCCTATGAGAAATACCTTACTTGTTCTCATTGATAAGAATTTATTTATTTTTCCTGATTCAGCTTAAATACAAGTTTTATCTTGCAAATTTAATGAAGTGCTGACTGAAAAAAGTTGTTTATGCTTGGCTTTCTAATTGGAAATTAGATACTGTGGGAAAATAACGGAAGATTGGTGAGGAGAACTGTAAACATGCTCAAGTGACTTTCAGCTGGGGTGTTAAAAAACACATATATTGTACTAATTATTGTTTGGCCTTGTGTGTTGGACAACATAGGCCTGTGATAGACATAGAGACACCATATTGAACATGCTTGAGATTCCTGCCCAGCTGTGGGAAAGATCAAAGCACAGTGGTAAATTATGCCTGTGCAAATCCCTGAAATACAAGCAAAACCAGCAGGTTTGTTGATCCTCTAGCATGGACTGAGCTCCGCAGTGCCTGCGTCCCCACTTGTGTGCCTCTGCCCAGGTGTTGCTGCGGAGATCCCCCAGGTTGGGAGGTAACAAGAATAAATTTACTCTTTGCATTTCATCCGTGGTTTTGTGTTTGTTCCTGCATCCTGCCTGTGCCAGCTCACACAGATACTAATAATCTAATCTTAGGTAGCATAAGCCCATTCCTATTATGAAGATGGAATAAGTTAGCTATAAGGAATCTTAGAGTGCCTAACTTAATAACGTAGATAAGACTTTTTCACAGAATAAGCTTTTCTTTTTAACATCTTGGCTCAATTTAATTATTTTCAAAGTCAGCATGAGTATTCCCATTAATGCCAATGGTTATTGGATTGGGGTCTTAGATGTGCAGCTGTTGTTGATACAGGGTTTTTCAAAATATTGCACAAAGTGAATAACAAAAAATGGTTTATGAATTTATCTTGCACAATAATCTAACCCAGATGATAGAACAGTGGACAAAGAGATATCTATTTCTACTTCTTGGATCTCCCAGGCCATATGTAGACAATGGGACTTCAGATAGTCTCCATCTACCCTGATCTAGTTGCATGCTCCAGCTGTGTCTTGACTCCATGTTTAGGTAACATCTGGGCATAGCTCATTTGTCCCTGTGCCTATGAGAAAGTAGCTAGAGTGGAACAGATCTACAATATGCCTCACCTGCACCTTTTATGAGGTCTAGCTGTATCATTAGGAGATGAGGATCTCGGGGTCCTCTAAGACACTCAGTAATTGTGCATATTTAATGTAAGCACTGTGGCCTCTGTTATTTTGTACAAGCACAACATTCATGTTTTCTCAGGTATCAAAAGAGAACTTGACTTTTAAGTTCTTCAAAAAGGGAACTGGGTATCATAATACTGAGGATTTCAACAGGATACTAAGTTCCTCTGATAGATCCTATAGTCTTTTGGAACTTATACCTGCTATGGGTATATCTGTTTCTTACCTTTGTTGCTAGTTTTCTATTAATGACAGTGTAAGAGCTGGTTACATTCTGTAATGGGAATGGAAAGGTAGCTTAATTAGTGCCACTGAGCATTTTATAAGTGCATTTTTTCCTCCAAGATGTGCTGTTTCTGACAAGTCTTACAGACCACAGAATACATCTAGTAAGAAGTTTTTATCCAGCATGTAACACTGAACAGTCCTAGATAAATAAAACAAGTAAAAATAGGCTACTAAAATGATGAAAAATCCGATCTCAGAGAAATGTTACACTGGGCACATGTCAGCATTCATTTGTTACCAAAGTTTTGCCTTCTAAAGAGTGGCTTCCTTCTTCTCAAGCCCCATTTTCTTATTATATTTGATCCCGTCATGAAGTTCTAAGAGTGAATTTGTGACATTAGCTCTCCTTTCCATGACAACAGACTGATGCTTTAAATATAGGATTATGATGAATCCAACAGAGGATCGAGTAAAAGGAAAATAAAACTATTAGTATGTGAGACTTTATTATAACACAAACATATTCAGTTAAAAAGGTGAAGAAAGGAATATAAATTTTGAATACAATTCCACTTTTTAACATTACAGTTATGTATGATGGTCTGTACATTGTTGTTATTTCTTTCAGGTGTTCTCAATATTTGATGTAACATCTGTGGCACTCAGATGTTGCCAAAAGTTTCAGACATATTAATTATTCTTGTTCTTACATATTGAATATAAGTCACAGTGGGTTTTACTGACTACTTGCAGTTGTAAATAAGCTCAGTAGAGGCAGTAGGCTCTCATCACCTTTGAAAAATCATGCTCAAAACATTTCAGGATGAACTCTGAAAAACAGGAAAATGTTGGGAAATATGGCTGCACATTAAGCTGTCTTAGTAAGTATGCATTTTATGTTAAGAAATGCCATGTATTTAACATACTAAGAGTAAAAATATCACTTTTGTTTTAAAATATTTTCAGTCCAGCACAATCTAGTTTATGTAAGGAAAAAAAAGGTAGTCTTCTATAAGTGACATCCCCTTTGGCTGAATTCTATCATTATGAATTGTCTTGAATATAGTCATAGAATCATTTAGGTTGGAAAAGACCCTTAAGATCATCAAGTTCAACCATTAACCTAACACTGCCAAGTCCACCACTAAACCATGTCCCTAAGTGCCACATCTACACATCTTTTAAATACCTCCAGGGATGGTGACTCAACCACTTCCCTGGACAGTCTGTTCCAATGCTTGACAACCCATTCGGTGAAGAAATGTTTCCTAATATCCAATCTAAACCTCCCCTGGTGCAACTGGAAGACGTTTCCTCTCCTCCTATCACTTGTAACATGGGAAAAGAGACTGACACCCACCTTGCTACAACCTCCTTTCAGGTAGTTGTAGAGAGCGATAAGGTCTCCCCTCAACCTCCTTTTCTCCAGACTAAACAATCTCAGTTCCCTCAGCCATTCTTCATAAGACTTGTTCTGTAGACCCTTCACCAGCTTTGTTGGTCTTCTTTGGATGCGCTCCAGCATCTCAATATCTTTCTTATAGTGAGGGGCCCAAAACTGAACACAGCATTTGAGGTGCGGCCTCACTGGTGCCAAGTACAGGGGGATGATCACTTCCCTAGTCCTGCTAGCCACACTATTCCTGATAAAAGCCAGGGTGCTACTGGCCTTCTTGGCCACCTGGGCACACTGCTGGCTCATATTCAGCGGCTGTCAACCAACACCCCCAAGGTCCTTTTCCACCAGGCAACTTTCCAGCCACCCTTCCCCAACCCTGTAGCATTGCATGGGGTTGTTATGATCCAAGTGCAGGACCTGGCACTGAGCCTTGTTGAATCTCATATAATTGGCCTCGGCCCATCGCTCCAGCCTGTCCAGATCTCTCTGTAGAGCCTCCCTACCCTCAAGCAGATCAACACTCCCACCCAACTTGGTGTCATCTGCAAACTTACTGAGGGTGCACTCGATCCCCTCATCTAGATCACTGATAAAGATATTAAACAGAACTTGTCCCAATACCGAGCCCTGGGGAACATCACTTGTGACCGTCCACCAACTGGATTTAACTCCATTCACCACCAAGCTTTGGGCCCAATCATCCAGCCAGTTTTTTACCCAGCAAAGAGCATGCCCGTCCGAGCCATGAGAGGCCAGGAGAATGCTGTGGGAAGTGGTGTCAAAGGCTTTACTAATGTCCAGGTAAATAACATACACAGCCTTTCCCTTGTCCACTGAGTCATCTTGTCATAGAAGGAGATCAGGTTAGTCAAGCAGGACCTGCCTTTAATAAACCCATGCTGACTGGGCCTGATCACCTGGCTGTCCTGTACATGCTGTGTGATGGCACTCAAGATGATCTGCTCCATAACCTCCCCCAGCACTGAGGTCAGACTGACAAGCCTGTAGTTCCCTGAATCTTCCTTCTGGCCCTTCTCGTAGATGGGCGTCACATTTGCTAACCTCCAGTCAACTGGGCCCTCCCCACTTAGCCAGGACTGCTGAAAAATTACTGCTTGGTGAGCACTTCCACCAGCTCTCTCAGTACCCTTGGGTGGATCCCATCCAGCCCCGTAGACTTGTGTGTGTCTCAGTGGTGTAGCAGGTCACTAACCATTTCCCCTTGGACTATGGGGGCTTCATTCTGCTCCTTATCCCTGTCTTCCAGCTCAGGGGGCTGTGTACCCCGAGAACAACTGGTCTTACTATTAAAGACTGAGGCAAAGAAGTCATTAAGTACCTCAGCCTTTTCCTCATCCTTTGTCACTATGTTTCTCCTCACATCCGATAAAGGATGGAGATTCTCCTTAGTCCTCCTTTTGTTGTTAATGTATTTATAGAAACATGTTTAATTAACTTTTACTGCAGTAGCCAGATTAAGTTCTAGTTGGGCTTTGGCTCTTCTAATTTCTTCCCTGCATAGCCTCACAACATCCTTGTAGTCCTCCTGAGTTGCTTGCCTCTTCTTCCAAAGGACATAAACTCTCTTTTTTTTCCTGAGTTCCAGCTGAAGCTCTCTGTTCATCCAGGCTGGTCTTCTTCCCAGCCAGCTTGTCTTTCGGCACATGGGGATGGCCTGCTTCCGCACCTTTAAGATTTTGTTCTTGAAGAATGTCCAGTCTTCCTGGACTCCTTTGCCCTTCAGGACTGCCTCCCAAGGGACTCTGTCAACCAGTCTCCTAAACAGGCCAAAGTCTGCCTTCTGGAGGTCCAAGGTAGCAGTTCTGCTAACCACCCTCCTTACTTCTCTGAGAATTGAAAACTATCATTTCATGATCGCTGTGCCCAAGACAGCCTCCAGCCATCACATCACCCACAAGTCCTTCTCTGTTCACAAACAACAGGTCCAGCGGGGCATCTTACCTAGTTGGCTCACTCACCAACTGTGTCAGGAATCTATCTATCTATCTCCCACACACTCCAGGAACCTCCTAGACTGTTTCCTCTCTGCTTTATTGCATTGCCATCAGACATCTAGTTGAAGTTGAAGTCCCCCATGAGAACAAGGGCTAGCGATTGTGAGACTTCTCCCAGATGCTTACAGAATGTTTCATCTGACTCTTCTTCCTGGTTGGATGGTCTGTAACAGACTCCCACCATGATACCTGCCTTGTTGGCCTTCCCCCTGATTCTTACACATAAACACTCGACCCTTTCATCACCATTGTCAGGCTCTAGACAGTCAAAACACTCCCTAACATACAGGGCTGCGGGAGATACAGACATGCGGATGATCACACTGTGATTATGCAATGCCAATTTTATTATGGTGGACAAGTCTTTTATAATGCAGCTGAAAATCACAAGATACAATCACATGGTACAATTCTTTCTGATTGCACAGTTGGCTTTGCACATGCTCCTTAAGCTCTCTTCTGATCGGATGAGAACTGCCACATCGACATTGTACAAACTTCTTCTCTGCCCAGACCCACACCCTGAAGTTGTTTACCTTCCTGGGTTCTTCCTTATTCTTCCAGGGTCATTTCATCACATCCTTGCCGACGCTGAGGCTTTACCAGCCTTGCTCATATGCAGGATTGCTCACACGTCCATTTTCTTGCAGGGACTCCTTCCGAATCCCCACACAGGGCTACCCCACTGCTTCTCCTTCCTTGCCTATCTCTTCTGAAGAGCTTATAGCCATCCATTGCAGCATCCAGTTGTGTGAGCCATCCCACCATGTTTCCGTGATTGCAACTATATCATAGTTTTCCAGCTGCACAATGGCTTCCAACTCCTCCTGTTTCTTGTCCATGCTGCGTGCATTGGTGTAGATGCACTTCAGTTGGACTATTGATCCTGTCACTTTTTGGGGATAAGAAGCCCTAATTCCTATGTGACTGTTTTCAGGTACTTCTTCACTTCAACAACCCTTGCATCTGCTGCCACATACCCCTACCCCCACTGAGATGGTTAAGGTGCTGCACACATTAGTACAGGGTGTACTGCTAGGGCCTGAATAATAGGCCCTGAAACAAAGTTCACAGAATCATCAAGGTTGGAAAATACCTTGAAGATCATCTAGCCCAACCATTAACCTAACATTGACAGTTCCCAACTACACCAGATCCCTAAGTGCTATGTCAATGCGACTCTTAAACACCTCCAGGGATGGGGACGCCACCACGGCCCTGGGCAGCCCATTCCAACGCCTAACAACCCGTTCTGTAAAGAAATATCCAGTCTAAACCTTCCCTGGTGCAACTTGAAGCCATTACCTCTTGTCCTATCACTTGTTACTTGGTTAAAGAGACTCATCCCCATCTCTCTGCAACCTCCATTCAGGTAGTTGTAGAGGGCGATGAGGTCTCCCCTCAGCCTCCTCTTCTCCAGACTAAACAACCCCAGTTCCCTCAGCCGCTCCTCGTACGACATGTGCTCCAGACCCTTCACCAGCTTCATTGCCCTTCCCTGGACATGCTCGAGTTGCCTCAGTCTTTAGCAGTGGAACTGGCTGTTCCCTGGACACCCAGCCTCATGAGCTGGGAGATGGGGAGGGGAAGCAGAATGAGGTCAGCACAGTTGAAGAGGAAGTGGTCAGAGACCTGCTACACCACTTGGATTCACACAAGTCTGTGGGACTGGATGGGTTACACCCAAGGGTGCTGAAAGAGTTGGCAGATGTGCTCGCCAAGCCGCTTTCCATGATTTACCTGAAATCATGGCTAACTGGGGAGGTCCCATTGGACTGGAGGGTGGCAAATGTGACACCCATCTACAAGAGAGGCAGAAAGGAGGATCCAGGAAACTATAGACCTGTCAGTCTGACCTCGGTGCCAGGGAAGGTCATGGAGCAGGTCATCTCGAGTGCCATTAAAAGTCATATAATGGACAACCAGGGGATCGGGCCTAGTCAGCATGGGTTTATGAAATGCAGGTCCTGCCTGACAAACTTGATCTCCTTCTATGACAAAATAACCCAACTATTGGATGAGGGAAAAGCTGTGGATATTATCTACCTGGATTTTTGAAAAGCATTTGACACAGTTCCCCATAGGATTCTCATAGAAAAACTGGCTGCCCATGGCCTGGATGAGCAAACGGTCTGCTGGGTCAAGCAGTGGCTGGATGGACGGTCCCAGAGAGTGGTGGTCAATGGAGTTAAATCCAGCTGGCGGCCCGTCACAAGTGGTGTTCCTCAGGGCTTGGTGTTGGGACCATTTCTGTTCAACATCTTTACTGATGATCTTGATAAGGACATAGAGTGTATCATCAGTAAATTCGCAGATGACACCAAGTTAAGCAGGAGTGTCAATCTGCATGAAGATAGGGAGGCCCTACAGAGACACTTGGATAGATTGGATCGGTGGGCCAACGTCAACGGGATGAGCTTCAACAAGGCCAAGTGCCAGGTCCTGCACTTGGGCCACAACAACCCCATGCATCGCTATGGGCTTGGGGAGGTGTGGCTGGAGAGCTGTCTGGAAGAGAAGGATCTGGGGGTTCTAATTGACAAGCAGCTGAACATGAGCCGGCAGTGTGCCCAGGTGGCCAAGAAAGTCAACAGCATCCTGGCTTGTATTAGAAATAGTGTGACCAGCAGATGTAGGGAGGTGATAGTCCCCCTGTACTCTGCACTGGTGAGGCCACACCTGGAGTGTTGTGTCCAGTTTTGGGCACCTCAATACGAGAGAGATATCGAGGTGCTGAAACAAGTGCAGAGGAGGGCAACGAAGCTGGTGAAGAGCCTGGAGAACAAATCCTATGAGGAGCAATTGAAGGAGCTGGGACTGTTCAGTTTGAGGAAGAGAAGGCTGAGGGGAGACCTCATCACTCTCTACAACTACCTGAAAGGACATTGTAGAGAGGTTGGTGCTGGTCTCTTCTCACAGGTGATTAGTGACAGAACAAGAGGGAACGGCTTTAAACTGCAACAGGGGAGTTTTAGACTGGACATTAGGAGAAAATTTTTCACAGAAAGAGTGGTCAGACAGTGGAATAGGCTGCCCAGGGAGGTGGTGGAGTCACCATCCCTGGATGTGTTTAAGGGTCATTTAGATGAGATGTTGGGGGATATGGTGTAGGGGAGAACTTTGTAGAGTAGGGCTGATGGTTGGACTCGATGATCCCAAGGGTCTTTTCCAACCTGAATAATTCTATGATTCTATGAATATCCTTTTTGTAGTGAGGGGCCCAAAACTGAACACAGTAATTGAGGTGCGGCCTCACCAGTGCCGAGTACAGGGATAAGATCACTTCCCTGTCCCTGCTGGCCACGCTATTTCTGATGCAAGCCAGGATACCATTGGCCTTCTTGGCCACCTGGGCACACTGCTGGCTCATGTTCAGACTGCTATCAATCAACACCCCCAGGTCCCTCTCTGACTGGCAGCTCTCCAGCCACTCCTCCCCAAGCCTGTAGCGCTGCTGGGGGTTGTTGTGGCCCAAGTGCAGCACCCGGCATTTGGCCTTATTGAAACTCCTCCAGTTGGCCTTAGCCCATCGCTCCAGCCTGTCCAGGTCTCTCTGCAGAGCCTCCCTACCCTCGAGCAGATCAACACTCCCACCCAACTTGGTGTCGTCTGCAAACTTATTGAGGGTGCACTCGATCCCCTCCTCTAGATCATCAATAAAGATGTTAAACAGGAGTGGCCCCAAAACCGAGCCCTGGGGGACACCACTCGTGACCGGCCGCCAAACGGATTTAACTCAGTTCACCACAACTCTTTGGGCCCGGCCATCCAGCCAGTTTTTTACCCAGCAAAGCGTGCGATCATCTAAGCCTCGAGCAGCCAGTTTTGCCAGGAGAATGCTGTGGGAAACGGTGTCAAAGGCCTTACTAAAGTCAAGGTAGACAACATCCACAGCCTTTCCCTCATCCAATAAGCAGGTCACCCTGTCGTAGAAGGAGATCAGGTTTGTCAAGCAGGACCTGCTGTCCTGGTTCAGCTAGGATAGGGTTAAGTTTCCCCAGCAGTGGGGGGGAACCTCTAGCCAGGTTATTCAATACCATGCTGACGTCAGGTCCGGGTGCCCAAGCGCGGGAAGATTGGTAGAACGTGCAGGATGTGCAGTCGCTCCTCTCACTGCTGTATCTCTACGGTATATCTCTTGCTCTGTTCATTGTTATTACTGTTATTGTTATTGTTGTTGTTCGTTTTGTTGCTGTTGCACTGTTGTATTAAAACTTTCCTTATCTCAACCCCGGGGTTTGTATTTCACTCCCTGCCCCATCTGATCCAAGGGTGGGGGAGGGGCAGCAGCAGCGTGGTCTTGGATCCCGGCAGGGCCTAAACCACCACAACTTTTGGCGCCCAACGTGGGGCCCGAGAGGGTTGAGATAAGGACAAAAGGAGAAGGTGTGTTAGAGCAATCTGTTAGGTGCAATTTTTCTGTTTTTACTTGTAGTTGTTTGATAAGGAACATTTGCAATGCTGGCCAATTTGCTTGCGTGGTGGGGCTGGATTAATCCTTATATCCCCTGTGTGTTCCCAGTACTGGTGTTTGTTGTCGGTGGAAAATGTGTCAAGGGTCTTGTTTTGCTGTACTGGCTGCAGACTGCTTATAATGTGCTTGTATCACTGCTTGTGGGGGTGAACCGGTATCTGTTTGCTGCCTGGGCTTTTGTTAGGGGTCTCACCCCCTCTATGGGTGAGCCAGGGGAGGAGATTCTCTCAGTTTTTGAGAGTTTCAGCTATCCCTGGAGCATCCAGGCCAGTGTGTTCACGGCACAATGCTTTCTAAATGTCTGCCAGATCTTGTTTTGGGCCATGCGGTACTTCTCCAACAATAGCACCACCCGGAAACCTGCCCCGACCCCGAGGGCAGATAGTTATAAAAGGCAAGGTGTGTGGGAAAAGATGGGCAAGTGCCTGAGTCAGTGGTCACCCCCAATGGTTTGGGATTTCACTCCTGAACAAATGCAGAGTCCTGATAAACTGGTGGAGTGTTTGGAAAAGGTGTGCTGCCAATCTGACAAACCCCGGGAGATGCAACTCGTTGCGATGTGCTGGGGACTGGCCCATGCTTACCGTGTCATCTTTAACACTATTCACTGCCCTCAAGGGGGAGAAAGAGCTGCAGGATCTGAGAGTGAACCTATTGGTACAGCAACTGGGCCAGGGGGACAAGCAGCGCCAGTACCAGTCGCCTCCACCAGCACAGCAGCTGGGCCAGAGGGACAAGCAGTGCCAATATCAGTCGCCCCGATACAGAAAACCAAATATACTAAAAAATCCCCTCGCAGTGTACAGGGTGATGATGAACCAGGCTCATCACGAGAACAGGAGGAAGAGCTGGAGGTAATCATTCGATCTCTATCCCTCAGTGAGTTGCGAGATATGCGGAAGGATTTCAGCCGCCTTCCAGGTGAGCAAATTTGCACCTGGCTGCTCCGATGCTGGGATAATGGAGCTGCTGGTTTGGAATTGGAGGGGAGAGAGGCCAAGCAGGTGGGATCTTTAGCCAAGCAGGCTGGTATTGACAAGGCAATAGGGCAACAGACTCGAAGCCTCAGCCTTTGGAGGTGACTCCTGCTCAGTGTGAGGGAGAGGTACCCCTACAAGGATGATGCTCTATGTCGGTTAGGCAAGTGGACCAACATGGAGAAAGGCATTCAGAACCTCAGGGAAATGGCTGTGTTTGACATGATCTATGGTGATCTGAATGATGAGCGGTCACCCATGGATCCAGATCAGGCCCCTTGCACACAGCTGATGTGGCGGAAGTTCCTGCAAAGTGGACCAGAAGCACATTCCAAAGCATTAGCAGTAGCGTCCTGGTGGCGAGACACCCAGACTCAAACAGTGGATGAAGTGATTGGCCAGCTCTGGCAATATGAGCGAAATCTCCCTTCCTCCCAACATGCCTGGGTTTCAGCTGTAGAGGAACTGTCTCAGAGGCTTCAGAAAGTGGAAGAGGACATGGCCTACATTCCACCTGCACGGGCCGATGTCTCAGCCATTAGAAGCAGGCGTTTCCCCACCCAAGAGAAGGGCAGTGGAAGGTACACACCACGGGGCACCCTGTGGTTCTTCCTCCACGACCATGGGGAAAACATGAGGAGGTGGGATGGACAGCCCACTCCCGCCCTAGCTGCACGAGTACAGCAGCTGAAAGGGAAGACCACCATGAAAGGGGAGTCTTCCAAGAGAGACGCAGCTCCAGTGTCCAGTCGGAAATCCCCCAGACAGAATAGAATGGCCAACGTTATGCCTGACCCTCTTGAGGGGACCAGTGAGTCATTCTTGTGAGTCACTCTTAGAACAAGTGAGTGATGGTGAGCAGGATTAGAGGGGCCCTGCCTCCAGCCAGGTGGAGGAAAGGGATAATCGGATTTACTGGAAGGTGTGGATCCGATGGCTTGGCACATCAGACCCACAAGAATATAAGGCCTTGGTAGACACTGGCGCAGAGTGCACCCTGATGCCATCAAGCCACAGTGGGGTTGAACCCATCTGCATCTCCGGAGTGACAGGGGGATCCCAACAGCTGACCCTATTAGAAGCTGAAGTAAGCTTAACTGGGAAGGACTGGCATAAGCACCCCATTGTGACTGGCCCAGATGCCCTGTGCATCCTAGGTATAGACTATCTCAGGAGAGGGTACTTTAAAGACCCAAAAGGGTACCGATGGGCCTTTGGTATCGCTGCCCTGGAGGAGGTTGAACAATTGTCCACCTTACCCGGCCTCTCAGAGGATCCCTCGGTGGTGGGGTTGCTTAAGGTTGAAGAGCGGCGAGTGCCAACTGCTACCAAGACGGTTGTTTTGCTGATTAAGGATACCAATTAAACTCAGACACCAGAGTGAAAAGAGCAGGTGTATTTTACTAGTGATAACTAAATAATGTAACAGAGTAATACAGAAAACATGCAGTAAGAAAAAAGCAGAATAGCGCACTTAAAGCAACAAACAGGAAAATACAGGGTAATGCATCAAATCATTACTACACGAGAGAGAGAGAATAGTGATTAAGAAAGATCCATCACCACTTGCATACGTTACCATCATCCAGACCCGCAGTCGCTGGGCAGCCCCGGTTACAGCGAGGATTTGCAGAGCCTGTCCCGGCAAGTGGGAAATCCTACGCGGTGCGTCCACCCGTAGGTGAGGCTTCCAAAGTCGCTGTGAGCGGGTCCAGCCTTATATACCAGAGATCGACAAGCCAGAATAACTGGCACCTTTGTTTTGAGCGGAAAGTTTCTGGTTTCATTCTCCTGTTGGATTCCACCCAAAGCTTGGCCAGGGCTCGGGGGGGGGAACCAAGGGAGTTTCTAACAAGGCCAAATACTTGGGTACTCAGCCTTGAATGAGGTTGCGAAAGGAAAGTGGGATACATTCTCTCCCCTCTACTGATTATATTTTGTCTTTCACTAGCGAGTTTACATATTTCACTAATGACTACATGCTAAGTTAGCAGCTTCAGCTTGGGGCCTGTTGTTCAGGCTGCAGTATTTCAATGCTTTAGCACTTTTTACACCAGCATAAGTAGGTTGTTATAACTTAGTACAATACCTACTAGCACAATGGTTATCAGTTATAAAATATACAGGATTCATCTATAGGTCAACTCTGGCTTGGGCCTGTTGTCCAAGCCTTAGCACTTCAATGGTGCACCGGCGGCAGTACCGTACTAACCGAGATTCCCTGGTCCCCATCCATCAGCTGATCCGTCGACTAGAAAGCCAGAAGGTGATCAGCAAGACTCATTCACCTTTCAACAGCCCTATATGGCCAGTGAGAAAACCTAATGGCTAATGGAGACTGACCGTGGACTACCGTGGCCTGAATGAAGTTACGCCAGCGATGAGTGCTGCAGTGCCGGACATGCTAGAGCTCCAGTATGAGCTGGAGTCGAAGGCAGCCAAGTGGTACGCCACGATTGACCGCTAACGCGTTCTTCTCCATCCCAATAGCACCAGAGTGCAGGCCACAGTTTGCATTCACTTGGAGGGGTATCCAGTACACCTGGAATCGATTGCCCCAGGGGTGGAACCACAGCTCCACCATTTGCCATAGACTGGTCCATACTGCACTGGAGAAAGGTGGGGCTCCAGAACACCTGCAGTTCATTGATGATATCATTGTATGGGGGGACACAGCTGAGGAAGTCTTTGAGAAAGGAAAGAAGATAATTGAAATCCTCCTGAAGGCTGGTTTTGCCATCAAGCAACAGAAAGTTAAGGGGCCTGGAAGGGAGATTCAATTCCTAGGAATAAACAGGCAAGATGGGCGTCGCCACATCCCAATGGAGGTGATAAACAAGATAACAGCCATGGCCCCACCAACCACCAAAAAGGAGACTCAGTCTTTCCTGGGTGCTGTGGGGTTCTGGAGGATGCACATCCCAAACTACAGCCTGATTGTGAGCCCTCTCTACCACGTAACCCGCAAGAAGAACGATTTTAAATGGGGCTCTGAGCAACAACAAACCTTTGAACAAATTAAGCAGGAGATTACCCAGGCAGTAGCCCTCGGGCCTGTCCGGACAGGGCAGGAGATTAAGAACGTGCTCTACACCGCAGCCGGGGAGAATGGTCCTACCTGGAGCCTTTGGCAGAGAGCAGATGGGGAATCCCGAGGCCGACCTCTAGGCTTTTGGAGCCGGGGATACAAAGGCTCTGAAGCTAACTATACCCTGACTGAGAAGGAGATACTGGCAGCGTACGAAGGAGTTCGAGCTGCCTCAGAAGTGGTCGGCACTGAGACACAGCTCCTCCTGGCACCCCGACTGCCGGTGCTGGGATGGATGTTCAAAGGAAAGGCTCCCTCCACACATCATGCAACAGATGCCACGTGGAGTAAATGGGTTGCGTTGATAACACAACGGGCCCGAATAGGGAACCTCGACCGCCCAGGATTAGTGGAAGAGATCATAAACTGGCCAGAGAGCAATGATTCTGGGATGTCACCAGAACAGGAGGTGAAACGTGCTGAGGAGGCCCCACCATATAACGAGCTGCCAGATGATGAGAAGGGATATTCCCTGTTCACTGATGGGTCTTGTCGCATTGTGGGAAAACATCGACGATGGAAGGCTGCTGTGTGGTATTCCACATGACGAATCACTGAAGCTTTTGAGGGACAAGGTGAATCGAGCCAGTTCGCAGAGGTGGAAGCCACCCAATTGGCTTTGCAGATTGCTGAGTGAGAAAAGTGGCCGAGGCTCTATCTCTACACTGACTCGTGGGTGGTGGCAAGTGCCCTGTGGATGTGGTTGCAGCAATGGAAACAGTGCAACTGGCAACACAAGGGCAGACCCGTCTGGGCCGCTGAAGTATAGCAGGATATTGCAGCCCGGGTGGAGAAGCTCGTTGTGAAGGTGCGCCATGTGGACGCCCATATACCCAAGAGTCGAGCCACTGATGAACATCAACATAACCAGCAGGCGGACCAGGCTGCTAAGATCGAAGTGGCTCAGGTGGACTTGGACTGGCAGCGTAAAGGTGAACTGTTCATAGTCCGGTGGGCCCATGAGACCTCGGGCCACCAAGGCAGAGATGCAACATACAGGTGGGCTCGAGATCGAGGGGTGGACCTCACCATTGACACCATCGCAGAGATCATCCACGGATGTGAGACATGTGCTGCAATCAAACAAGCCAAAGGGGTGAAGCCCCAGTGGAATGGAGATCGATGGATGAAATATAAATATGGAGAGGCCTGGCAGATCGACTACATCACACTGCCACAGACCCGCCGAGGCAAGCGCCACGTGCTCACAATGGTGGAAGCAACCACTGGATGGCTCGAAACTTATCCAGTGTCCCACGCCACCGCCCGAAATACCATCCTGGGCCTTGAAGACCGAGTCCTGTGGCGACACGGCACCCCAGAGAGGATTGAGTCGGACAACGGGACTCACTTCCGAAATAACCTCATAGATGCCTGGGCAGAAGAACACGGCATCGAGTGGGTCTACCACATCCCCTACCACGCACCAGCCTCTGGGAGGATCGAGCGCTACAATGGACTGTTAAAAACTACATTGAGAGCAATGGGGGGGTGGAACCTTCAAACACTGGGACACACATCTGACAAAGGCCACTTGGTTAGTCAACACAAGAGGATCTGCCAATCGAGCTGGCCTGGCTCAGTCAAAACTTCCACGTGCTGTAGATGGGGATAAAGTCCCTGTGGTGCACAGGAGGGATGTGCTGGGAAAAATGGTCTGGGTTAGTCCTGCGCCGGGCAAAGGCAAACCCATCCACGGGATTGCTTTTGCTCAAGGACCTGGGTGCACCTGGTGGGTGATGCAGAAGGATGGAGACGTCCGATGCATACCACAAGGGGACTTGATTGTGGGTGAAAACACACCGTGAATTATATTGTGCTTTCGTTAATTTTTCTTTGTTATTGCTAATTGCTAAATGGCAGCTGGACGTGACGCAGATGGTATAAAATAAAGGGGTGGATTATGTCCTGGTTCAGCTAGGATAGGGTTAAGTTTCCCCAGCAGTGGGGGGGAAGCTCTAGCCAGGTTATTCAATACCATGCTGACATCATGTACGGGCGCCCAAGCATGGGAAGATCGGTAGAACACACGGGGTGTGCAGTCGCTCCTCTCACTGCTGTATCGGTATATTTCTTGCTCTGTTCATTGTTATTACTGTTATTGATATTGTTATTGTTGTTGTTCGTTTTGTTGCTGTTGCACTGTTGTATTAAACATCTCCTTATCTCAACACTGGGGTTTGTATTTCACTCCCTGCCCCATCCGGTCGGAGGGTGGGGGAGGGGCAGCGGCAGCGTGGTCTCGGATCCTGGCAGGGCCTAAACCACCACACCTGCCTTTCATAAACCCATGCTGACTGGGCCTGATCATCTGGTTGTCCCACATGTGTTGTATGATGGTACTCAGGATGAGCTGCTCCATCAGCTTCCCGGGCACTGAAGTCAAGCTGACAGGCCTGTAATTTCCTGGATCATCCTTCTGACCCTTCTTATAGATGGGCGTCACATTGGCCGATTTCCAATCTGTCAGGACCTCCCCGGTCAGCCAGGACTGCTGGTAAATGATGGAAAGCAGCTTGGCGAGCACCCCAGCCAGCTCCTTCAGCACCCTCGGGTGTATCCCATCTGGTCCCATAGACTTGTGTGTGTCTATGTGATGCAGTAGGTCACTGACTGTCTCCTCCTGGATTGCGGGGGGGTCATTCTCCCAGTCTCTGTCTTCTGGCTGAGGAGGCTGGATTCCCTCAATACAACTAGTCTTGTTATTAAAGACTGGGGCAAAGAAGGCATTAAGCACCTCAGCCTTTTCCTCATTACTCGTTGCCAGGGGATGGAGGCTCTCCCTGGTCTTTCTTTTACTGCTCACATACTTATAGAAACATTTCTTGTTATCCTTGATTGCTGAAGCCAGATTAATTTCTAGCTGGGCTTTCAACCTCCTGATTTCCACCCTGCATAGCCTCACAGCCTCTTTGTAATCATTGTGAGTGGCTAGCCCCTTCTTCCAAAGGCCGTAAACTCTCCTTTTCTCCCTGAGCTGCAGCCAAAGCTCCCTGTTCAGCCAGGGTGGTTGTCCTGGTTTAACCAGGATAGGGTTAAGTTTCCCCAGCAGTGGGGGGGGAGCTCTAGCCAGGTTATTCAGATACCATGCCGACGTCACATCCTGGCAGGTCACATTTTTCCTGGCGCGGGAGCGCGGTGCACTCGTGGTTTTTACATCGTGCTTCTCACTGCTGTATTTGGTAGCTATTTTGCTCTGTTAATTGCTATCACTATTACTGTTATTGTTATTGTTGTTGTTGGTTGTGTTGCTATTGCATTATTGTATTAAACCTTTCCTTATTTCAGTCTTGGGGCTTTGTATTTCACTCCCTTTGTGGGGGAGGGGCAGCGGCCGTGTGGTCTCAGACCCCCGCAGGGGCTAAACCACCACAGTGGTCTTCTCTGTCGCCGGCTTCTCTTACAGAACCTGGAGACCGCCTGCTCCTGAGCCTTTAAGACTTCCTTCTTAAAGAGTGTCCATCCTTCCTGGACCCCTATACACTTCAGGACCATCTCCCAAGGGATACTGTCAAGCAGTTGCCTAAACAAGTCAAAGTCAGCCCTTTGGAAGTCCAGGATGTCAGTTCTGCTTAGCCCTCTCCTGGCCTCTCTAAGAATAGAGAACTCTATTAGTTCATGATGGCTGTGCCTAAGTTGGCCTCCAACCGCCACATCATCCACCAGTCCTTCTCTGTTCACAAAGAGCAGGTCCAGCAGGGCACCTTCTCTGGTCGGTTCAATCACCAGCTGTGTCAGGAAGTTATCTGCCACACATTCCAGGAATCTCTGGGACTGGTCCCACTCTGCTGTGTTGTATTTCCAGCAGATGTCTGGGAAGTTAAAGTCTCCCACAAGAACAAGGGCAAGCAATCGTGAGATTTCTCCTAAGTGCCTATAGGATATTTCATCCACCTCTCTGTCCTGGTTGGGTGTCTTATAGTAGACTCCCACTACGACATCTGCCCTGTTGGCCTTCCCCCTGATTCTAAGACAAAGACACTCCACCCTGTCTTCAATATACTTGTGCTCGAAGCAATCATAACAGTCCCTAAAATACACCGCCACCCCACCGCCTCTCCTTCCTTGTCTATCCTTTCAAAGAGCTTGTAGCCAGCAATTGGCACACTCCAGTCATGGGAGACATCCCACCATGTTTCTGTGATAGCCACAACATCATAATTTCTCTGTTTCATCATGGCTTCAAGCTCCTCCTGTTTGTTACCCATGCTGTGTGCATTGGTATAGATGCACTTCAGATGGGCTGATGTCCCTGTGAGAGACGAAAAAACAGGCCTGTGAGAAACACGGACTGAGAAAAACAGCCTGAGAAAGCGATAAAAGTTGAAGCTGATCTAAGGAATGCCTCAAACACTCGCATGACAAAACTATGAATCACAGGGTGCATTCTGTGGAGGTCGAAGCTGATAAGGCTGCCCCAATAACACAGGATGCAGCTGGAGGAGGGAGCCCTGTGGAGACAGGACGGCTCTGCTCTGGTGCACCTGGCCAAATTTCAAGGGCCATCTGTCCGGTGAATGACCTTTGCTTCATTATCCACGAAATGCATATTAAAGTTAACACCCCTCAATATGCTAACGAAGACTAACATGATCATGCTAATTACATCATCCCATGAAACACCTTACCCCTCCCCGTACATGGGATACGTAGGTATGTGGGTCGACCTAGGGGATGGACCCAAGGAAAGTGTGTACAAATCAAGGGGGGGGGGAAAGGGAGGGGCGGGGGGGGTGGGGGGCTGGAGTGTGCAGCAAAGGAAAGAAGACGGATGCCTCCTGGAACCCTCACTGGCAGGATCGATGCAGAAACCCAGACCGGTGATCTCTATTCCCCTATTCGCTCTATCTCCGTCTTTTCCTTTTTCCCCTTTTTCCTTCACTACTGTTAAGAAATGCAAGGCATATTGTATTGCTTGCCACAACTCGGTATATACTTAGCCAATTATCCTGTGTTCAGTTAGTACATTGTGGGTAGTTAATAAATGTTTGGACTTGGAGACTTGTCTCACCGTTGTCCGCTCCATTGGGGATTTACGAATCTGAGTCACTGGTCTCCTTCATCTGAGTGGGACGTGACATTAAAATTGGCGTATTCGGCAGGATCCCCTTGTCACGGATGAAAGTATTGACATGGTAATGATTTAGTAAGAAATCTAGATTTATTAACAACTAACAGCAATTTATTATTATTACAAAATAATTCAGAAATGCTGAAAGAAAGGAAAGCAACATATTCACAGATTCTAAAATGACAAGATTCACACTAACTTACTTAACGGTACCTTAATTTATGCATATATACATGCGCATACACAAAACGTACAAACACACACACAGAGACAAAAGTATTTGGATCCAGTAGAATGAACACAAAACATACAAACACACACACAGAAACGAAAGTATCTGGATCCAGTAGAATGAAGTACGTACCCACACACCAATAAGCAGAGAAAGAACGGGTGAAAGAGACGCTAGCTCAAAGAAAATTTCCCTCTTCTCAAGTTTAGAGCAAATACTCCCAGTGCCTTGGCATTCCTCAACGGGCGATAATTGAGACTCGAGCAGGGGACTTCGCCCTGACCTTCCGTCAGCTCTGGCAGCAGACGACACCTTAAGGGTTTGGTACCTGAGAGGCGTCCCAGCTCAGGGGAGATGCTGGTCACAGGCCCGCTGCGATCCAGGAGAGCTCAAAGGGTCTCCCTGGTGGTCGCAGTTTATAGGGTCCAAGATAATTGACTTGTCAGATACCTTCTGGTGCCTTCCAGCAGTTGCACAAGAACTTGATGAATGTGCAACTCTGTTATTGTTCCCATTTGACCCCATCCCAGGCACAGGTGTTCCAGGCCCTTAGGAGTTGATGGGCCATTTTAACCATTTCCGAGCAATCAGGAGGGGCAGGAGCCAGGCTCGTTAACGTTATCAGTCCTTATCTCCACAGACTGGTGTATAGCTCAGGGGATGTGGGTGGAATCACACGTAGCACCAAGCAGCCCAAAAGGAGGGGTGGGGAGGGGTAAGAATTGCACCACCACACCCCTTTGGTGTTGGAAAGTCTTAAGAGATACCGGTTCTCTATCTGATAAATTCGGACAGGGAGAATTGGGAATTGGCCCCTCAGCTATATGCTGGGAGAGGGTCGGAGGGATACCGATTCTCTATCCAATAAATTTGGACAGGGAGTAACGGGAAGTGACCTCTCAGCTCTAAGCCAGGAGAGGTTTGAGCAGTGGCAAGCCATGACTGGCCAGGAAATGTCGGTGCTTGACTGCTCCCCTATTTTTGAGAAACTGAAGGAGTATAAGGCTTGTCCTCCTCCTTTAGTAGAGGTTTGGGCCCATGGAAATTGGCATAATCCAGAAGCAGTGGCAAGCTATATCAGTGTGCTTGCGGGGCTGCAAGGGTCGCGACCAGGCAAAGGAAAAGCTGTAGTGTGCGCTGTATTAGGGGCAGCACTGACTGCAGCCCAAAAAGAGAAACACTTTAACAACGAACTAGGAGGGGAAATGATCAAATCCTTACAAGATCTGGTAAAAGCTCTCCAGGATCAATCGGCCAAGGAATGTAATGTTACTGAACAAAAAGCTAAACTCTGGCAAGAGCAAATTGAAGTTTTGAAAAGCCAATTAGCTGCTGAGCGTAACATCACTCAGCGACTTCACACGGCTCTGTTAGATGCCTTGGACCACGAAAAAATCTTATGGTCTGAATTAGAGGAGAGTGAAGAAGAAATGCACAACCGGACAGATCTCGGCTCTGTTCCAGATAGTGAACAGGGAGTTACGAGTCTGGCTGTGGTGGTTTGACCTTGGCTAAATGCCAGGTACCCACCAAGTCGCTCTATCACTTCCCCCCCTTCCCCTTTTTTCTCAACAGGGCAAAGAGGGGAAAGAAAATAAGATAGAAAAAAAAAACCAACCCTTGTGGGTAAAACAAAAGCAGTTTTAATATAAGCAAAGCGAAGCAAAGGTCCGCGCGCGGAAGCAAAAAAAGAAAAGAGATTTATTCTCTACTTCCCATGAACAGGCGATGTCGGGCCTTCTCAGGAAGCAGGGCTCCCATACACGTAGTGGTTGCCTCGGAGGACCAAGGGTGACCCCACCCCCTTCCTCCTTTCTCCCAGCTTTATACTGAGCAGACGTCATATGGTCTGGAATATCCCTTTGGTCAGTTCGGGTCAGCTGTCCTGGTTGTGTCCCCTCCCAAGATCTTGCCCACCCCGTCCCACTGTGGGGGGGGGAAATGTCAGAAAGAGCCTTGGTGCTGTGTAAGCACCACTCAGCAGTAGCCACACCACCAGTGTGCTATCAACACCCTGCCAGCTCCCAACATAAAACACAGCACCATGAGGGCTGCTACAGGGGAAAACCAATTCTGGCTCAGCCACACCCAGTACTCTGGCAAAATCAGCAGATAGACCCTTGTATCCAACAAAGGAGTTAGAGATAAGCCAAGAAATTTTTTACCCCGAAAACGAGGGGGCAAATTTAAGACCATTAATTAAAATGGAGACCACCGATGGTCAGGGTGGAAGAGCTCCACAGGTCACCATTCGAACTACACCATATCCAGCGACTGAGCTTGCGAAAATTCAAGAGAAATATACCAGACGAGCTCAGGAAACTGAGACTGAATACGTGTGGAGGGTATCTTTGACTGGTGGCGACCGAATCTTCTTATCAGAAGATGAGGCCCAGGGGTACTGGGGGCCAGGGGTTTTCTTAATTACTGACGACTAGAGTGAGACATGGTCGTTAACTCAACGAGCTGCTTATTGGGCTGGGGGTCTGGACCCCTTGGAAAGGGGGGATCCAGTATGTATTGAGACCCCAACCATAAATCATTTGACCGAAAGTCTGCAGAAGGCTGCTTGTCTCCAGTTAATGCATGACAGGCGTTTGGTTCCGCAGCAGCCTTCCCCGATGCTATTAATTGCTAACCCCGATCAAATGACTCCCCTGATTCGGGGTTTGCCGGACTCTTTGAAATCACATGCAGTACAACTACAAGATCGTTTGCAGAATGCATTAGCCCCACGAGGGGGGAGACGGGCAGGGGGAGGACCCATGACTTGGGGAGACATAGCTCAGGACTTAATAAATTACGGCCGGAGAATGGGCCTTACCGGGGCAATGGGTAAACCTAAGCCCTCGGTACGCAGAGTGGAACAGCAGGAAAATCCGTCTCCTTCCCCTCTGCAAGTCTTAAGGGCAAAGAGAAACCTCTTGTGGACTGAGGGAATCGGACAGGGGATTCCTCGAGAGTTAATGGACGGTATGCCTGCTACAGTTTTAGAAAAGCTCATTCGAGCCTGGAAAGGCAAAATAAAGCTGCCCCCCCACAACTGAGCAGTCCTTTCGGGAGAGGGGAGGGACAGAGCTGAAAACTAACGAGATGGTGGTAATTGCTTCTCAAACACCAACTGCCCCTGAAGAGGACTTGATTGATTTAGGGTCGGGAAACTGGACACGCCATCCCCAGTAAGTGAGCCGGGGGATGGCGGGTGGGTCCACTTAAGGCGGCTCACAGAGAATACTAAAGGGGATTTGCTGATTACCTTTCCGCTCAGCCCCCTTAAAACTCCAGTTACATTTCTAGTAGATACGGGTGCTCAGATCTCAGCACTCCAAACTGAGGTTGCCAAGCGCAATGGCATAATTGCTGACAAAAAGCAGATCTGGGTTACAGATGTTTTCGGGGACTCTAAGCCACAGCCGACTGCTCGGGTGAAATGCTGGTTACCTGGGAATGAAACTGCAACAGAGGCTATTATGATCCTGGGAAATTTCCCCACAAATATCCTGGGACTTGACCTTTTGAAGGGACAAGCCTGGGTGGATTCAAAAGGAAGGGAATGGAAATTTGGGTCCCCAACTGCCTCTATAAGACTTTTACAGCAAGCGCCTGTGCTTCCTCCTTCTAAAACTGTTAATGTGAAACCTTACGCCTTACCGTTAGGAGCCAGGGAGGGTACAACCCGCCCTATAAGGTTTCTTTTGCATAATTTCAAAGATGCAGAAAAGTGTTACTCGATCTGGGAGAAAGGTCTTTTCGTGGTTATCCTAGCTTTGCAGGAAGTTGAAAAAAATCATACGGCAGCAGCCAATCATTCTTCGAGGACTCTTTAAGGTCCTGAAACCAGTACTGGCTGGAACCCCCCCTCCTGTGGGGGTTGGCAGCGAGACACAGTGAGGAAGTGGTATGCACAATTAGATCATTACTGCCACATGCATCAGATAGAGGAGGGGGCACTCAAAGTGCTCAAAATACAAGATTCACCCTCTGATCACCCTGAACCCCCTCCCTCATACATAAAACCTGCTCCCCCATTTGAAACCCACCTAAAGAATGTATGGTTCACCGATGCATCTTCTAGAAGAGAGGGAAAGGTATGGAAATACCGAGCGGTAGCACTGCATGTTGACTCGGGGGACCGAATCATAACAGAGGGTGAGGGAAGTGCTCAGGTGGGAGAGTTAACAGCAGTATGGAGCATGATTGTTAAAGAAGCTGAGACTACAGAACCAGGATTTATTTACACAGACTCCTATGCCGTGTTCAAGGGATGTACCGAATGGCTCACATTTTGGGAACAAATCCACTGGGAAGTAAATCGGGTACCGGTGTGGCAGTGTGAGAAGTGGGAGGAAATCTTAAACATTGCAAAACGGAAGTCATTTTTAGTAGGATGGGTCACTGCACACCAGTCAGGAAATCACCCTGCCCACCTGCTAAACAACCAGGTGGATAATATTTGTCCTTTCTGGCTCTCTGAGGGAAAACGCTATGTATTGGTGGGGGTGGAAATAGTGTCGTGCCTAACCCAAGCAGAAGCTGTATCTTGAGCAACTGCAGAAAATACGGTGAAGGGGTTAAAACGTTGGTTTAGCTGCTTGCCTGAGCCCAAATCGATCCAATCAGACAACGGTAGTCACTTTACTGCTGGGGTGGTTCAGGAGTGGACTCGAGATGAAGGAATCCAGTGGATTTTCCATACTCCATACTATCCGCAAGCAAATGGGATTGTGGAACGCACCAACGGACTTTTAAAGCAGGCCCTAAAACCCCTCGAACCAGGATGGCCACAACGGGTGCCAGATGCAGTAATGAGGATAAACAGCCAGTGGGGAATTAATGGATGCCCACGATTTACCGCGTTCTGTCCTAAGCCTCCATCCATACTCGCTGGGAAAAAGAGACTAAAGACCCTGCAAACCCGCTCCATTATCCTGGGCAACCTGTTCTAGTAGACTTGCCCACCATGGGGCAAGTACCCCTAACCCTAAAAACTCCCATCAGTATTTGTTCATGGTTGGCTACTGATGCCCATGGGAAAGAATACTGCATCAATACCAGGTGGATTGTCCCTTCTTTCTAACCATCATTGTTTTGTCATGTATATATGTGTTTTACAGAGCATTGATCCTGGACAACAGGAGACCTATGTTACTTTTAGCACTTTCAATGGTTGTAGGCATTATTGGCTAGTTATTATTTGTAATCTGCTTACATTATTATATAATTTGTGGAATCATACCTGCTGAGTGTGGAATAAATCATTGCCAATCAATTACAATCAACAATACAGGAAATTTTACAGGTACATCTAATGAGTTCACTTATTGGAAGGCTAACCTGGAGTTGTGCCTTAAGTTACCTTATTGGGAATCACCTCCAAAATTAAGGAAGCCTGTGAGTCACCTGTGACTGCAAACTGGTGCTTGCAAATACCAAACAGATTACAGTGCTGGCTCATATAACTGGATGTGGTCCTTACAACACCACATCCATCAACAGCAAGATGCAGTCATCAAAGACTAGTTGAAGGGGTCTGATCCCACAAATTAATCATTAATGAATTGTACCTGAATGTTAAATTGTATTCCCATTTAAATCCTTATAGACCTGATAATGTCATTGTATAACCTCAAATAGTTTTAGAAAATTTAACTTAGCAATTATATGTACTAACAAGGTATGCCTTTAGAGAATTAAAGGTGCAGACCCAACAAGCATCTAAGATGGCGTTGCAGAATCCGGCTAGCATTGCTGAAGGAACACGGACTGTGCGGTGTGCTGAATCTAACTGAGGGAGAATGCTGCATCACCATCCACAATGCCACCACCTCTATAGAGGAGACCGTGCCATGATGAAGAAGATCACCAACAGGAACAGAGAACTTCTTTGACCGATGGACTGGTTTGATGGATGGAACCCTGGGTCATGGGTCACATCACTGGGATCCTCAGGACTCACGGGGTGGGGAAGATGGCTTGTAAATATTAGTATTGTGATATTATGCAAATTTTTGCTTTTAATAGATCTTTAAGGTCTTTTCCAACCTAGATGATTCTGTGATTCTGGATTCTGTATGCCTTGCAGCAGTTAGATATATGCTCTCTCACCTTCTTCTTTTCCCTATACTTTTTTGAGATCACAATGGTCAAAGAAGAACTTGGAGTGTTTGAGTCATGGGGTGGGATGTGAGAGACGAGAAACCAGGCCTGCAAGAAACTAAGAACACCCTGAGAAAGCAAAAGTTGAGGCTGATCTAAGGAATGCCTCAAACACTTACAAGACGAAACTATGAGTCACAGGGTGGATAGTGTGGAGGTCGAAGCTGATAAGGCTGCCCCAATAACACAGGATGCAGCTGGAGGACCAAGTCCTGTGGAGACAGGACAGCTCTGCTCTGGTGCACCTGGCCAAATTTCAAGGGCCATCTGTCCGGTGAATGACCTTTGCTTCATTATCCACGAAATGCATATTAAAGTTAACACCCCTCAATATGCTAACGAGGGCTAACATGATCATGCTAATTACATCATCCCATGAAACACCTTACCCCTCCCCGTACATGGGATACGTAGGTATGTGGGTCAACCTAGGGGACGGACCCAAGGAAAGTGGGTATAAATCAAGGGGGGGAAAGAAAGGGGGGGCCCTGGAGAGTGCAGTGAAGTGAAGAAGACAGATGCTTCCTGGAACCCTCGCTGGCGGGACTGGCGCAGAAACCCAGACCGGTGATCTGTATTCCCCTATTCGCTCTATCTCCCTCTTTTCCCTTTCCCATTAAGAAATGCAAGGCATATTGTATTGCTTGCCACAACTCGGTATATACTTAGCCAATTATCCTGTGTTCAGTTAGTACATTGTGGGTAGTTAATAAATGTTTGGACTTGGAGACTTGTCTCACCGTTGTCCGCTTCGTTGAGGATTTACGAATCTGAGTCACTTGTCTCCCTAATCTGAGCGGGATGTTACATGGGGTTGTTTTGTTGCAAAGAAAAAACAATAGAGAATTGCTATGACTATCACCATCACCACTGTCTCCACCATCTATAACCTCTTATTAAGGAATAGAAAAGAATATAAAATGCTGTCTTTGAGGACAGTTAAAGACACCAAACTGAATTTAGGTATGTGATGAGAAAGTATGGTAAGGATAAAGATTATATTAAAGGCAAGATTAGAATTATCTTATCAGGAACAGAAGAAAAGAGTCTTGCCTATAGACATTACATACGTATTGCAGGAAATTTGAGGAAATCGGACAATTTCATAGTTCAAATATGTTATACCCTATACTCTAATTCAGGGTACATTTTTAAGAGAATGTTCAAGAGATTTGTGTTTTGACTCATTTTTTAAATGGAGAAGTATGATGACCTCAAAACAAATTCTATTAGATCCCCCTATCAGTCTTTTATACTATTTGGACCTTAGATACTTCAAAGACTACAGTAAGTGCTTCTTCATTCACAGGAGATTTAAAAAATTATTTTATTGTTATGACCAATAAGCAAGGACAATAACAGTTGCTTTCTATGCTGCATATATTTTTGTGTACTCCCTAGCATTATTTTCTTCATATCTATTTTTCACTTCAATATTGAAGAAAGTAAAGTTGGTGGGGAGTGGTTTTGGGGGTTTTGTTGGTTGGTTGGTTGGTTGGTTGGTTGGTGGTTTGTTTCTTTGTTCAAAGGTCACAGTGCTATGCCCTGGATGACCTCTTAGTCTGTTAATTAGATGATATCCAGAAAGACACCTGGTACTTGTAAGTGCTTAGCATGAGGCCTTCTGATCACCTGTAGTAGTTAAAAACCTGGCCGAGCCTAACCTCCTTATGAACAACTAAACCAAAATTCAGTCACTAGCAATTGAATTTTTTCACAAGCAGTGTGAAGATTTTTTCACAAGCAGTGAAAAAAACTTTCATTACTATGGGTCCAATTCAGTAAGAAATTACTGCCTTCATTAAGTTCAATATATCTGGGTTAAAATTTTTTGTTAATTCCCTCAATGAAAGTAAATTTAACCTACAAGCCACGTGTTTCCTTACTCATTGCCAAACTCTTAGCAATTAATACATGAATTTGGTGTCAAACTTCTGCAATTTCAGAAATAAATAGCTGCCAGCTACAGAATTATTATAGCAAAGAGCATTTGATCTTTAAATTATTGCATTTCTCTTTCATATGCAGTCAATCCTATCTTAAGCCTTTCCTTTTCTTTATTTTGTGCAAAATAAAGACTGAACTAGAAAGTGAAGTTTATAATCAAAGGATAAGAACAAAAATAACACTCAATTTAATTTTATGATTTATGACTTTTAAAAGAGTTGCTCTAAACTTTCATGTGAGCTTTTATATATCAAAATTAATTGAAAATTACTGGCTAAGCCCATATAACTTATATTTACTAAATTTTATTTCTGAAGCACATTTTTTACTCTAAGATTTTCTTTGCAATACTTATGATGGTTACGTGCAAAAAGGGCTATATTGTACCGCTGTACATTTTGGAGGCGAGACTTGTAAAAATAAAGTTCTACATGGTTGTGATGGATGCACTTGACTCCTTGACCAAACTAGTGGTAGTTTGGTTCAGGCTCCAAAGGAAGTAAAGGCCTAGTCCATAATCAGGCCAAGAACTTGTCTAGTTCCAACCTGTTCTCTGAAAACCCACACAGGAACAAGGTGACATGGTGAGCAATGATGCATATGAGCTTGGAAACTGGACCACTGATCATGCAATTAACACATGAATAGCAGGTGGTTCTTCCAAGAATCATTTGTCAAGAAAAAGAAAGTAAGTTGGGGGTACAAGGAGTCTCATGCTTACTTTTTCCATCGCTTGTAATTTGACTGAGAGCACCACTTTATTCCATAAATATGACAGCCTAAGTGACCCTTTAATGAGCTCTCCCTGCTAAGCAGATGGCTGCTTGGAGTTGATCTCCCCTTGAGTTGGGATACCTCTCAAGGTTACTCCTCGAGGCTGAGAGATCCCTTACCAACTACAGATCTTTGGTAAGTGATGGATATTGTGCATATCCTTGTATTATAGTGCACTAAGATTTTGTATTGGTAACTTTGAATCATAGAATCATAGAATGGTTTGGGTTGGAAGGGACCTTTAAAGGTCATCTAGTCCAACCCCTTGAAATGAGCAGGGACATCTTCAACTAGATCAGGTTGCTCAGAGCCCCGTCCAACCTGGCCTTGAATGTTTCCAGGGATGGGGCATCTACCACCTCTCTGGGCAACCTGTTCCAGTGTTTCACCACCCTCATTGTAAAAAATTTCTTCCTTATATCTAGTCTGAATCTACCTTCTTTTAGTTTAAAACCATTACCCCTTGTCCTTTCGCTACAGGCCCTACTAAAAGGTCTGTCCCCATCTTAATTATAAGACCCTTTAAGTACTGAAAGGCTGTAATAAGGTCTCCCTGGAGCCTTCTCTTCTCCAGGCTAAACAACCCCAACTGTCTCAGCCTTTCTTCATAGGAGAGGTGTTCCAGCCCTCTGATCATTTTCGTGGCCCTCCTCTGGACCTGCTCCAACAGGTCCATGTCTTTCTTGTACTGAGGACTCCAGAACTGGATGCAATACTCCAGGTGGGGTCTCATGAGAGCAGAGTAGAGGGGCAGAATTACTTCCCTCGATTTGCTAGCCATGCTTCTTTTTATGCAGCCCAGGATACGGTTGGCATTCTGGGCTGCAAGTGCACATTGCTGGCTCATGTCCTGTTTTTCATCCACCAGTACTCCCAAGTCCTTCTTCGCAGGTCTGCTCCCAATCCCTTCATCCCCCAGCCTGTATTGATACTGGGGGTTTCCCCGACTGTGGCAGGTGCACCTGCCCGAGGAAAATAGGGCTTCTTGGATGATGAAGTGTAGCGGCTTTTGATTTCCTTTTTCCATGCCCCTGTTCTCAGGGTTTTACAGTACTTGGGGCCTTTGGCCAATGGGAGCCAATATTGACAACAGATCAGATTTGGATTGGGTATAAATGGAGTCCCTTGGGGGAGCCATTTTGAGCTAGCCCCCCCCCCCCCCCCCCAAAGCAGTGCGCTGCAGTGAAGGAATATCCCCTTGGGTTGGGATGCCGCCCAAGGAAACTCCTTGAGGTTCCAATGGGTCGGGATGCTGCCCTGAGAATTTCCTCGAGGCTGAGAGCCCTCACTTTTTCAGGTGAATGACAGAGTGTTTTGGGTTGTCGTTAAACCCTAGGAAGTTTGTGGTGATAGTTTTGTTCTCATCTCATGGACATTTGAATCTGCCATTGTATGTTTGCGGAGTGCTAGTTAATTGTGTTGAAAATAAATTTTTATTTTTGGTTGTTATTTGCTTATTTGAGAGCTTCCGCAACACTGACCCAGGGGCAGGACCTTGCACTTGGCCTTTTTGAACTTCATGAGGTTCACGTGGGCCCACTTCTCAAGCTTGTCCAGATCCCTCCGAATGGCATCCTGTCCCTCAGGCATGTCAACTGCACCACTCAGTTTGGTGTCATCTGCAAATTTGCTGAGGGTGCACTCAATCTCATTGTCTATGTCGTTAATGAAGATATTAAACAGTACTGGTCCCAATATGGACCCCTGAGGGACACCACTTGTCGCTGATCTTGCATCAAGACATTGAGCTGTTGACCACTACTCTCTGGATGTGACCATCCAGCCAATTCCTTATCCACTGAATAGTCCACCCATCAAATCCATCTCTCCAATTTAGAGAGAAGGATGTTGTGGGGGACTGTGTCAAGGGCCTTACAGAAGTCCAGGTAGATGACATTCGTAGCTCTTCCCTTGTCCACTGATGTAGTCACTCCATCATAGAAGGCCACTAGGTTGGTCAGGCATGATTTGCCCTTGGTGAAGCCATGCTGGCTGTCTTGACTCACTTCCTGTCCTCCATATGCCTTATCATAGCTTCTAGGAGGATCTGTTCCATGATCTTCCCAGGCACAAAGGAGAGGCTGACAGGTTGGTACTTTCCAGGGCCCTCCTTTCTACCCTTTTTAAAACTGGGTGCAATGTTTCCCTTTTTCCAGTCACTGGGGACTTCGCCTGACTGTCATGACTTTTCAAATATGATAGAGAGTGGCTTGGCAACTACATCAGCCAATTCCCTCAGGACTCTGGGATGCATCTTGTCAGATCCCATAGACTTATGTATGCTCAGGTTCCTCAGGTGGTCTCGAACCTGATCTTCTCTTACAGTGGGAGGGACTTTACTCCCCCAGTCACTCCCTTGAGGTCCATCCACTCAAGAGGTGTGGGAAGAGAGGTTGCCAGTGAAGACTGAGGCAAAAAAGTTGTTGATTACCTCAGCCTTCTCCTCATCTGTTATTACTACTTTGCCAGTCATGTTCATTAGGGGGGTACGCTTTCTTTGGCCTTCCGTTTCTGGCTGACATACCTATAGAAGTTCTTCTTATTATTCTTTGCGTCCCACACCAAGTTCAGCTCCAGCTGTGCCTTGGCCTTCCTAACCTCATCCCTACACAACTGGGCAATGTCCCTAGACTCTTCCCAGGATACCTGTCTCTGCTTCCACTGCCTGTGCATTTCCTTCTTGCCCTTCTTGCAGGTCTTGACTCATCCATGCCAGTCTCTTGCCTTCCTTTCCTGATTTCTTACACCTGGGCATCAAGAGCTCTTCCACTCTATGGAAAGCATCCTTAAAGATCTGCCAGCTCTGTTCTGCTCCCTTGTCCCTGAGGGCAGTTTCCCAGGGGATCCTATTGACTAACTCCTTGAACAGCTGGAAGTTTGCTTTCCTAAAATTCAGGGTCCTGACTTTACTCTTTGCCTTTTCCATATACCTCAGGACTGCAAACTCCACCTGTGCATGATTACTGCAGCCCAGGCTGTCCCCAGTCTTGATGTCACTGATCAGCTCACTTGCATTGGTGACCAACAGGTCCAGTAACACATCCCCTCTGGTAGGGCTGTCTATTACCTCGCTTAAGAAGTTATCCTCAATGCACTCCAGGAGTCTCCTGAATCATTATCCTTTGTGTAGTAAGTAATAGAGTGAACCTTGACATCGAACTTTGTTAAGTTTCACTTTTACAACATCTCACTTCAGTAAAACCACTTTTTCCAATACCTTTGGCAGTGGCTCTTTAAGCAGTCTAAGTTGCCCATCCATGACAATGGTATGGTGAAAACTCCACATATGAAATGTTCAAAGCTATGAACACTTCAAAGATTTTTTTAACTGGTTATCTTTCACCTACTTTCTATAAGACCTGCTTTTATTCCAGCTCTGCTGAGAGAAATATCACCTGCTGATCCCTTACAAGAAGATAGCCAACACAGATATTTTCTGAAGCACCTTTGTGACTGACCAGTAAACCCCTATAAAAGAAGAAGGAAGGGTGAGAGGAGATGGGCAAGGGCGATATGCCCATGAAGCTCAGGGAATAATGTAGGGTGTGACTGACCACAGCTGTTGCAAAGAAAGCTGACTATATCAACACAAAGGGGACGTGAGGGTGGCCTTTGTTTTAAACAGCTATGTCAGTTGAGTGGATCAATTGGTGGTATAAATGTTTTGCCCTGAGTTCATGAAAAGAGTGTGAATGTCTCCTTGAGTTAGCCAGAGCAGCATGTTGGAAGAGTATATGTAGCTCAGCCCAAGACAGAGTATAAAAACTGAACAATTAACAAAAGCATTTCAAAGACAGCAATAGGCTTGAGCTGGTTTCAACCCATGTATTCCTTCCGGGCGATTGGGGATGCCCAGCATCATGACGGTGAGCATATTATAGAGATTGGCAATGGGGATCACATTGGTATTGTGATTGAACTGTATATTGCCATTGCTATATTTTGCTAAGTATAGCTTACACTTGTAGTGTGATTTCAGTATATTGCTGGATCACTCTGCTAAATCAGAAATCATGTGTAACATCAACTATGTTCAAATAAGTAAATTTGATACTAAATATTACACCCTCCATGCATGGAATATTTAAAAGAACGTTGTCAGAGAGTATTGGACTCTGACAACTTTCCTCAGTAAAAAGAGGGGAAAGAAAAGACAATGACAGAAGAGGAAAGCTGCACTTAGCGTATGTCCTTGGTAAGTGAAAACCTTTGGCAAAAGTGTCATAGAAATTAATTTGAAACAGTCAATAAAGCAGATGTTAAATGGAGCAAGATGCAAAAATTCCTGCAGTAATGCCAGAAAAGAATGAACCCTTAGAATACTGAAAATTTTCAAGAATGACATTCACATGAATGTTTAGAAGATGATGAAACTGCTTCATTTTATGCTTCCTACATTTATAGGTGAACTAGGGATTCACATTGAAGGATTTTACCAACATATTTGTTCAAATGCCTACCATGAGTTTAGAAAGCCAAGCCAATAAACATTAATGCATTGCTTTATTTCATGCTGAAACATAAAAATGGTGTTACTGATTGTCATTGATTTAAGTTGATTTTGGGGTTTATGATAAAAATGATCATAACTAAATAACCAAATAGAATTTTATAAGAATATTAGTTTTATAAAACTTAGAGAATAATTGTATATTGTTTTAAGTAACCATGGAAATATTGTGTAACCATGTAATCAGTTATGCTGCTATGAGCTCCTTTGTAAAGCCCCAAACCAAGGCTGCATAGGCCAGTAATAATCATTAGTAAGATAATTATGTTGTCAAAGTACTGTTGTTAGACTGATTGGTAAAAGTGACTTATTGTCTTATAGACTAGGGGCTATGTTGTAAGAGAGCCTTGAAGCATGTTAAAGTTGCAATGTGAGCCAAAGTCCTTGAGTCAAGGACATTGGGGGGTCTTTTCTGAGGGGTCACAGTCTCTGGTGGTCGCAAAAGCAGTCCCCAGACTCATTTCAGGACTTCAGTGCGCATGACCAGAAAGAGGCGTGGATATGAAGATGAGTTACGGGAATTAACATGTTTATGTATGAGCACTTGATTAATATGTATTACTGTATGCAATATAATCAGCATGTTATACAAATTAGGTGTGCATTGTTGGTGAGACGATTCCCCTACGCACCCAGCGCTGCTAATAAAGGAGTGTCTGCTTATCTACATCACATTGGTGTTGATAAGTTCTTTATACCGTTTTTGGTAACAATGGGACAAAGAAGTATATTTGAATCATGATCACACTATGCCTTAATTATATAATAACCTAAGAACACTATGAAATATTAATGAGGTTTCCTTATAATTTAAAAAATAATACAACCAAAAGCAGTTCAACAGCTTGTTTTTAAAAAAAGCACCCATACATCTGAAACACTGAAGATATATGCAAATCTGTTTCACTTGGTTTGCCTGGCATGAATAATCAAATAAGTACATTCTGCTTCTATATAATTTAGTAGATCAAAATTTTACATAGTTCATCCCCTTTTTTTGTTTTCTGTTTTATCATGTATTAGAAAATTATCAGGAATTTAATTTGGTTTTATTCTCTTTTTTATTAGAGATACTTTGGGAAGTCAACAGATGTAGTGAACAGAGAACATCTTAATTTACTGTTACTTAAAAGAATTTGAAATCAAAGGAGACATCAAAAGATGCAGTGGGCCAAGACATCAAAATTTGCTAGCATTCTTAGAATAGAATAGAATAGAATAGAATAGTTCCAGTCAGAAGGGACCTACAATGATCATCTACTCCAACTGCTTGACCACTTCAGGGCTGACCAAAAGTTAAGGAATGTTATTAAGGGTGATATACTATACTTTGCATTTGCTAGTAGCCATGGTTAACAATTGTGCGAGTAGCCATAGTTATGACACATATGGGGACAATTATGAGGTTTTGAAACCTGGTTGAACAAGACTTTGTATCGTGGTCGAGTAAACCTTGATAAGAAGTTTATTAAAAAAGCTTTGATCTCCAAACCCTAGACAATAAGCAGAACATCCTGGACCATAAAATAGAATGTGTAGAACTGTGTTGAGGATGCAGAAATTAATGTCTGGGATTACTTAACTTGGCAAAGAAACTAAATTTTGAGTGTCCTGAAAATGAACTACCTTCGTTATAATACTAAAAAACACACTCACAGGTCAAAAAGACCCCTGTCCAGGTTAAGACCTTTCCCCTGAACATGCGTAGTAGTAGAAGCATTGTGTAAGCTGTATTATAATTGTATGTTAAACACTAACCAATCAGTATCTAATAGGCGTGTGTGGTGGTGCAATTCTCACCCCTCCCTGCCCCTCCTTGTTGGGCTGCTTGGTGCTACGTGTGATTCCACCCACATCCCCTGAGCAATACACCAATCTGTGGAGATAAGGACTGATAACGTTAAGGCGCCCCCTTAATGAACCTGGCTCCTGCCCCTCCCGATCTCTTGGAAATGGTTATAACAGCCCATCATCTCCTAAGGGCCTGGAACACCTGTGCCTGGGATGGGGTCAAATGGGAACAATAACAGAGTTGCACATTCATCAAGTTCTTGTGCAACTGCTGGAAGGCACCAGAAGGTATCTGACAAAAGTCAATTATCTTGGACCCTATAAATGGCGACCACAAGGGAGACCCTTTGAGCTCTCCTGGATCGCAGTGGGCCTGTGACCAGCATCTCCCCTGAGCTGGGACGCCTCTCAGGTACCAAAACCCTTAAGGTGTCGTCTGCTGCCAGAGCTGACGGAAGGCCAGGGCGAAGTCCCCCGCTCGAGTCTCAATTATCGCCCGTTGAGGAATGCCAAGGCATTGTGAGTATTTGCTCTAAACTTGAGAAGAGGGAAATTTTCTTTGAGCTAGCGTCTCTTTCACCCGTTCTTTCTCTGTTTATTGGTGTGTGGGTACGTACTTCATTCTACTAGATCCAAATACTTTTGTTTCTGTGTGTGTGTTTGTACATTTTGTGTTTGTATATATGTATAAATTAAGGTACCGTTAAGTAAGTTAGTGTGAATCTTGTCATTTTAGAATCTGTAAATAAGTTGCTTTTCTTTCTTTCAACATTTCTGAATTATTTTGTAATGATAAATTGCTGTTAGTTATTAATAAAGCTAGATTTCCTGCTAAATCATTACCGTGTCAATACTTTCATCCGCGACAGCGTGTTTGGAAAAGTACTAACTTCTGATTTTTGTGTATAAAAGGAGCATGAAAACCTGCTGTTGGGGTGCTTGATTTGTGGAAAACTCCACCGAGCACCCAGGCCTGAATAAATACAATATCTCTCCTGAGCGTGTTAAGATTGGTTTATTGCATGCCGGGCACGAATCTGCTTTTTGAGTAACAAGGGCAGTGTCCAAATGCCTCTTAAACACTGACAGGCTTGGGTCATTAACCACCTCTCTAGGAAGCCTGTTCCAGCGTTTGATCGCCGTCTCAGTAAAGAAATGTTTCCTAATGTCAAGTCTGAACATCCCTGATGCAGCTTTGAGCCATTCCCATGCATTCTGTCACTGAATATCAGGGAGAAGAGATCAGTATCTCCCTCTGTGCTTCCATGCACTGAAGGATTGAATATTATACAAAACAGCCAGATTCACAACCTTGCATTTTTTTCTTGTTCCATATAGGGGAACCATATTGCTAGCAGGTTTTCCATCCTATGACAAAGATCACTAAAGAGAGGAGTATACAGTAGCTACTGCACTTAATACAAGTCTCTACTAAAAAACCCCCTGGTTTTAACAAGATTCTATGAGACTGCTGCTATTTTCTGTCCTATTTCATCTTTTTTGGTTCAATACATTAATTTTCCTATTAGACTTTAAACCAAAACAAAGCCCTAGAACTGAATTTCAGATATTCTCTTAGAACACTAAACAGGGATAAGATGATATTTCTAGGGGCATCGCAACTCCATCCCAAAATACTGTTTGGGCCCTTGTAAAGCATTCAGATACATTGTACAAAGCTGGAATTAAAAAAAAAAAAAAAATCAGTTTCAATCTATCTGTTCCTATTTAAGAGATTTCTAGCGTTTTACTACTCTCAAATATTGTAATATCTTGAAGCAAGACTCCCCCAAAAAATCAGATTACAAATAAATGTATCCATTTACTTACATCAACTTTCTGAACCATTAGGAAGAAGGGTCATGTTTTTAACTACTGTTGCTCAGCCATGAAATCCAAGGCCACAAGTTGTCTTCTATAGATTAAAGAAAAACACCACAGATCATGAAACTCAAGACAAAAAAAGTAGCAATTCCTCTTATGATTGCAAGGGCAGCAAGAGTTTGATCAGCACTGAGTTCTACTGAAAGTTCCACCATCAGAAAATTTTAACATACTCTAATATCACATGAAGAAATTTAACTCAGAAGTCCCCAAACTGTATGTATGAAAGATGGTCAAAACCAAAACTGGTATACTGAACATAAATACTGTAACTATTCACCTAGTAAGGTGACCATGACTATTTCCAGACACTTCCTTTGCCTCTGTAAGCCAGTGACAGATTGCAGTTAACAAGGCACTGGAAATTATGTTCATGAAATGAAAAGTGGCCTTGCTGACATTGCATCACTATTTCTAAACAATGAGCTTGAACACCAAATAAATCTTGCAAATTGGATGAGTGCCAAAAACTAGTGATCTAATTTCATTAGGGTGGGAAAAGAATAGGAACTGGTCTTACGAGAACAGATTACCATCAAGATGAAAACATTCCATACAAAATTTTCTTTAAAACATACATTTTCCATTCTAACAGGTCACTGAAAAATCCCTCTCAAAAAATGCCAGTCTGACGTCCCTTAAATTTTAAAGTTAAAATGCACTTCTTCACTCCTCCATTTATTTTGCTGTCTTCCACTGCTCTAGTATTTTTCTTCATACAGACAAGACTAATACTTCTTAATAACTGTATTGGCTTTACATTGCAAGGTTTTGATAGCGGGGGGGCTGCAGGGGTGACATCTGTGAGAAGAGACCAGGAGGGGCTGGACACAGTTCCAGCTGGCTCCGTAACGGACACACTGCTGGCCAAAGCTGAGACAATCAGCAATGCTAGTGGTGCCTCTGTGAAAACATATTTAAGAAAGAGTAAGAAACACTGTGCAGCAGTGCGAGAGAGAGGAGTGAGGGAGGCAGTGAGAAACAATCCTGCAGACACCAAGGTCGGTGAAGAAGGAGGAGGAGGAGGAGGAGGTGCTCCAGGTGCAGGAGCAGAGAGAGATTCCCCTGCAGCCCATGGAGAGGACCACAAGGGAGCAGATATCCACACTTCAGCCAGTGAAGGACCCCACGCTGGAGCAGGTGGATATGCCCCGAAAGAAGCTACAGCCTGTAGAAAGCCCACACTGCATCAGGCTGCTGGCAGGAACTGCAGCCCATGGTGTGAGGGAGGAGCGTCAGAGTGGAACTGTTATGAACTGACTGCAATCCCCATGCCCCCTGTACCACTTGGTTAGGGAGGATGTAGAAGAGTCAGGAAAGAAAGAGTGAAGCTGAGCCAGGGAATAAGGGGGAGGGGGGGTGGGGTGGGGAGTGGGATGTGTGTGTCTTTTAGTTTTTGTCTTTGTTTCTCACCAACCTACTCTATTTTTAATTGGCAATAAATGAAATTAATTTCCCCAAGTCAAGTCTGTTTTGCCCATGACAGTAATTGGTAAGTGATCTCCCTGTCTTTATCTCAACCCACCGGCTTTTCCATGTTATTTTCTCCCCCTGTCCTGCTGAGGAGGAGTGGTAAGAGAATGGCTGGGTGGGTGTCCAGCAGCCACCCGAGGTCAACCCACCACAATAATACATTTCTGCTAGATTCTGTCACTAAAAGAAATTTTTTAGCTTTTCCTTGACCACCTCAAGAACTTAGAAAAAAATGCCCAACCTAGTTTGACTGGCTGACATTTTCATCTTCATTCATCACTGATTCAAAGTTAATAATTTTCTATACTAGATTCTTACTTTCAACTGCCTATTTTATTTACCTTTCCTAAAACCACCAAGTGCAGTTCTTTCTCCTTAATGTTTTGAACTCCTTGAAGAGAAGTGGCACTAGTTTGCCAGTGATAGTGAAAGCAAAGTTACAGGTGAAAAAGCCATTACTGAGCTAACACTCCGAAAATCAGCTGAAGTAGTAATGAGCTGTCTCAGTGGAGGAACTTGGGAAAAATAACCAGACAAGTGGACACCAGAAGGTGGAAAACCTTAAAAATCAGAGATGTTGACTACAGAAAACATTGAGCCAAGAACTTCAAAGCTCAGGATTTTTGATTTAGTCCGCAGTTCGCCATAAGAAGATAGACAAGTCAGCAGATACTTACTTTGCCTAGGTTTTATTTTCAAAATACAGCACTTCAGTAAACTAATTTTTAAAAATAAATGTTTATGCAGTTGTATTTTCTATATATAGTAAACTTTTATTTTTATCCATGCTCCATCTTTCCCTAGTCTTCCTTTAGTTTTTATGCCACCTTAAAAATGAGAAGTTGAAAGAAAATAATACAGAAATTTTGCAGCAAAGTGCATTTGGAAAATTTTATAATTGATTTAGAATGCACAATAGCCCTCAAGATAGAAGTCAGGTGGTGCTTTCACACATGTTTGAGGGGTGGAAAGGGTGGTCCTCTACAAACTATTCTATTTAGCCTCTTTCAACTCTCTAAATAAATTCCAAATTTTGTGCAAAGGAAAAAACCATTTCAAAGGTGTTCATGAACTCTTCTGGATCTTTATGACTGACTAAAGAACTCATATACTGGAGTTAATCAGGTACATAAAGATAATTTTAATTTTTAACTAGCTTTAGAAAAGTAAAAGGATCTTTACCTCACAGTATTTTAAATCATACTTTTCTCCATTTATTATTCTCTCCATCTGCCTTGCACTAGAGTACCCCAAATAAATCTATCCAATTTACACCTATGTCTAAAATATGTGAAACCTACTGTGAATTCCATTCATATTGTTATGCTCTGCCTAAACTGAAGTTTCTATTCAGTGCCATCCTGTTCTATATATGGTGATGCAATTGAATTACAAATGCAAAGTTTGTGCTTGCTTTCTTTTCAAAGCTTCACTCCTCAGTTACCAATGTCATAGAAATGGTCTGAAGAATACTATACAAGAGTGACAGTAGAACCCATGCTCACTCAGACAACCTGAATGGGGCTCAAACCTATATGACTTAAGAATGGAAGAAAGCAAACCTTCTACTGCATTTATTCATATTTCTGACTGTCATTCAACACTGAGAAAAAAGTAGATAAATGTTCACAGAGTAACTAATTTATTTTTTTTTATTATATCAAATCATAATAGGATTGTAAATGCTCAGCAGGTCCTTTTAGCCCTCAGCAAAATACATTGTTTAAAAGTCTCAATTGTGTTTAAAAAAAAGAAATAAAAGAGTACACTTCCTTGGTTGTTCCTCAGTATTTTAATTTTTAATAATGCTGAAATGCTCAGGATGATGATTCAGGACCTTATTTTAAACGATCTTCTACCAATATTTGTTTAATTTAAGGAATTTACAATACTAAAATCTGACCTAAATTCGAGATAGATAAACAATGGAAGTAAGCTAAGTAACAAGAGAGTTTATGGAATAACTGAAATGAAAGAGAAATAAATTCAAATTTAATTGCTTCATGCATTCCCCCTCTCCCCAGTCAGTCAGTTGTTGCAGGACTGAGTTAAAAGGGTAAGAGGACTCAATGGGTATTTTTATGTAATGAGACAAAATTATATATATATGTGTAAGAACCAGAGAGTGAGAGTTTATGGAAAAAGTAAAGGACAAGATGAGAGTAAGGCCAGTAAGGACAGAAATAAAGATGGGATGGAAAAATGTAGGGTTACTCAGGTAAGAGGTGAAGTTACAGGAAATAATCAGATTTTTCTTTTGAATGTCTGTAATGATATCAAGTAGCCCCTACATAGAGAAAATTTACATGATGTTCAGAAGCCTTTTTGAAGTCATATTTCAGACACTACCATGTGTTTGAAACTACCAAACTTTAATTTTTCAGTATTTGTCAAATACAATTACTGCTATTGCTGTTGAAACTACATCAAATAAATCTGAAGGATATGATAACTCTATATATCATAATGTGTGTCAGATTTCAACTTGAAATGTCTGACATTTTACTTAACTTTTACACTTGACTGAATTGTACAGCTTCTGCTGCTAGCAGGATCACATTCTCTATTAGTTATTCACATCTAGAAATTCCCTTGACATCTTTCGCAATTGAAATAGATTTTTTTTTTCAATTTTAAAATAAATCCTATAAAAGAGACCTTCTTTTTTTTTGTTAAAGTGAAAGATGAATAATTTAGGAGACAAGGAAAATTCACAATGATTTCTTAAAATCCAGTTTTCATTATTACCCTCATTTTATTCCCATGCAAAGAATTATAATTTTTCTAGTGTGTTCCTCTCCCATCCTTTATAATCCACAAATGTGGGAATTAAGAACTGGTAGTTAGCAAAATGTAAACTGATCTTGAGGTTAGAAGAATGATTGTGGGAAACTGAAGCAGCATTCGGAACACTGTGTTGTGAGCTTCAGAAACAGCAGGTCAGAATTGTAATAAAACATATATGGTATTTGTTATTCAAATCTCAAGGGGAAAAAGAAGTTGTAGTCAGGATGTTGTGGCCGAACAGTTTTGTAATTCTCTTATGTAAATAAGAAATAAGATATATGTATATAGTTTCTATTGTTAAAATCAGTTGTTAGAAGGGAGCTAAAATGGCCCCCATCTTCAAGCCACTACAAAAACCCCTGTGCTGAGTCATCCCCCCTTCTGTGAGGGAAACCTGAGAAAAGCCCGCGAAAACCGAAAACCGGAGAAAAGCCCGGGAAACTTGTTTACCCCTTTGCAGACCCCTCAGGGTACGCCCATCATGAATATGGATGAAGCCTACACTAGAAAGGGACTCGGTTCTGTCCTGTAAGGTGTGTGTCCTGGTAGAGCAGAGACTCCCGGCACACCCAGCGCTGTTTTGCTCACTCGCCGCTTGCTAATAAAATTTTATTCATCGCTAAAAATTGAGAAGTGGTTATTTCCCACTAAATTACAATTAATCAATAACAGGAACACCACCTGCAGAATGCATGGCGACTGTGTGAGCAGTAAACAGATAAAACCTGAAGGTCAGTAGGATGTAGAAGTAAAAACAAACCTATGTAAACAAGTGGGAATAAATTGAGAGATTGCACACAGTGCGGTGGCATTTGCTCTTGGCAATGCTCCCCCTTCAACAAACCTGAGTGAGTTTGTCATGATTCAGCACATCGCCCCGGTCCCAGCTGGTCTGAGACCAACACACAAATACCATAACTTCTCAAAGTACTTCTCAAAAATTTAGAAATAGTCAAAACAATACCATTACTGTGGAATCGCTGGAGAACAACGAACAGGTTGTGAGTGATCCAGGCCGAGGGGCCTCACTGTAACAGCAAGCTGCAGCTGTGTTCAAGGACATAAACAAGGCCCAGACGGCCTGAGAAACTACATTCCTGCCCAAGAGATAAAGATGTTGGAATGTCGAAAACAGGGGGTCTACCTGGGGGGAGAGCAGCGCGTGGACACCACACTGGGACCAATCATAGAGGGCAGAAGGGCGCGTGAACAAGTAGCTTTAGCCTATTAGCAATAAGATAGCGGTGCGTGAAGCTTGTGATAGAGTATAAATTGCTGTGTAGCCTTTAATAAAGTGGCATCAACTTGATCACATTGGTCGTCTAAGTTGTGTCCAGAACTTCCGCGTCAGCAAGTGGCGCCCGAACAGGGACCTGCAAGAGCCTCATCGAAAATACGTGAGACTTAAACCCTGGGGAATCGGGACCCTCCCGTCGGTGCCCTCCCGAGCAAGAGAAGACGGCCCAGAGGGGGCAGAAGCAGCCGTAGCAGGCGCTGCCCCGGCGCCTGGGAAGACGCGCGCGCAATCGTCGGGAATCTCGCCCTGATCAGGTGAGCGGCTGGGGAGGAGATGGGGTCCGCGCTGGGTAAAGAAGAAGCAGCAGTGGTTAAGCTCCTCCAACATATACTCTCTAAGAGAGGAGTATCTTATGATGAGGGGAACCTGAGGAGGGTGCTGTTGTGGGCTCGGCAGCACGGACTAATCCCCTCAGAGACCGCAGCCTTTGAACCTGCTACTTGGGAAAAGATCGGCGCGGCACTGTGGGACGGCATTAGCTCAGGCTCTAAAGACAGTGGGAAACTCTCCACTGTGTGGAGATTGGTCCTAGACACTCTGACAGAACTGAAAGCGGAACGGCAGACCCCCGCCTCCGCTTTCGCTGCCTGGTCAGCAGAGGCCGAACGCGCTGGCGCTCAGGATTCCGCCACTGCTGGGACGTTCGCGGGATCCCTGTTCCCCAAGGCGGCTCCTAAAAGGAGGGACGGGGACGCTGCACGCGCAGCACCCGTGCGGCAGGGAAGGCAAGAGCAAAAATCAACAGATTCACCACCGCTTGAGTCCCCTTCAAGCTCAAAGGAACAATCCCCGGAGCGCCCCGCCCCGCCCCCGCCGCCCCCCGCCCGACCCCCCCGCCGCCGCCGCCTCGCCAGAGGAAGGCGCCGACCCAGCCCTGCCCCCGTCCTCGCCCCCGACACCCCGGTCGGTGCAGGAACAATCTCGTTATGGTTTACAAGATCCACACTTGCGAGACCTAACGAGAAAACTAGAGCAACTTGAAATCCGAATGGAGGAAGCGGCTCGGCCTATTCCTACGGCACCGCCACCACCCCCTCTTCCTTTTAACCCCTTTTTTCCCGACACGGGGGGGGGTGCTCAGAGGGAAACGGTGGCAATCGGGCCGCTGCCATCGTCGGCTCAAATGGGAGGGGGGGCACTGGGAGGCGCGGGTGGTAATGGTAATCCAGCACATCGATGGCGGGGAGTTATTCGGGATGCGATAATTGAGGGGCAGTTTAACGAGCTGGGACCAATGGCGTTCCTGGTAACAGTAACCCCACAAGGCAAGGAGTGGGAGGCCTGAGACTGGAAAATGATTAAGGAGGCCAAATTAGCAGTAACACAATATGGGTTAAAATCACCATATACTAATTCAGTAATTCAGCATATCTTTACAGCACATTTATTAACTCCGTATGACATACGCATGATTATACAAACCTTACTAACAGCTTCCCAACAATTGCAATTTTTCCAACGTTGGCAAGTGGCCTGCGAGGCTGCGGCAGCCACACCCCGTCAGCAAGGAGATCCTCTGTATGGGGTGCAAGCTCAGATGCTGATGGGCGCAGGCCCTTTTGCTAGCCCAGACTGGCAAGCAGGGTTTCAACCAGAAGTGTTACACTTAACCCAAGAATTAGCCCTAAAAACGGTTTTAGCTGTACACGATGAAAAAGCGGCGCCAGCATTTACAGGAGTAAGACAGGGGCCCACGGAGCCCTATCCTAAATTTATTGACAGACTACATGCTGCTATTAATGGTAATCCTGACTGAAATGATGAAATGAAAGTTAAATTCCTTGATATGCTTGCTTATGATAATGCTAATGAGAAAACTAAGAAACTCTTAAGTCTCTTACCCGCCTGCGGCCGAGCCCGGCACCGCGCTCTTGGCTCTCCCCCCCCCCCGCCCCCCCCCGCCAAAAGCGGCAGTTTTTACAGAAGCTGCTGACACTGGGATGCAGCGCCCCTTGTCTGCCAACACCACATAATCAACAAGCAATGGCTTTATATATTCTTAACGCTGTTTTGATGTTTGTAGTGTTTGTCATTTTATGTTGTGTGAGTAATAAGTGTAAGAGGCCTCTTTGTCTGATTGTTCTGCGGGGGTGAGACGCAGCCCAGCAGCAGCTGCGGAGTGTGGAGTTCTCTGACTGAGCACCTTAGTGCCCGCTGGGTCACTGGTGCTGCCTGTTTGTTCGGGCTCAGTGTTTGAAGTGTCATAGGTGAGATATCTCCTCTAGCGGGAGGCAGTAATTCTGTGTTAATTGTTGTCTTGAATCTAGGTGCATACTCTGCAGGGAGAGTGCACCCTTGTACCATCTATCTCAGAAGGGTATTGTCATAAAAATCATCTACAATGTTACAGGGGTTGTTCATTTTCCCAGAGGTCATATATGCATGTTCAGTAACAAAAGGGTCAAAAATTACTCAGCTTGTTTATTTTACTGCGGCTCCCCCTTATAGTGTGCCGAGAAGCTGGGGTGACTCAGGATTTGGATCAGCAGGTACTCCTCAAATATTTTGAGCTCAGACAGTGAGACAAAGTCGACCTCTGATAAAATGTGCCCTCACTAAAGCAGAAGAATCTGTTGAACTGACAGGCATTTTACATACTGGTGCGGATGTGACTGTAATATCTGTGAGCGGGTTGGCTGTTAGCTCGGGTAACTCGAGTGCTTTTCAGCAAAGATCTCATTCGTGTAAGGGGCCCAGAAAACTGGGTAGCAAATATTCCTCCATTTATATTGGAAACCCCTAGTACATCATGGGGTCGTGACTGTATGGCTCGATGGGGAACTCAAATGGGATCAAATTTGTCTTAATTGCCACTGCAGCACAACTCACCCCTAAACCCACCCTGAAACTAACCTGGAAAACAGAATCACCTGTGTGGGTGGGTCAGTGGCCTTTGCCAAGGGAAAAGTTGTGCCACCTTAATGACTTAGTTCAGGAACAATTAAGTGCAGGACATCTCGTACCTACCACCAGTCCTTGGAACTCCCTGGTGTTTGTTATTTTAAAGAAAAGTGGTAAATGGTGACTTTTACATGATCTCCGACACATTAATGATGCCATGGAGGATATGGGTACGTTACAGCCAGGAATGCCCTCCCCAACAATGATTCCCTGAAACTGGCATCTTGTGATAGTGTATAAATTGCTGTGTAGCCTTTAATAACGTGTCATCAACTTGATCACATTGATCGTCTAAGTTGTGTCCGGAACTTCCGCATCAGCACATTGCCACATAAATGCGATAATTAAATCTCTCCCTTACTATGTATTTTAAAGACAAAAAACAGTCCAGCAAGCTACATAACATAGCTGCAGTTTCACCTCTGGAAAAAAAGGGTCCAAAGATACTTCAAATCAGAGATGATATAGTTGATTCACATCAAAGAAGATTTTTTAAATTTTTTATTTATTATTGTGGTGGTTTGACCTTGGCTAAATGCCAGGTACCCATCAAGTCGCTCTATCACTTCCCCCCCCTTCCCCTTTTTTTCTCAACAGGGCAAAGAGGGGAAAGAAAATAAGATAGGAAAAAAAAACCAACCCTTGTGGGTAAAACAAAAGCAGTTTTAATATAAGCAAAGCGAAGCAAAGGTCCGCGCACAGAAGCAAAAAAAAGAAAACAGATTTATTCTCTACTTCCCATGAACAGGCGATGTCGGGCCTTCTCAGGAAGCAGGGCTCCCATACGCGTAGTGTATTGGAGACTGGCTAGATATCAGTCTGCTGGTGGGAGGTGGTGAGTGATTGTCTTTGTCTCACTTGTAGTTTTTTTTTTCCCATTTCCTTCACTTATTAAACTGTCTTCATATTGACCCATTAGTTTTTTCTCGCTTTTGCTCTTTCAATTCTCTCCCCTATTCTGCTGGCGGGGTGAGTGAGCGAGTGGCAGGTGGGCGTTTAATTGCTGGCCAGCATCAATCCACCACACACTGTAATGAAGTAAGATTTTTTTTTATTGGAAAGAACAGACAAAATTTGTTTTGATGACTTGAGTGAAGTCTTTCAAATTGAAATGGCTTCAGGAACAAAACAAAAGAGGTGTGAAAGCTCCAAGTATGCAGAGTAGTAGCTACTGTTTTAATCTAGTTGGGTCAATTTATCTGCTGATGTGAGACTATTCATTTCAATTAAGATTTTTATTATTTTACTTTGTCCTTTTATTTGGAAATATAATTGTTGATATATAGCAATATCTCAGATCTATACATAAAATTCACACCAAAAACATTTCCATAACACAAGTTATTTTTTATATATACCTGTCTTTCCCACTTCCTATTGGCACAGGATATTTTTCCTTCTTTAACCAATTGTACCCCTCTTTATTAACAAAGTAAGTGTAAGCATGCTTGCAAGCATTTTTATTTTCTCATAACATATCTATTACTGAATGGTATCCAAATAAGATATTAACTAAATAAAAGCAAATTTGCCAGCAGTGTCCTCTATCTATTGCAGGCATAGTATGACATTCATAGTGACAGACTAGACATAAACAAAATGAATTATGACTTGAGATAGTTTTAAAATGTCACTATGAAGAAAAAGGAAGTATGATATAATAGCTAAGAAGAAACTTGTCACTGTAAAACATTTCCTGTGCAAGTTAAGAGATACCAGAAAGTACATTCTGTTAATGAAAGATGTTTGCTTTTTTACTTCAGTTTGGGAAATGACGACAGGGAGAGTGCAAGAGACACTTCTTACATGAAGCTGACTTCTGTACCTGCTGCAGCTTTATACAGAAAACAAATTTTTTAAATGGCTAAGCAACCAAAAAAAAAGCTCCTCATCTCTATTTTGCAAACAACAGCTTTGAGAAAAGTGATACAGAGAAATGATTACTTGTTTTAAGACTTATTTACTTATTTACTTATAGAAAACTGCTTAGCAACTTATTTACTTACTTCTAGCAAGTTATAGTATTACTTAGAGTATTTCTGAATATTGCTAAGAATCCTGCTTGCCCAGACTGTTCTGTGGAATTTTACCAAGGACTGCTGTGTCCATCAAAACAAAGCAGTTTACTGTGAAAATCTACCAAGAACTGCAGTGTTCAGCAAAATATCATGTGTTTGTCCTTGAGGAACAGATGTGCTCTAACTAGTTGGGCCTCGGTAATGAGTAAAGATAGCCATATACAGATTGTAGAAGTTCCATTGGTTCTCTTAGATAAGATAGGATGAGTAAACCAGCTGAAAGACATTTTTGTTGTTCAAGAAATTGGCCAAGAGAATCTGTGCATGCTCCGGGGAAGAAAACAAGGTGAGAAAGACTGTGAGCCTTCCTCCCAAAGCCCCCCGAAGACGCCCCCCAGGAGGCAATGCGCAGGTGCAAAGAGAACATAAACTGCTGACACCAGCCTCTAGCACTAACCCAGCCTTACTCATGCATATGTATGTTTGTGTTATGTAATCCAATGAATATGTATATCCACACTTTATAAGTTTTTGGTAAAATGTGCTGGGGGTGTGCAAGCTTTGTGGAGAAATCCCCTTGCACCCTGGCGCCGGAGTAAACATACCTGCGGTATAACTCTATTCGAGTTGTAGAGTCTGTTTCCCGCAAATCACTTGGCAGCCCAGATGGGACCCTCTCTGTCCGGCTGCAGGACCGCCTGAGAGGGGGACGCTCCAGGCGCGCCCCAAGGTTTCTTTCTTGGAGAACCTCCCTTACTCTCCCAATCTCAGCAGGGGCAGACAAGGACCATCTATCGGCGGATCAGGTATGTTGGAGAAGGGACAGACCTGTAAGTCGTGAGGAGATGTCCTACGCAAGGTAAAGAGCCTTTGTGCTTGCCCCTGGGGTTGGGGTTCAAGTCCACAAGTGGTGGTGGGCTCGTGGCTGGCAGGGTGGTTTTGACACTCTGGCCACATTGGAACCCTAGGTCGACTTGGGTACTCCTAGTATAGGGGTACGGGAGTGGTGTGAGTTGTGTGAGTGGGGTGGCATTGCCATTGCTACCATCAAGTGTAAAATCCGGTACCGTTTATAATAACTTAGTCGATATCCATCAGGTGTGGATTTGTGGTAAATGATAAATGGCAAACGGCTCATGGTATATGATTTATGCTTTTGGCTTTGATTTATGACTTTTATGATTTAGCAATTGTTGTAATTGGTGTTTTGATGTTTGTAGTGTTTGTCATTTGGTGTTGTGTGAGTAATAAGTGTAAGGGCCCCTTTGTGTGGGTGTGTGACTGTTCTGCGGGTGTGAGGCGCAGCCCAGCTGCAGCTGCGGAGTGCGGAGTTCTCTGACCCGCAGTTCCGTTATCCCGCGAGGGAAGCGGCCGGAGAGGAACGAAGCGCAGGGCAGACTCTGTACCAGTGGGGGGGTAGTGCAGGACCAGTGAACATTCCTTAGGACAGAGCGCCCTAGTGCCCGCCCGCTGGGTCACTGGTGCTGCCTGTTTGTTCGGGCTCAGTGTTTGAAGTGTCATAGGTGAGATATCTCCTCTAGCGGGAGGCAGTAATTCTGTGTTAATTGTTGTCTTGAATTTAGGTGCGTACTCTGTGGGGAGAGTGCACCCTTGTACCATCTGCCTGAGGGGGTATTGTCAGCTTAATCAGGTAGCGTTTTAAGGTAAAGTAGATGAGATGGGCAGCGGCCAGAGTGGGGGAATAGTCAAAAAGAGTCCCCTAGGCTGTATTTTAAAACGCTAGAAGAAGATAGGGGGACCTCCAGGCGCAAGTGGGAATAAAAAGACACCAATGAAATATTGCAATCAGTGGTGGCCCCTATATAAATTGGATGAGGGGAAAAATGGCCCCTTGTGGGGATTCTAAAGAATTTCCTGCGAGGAAATCGGCATGTGAGCAATCCTGCATATGAGCAAGGCTGGTAAAGCCTCAGCATCGGCAAGGATGTGACGAAATGACCCTGGAAGAATGAGGAAGAACCCAGGAAGTTAAACAACTTCAGGGTGTTGGTCTGGGCAGAGAAGAAGATTGTACAGTGTCGATGTGGCAGTTCTCATCCAATCAGAAGAGAGCTTAAGGAGCATGTGCAAAGCTAACTGTCCAATCAGAAAGAATCATACCATGTGATTGTATCATGTGATTTTCACCTGCATTATAAAAGGCTTGTTCCACCATAATAAAATTGGCATTGCATAATCACAGTGTGATTGTCCGCATGTCCGTTACTCCCACAGCCCCTTAATGGGTCCTTGAATTATAACACCCTGCTACAAGTGATGCTGTTTTAAGGAGGGATGAAGTCTCCTATGCAGACATGGTTTTCACCCTCCGAGACCATCCTGAATATCAAACAGACTGTGGCCTGGCACCCCCACGAGATCCACTAGTGCTGGCACCGGAAAAAGAAAATAAGAAGGAAGGGAAAGAGAAAGGGGCCAAAATAAAGGATTTACCAGAGTACTATAAACCACTGGTAGGAAGCCGGCAGGAGGAGACTGAAAGTTTGGAGGAGCCAGAGCCAGGCTCCCCGCCTCACAGCCCGTATCAGAGATGGGGACGGGAGAAGCGAGCGATGGTGCCGGCTGCTCTGAGAGAGGCCGTAGGGCCGGATGGGGGGGGCCTGTCAGAATAAAAGTGCCGTTCACTGTCTTTGATCTCGAAACTTGGAGAAGTGCAGCGAAGGGGTATCGAAGCGACTCTGTTGGGGTGACCAAGCATTTTCAGTTTCTAATAAAACACCCGCGCTGGGACCCCAACAGAGGAGCCCATATGAGATTGCTAAATGCATATAGAGATTGGATTGTAAGCGGCATGGAGCGGGCTGTACCGAAAGCCATTAACTGTGCGGCCCTATACGCAGGGACCTAAAGATACTCCATCAGAATTCCTGGAGAAGCTGCGGGATACCATGAGGCGACACACCCTTAGATCCAGGATCAGAGGTGGGAACACAACAGTTAGTGTCATTATTTATAGGGCAACCAGCATGTGACATTCAAAAGAAGCTGCAGAAGCTGAAACTGTTAGAGAGTAGGAATTTGGAGACCTTGTTGTGGATAGAGAGCATATAGCAATAAGAGAGGAGGAGATCTGCATCCTGTTGTAGCAAACCCATATACACTATTAATTAGATTAGTACCAGAATTGGCTCGGTTTACCGTACTGGACCTAAAAGACGCCTTCTTTTACTTGCCTTTGAGCTCTGAAAGTCAGCTATTGTTTGCATTTGAATGGGAAAACCCAGAGTCCGGAAGGAAGATGCAATTAACATGGACTGTGCTACCCCAGGGGTTTAAAAATAGCCCCACTCTTTTTGGAAACCAACTAGCTAAAGATCTGGAGCAATGGGAGCGACCACATGGAATCAGGGAAATTCTGCAGTATGTAGATGATTTATTAATAGCCACAGAGACTAAAGAAATGTGCATAACATGGACTATTAGTTTATCAAATTTTTGGGGACTTAATGGTTATCGAGTCTCTCCACAGAAAGCTCCAGTATCTCAGCAGCAAGTAACCTACCTGGGATACGAGGTCACACCTGGTCAACGGACCCTAGAACTGCAAGGAAGGAGGCCATCTGTCAGACCCCTCTGCCACAGACAGCTAAAGAGCTCCACACGTTCCTACAAATGACCAGATGGTGTCGCCCGTGAATATATAACTACGGACTCATGGTAAAACCCCTTTATGAACTATTAAAATCAAATCTGAAAACCCTCACTGGGAATGGAGAGGCGGACAGAGCATTCCATCAGCTGAAAAGGAAGCTGATGGATGCCCCTGCTCTGGGTTTACCAGACATCATGAAGCCTTTCTGGTTATCCTCCCATGAGAAACAGGGAATAGCCCTAGGGGTCCTGGCCCAAAATTTGGGACCAGATAGAAGGGCAGTGGCATACTTCTCTAAACAACTTGATGAAGTAAGCAAGGGATGGCCTAATTGCCTGAGGGCAGTAGCAGCAGTAGTTTTAAACATCCAGGAAGCACAAAAATTCACATTGGGTCAGAAAATCACAGTATTAGTATCCCACACAGTGTCTGCAGTACTCAACATGAAAGGAGGACACTGGCTTTCACCTCAAAGGTACCTGAAATACCAAGCCCTCCTAGTGGAACAGGATGATATAGAAATAGAGGTTACTAATATTGTCAACCCAGCTTCTTTTCTCAGTGGAAACACAGGAGAACCAGTGACACACGACTACCTGAAAACGATTGTAGCAGTTTATTCCAGCTGGCCAGACCTCAAGGAGGAACCATTAGAGGACGCTGATGAATCCTGGTATACAGATGGGAGCAGTTTTGTTCAACAAGGTATCTGCAAGGCAGGATACGCGGTGACCACCAAAGATCAGGTAATAGAATCTAAAGCTCTTCCTCCAAATACCTCAGCCCAAAAGGCAGAAATAATAGCTCTAACTTGGGCACTGGAGATGGCCAAGGGTATGAAAATTAATATATGGACGGACTCTAAATACACTTTCAAAGTGGTCCATGCTCATGGGGCAGTGTGGAAAGAGAGAGGACTCCTGTCTGTACAGGGAAAACATAAAGCATGCCAAAGAAATACTCAAACTCCTGGAAGCAGTGCAACTACCTGAAAAGGTGGCCGTAATGCATTGTAAGGCTCACCAGAGAGGAAGTTCCACCCATGAACTTGGCAACGCTATGGCAGATCATGAGGCCAAAAGAGTGGCTAAAGAAGGTAAAGCAGAAGTGCAGTCTTTGGTTCCAGACGGTAAAATACAAATTGATTTTTCTGAACTCCCAAGAAAAGGGGGGTTTCAGTACCTTTTGGCCTTGACAGATACCTTTTCCAGGTGGCCAGAAGCATTCCCTTGCTGAACTAATAAAGCCAGAGAAGTAACTAAGGTATTGTTACAAGAAATAATACCAAGGTTTGGGGTTCCAGCAACAATATCCTCAGATCGGGGATCACATTTTGTGGCAAAAATTGTCCAGCAGGTTAGTAAACTTTTAGGAATAGACTGGCAATTACATAATTACATACCCTGTATAATCCACAAGCCAGTGGTCAAGTAGAAAAAATGAATCATCTAATCAAACAACAAATAGTAAAACTAGGCCAGGAAGCTGGATTGTCCTGGCCCCAAGCATTGCCCTTAGGCCTTCTAAGCATCAGAACCAAACCCAGAACTAAGGGGGGATTAAGTCCTTTTGAAATAGTATATGGGAGACCTTATACGATACAAGCAGGAACATCAACCCAGGTTGGAGATGAAATACTAACAGATTATGTTATAAGCCTACAAAAGCAGCTGCGAGAAATAGAGAAACTGGTCCTGGGGACCAGGGCTCGAGGTCTGGACGGGCCTGTACACAACATTGAACCTGGTGATTATGTATATATCAGATCTTTTTCAGATTCACCTCTGGAACCAAAATGGGAAGGTCCGTTTCAGGTGTTGTTAACTTCCCATACAGCAATCAAGATTAAAGAACAGACATCGTGGATACACCACACCAGGGTGAAGAAGGCCCTAAGCCAAAATGGGAATTGACACCTGTGGGACCACTAAAGCTTTGCATCCAAAAATGGTGATATGGGCATGGGGGCTTATAATTTTGCTGAACTGTAATTTAACAAGTGCTTGGGAATGGCCTTGGACAGATGCTTATTTTGGACATACAGGCATTATGGGAAAGAATTTATTGGGGATGAATTTGGCAACCGTTATAATATATGACAACGTGACATTTCAACCAGACAAATGGGAAAAGACGAATTCGATCCATACCTGGACAGTTAAAAGAGGAAAAGAGGTACAGATTGGTTGTAGAATCTTCAATGCGAGTGATGTAAAAGATCCGCCTCCCCTGACTCAAATTACTGTCAAGAAAATTTCCAATGGGAGAATGGGATCCAGAATAGGCCAAACCCATTGTGTGGCTGAGGTTTGTTGGTATGTATTTACTGCAATCCAACCAGTATCCATTATTTGTTTAGGAGGAACCAAACTAGGGGACCGAGCAGTATCTTTCAAATTCAGATTAAATATAACACAGGAGGAAACCACAACCACTCCTGTTTATGCTATTCCAACTCAGGTTACTAATTCAAACCACATAGAACTTAAACGATTGAGAGTACCATATGTGTATCCGATAGGCCCATATGTAATTGTCCTGGTTTAACCAGGATAGGGTTAAGTTTCCCCAGCAGTGGGGGGGAGCTCTAGCCGGGTTATTCAGATACCATGTGGACGTCACATCCTGGCAGGTCACATTTTTTCCTGGCGCGGAGCGCGGTGCACTCGTGGTTTTGTACATCGTGCTTCAAACTGCTGTATTTGGTAGCTATTTTGCTCTGTTAATTGCTATCACTATTACTGTTATTGTTGGTTGTGTTGCTATTGCACTGTTGTATTAAACCTCTCCTTATTTCAGTCTTGGGGCTTTGTATTTCACTCCCTTTGTGGGGGAGGGGCAGCGGCCGCGTGGTCTCAGACCCCGGCAGGGGCTAAACCACCACAACTTTGGCGCCCAACGTGGGGCTGGAGAAGACTGAAATAAGACAAAAGGAGAAGTGTTAGAGCAATCTGTTAGGTGTAATTTTTTTCTGGTTTTACTTGTATTGTTTGATAAGCGTTTACAATGCTGGCCAATTTGCTTGCGTGGTGGGGCTGGATTAATCCTTATATCCCCTGTGTGTTCCCAGTGCTGGTGTTTGTTCTCGGTGGAAAATGTATCAAGGGACTTGTTTTGCTCTACTGGTTACTGTCTGCTTATAATGGGCTCATTTCGCTGCTTGTGGGGGTGCACCGCTACCTGTTTGCTGCCTGGTCTTTTGTTTGGGGTCTCACCCCCTCTATGGGTGAGCCAGGGGAGGAGATTCTCTCAGTTTTTGAGAGTTTCAGCTATCCCTGGAGCCTCCTGGCCACTGTGTTCGCGGCACAATGCTTTCTAAATGTCTGCCTGATCCTGTTTTGGGCCATGCGGTACTTCTCCAACAATAGCACCACCCGGAAACCTGCCCCGGGGGCAGAGAGTTATAAATGGCAAGGTGTGTGGGAGAAGATGGGCAAGTGCCTGAGTCAGTGGTCACCCCCAATGCTTTGGGATCTCACTGTCGAACAAGTGCAGAGTCCTGACAAACTGGTGGAGCATTTGGAAAAGGTGTGCTGCCAATCTGACAAATCCCGGGAGACACAAATCCTTGCGATGTGCTGGGGGCTTGCCCATGCTTACCGTGTCATCTTTAACACTGTTCACTGCCCCCAAGGGGGCGAAAGAGCTGCAGGGTCTGAAAGTGAACCTGCTGGTGCAGCAGCTGGGCCAGGGGGACAGGCAGCGCCAGTACCGGTCGCCTCCACCAGCACAGCAGCTGAGCCGAAGGGACAAGCAGTGCCAGTATCAGTTGCCCCGATACGAAAAACCAAATATACCAAAAAATCCCCTCGCAGTGCACAGGGTGATAATGAACCAGGCCCATCACGAGAGCAGGAGGAAGAGCCGGAGGTAATCATCCGATCTCTATCCCTCAGTGAGTTGCGAGATATGCGGAAGGATTACAGCCGCATTGCAGGCGAGCAAATTTGCACCTGGTTGCTCCGGTGCTGGGATACTGGAGCTGCTGGTTTGGAATTGGAGGGGAGAGAGGCCAAGCAGGTGGGACATTTGGCCAAGCAGGTTGGTATTGACAAGGCAATAGGGAAACAGGCTCAAACCCTCAGCCTTTGGAAGCGACTCCTGCTCGCTGTGAGGGAGAGGTACAAGGATGATGCTCTATGTCGGTTAGGCAAGTGGACCGACATGGAGAAAGGCATCCAAAACCTCAGGGAAATGGCTGTGTTTGATATGATCTGTGGTGGTCTGAATGATGAGCAGTCACCATTGGATCCAGATCTGGTCCCCTGCACACAGCTGATGTGGCGGAAGTTCCTGCAAAGTGGACCAGAGGCACATTCCAAAGCATTAGCAGCAGCATCCTGGTGGCGAGACAATCAGACAGTGGATGAAGTGACTATGCAGCTCCGGCAATATGAGGGAAGTCTCCCTTCTTCCCAACATGCCTGGGTTTCAGCCGTAGAGGAACTGTCTCAGAGGCTCCAAAAAATGGAACAGGACATGTCCTATGTTTCACCTGCACAGGCCGATGTCTCAGCCATTAGAAGCAGGCATTTCCCCACCCAAGAGAAGGGCGGTAGAAGGTACACACCACGGGGCACCCTGTGGTTCTTCCTCCGCGACAATGGGGAGAACATGAGAAGGTGGCATGGGCAGCCCACTTCCGCCCTAGCTGCACGAGTACAGCAACTGAAAGGGAAGACCACCATGAAAGGGGAGTCTTCCAAGAGAGACGCAGCTCCAGTGTCTAGTCAGAAATCCCCCAGACAGAATAGAATGGCCAGCAGTATGCTTGACCCTCTTGAGGGGACCAGTAAGTCATTCCTGCAGGAGTCACTCTTAGATCAAGTGAGTGATGGTGAGCAGGATTAGAGGGGCCCTGCCTCCAGCCAGGTGGAGGAAAGGGATAATCGGATTTACTGGAAGGTGTGGATCCCATGGCCTGGCACATCAGAACCACAAGAATACAAGGCCTTGGTAGACACTGGCGCACAGTGCACTCTGATGCCATCAAGCCACAGTGGGGTTGAATCCATCTGCATCTCTGGAGTGACAGGGGGGTCCCAACAGCTAACCCTATTAGAGGCTGAAGTGAGCTTAACTGGGAAGGACTGGCATAAGCACCCCATTGTGACTGGCCCAGATGCCCCGTGCATCCTAGGTATAGACTATCTCAGGAGAGGGTACTTTAAAGACCCAAAAGGGTACCGGTGGGCCTTTGGTATAGCTGCCCTGGAGGAGGTTGAGCAATTGTCCACTTTACCCGGCCTCTCAGAGGACCCCTCGGTGGTGGGGTCGCTTCAGGTCGAAGAGCAGCGAGTGCCAATTGCTACCAAGACGGTGCACCGGCGGCAGTACCGTACTAACCGAGATTCCCTGGTCCCCATCCATCAGCTGATCCATCGACTAGAAAGCCAGGAGGTGATCAGCAAGACTCACTCACCTTTCAACAGCCCTATATGGCCAGTGAGAAAACCTAATGGCTAATGGAGACTGACCGTGGACTACCGTGGCCTGAATGAAGTTACGCCAGCGATGAGTGCTGCAGTGCCGGACATGCTAGAGCTCCAGTATGAGCTGGAGTCGAAGGCAGCCAAGTGGTACGCCACGATTGACATTGCTAACGCGTTCTTCTCCATTCCAATAGCACCAGAGTGCAGGTCACAATTTGCATTCACTTGGAGGGGTATCCAGTACACCTGGAATCGATTGCCCCAGGGGTGGAACCACAGCTCCACCATTTGCCATAGACTGGTCCATACTGCACTGGAGAAAGGTGGGGCTCCAGAACACCTGCAGTTCATTGATGATATCATTGTATGGGGGGACACAGCTGAGGAAGTCTTTGAGAAAGGAAAGAAGGTAATTGAAATCCTCCTGAAGGCTGGTTTTGCCATCAAGTGACAGAAAGTTAAGGGGCCTGGAAGGGAGATTCAGTTCCTAGGAATAAAATGGCAAGATGGGCGTCGCCACATCCCAATGGAGGTGATAAACAAGATAACAGCCATGGCCCCACCAACCACCAAAAAGGAGACTCAGTCTTTCCTGGGCGCTGTGGGGTTCTGGAGGATGCACATCCCAAACTACAGCCTGATTGTGAGCCCTCTCTACCACGTAACCCGCAAGAGGAACGATTTTAAATGGGGCCCAGAGCAACAACAAGCCTTTGAACAAATTAAGCAGGAGATTACCCAGGCAGTGGCTCTCGGGCCAGTCCGGACAGGGCAGGAAATTAAGAACGTGCTCTACACCGCAGCCGGGGAGAATGGCCCTTCCTGGAGCCTTTGGCAGAGAGCAGATGGGGAATCCCGAGGCCGACCTCTAGGCTTTTGGAGCCGGGGATACAAAGGCTCTGAAGCTAACTATACCCTGACTGAGAAGGAGATACTGGCAGCGTATGAAGGAATTCGAGCTGCCTCAGAAGTGGTCGGCACTGAGACACAGCTCCTCCTGGCACCTCGACTGCCGGTGCTGGGATGGATGTTCAAAGGAAAGGCTCCCTCCACACATCATGCAACAGATGCCACGTGGAGTAAATGGGTTGCGTTGATAACACAACGGGCTCGAATAGGGAACCGCGACCCCCCAGGATTAGTGGAAATGATCATGAACTGGCCAGAGAGCAAGGATGCTGGGATGTCACCAGAACAAGAGGTGAAACGTGCTGAGGAGGCCCCACCATATAACGAGCTGCCAGAGGAAGAAAAACAATATGCCCTGTTCACTGATGGGTCTTGTCGCATTGTGGGAAAACATCGACGATGGAAGGCTGCAGTGTGGAATCCCACACGAGAAACCACTGAAGCTGTTGAGGGACAAGGTGAATCGAGCCAGTTTGCAGAGGTGAAAGCCATCCAATTGGCTTTGGAGATTGCTGAGCGAGAAAAGTGGCCGAGGCTCTATATCTACACTGACTCGTGGGTGATGGCAAGTGCCCTGTGGATGTGGTTGCAGCAATGGAAACAGAACAACTGGCAACGCAAGGGCAAACCCATCTGGGCCGCTGAAGTATGGCAGGACATTGCAGCCCGGGTGGAGAACCTCGTTGTGAAGGTGCGCCATGTGGACGCCCATATACCCAAGAGTCGAGCCACTGATGAACATCAGCATAACCAGCAGGCAGACCAAGCTGCTAAGATTGAGGTGGCTCAGGTGGACTTGGACTGGCAGCGTAAAGGTGAACTGTTCATAGCCCGGTGGGCCCATGAGACCTCGGGCCACCAAGGCAGAGATGCAACATATAGGTGGGCTCGAGATCGAGGGGTGGACCTCACCATTGACACCATCGCAGAGATCATCCACGGATGTGAGATATGTGCTGCAATCAAACAAGCCAAACGGGTGAAGCCCCAGCAGAATGAAGATCGATGGATTAAATATAAATATGGAGAGGCCTGGCAGATCGACTACATCACACTGCCACAGACCCGCCAAGGCAAGCGCCACGTGCTCACAATGGTGGAAGCAACCACTGGGTGGCTCGAAACTTATCCAGTGTCCCACGCCACCGCCCGAAATACCATCCTGGGCCTTGAAGACCGAGTCCTGTGGCGACACGGCACCCCAGAGAGGATTGAGTCGGACAACGGGACTCACTTCCGAAATAACCTCATAGATGCCTGGGCAGAAGAACACGGCATCGAGTGGGTCTACCACATCCCCTACCACGCACCAGCCTCCGGGAAGATCGAGCGCTACAATGGACTGTTAAAAACTACATTGAGAGCAATGGGGGGTGGAACCTTCAAACACTGGGACACACATCTGACAAAGGCCACTTGGTTAGTCAACACAAGAGGATCTGCCAATCGAGCTGGCCCGGCTCAGTCAAAACTTCCACGTGTTGTGGACGGGGATAAAGTCCCTGTGGTGCGCATGAGGGACCTGCTGGGAAAAATGGTCTGGGTTAGTCCTGCACCGGGCAAAGGCAAACCCCTCCACGGGATTGTTTTTGCTCAAGGACCTGGCTGCACCTGGTGGGTGATGCAGAAGGATGGAGAGGTCCGATGCGTGCCACAAGGGGACTTGATTGTGGGTGAAAACACACCGTGAGTTATACTGTGCTTTTGTTAATTTTTCTTTGTCAATGCTAATTGCTAAGTGGCAGCTGGATGTGACGCACATGGTATAGAATAAAGGGGTGGATTATGTCCTGGTTTAACCAGGATAGGGTTAAGTTTCCCCAGCAGTGGGGGGGAGCTCTAGCCGGGTTATTCAGATACCATGTGGACGTCACATCCTGGCAGGTCACATTTTTTCCTGGCGCGGAGCGCGGTGCACTCGTGGTTTTGTACATCGTGCTTCAAACTGCTGTATTTGGTAGCTATTTTGCTCTGTTAATTGCTATCACTATTACTGTTATTGTTGGTTGTGTTGCTATTGCACTGTTGTATTAAACCTTTCCTTATTTCAGTCTTGGGGCTTTGTATTTCACTCCCTTTGTGGGGGAGGGGCAGCGGCCGCGTGGTCTCAGACCCCGGCAGGGGCTAAACCACCACAGTAATTAAGAATGTTGGTCAACAACAGTTAATATCTAATCCAACATGGTCTCTTAAATGAGTTGAGCTACTGATGCAAAGCAATATTTCAGAGATCCAGCCAGCCTGTTCATCTCTCTTAAAGGCCTCTTACGAAGGCTGGACAACCTGGATGCAAAGACGAACGCTTCATACGGGGTGAACAAAAAGAGACCTAATTGGTGCTCTAGGGACAGGATTGGGAGTTTTAAATAGTATTGATTTGGAAATAATAATGAACAAACTCGCTACAGTAACCAGTGACCTGAACAAAATACAATATCCTCTAAAATCCTCCCTCCTAACTTTGGGCAACAATCAGTAGCTTATGGCAAGTACATTTCCACAATGGGAGAACCTAAATGAAAAAGATAACAAGGTAATTGTAGATGCATTAGACACAATTCAAACTAACGTTTCTACAGCCCTCAGTTGTGTCCAAGCTCAATTATGGATACAATCAACAGCAGCCTCAATCATCAGGGAAGGTGAGGACGGAATCCTGCCAAGAGAATTCCGAAAGGTAATATAGGATAATGCAACAGGATTTGAAAGAAGATTTCAATCATGGTGGCACTTAGTTAATTTTACCTTCGACCCCCTTAAGAACACAGCCACAGCTTTTGTATTAACGATATATCGAGCTCGGGTATATAAAATATTGTTGCATTAGGATTGAATCATCATGGAACTGTGATTTATCCCTTAGAGCACAGGGTATGGGCTATAAAAAATAAGAAGAAATGGCAAACTATTGATGTTGAGGCCTGTACTGTGCGAGACCAGCGAGGATTCATTTGTGAAGATAACACCATCAAAGCTCATGACATTTGTCTGGACACTGACCAAAACATCTGCCAATTCGAGATTCACCCTAATGAAACTCCAGAGACTGTTATAATTTACATGGGGGTGGGATGTGTTTGTTTATGAACCCTGTGTGACTTTGTACAAGTAGATGACCTTATAATAGATACAAGTAATCATTCGAACATCTGTATCTGCAATTTCGTTAGTCTTACAGGGTGTGATTTCAATTATACTGCTCCTGTCACACCTTATCAATTGTTATGATCCAATTATAAATTAGTTCAAGATCGGCAGCCCACGCCTATTGGAATGGATCTGACCCTAGTAAGAAAACTTTTGCATCATGAAAATTTAAAAAGATTGATGAAACAAGTCCAAGAAAGTGGACAAAAGACTTTAATTACTGTCCAGCATGATACAGAGAGAATACACCGAATCATGAAACGAGTGAAGTCAGACGGAGAACGCTATTGGTGGGATGTATTTACAGGCTATTCCCCATCAGCTACCAAAATCTTAAATATACTGACTCACCCGATATTGATACTACTAATAATTATGACAATATTAACAACAGTAAACCTTATCTTTTGGTGTAAATTGAAGAACCTAACAAAACAAATATGGACCTTACAGACAGTAATAAAATATAATGAAACCCTTTTGACTGCAAAAGAATTTGCTTAGGGAAAAGAAAAGGGGGGAATTGATAAAGAGAAATGATTACTTGTTTTAAGACTTATTTACTTATTTACTTATAGAAAACTGCTTAGCAACTTATTTACTTACTTCTAGCAAGTTATAGTATTACTTAGAGTATTTTTGAATATTGCTAAGAATCCTGCTTGCCCAGACTGTTCTGTGGAATTTTACCAAGGACTGCTGTGTCCATCAAAACAAAGCAGTTTACTGTGAAAATCTACCAAGAACTGCAGTGTTCAGCAAAATATCATGTGTTTGTCCTTGAGGAACAGATGTGCTCTAACTAGTTGGGCCTCGGTAATGAGTAAAGATAGACATGTACGGATTGTAGAAGTTCCATTGGTTCTCTTAGATAAGATAGGATGAGTAAACCGGCTGAAAGACATTTTTGTTGTTCAAGAAATTGGCCAAGAGAATCTGCGCATGCTCCGGGGAAGAAAACAAGGTGAGAAAGACTGTGAGCCTTCCTCCCAAAGCCCCCCGAAGACGCCCCCCAGGAGGCAATGCGCAGGTGCAAAGAGAACATAAACTGCTGACACCAGCCTCTAGAACTAACCCAGCCTTACTCATGCATATGTATGTTTGTGTTATGTAATCCAATGAATATGTATATCCACACTCTATAAGTTTTTGGTAAAACGTGTGCTGTTGGTGTGCAAGCTTTGTGGAGAAATCCCCTTGCACCTCGGCCGGAGTAAACATATCTGCTGTATAACTCTATTCGAGTTGTAGAGTCTGTTTTCTGCAAATCAAAAGCCACTCTGCTGATAACCAGTAGGATGACTGAAACATTTCCCGTAGATTGGACATCCATAACATCTTCCTCCTATGTAGATTCTTTCATGTCCAATAATAGGTGAGTTCATGCTGAAACTTTTCCTCTGTGAGGACTAGACAGTCTGACACATATACTTGTAGTGGTGGCATAAGACTACTTGTACACCAAATAGTGATTGGCAGACTTTCTAATGACAACACGAACTGTTAATATTCATTCTCAGGTAACTGTCCCAGCACATGTCACCAAGTCATGTTCTCTCTGTTACACAGTTCCTCTAGTTCACTCAATCTTGACTTCCTTTCTAGACAGTGGGATATACTGAACAGGAAAAATTGAAAGGTTTTGTTTTCTGCAGCTCACAGTTTGGCAGCTAATGCTTTTTCCATAGTGAGGAGAGAAGAGGATTTAAATTTCCAAAGGCAGGAGTTTCCATCATTCCCTCTCACATCCTTAGCAGCTGCTCCTCTATGCACAAAGCTATTGTGTAAAAGGAGGCACTGCTGTCATCCATATTTGCTCTTCCTCTGCTATCCGTCATGAGTTAATTTTCTGTGGTGACTCAACCTGCTAGCACAGACCAAGCATACTCTACAAACGTCTACTTGGTTGAGACCCTCAGCAGACTTAGATGGAGAAACTTTTAATTTCTGTATATTAATCAGGATTCAATTAATTGCTGCTCAACCTCAGCTTTTAGAAGGCTGCAGTACTTTTGTGCATATTCAGAAGCAAAATTTCTTGTACATGGGAACTTTATGTTAAAACAGTTTGGTCACCTGACTTGGTCTTTTCATGGTCACGCTTCAAAATAGGATGGGATGCAACATAGTATATGACAAGGTCTGAGATGTCATAGCTGATCTGCCCTGAATATATATTTTAATACTTGACTACTTAATTCTAATAACATGCTTTTAATTTAGTTTTTTGGTGAAATTCCCTAGTTAAAAAAAAAAAAGTTTTTCATATGACCTCAAACACCCACATTAATTATCATCTGAGTTGAAAATCTCCAGATCTATCACATATTCGTGGCAAGTGGTGGAGAAGAATAAACAACAGAAGAAATAGGTTGCCATTCTGCATGGACCAGCTTGGAAGAAGCAACACATATTTTGTCAGTAAATTTCAAATATACTAAATAGCAGCAGAAACCTATTTAGATCTCCTAATAGCTACAGTTCTCTCTTCGGCTCCACTGTCCAGTCCTGCTTTGGCTCAGAGCAGCTGGAAGTAAACATTATAAGAAAATATTTGATTTACCCATGAAGCTTAGGTTTCAACTGGGCATATTTTGCTGCTCTACTGAGATGACATATGCACAGTTCCTTCACTCATCTTTCACTTTCTGAAGACATGAGGCATGATCAGTTACTAGTTGGATAACAGGAACTGAAAAGGGCTGAAACATTCTCATTACTCAATAAGGTTAGCGCAAGTGCAGACTCTTCAGGAAAAAGATGTGACAAGCTCAATATAGTCACCAAAAATAGTCCTAAGAAAGGCTCATAAGAATTGGGAAAAAATTCTTTGCTGAACATATCCAAAAACCCCAAAGCATGATTTTAGGATGAGAAAAACAAAACATTTATTAAAGCTTCAGTCTCCAAATGGCAGTAAAACATTCTGAATGAAACTTTCAAAGAAACTCATGATGACTCAGTCACCTAGCATTTTCAGGTGAAAGCATTAGAAGTTTGATACATCTATAAGCAACTGAAGACAAGGAAACATGATAAGGCAAACTCAGTAAGCTGAAAAATATTGAGAATATCTGGAGAACATCACCTGAATTTCTTGGACTGAAGAGTATGTCTGCAATACTATCCTGCAGGATTCCTTGGGGGGGAGAGTGTGGAGGGGAAAAATAGCAACAAAGATTAACAGTAATATTTTCTATCTATTCCTTCACTAGAACCTACTGTCAAGACACATTATCTCATGAAAACATCACCACAAGGAAATATATCTTTAAAATTCATCTTTATCCACTGTTAAAAAGGGACCAGCCATTAGAATTCAGAGCTATCCTTATGCAAAATATAGTTCTGACCGCATCAAAAAAGAAGAGCTAAGGAGAAAATATTGAGAGAGAAATCACAACTCAACAATAGCCATAATAATGGAACATTTGAAATTGTACAATAATTGTCTATATTAGTGATGGGATGGTATTGTTTCTTTCACAAAATTCATACCAGTGTTCCCATTATGGTTGGTAGTTTTTACTCTCCTCTTTACATGAGCTGCAACAGTATCCATTAAAAATAGACCTAGTGCTTTCAAAATAGTTTCCACCCATTAGAAATAAAATAGGTACAAAGAAAGGGTATAAAGTTGCCCAGAACTTTCAGAAATGATGGCCAGAATCTCGGGGGGGGGGGGGGGGGGAGGGCATCAAAAAACCCCTTTCCCCAGAAAGGTAGATATCTCAATTCAAATGAGAATGTTTTATCCATAAAATAAAACTAAATGTTTTCATAACACAAAGGTCTCAAACATTATTCATACATTTTTAACTTTCATTCACTCGAATCCAGAAAAAGCCAGCCAACTGGCCTTCCAAATTAGAAAAGCTTTTGTACCTCAAAAGTCTCAAAAAACATTGATAAGACAAAAGATCTATTCACAGCTACACAGCTATACCTTCAGTTTTTAAGCTCTTTGCAACCAATTCATAAGCAGCATGAAAACAGAATTTGCATCCTAAAGTACTAAATGGTATGCAAAAGTAGATCATTAAATTACCATTTTCATAAATTTATCACTAATATTACCTTTTTTCCTAGTCTGACCCTCAACAAAATTACTCAGCCTTCAGATCAAGACATCAAGTCTCATCAACAAAATCACTCAATGCTAAGTTAATGTAGATTTTGACTGCACACAAGTGCCAATTCCTTAAAAATGAGAAACACACAATTTTAAAATTAATTTTCAGTAAGCAATATAATCAATAAACTTTAAAACATGCTAATGATCCTTAATGGAATTTAAAAAATAAGCAGAAATTCAGCAACAACAATCTAAAACAAAGTACAAAAAGCATGTATTATTTAGTTATCTATGGTAACAAAAGCAAAATATTCATACCTGCACCTGAAATGATGGCCAAGTTTGTTTCAACTAGCCCTATTTTAGCAGAACAGGCTGAAAAACAGAGTTTAAATGAGTTCTTACTATAATCTATATGAAACAGCTTGCAGAAATATACAATAACCTACCAGAGTGTTAATTTATTATTTTTCTTTCATAAAGAACAATAAATCCCTTTAAATGCATTTGCTTATGAAAATCTTTAAATAGATTCAAGTAATCTACCTTTATCAAAAGGCCCAACTGCTCCCATCAAGGCAAGTTCTGTATCTTATAAATTTTCACATAAGAAGATAGAGATGATGCGAGTAGGGTATTACAGTGAATAACAGAGACTTATTTGTAGAACATAAAGTACTAAAAGAAAGAGAATGTTATTATTTAACAGCTTAAAATGAGGGAGGTGAATTCTGTTTCTGATTATTATGAATTCTTTAGCTGACTGAATACTCCCTCAGGGTCAAACAGCTTTATATATTATGAGTTACTGGGAACTGTTCAGGACCAAGTTTCCACTTACTTTCCAACAAATGGCTTTAAATTTCTAACAGATGGATAGGTTAAGGTTCTTCTTTTCATGTGTTGTTGTCACTTTTATTTTATAACAGTTTAATTGTTTCTTTAATAACACACTCACAGTTTTTGCTTGTTCCCTGCAACCTGTTTGCATAAAAACAAATAGTCTGTCTAGAACTCAAGTGTAGATGAGAAGAATATTTCAATTATTAAATAAAATATAAAAATAACTACATAACCCTTCTGGGAATACTGTTAATGATAAAGCGAAGATCATAAGAACAAAAGAAAACATGCAACAAAAATGATCTAGCTATCAGTGGTAAGTAGTATGAAATTAAATATTAGCAATTCAGTAGAAGCTTAACTTCAGTTAAGCTTCTACTAAATCTCTTAGAAATAGTTGTCATAAACAATGTTAGAATACAAAATCAATTTTATAATATTGTTGCCAAGGCAAAAATTAGTCAAGCCTTCTGCAGTATGAATAATCCTTTGCTCAATAGGATTCAGACTTACCTGCCACTCTTATGTCACATGCTAAAGCAAGTTCTAGGCCACCACCTAATGCAGTCCCATCTATTGCAGCAATAGTAGGTACTGGAAGATTAGCTTAAAAAAGAAAGTACCAATTAACACTTGCCTCACAAAGAACATGTCATAAGCATCATTTCATTACAATTTGTTCAAATATCTGTCAGACTAGGGGGAAAAAAAAGTCTCATAAAGCAACAATGCAGATCTTATAATTGATTGTTCAGTATGACTTTGGCAAAAGCTTGACTCTCCCTTCGAATCACTCTGGTCAAATTGCATTGCAAGTTTTTTTCTCCAGATTCTACTCACTTTTGACAAAAATTTTAATAGCAAACTCCAAAAACACACATTGAAAAGCTATGCAAATAATAAAATAGGAATATTTGAAGAACCACATACACAAACAACCCCCAGTTGAAATATAGATGCTCTATCATAACTATTAGCAACTGTGATGATGGCATAGCTGGAAGTTGTCTGTGTCTTAATATTCCCAGATGTGCTGTGGCCACCACTGTGGTCCCTTTCTGCTATAAAGCAGCAGCTAACAGATAGCTGGACTGGAGTGTGGGAAAGTTTTCAGTCAGATTAAAACAAAAAAACCCCCTACATGTTGCAAATATACATGACAAGTAGCAGGGCTCCAGAGGCCTGTGTTACCATGACATAATGTGTATTTAATTTGTTGTCAATGTTATGGCATGAGAAATTCTAGTATTAAACATTCAGGTATAAGTATTGCTCTTCACCTCTAACAGATTTAAGTTCTTTCCTGCCATCTGCATCTTGAACTCAAAGAAGTCTGATGACACAAACTATTAATAATTTTAAACTATACTGAAAAAATATTCAAGTAGTATATTTTTGTTACTAGTTTCAAAGACAGTCAAAGCAATGAACTGTTGGAATTCATCAGTGTACAGCTTGTTGAAATGTTAAACCAACTCTTGACAGCAACAGTATTTTCTGCAAATGTTAAAAAAAAATTTTTCTTTGGTTTAATGTTTCAGCTACTTGAATTTAATGACCAGTTCATTCAATCTTAGTTGGAAATTGAAAAAGAAAACTCTGCTGCCAAAACATAAATTAAAGTGAGGTGTGAAAGAATAAGTTTTCCCTTTAAAATCTAGAAGCATGATCAATTTAATGTATTAACGTCAAATAATACTTCTTTTTTTAGTGAACTACTTATTTCTAAAGTTTAAAATTTGTTCCACTAAGCTTACTTTTTTCTTTTCTGACAGATATACTTCAGATAATATTTAAAAAATATTAATTAAATGTTAATCTATATCAGCATAAATAAATCTCAGTCTCCCACTCGTTAACAAAACAAAATATCAAATTTAGTGAAAGGCTATTTTTATTTACAAATGAACATGCTTTTATGATTAAAAACTGATGAAAATCACATTTTCTTTATGAAAAGAACAAAACTTTACAAATGCTATTCAAAATTAAGAAAGATGTTTGAAATCAAAGTATCGTTTGCTGGTTTACACCGTGATTAAAATCAGCTCCAATGCCAAAAGAGACTATTGATTACTGTCTGCAACATCAAGTACTTGGAGTCACTAAAAGATTCCAAGATATCCATTGCATTTGCCATCAACCACAGAAGTCATAGGAGACCAAAGAATAGGAGAAAAAATCTGTTCTTTCTCTATCCACTTTTTCTTAGTAATATGGAAAGACAAGAAAAGAAGACAACTCTTTTCCAGCAGGGTCAGATTGTTGATCAAAAACCATAATTGTCACCATGAACAATGTGCCATATAGTCTTACATTCAAAGTTTACAGATGATACAGATATAGTGTTTCTCTTAAAGGCCTTTGCTATAGGCAAATGAAAAATTGTTTACCTGAATGTGAAGGCATAATCATAATTAACCGTAGCTTCCAGTAATTACTGCCTACATGTATGTTCCATTCTTGAGAGATTAGCAAACAGTATCCTGAGTGCTATTTACACAATTTTTGCAGGACTCCAAGGCAGACTACTTTCTCTGTGATGAATAACTTCTAGTCCTAGCTATGGTAAAATCCAAGTACACTATCATACATAGAAATGAAACTTATAGAAGAAGAGTATTATAAAATACCTTGGTTTCAAGAATTACAAACACCATTCCTAACAAGAAATACTAAAAATCATAATTCACAGGGATAAAAAGCAATTTGTTTTTCTTTATCATATGTTAATGTAGGCCACACAACTTTTCTCATCGCACTTTGTAGGCTGCACAAATGTTTCTCATCGCACCCAATGACACATAGCACATATTATTGTCCATACAAATGTTTCTCATCAAATACAAGGACAAATTGGATGCATCAGCTAGGTCAGTCTGTTCTTCAAACCATCAACAATAATTAGTAAGGAACTTCTAATCAAGAGCTACTGTCCTTGAAGAAGAAAAAACATCCTGGAACATGGAAGCTTGTTAAAATTGTTTAACGTAAATCAGTTTAATATCATTATAATCATTAATCCTCATTATGATAGTAAAAATCACACCCACTGCTTCGAAGACCCCTGCCTGAATAAGACACTCACCCTCTGAGCTTGCACAGAAAATTAAAAACCCACTGTAACTTTAAATCAAAGCGAGTGTGTTACTAACCAATGAGGGATAGAAGCGATAAGTAACTAACCAATAATCATTATAGTAAATATGTAATCATGTAGTTTGGAATGTAGAAATACTTTGAAGTTCTTTTGTGTGGTGTGCTAGCTTTGTGGAATTACCACCTAGCACCGCTCTTTGCGCAACTATGGAATAAAATGATAACTCAGCTCTGTGTGTGAGATTGGCTTTTGCACACCGGGTAACGAACCCTGTTTGAGGGACAACAGTAATATCATCGCTTCTCAAGAATATTAATTCTAAAGGATCACCTGACACATGGAAGTTAACAATGAACAACACTTGAAAGGTAAAATACAAATTCTTTTCAATGGCTCTGTGATGATGACACATGCATATCGAAAAAATTGAAGAGATGAATCCATTTAACAACTTTTTCTGAACCATCAGAAAAAACAATACAGAAATAAATTAACAATTGCTCTGGATTTAAAAAAGTGAGTTTCTAAGTCATTAAAACTTAATAGTAAGGGTAAAGTTTCTTGGAATGTTCATATTTTGTATCACAAAAGTCACTTGTTTATCTTTATAATGTTAATACATAATAGCTGAAACTGTTCAGCCTATAACAAATCCAGATGAGATATTTGGAGGAAAAAAAAATTTAATAAAAATAATCAAACTGTAGAGCGTCCTGGTTTTGGCTGGGACAGAGTTAATTTTCTCTTGAGCTAGGAGGGGGCACAGCCGGAGTGCCAGACCCAGATTGGCCAATGGAGTATTTCATATCATGTGATGTTATGCTCAGTATATAAAGGAGGCAAGTTCTCTCTCACTTCCAGGTTTGTGATGGCAGGATCTTTGTTCTTTCAGGATCGCTGACTGGAAGGGGGCTGGGTATTGGTCAGTGGGTGGTGAACAATCGCATTGTGCATTGCCCGTTTGTACTTTCTATTATTGTTATTGTTTTCTTTTATTACAATCACTAAACTGTTTTTTTTGTCTCAACCTACGAGTTTCCTCGTGTCCCTCCAGTCTCCTCCTTAAATACACGCTTGTGCTTAACTATAAAGAAAAAAAAAAAAGAACACTGCATTGGGCAGAGTCCTATCTCCATAAGCAGTTCTACAAGGAGTCTGCAAAGATGCATCACAAGCTGATTCTTTATATACACTTGCACCAGCACCAATCCTGTGAGCACAGGCATGGGGCGCCTCACCCCGGCCTTGGATCCATCCCCCAGCCCAGCTCTGCTGCCCAAAGATGGCCCCTGAGCTCTAAAATTCCAGGATGGCTAAAAGACAATGCTGAAGCTGTTTCTTATGTCATCACCAGGAGAAATTTCACTCCCTTACAGGGAGTGGTTCTGTCTCTGGCATTCCTGCTTTCAGCCCATTTAACTCCTTCTGCAGTTGGGCCTTCTTTCCCTCCATGCACTGATCATTCCTGAGTCACAAATTATCAATGCTGAGCAGTTGCAATTTGAATTTCCCCTTCAGCAGTCATGAGCTGCTTAATAAAGTCCACAAAAGGAATTAGAAATATATATTGTAAGGGAAAGAATGTTGTTTTCGCATAATAAGCCTGATGGGAATGGCAGGAGCGATTCACCAAAGCAATCAACAAGAGCAATTCACAACCATTGAAATCCCTGGCCTAGGGCTAGAAGGCAAGTGGTCTTTTTGTCAACTGTGATGACCCAGTACTTGGAACTGGCTTTAGATGGATGCAGATACCGAAAGACTTGGGGAACCTGAATTTCGAACTTTTCCCTCTTAGTACGCTTGCGTGATGAGCTCATGCATATTAACTTCTCCGCCCTGGAGAAAGCCAAGGTTCATTTCCATGAACATGCGACGTATGAACACATACATGAAGGGGCGTATCGGTAGGCGGTTCGGGAAGTCTGTACACCCTGTAGTACTCAGCCAATGAGGAATCAGGGGAGGGAACTGGCGGTCGGGAGAAAGGGATATAAACCATTGCACGATGGCTGTTAGGTGCGTCCACCTGGTGGGGCGCCAGGTCTTGCAAGAACATAATAAAGAGTGCTTCACACCGCATCCTGTCTGAGCCGCTGATAATTGGCAACTGAGCGTTTCTCACATATATGATACAAAATAATTTAACAAAATTAGAGTCCACAACATACAGAGAATAGTAAACTGTATATATGCAGCCCATACACGTGTAAGAAACTATGGATTGTAAGAAACTATGAATTAGGGTATTGTTTATTGGAATTTATGTTAAGCTCAATGTAAAGGTTAGGCAACAAAAGATATGGAACCACAATTTACAACTACCAGACACCGCTTGGGTGCAATTTACAACTACCAGACACCGCTTGGGTAAAAAGAGATAACTGCAATTTACAACTACCAGACACCGCTTGGGTGAGAAGAGATAACCACAATTGCTTAAACAAACCAGATACCAGCAGAACAAATGCCACTCAAAAGATAACCGCAAGAGCGGGCAGAAGTAAGAAGAACAAAGGAGGCAGGAAACGACCCCCTAACAACAACTGAGGCATGCGCAAAGTACCTCTACTACTCCATGAACACGGCAGTAAAGATGTATAAGAAGGGAACTGTTTAAACTGTTAAGCGCGGCAGTTGGCGGAGCGCAGACTCCCCTGCCGTCCAGCGCTGTCTTTGCTCATATTCTATTTGCTATAATTAATAAAATTCTAACCGGATTATGATCCATTGTGGTCTTAATTTATAACAATTGCTTGGTGCCGTGACTCGGATAAGGAACGGTGAGCTTTGGTCCTCCGGGGAGGCGCCCCCGCGACAATCCGCGGCCCCGTGACCAACAGCCTACCTCAACCTTACCGACGAACCTAAAATTCTAGAATAATGAGCAAAGGAAAAACCGGTAAAATCCCATAAAATTTCTGTGCACGGGAGTCCGGACGAAGACGCAGGACGCGTAAGTATATTGCGAAATTGCTCGCGAGTTTGCCGTTCGGGCGGGATTGGGTTTCCTGGATTATAACGAATGAGAGGTTCGATATACTGAACCAAGCGAGTGTGGACCCTTAAGTACTGCGTTTCCCATCTCCCGCGAGGGACTGGGCCAGGAACAAGGGGAGCGAGTGAGTGTGTATTTGTGGATAATCCAGAAGATGGGGACGAAGGGCAGCAAACCTTCGACTCCCATGGGAAGGGTACCCAGGGTGCCTAAGAATACCCCTCTAGCCTTTATCTTAGACAATTGGAGATATTTCCCCGGAACCTTAGGGAAAGATAAGAAGAAAATGATAGAATATTGTACTAAGAAATGGGGAGGGAAGAAAATTTCAATAACAAATGTCATTTGGCCGATCTATGGGTCAGAAGAAGATTGGGTGAAACAGCAATTAAATTTCTGGGTTAATAGTGAAAAACCCCTTAACCCGGAGGAAAGTCAATATGCGGAAATATGGCTTGAGAGACCGGGATGGGAGATAGCCAAGCTTTATCCGCTAAATGAAATAAAGACTGAACAAAAGAAAAAGAAGGACGAATTGGATGAAGACCTTCTAATTCCCCCTCCTTATATTCATCCCCCTGCTCCCACAGCCCCTCCAGAGGTCCCCAGAGCGCCCACTCCCCCACCAGAGTCGGAACAAGGGTCTCCCCCTCCTTCTAGACGCGTAACTAGAAGTCAAAAAGGGGCAGCTCAGATGTACCCCTTAAGGGAAGTACCCATGGGGGGACCTCAACCTGTGATCGGATATATTTCCGTACCCCTAAACTCGGCTGACCTACGGGATTTTAAAAGAACCGAGATGGGAAACTTAATTGAGGACCCACTCGGAGTGGCAGAAAGATTAAATCAATTTTTGGGACCAAACCTTTATACTTGGGATGAGATGCAATCTATCCTTGGTCAATTATTTACTACCGAGGAAAGAGATATGATTAGACGAGCAGGAATGAGACTGTGGGACGCTCAACATGTCCAGGGACCTCAAGCAGATATTAAATGGCCACTCCAAAGACCTGATTGGGATAATCAGGATCCGGTGCATAGAACTCATATGCAGGACCTGAGAACCATAGTAATCCAGGGGATTAGAGAAGCAGTACCCCGTGGCCAGAATATCAATAAAGCATTTAATGAAATGCAAAAGAAAGATGAAAGCCCTACTGAGTGGCTGGAGCGACTGAGGAAAGCCCTTCAGCTGTACTCCGGGGTAAATCCAGACGACCCTTTAGGACAAGCACTCCTCAAAACTCAGTTTGTAGCAAAATCATGGGGAGATATCAGAAAGAAGATTGAAAAGTTAGAAGACTGGCAGGATAGAGGATTGGATGAATTATTAAGGGAAGCTCAGAAAGTCTACGTAAGGCGGGAAGAAGAGAGTAGTAAGCGACAAGTGAAAATGATGGTAGCAGCTGTCAGAGAGGATCGCAAAGGCGGACTGGTGAACACAGATCTGCTGAAACGAAACAAGGGAACATAGTAGTACAGAAGGAACAGAGATGTTGTTTTTACTGTGGAAAGAAGGGACATATAAAGAAGAAATGCAGAGAAAGGATCAGGGATGAAGAAACATTAAAAACGGAATAGGAAAGTCAGGGGCTCTACATTTTAGGGGACCGGAGTCATCATGAGCCCTTGATAAAATTAAAATTAGGTCCCCATAAACAAGAGTTCACCTTTTTAGTAGACACTGGGGCTGAGAAATCGACTATCAGGCAAATACCTGAGGGATGTAAAATTTCCCCTGAAAAAGTACAAGTAATTGGGGCAAAAGGAGAACCCTTTAAAGTAAACAAAATCAAAAATGTGGTATTCAAAACTGAAAATAAATTTGGAATGGGTGAACTCTTGCTCGTCCCCGAAGCAGAATTTAATCTGTTAGGACGAGATTTAATTGTTGAATTGCAATTAGAAGTCAAAGTAAAAAATCAGGAGCTAACAGTGTCAGCTTATCCTTTGACCGTGGATGATCAAAAACAAATTAACCCCGATGTCTGGTACTCTCCGGACACAATTAGTAGACTGGAAATTCCACCAATCAAAATCCAAATTTCTGAACCCCACATACCTGTGAGGGTAAAACAATATCCCATATCCCTAGAAGGACAAAGGGGATTAAAACCAGAAATTGATCGATTGCTAGCACAAGGAATCTTAGAGCCTTGTATGTCACCCTTTAACACCCCTATTCTGCCTGTAAAGAAATCAAATGGGAAATATCGGCTTGTACATGATTTAAGAGAAATAAACAAAAGAACTATCACCCGGTTCCCTGTAGTAGCAAATCCATACACATTGTTAAGTAAGCTAGGACCCCATAACTCCTGGTATAGTGTGGTTGATTTGAAGGATGCCTTTTGGGCCTGTCCGCTGGCAGAAGAATGCCGTGATTATTTTGCCTTTGAATGGGAAGACATAGAGACAGGTCGTAGACAGCAATTGAGATGGACCGTGCTTCCCCAAGGTTTCACTGAGTCCCCTAATCTGTTTGGACAGGCCCTGGAAGAGCTCTTAAAAGAATACCAAGTACAAACGGGAAACGTACTGTTACAGTATGTAGATGACCTGCTCATAGCAGGGAATAATAAGGATGATGTAAGAAAAGAAAGCATTCGACTCCTAAACTTTCTTGCACAAAAGGGACTACGGGTATCACAAGAAAAGTTACAATTTGTGGAGGAGAAAGTGAAATATTTGGGGCATTATTTGTTTAATGGCAAAAAGATATTGGATCCAGAGCGCATTAAAGGTATTCTGGAATTACCTATGCCTGTCACTAAGAGGCAAATTCGACAGGCATTAGGGCTATTTGGGTATTGTAGGCAATGGATAGAGAACTACAGCTTTAAAGTTAAATTCTTATATGAACAGCTGTCTAAAGGCAAGATACCCAAGTGGACCCCTCAGGATCAGGAGCAGTTTGTCAGTCTCAAAAGGGAACTAAGTCAAGCACCGGTTTTAAGTCTACCAGATTTAAAGCGGCCATTCCATTTATTCGTTAACATACATGAAGGAACGGCATTCGGAGTATTAACTCAGGAATGGGCCGGACAAAAGAAACCGGTGGCATACTTATCAAAGCTGTTGGACCCTGTGAGCAGGGGTTGGCCGAGTTGTTTACAAATCATTGTTGCTGCTGCTTTATTACTTGAGGAAACAAATCGCATTACCTTTAATGGAGAAGTTGTCTTATATGCGCCTCATAACATCAGGGGAGTGTTACAACAAAAAGCAGAAAAATGGCTTACAGATAGCCGATTATTAAAGTACGAGGGAATACTTATAGAATCCCCTAAACTATCTTTGAAAACTATTGGAGCAGTTAACCCCGCTGAATTTTTGTACCCAGGAGAAAGCAATGAACTATTGCACAATTGTTTTCAAACAATTGAACAGCAGACACGCATTAGGCCAGACTTAGAAGAAGAAGAACTACAATGTGGAGAAGTATTGTTTATAGATGGGTCATCACGAATAGTGGAAGGTAAACGATTGTCCGGATTTGCTATCGTTAAGCTGGAAAAAGGAGAGTTTAAGACAATAGAATCAGGCCCCCTGAGTGCCAGTTGGTCGGCTCAAGCCTGTTAGCTATACGCATTATGGAAAGCATTAGTGTTACTGAAGGGAAGGGATGGAACTATATATACAGACTCACGCTATGCGTTTGGAGTAGTGCACACTTTTGGGAAAATATGGGAGGAAAGAGGATTTGTTAACTCACAGGGAAAAGAACTGATACACCCGGAATTAATTCAGCGAGTTCTGGGGGCATTGAAAATGCCAAATAAAATAGCAGTTGTACATATAAAGGGACACCAACGAGGTACAAGTTATCAAGTTAGGGGAAATAATGCAGCTGATACCGAAGCAAAACGAGTGGCAGGCAATTATAACATGATTTTGACTTTGCAACAAGTACCTGTTAGTAAGAATTTGAGTTTTGAATCTGCAGAAAAGGAAAAACTAGAACAGATGGGAGCTAAGGAACAAGATGGCAAGTACATATTGCCAGATGGGAGAGAAGCCTTGCCAAAGGGCATAGCACTCGAAATATTTTCAAAAATACACAGTAAAACACACTGGGGAACCCAGGCGTTAGTTGATCATTTTAATCAACAGTTTGCCTGTATAGGCGTATATAACGTAGCAAAGGCAGTCACGGCAGCCTGCGAGACCTGTCAAAAGGTTAATCGAAATAACATGAGACAAAAACCTCTTGGAGGACGTTCCCCAGCATACAGACCTTTCTCATACATACAAGTGGATTTTACTGAACTACCTAGGGTAGGGCGTTACAAATATTTATTAGTAATGGTGGATCATTTAACACATTATGTTGAAGCTTTTCCTACCTCCAGGGCAACTGCTAACCAAGTTACTAAAGTGTTACTTGAACATATTATACCTCGATATGGAGTACCTGAAGTAATCGATTCAGACAGAGGAACACACTTTGTGTCAAAAATTGTTAGAGACCTAACCGAAAGCTTGGGTATTAAGTGGGAACACCATACACCATGGCATCCACAAAGTTCGGGAAAAGTTGAAAGGATGAATGGAGAAATCAAAACTATTTTAACCAAATTAATGATAGAAACCAAATTATCATGGATTAAGTGCCTACCCATGGCACTATTAATTCTCAGAACCAGACCCCGAGCAGATGTAGGAATATCAGCGTTTGAAATGGTGTATGGAATGTCCTATAGAATTGAAAATCCACAAACAAATGTTTTAATTCGAGACCGTGTGATTAGTGAATATGTTTCACAATTAGCAGAGCATCGCAACAAGCTTTGGGAACATGGACTGATTGTGCAACAACCCCCGTTGGACTTAAAAATTCACAATGTTAAACCTGGGGATTGGATATTGGTTAAAGTGTGGAAGGAAGAAACCCTAAAACCCAATTGGGAGGGACCTTATCTTGTTTTGCTTACAACAGAGACAGCTGTCCGGACTGCTGAGCGTGGATGGACTCATGCCAGTCGCATTAAAGGCCCAGTGACAAGACCCCACTGGAAAGTAATCAGTACGCCAGGTGACACCAAGATAACCCTGAGAAGATAACGTAATGATAGAGACTTTATTTGATTACTTAGCCGCATTACCTTTTGGTATAAAGTGTGTATTGCTGTTTATTTTAGCTATAATTATTTCCTTTTTTATCTATTATATATGGAAGCGTACAAAGTGTATTAAAGGAAATTACTAAGCTTATGCAACCACACAATATTGAATATAGAAAACATGCTGATGTAAATAATATATACACTCTAGATATACGAATTAGGTATAATAACTTGAACTACGATTGCTATCCATTTGCTTGTTTTAGGTGTAAGGTATGCCAGGATAAATGGTGGACACACTGTGAATGTGGATACCCTCCAATAGGAGTTTGCACACAGTGTTGGAAAAATCCAACGAACTCTCACTGAGTGGAAATTAAAACAACTAGAGCCAAAACAAGAAATTATTCAGGAATCCCATGAGTGGTGGGAAATCTTTTGCCAAAGGAATAAACCCTCAATATTATTGTTACCACTCCAACGAACCAGTCCCCTTTGTAGCTGAAATTTTGGTTATAAAGTGCAGAAGGGAAGTACTAACCGTGTCTTGCTTTGCCCCATTAGTTAAAGCTGCAAAGTGGAAAGCCTATGTAAACAGGCAAAAAGCCCGAAGCAGCTGTTCTCCTGAAGAATTCCCTTGCTGCCGAGAAGATGGTACACCCCGTGGCTCGAAGCAACCGAGTCGACGGGCGAGGCAGAGGAGGAACAAACTGTGGAGAAAAGGACCAGAACAATGGGACGCAAAAGCAGCAATGGCCGAACTTCCCCAGGACTGGTAAAAACATACTTAAATTAGCAAAATTGACAGACACCCTTTTTCCTGGTATACCGTTAGTTTTGTTATTGATAATAACCCAAGCAAATGGAAATCCTCATGAACCTATGGTCTGGAAATTATATAATTTACTAGAGTCAAAATTAATTCAAACTCAGACCGGTCCAGGGAAGTGGAATTTCTCCGTGCATCTATATTCCCTGATACCTATAGAACAGGACTCCCCTGTTTTTACCTCAGATCTAGCAAAGCTTCAGGCCCAATGCAAGGCATTTTATATATGTCCAGCAAGTAACCCTGGCAGAAGTTATTGTAATTATCCAGGTCATTTTTACTGTGGCTATTGGGGTTGTGAAACTATTGCTTCAAATTGGAAAACGCGGGGAGATAAATATATAGATGTAACTTGGGGACCCCCGGGCTGCACTCCCCCAAAGCATGATTTTGATGGACACCCTACAAGACCCTGTGGCAGCGTGTCCTGTATCAGAATTGAAATCATTGTAAAAGAACCCCAAGATTACACATGGTTAGTTGGCCGCATCTGGGGAATTAGATATTGGGAATCAGGAGCGGATAGGGGAAGTATGTTTAAAATAATAAAAGAAAGACTTCCTCATGATCCCTTACCAGTAGGACCAAACCTAGCCCTGAATCCACCCACTTTTTCTGAAGAAAAGGTTACCCCCGTAATTGTCATAACCCCTTCTCCAAACTCCCTTTCGGAAACAACAAAAACACTGTGACTGAATTCTCCTTATTCAGGGATCTGGAGTTGCCAGAATCCAAGGACCCCTTATGGAATCTAATGCAGGCCTCTTACCGTGCCCTTAATGAGAGTAAACCAAATTTAACTGAGGAATGCTGGTTATGTTATAATGTTAAACCTCCATATTTTGAAGCAATTGGAAAACCAGGTAGAATTCAATGGTCCAACGGTTCAAACCCACGAGAATGTCCATGGGATGACCTGAAGAACCAGACACAAGGAATTACTATTCAATTAGTAATAGGTCAAGGAAAATGTATAGGTACAGTGCCCAAAAAGTATCAGCCTTTGTGCAACCGAACAGTCACTAACACCAATATAGAGAAACACAAGAATCAAAATGACAAATGGGCTATCCCGACACCAGGAGCTAAATGGGTTTGTTCAGACATCGGCGTAACCCCCTGCCTATCCCTAAACGTGTTTAATCAATCTCAGTTTTGTATACAGGTGATTATCGTTCCTCGTCTGATCTATCATACCTCCGAGGAAGTGTTACGCCACTTTGAAGGAGACCTGAATAGACAAAAACGAGAACCAATTACAGTAGTAACCCTAGCTACACTGTTGATAGCAGGCGGAGTTGGAGCAGGTACGGGCATAGCCTCCCTAGTAAAAGGTCAGGAATTACAAAATTTGCAAATGGCTGTAGATGAGGATTTGGCAAAAATAGAACAATCTATCCAAAATTTATCCACTTCAGTAAAATCTTTATCAGAAGTAGTGCTGCAAAATAGAAGAGGATTAGATCTATTATTCTTAAAAGAAGGAGGGTTATGTGTAGCTCTAAATGAAGAATGTTGTTCTTTTGCTGACCATACGGGAGTAGTCCAAGACACTATGTCTGAACTCCGGAAAAGGTTAGATCAACGTAAGAAAGATCGTGAGGCGAGCAGATCATTGTATGAAAACTGGTTTAATGTTTCACCTTGGCTAACCACTTTGTTGTCTGCTTTAGCAGGACCGCTTGTTATGTTGATTCTGGGACTTATATTTGGACCTTGTATATTACGCTATATTTTACACTTCATTAAAGAACGGTTTGACATAGCTAAACTGCTTATTTTAACTACAAGGTCTGGGGCAAAATATAAGAGTGTATCTATTAATGAGGATGAAGACTGTTGTGAATGTGTTATTCCACGTGAGAACTATACCTATTGTAATTGTGAAACATTACCTTGTAAGTGCTATGATAAATGTTGGGAGTGTGGAAAAAGGTTTGCTTGCAGTACTGAAAATGAAAGTAGCGTCCAATAAACAATAATAGGATAAAAAGAAAAAGGGGGGATTGTAAGAAACTATGGATTGTAAGAAACTATGAATTGTAAGAAACTATGAATTAGGGTATTGTTTATTGGAATTTATGTTAAGCTCAATGTAAAGGTTAGGCAACAAAAGATATGGAACCACAATTTACAACTACCAGACACCGCTTGGGTAAAAAGAGATAACTGCAATTTACAACTACCAGACACCGCTTGGGTGAGAAGAGATAACCACAATTGCTTAAACAAACCAGATACCAGCAGAACAAATGCCACTCAAAAGATAACCGCAAGAGCGGGCAGAAGTAAGAAGAACAAAGGAGGCAGGAAACGACCCCCTAACAACAACTGAGGCATGCGCAAAGTACCTCTACTACTCCATGAACACGGCAGTAAAGATGTATAAGAAGGGAACTGTTTAAACTGTTAAGCGCGGCAGTTGGCGGAGCGCAGACTCCCCTGCCGTCCAGCGCTGTCTTTGCTCATATTCTATTTGCTATAATTAATAAAATTCTAACCGGATTATGATCCATTGTGGTCTTAATTTATAACACATGTTATAGACTATCTTGCCAAAATGATGCAAGTTAGGACAAATTAAATTTCAACTATTTATTTTAGCAAGCGGCAATAAGCAAAACAGTGCTGGGCGGCCGGGGAGTCTCTGCTCCACCAACGGCGCGCACCCACTTCCCGAGGGTCCGTCTTTTTTATATCCTCCGCCTTCCGGTATCGGGTCTCTCTGAGAGGTGTACCCTGCGTCTGTGCACTTTGCAGCTAGGGGGTCGCTCCATCCGGGTCTTCCTCACGTCACCAACTCCTCGTATTTCCTGCTTTCCTGAGAGTGGCTCACAAAGCTTTTGTTTATATCTTACAGAGTATAGACATTACCCCTTTGTCCTTCTTCCCTTTGTCTTTCTCCCCTTTGTCCTTCTTCCCTTTCTCCCTCTTTTCAGTCTTTTGCATAGTAGGAGTCCTTGCTTCAGCATTTCAACTTAGATAAGCACTTGCAGTCAGTTAGTCGTTACACAATGTAATAGTTAAGATTAAGTTTAGGCCTACATAGTTTATGGAATAACATGTCACGAGCTCCCAGTATCTTTAATGGAATTTGATGAACAAACAGTTTACTGTCTATCACAATACAAATGTTTCTCATCAAGCACAAGGACCACTAATCACCGACTCCACTGTGTAAGCCCAATACTTTGTGGCTCTATTGTGTAAGCCTGGTACAATGCAGGCCTTGCTAATGACTTTACCATTGAAGACGAGCTAAGAGATTATTAAGAGGGGAGCAGCCTGCCCCAGAAGGTGCCAGAGGCCAGATGATTGCCCAAGAAGCATGAAGACAGCAAAATCTGTGGAAACTGGGGGAGAAGTAAAGGCGGTGGGGGAACATCGTGACCACCGACTCAATTCAAATCCGAAAAACTTGTCCCCCACGTGCAAGGAGCATGCACGCTAATTTACACAGCAAGCAAGTCTAATTTAAATATAACTAACCAATAGCAGATGGAATGGTAATTACAGACCAATGAATGTAAATTTAGGTAGGTTTTTGCTAATCATGTAACAAGATAAATAGGCTGTAGTTCCTTTGTGTGGTGATGCACGGAAACAAACTCTACAACTCGGAGAGAGTTATAAAGCAGGTATGTTTATTCTGGCCAGGGTGCAAGGGGATTTCTCCACAAAGCTTGCACACCGTCTCTGGCAAGTAGCCAAATATGTATTACACCAAAACATACATATTCATTAGGAAAGGCCAGGTTATTACAATTAGTTTGAGGAATAGGCATGATTATAATAATTATTTCTCAGAACTCATTTACATAGTCTGAGCATGCATAGTAGAAATAGGGTGAGGGTCTTCAGTGGTCAAGGGAAGAAGTACGTGGTCTTCTTCACCGTGTCCACCTCTTTCCAGGGCATGCGCTGTGAAGGAAAGTCCAGGTGTCTTCTTCCTAAATCGGTTGAGATCACCCTCCCTAGATTGTATCTCTGTATCCTTTTGTTTGAGTTCCCCTTATCTTAGTTTTCCTAAGTGCCCATTGAGGGCTTTGAGTCTGCTATCAGTGAGTTATCTTTTTACCCCAGGGCTACCTGCTACTTTCTTAGCATAGTCAATCCACTGTCTGCTAGGCTACACTGAATCCACAGAACAGTCTGGGCAAGCAGGATTCTTAAGCAACATTCAGAAATCATCATATGTTGTTATAAATAAATAATTTGCACAAAAAGTGGTCATTTCTCTGTATCAGTGGTGTGCTAGCTTTGTGGAATTACCACCTAGCACCCATCTTTGTGCAACTATGGAATAAACTGATATCTCAGCTCTGTGTGTGAGATTGGCTTTTTGCACACAAGGTAACAAACCCTGTTTGAGGGACAATATGACTGTAGTCCTCTGGATAATTTATAAAATATTCTTAGAAAGCTACAGATATGCAAGATAGTATCTGAAACTGACTTACATTTGATACTTCCTTAGTAACTACCAACAGCCTTTTTCTATCCCTGCACAACTTTACTTTCTCATTATAAGCAGAGAATGGCATGGCCTGATCAATTGGGGGGGGGGGAAATATACCTTCCCCAGATATTGAAGAATGGAGAAGTCTGAAGAATGAATAAAGAAGTATAATCTAAATAAAACAGCAACAGTTTAGATATGAAAGTAGTCCTGCCTTTATGGAACACTATATAATGTAAATTTTATACAAAAGGCAATAAATACATTCTTCTCAAGGGAAGAGCTATCATTATTATTAGTACTTTACTGAGGGATCCTGAAATGGGCAGAAGAGGAAACTGTTATTATAGTTATTCAGAACTCCAGCCACTGTGTGTGCTTATAAGGGAACCAGGACAGAAAGTAAAGCATAGTTCTGAAAGGCTCATATCCCCTTTTATAAGATGTTCCCGCATTGTTGTCCCAAAATCTGTGTTCTTTTACCTGGTGTGCAATGAATCAAAAAACAGAGTCAAGATATTTGTTTAATTCATATCTGCACAGAGATGGGTGCTAGTGAGATGGGGAACTAGTAAATTAAAATAGGATATAGAAATTAGGCAGTTAGGAAATGAAGATATAACTTAGTTTAGAGATAAAGATGGAAGACTTAGAGATCAGGCTAGGGGCTAGAGGCCCATTAGTTAAAAGATAATTAAGATTGAATAAGATAATAGATCATAGTCGATGGGCCAGAGAGCAGAACAATATGGAAACCTTGATTAATGGAAGCTGTGAGGGAACGCTTCCTGATGGAATAGGAAGACAGCCCTAAAAACTGGTCAAAACCAACCCTATGGTCCGGCCCGAGTCCAGGAGGCTACAGAGACTGTACAAGGAACGGAGGTAAAAAGTTCAACAGTGAGGAAGAGGAGCTACTTCATCTCTGTGACCCCAGCCCATGACCACCGGGACACACTGCGCAGACGCGACTAGGAGGAGACCGGGGCGGAACATATGAAAAAGACTTTCAGGCTCATTATAATACGAAGCGGGGATAGGTCATGCATATGTATAGGCGTATTATGAATATGTGATGCTTTGTAGCATAAAGCCAAGACAAGGTGCCACGAGAGGTGTGCACGTTTGTGGTGGAGCGATCCCCCGTGCGTCTCAGCGCTGAATAAACATACCTACTTTATAACCTTATAGGTTGTGGAGTTGTGTTTCCGCAAGTCATTTTTGACACACCAGATGGGACGTGCTTTGCTTGCCTGCAGGATAGACTGAGGAGCGGACGTCCTAGGCGCACCCTGAGTCCTTTCACGGAGGAACTCCACTCCCAGCCACTCACTGCGGGGGCAAACAATGACCATCTACAGCTGCAGACAAATGGTATGTTTAACGAGGGAAGCCAATAAGTCGTACGCTTGGCTGGGGCTGCTGATAAATCGGACAGAGATGTCTGGCATTGTGAGAGACGAGAAACCAGGCCTGCGAGAAACTAAGAAAAACAGCCGGAGAAAGCAAAAGTTGAGGCTGATCAAAGAAATGCCTAAAACACTCGCAAGACAAAACTATGAGTCACAGGGTGCATTCTGTGGAGGTCGAAGCTGATAAGGCTGCCCCAATAACACAAGATGCAGCTGGAGGAGGGAGCCCTGTGAAGACAGGACGGCTCTGCTCTGGTGCACCTGGCCAAATTTCAAGGGCCATCTGTCCGGTGAATGACCTTTGCTTCATTATCCACAAAATGCATATTAAAGTTGACACCCCTCAATATGCTAATGAGGGCTAACATGATCATGCTAATTACATCATCCCATGAAACACCTTACCCCTCCCCGTACATGGGATACGTAGGGATGTGGGTCAACCTAGGGGACAGACCCAAGGAAAGTGGGTATAAATCAAGAAGTGGGGGGGGGCCCGGGGCCTGAGAGAGAGTGCAGTGAAGTGAAGAAGACGGCTGCCTCCTGTGCCTCCTGGAACCCTCGCTGGCGGGATCAGCGCAGAAACCCAGACCGGTGATCTGTATTTCCCCATTCCCTCTATCTCCCTCTTTTCCCTTTCCCATTAAGAAATGCAAGGCATATTGTATTGCTTGCCACAACTTGCTATATACTTAGCCAACTATCATGTGTTCAATTAGTACATTGTGAGTAGTTAATAAATGTTTGGACTTGGAGACTTGTTGTCCGCTCCATTGGGGATTTGCGAATCTGAGTCACTTGTCCCCCTCGTCTGAGCGGGACGTGACATTAAAATTGGCGTAGTCGGCAGGATCCCCTTCGGTGTCGGAAAGTCTTATGAGATACTGGTTCTCTATCCGTCCAACTCGGCCAGGGAGAACTGGGAATTGGCCCCTCAGCTATGTGCTGGGAAAGGGTCGGAGGGATACCGATTCTCTATCCGATAAGGACAGGGAGAATCGGGAAGTGACCTCTCAGCTCTAAGCCAGGAGAGGTTCGAGCAGTGGCAAGCCATGACTGGCCAGGAAATGTCGGTGCTTGACTGCTCCCCTATTTTTGAGAAACTGAAGGAGTATAAGGCTTGTCCTCCTCCTTTAGTAGAGGTTTGGGCCCACGATAATTGGCATAATCCAGAAGCAGTGGCAAGCTATATCAGTGTGCTTGCGGGGGTGCAAGGGTCGCGACCAGGCAAAGGAAAAGCTGTAGTGTGCGCTGTATTAGGGGCAGCACTGACTGCAGCCCAAAAAGAGAAACATGTTAAGAAACAATTAGAAGGGGAAATGATCAAATCCTTACAAGATCTGGTAAAAGCTCTCCAGGATCAATTGGTTGAGGAACGTAAAGTTACTGAACAAAAAGCTAAACTCTGGCAAGAGCAAACTGAAGTTCTGAAAAGCCAATTAGCTGATGAGCGTAACACCTCTCAGCGATTTCACACGGCTCTGTTAGATGCCTTGGACCAAGCAAAAATCTCACGGTCCGAAAAAGAGGGGAATGAACAAGAAACCTGCAACCGGACAGATCTTGGCTCTGTTCTGGATAGTGAACAGGGAGTTACGAGTCTGGCAAAAGCAGCAGCCAGACCTTTGTACCCAACAAAGGATTTAGAGATAAGCCGAGAAATTTTTTACCCCGAAAATGAGGGGGCAAATTTAAGACCATTAATTAAAACAGAGACCACTGACAGTCACGGTGGAAGAGCTCCACAGGTCACCATTCGAACTACACCATATCCAGCGACTGAGCTTGTGAAAATTCAGGACAAATATACCAGACGAGCTCAGGAAACTGAGACTGAATACGTGTGGAGGGTATCTTTGACTGGTGGCGACCGAATCTTCTTATCAGAAGATGAGGCCCAGGGGTACTGGGGGCCAGGGGTTTTCTTAGTTACTGACGACCAGAGAGAGCTGTGGTCGTTAACTCAACGAGCTGCTTATTGGGCTGGGGGTCTGGACCCCTTGGAAAGGGGGGATCCAGTATGTATTGAGACCCCAACCATAAATCATTTGACTGAAAGTCTGCAGAAGGCTGCTTGTCTCCAATTAATGCATGACAGGCGTTTGGTTCCGCAGCAGCCTTCCCCGATGCTATTAATTGCTAACCCCGATCAAATGACTCCCCTGATTCGGGGCTTGCCGGACTCTTTGAAATCACATGCAGTACAACTACAAGATCGTTTGCAGAATGCATTAGCCCCACGAGGGGGGAGATGGGTGGGGGGAGAAGCCATGACCTGGGGAGACATAGCTCAGGACTTAATAAATTACGGCCGGAGAATGGGCCTTACCGGGGCAATGGGTAAACCTAAGCCCTCGGTACGCAGAGTGGAACAGCAGGAAAATCCGTCTCCTTCCCCTCTGCAAGTCTTAAGGGCAAAGAGAAACCTCTTGTGGACTGAGGGAATTGGACAGGGGATTCCCTGAGAGTTAATGGATGGTATGTCTACTACAGTTTTAGAAAAGCTCATTCGAGCCTGGAAAGACAAAAGAAAGCTGCCCCCCCCAACCGAGCAGTCTTTTCAGGAGAGGGGAGGGACAGAGCTGAAAACTAACGAGATGGTGGTAATTGCTTCTCAAACACCAACTGCCCCTGAAGAGGACTTGATTGATTTAGGGTCGGGAAACTGGACACGCCATCCCCAGTAAGTGAGCTGGGGGATGGCGGGTGGGTCCACTTAAGGCGGCTCATAGAGAATACTAAAGGGGATTTGCTGATTACCTTTCCGCTCAGCCCCCTTAAAACTCCAGTTACATTTCTAGTAGATACGGGTGCTCAGATCTCAGCACTCCAAACTGAGGTTGCCAAGCGCAATGGCATAATTGCTGACAAAAAGCAGATCTGGGTTACAGATGTTTTCGGGGACTCTAAGCCACAGCCGACTGCTCGGGTGAAATGCTGGTTACCTGGGAATGAAACTGCAACAGAGGCTATGATGATCCTGGGAAATTTCCCCACAAATATCCTGGGACTTGACCTTCTGAAGGGACAAGCCTGGGTGGATTCAAAAGGAAGGGAATGGAAACTTGGGTCCCCAACTGCCTCTATAAGACTTTTACAGCAAGCGCCTGTGCTTCCTCCTTCTAAAACTGTTAATGTGAAACCTTACGCCTTACCGTTAGGTGCCAGGGAGGGGATCACTCCGGTAGTAGCAGAGCTGCGGGAGCAAGGGATAATTATTCCAACTCACTCACCCTATAATTCCCCAGTGTGGCCAGTCCGTAAACCTAACGGAAAGTGGCGTCTGACAATTGACTATCGGCGATTAAATGCCAATACAGGTCCTCTAACAGCTGCAGTACCTAACATAGCTGAACTGACTGCAACCATACAGGAACAAGCCCACCAGATCTTAGCAACTATTGATGTGAAAGATATGTTCTTTATGGTCTCCATACAGGAGGCAGACAGAGATGGCTTTGCCTTTACATGGGAAGGCGTGCAATTTACTTTTACACGTCTCCCCCAGGGATACTGCCATTCACCGACCATCGCTCATTATGCACTAGGGCAGGAGCTTGCTCAAATCCCTCCAAGGGAAGGGGTCAGGATATATCAATATATTGACGATGTTCTGATTGGTGGCTCTGATGCTGCTGCAGTGGGACAGACCCAGACAGAGATAATCACCCACCTAGAAATTCCAGCTCCAAATTCCAGCTGAAAAGGTACAACTCCCATCCTCTGAGGTAAAGTTTCTGGGTATTTGGTGGTGGGGAGGAACAGTGTGTATTCCCCGGGAAGCTTTAACTACCCTGGAAGAAGTAAAGGGCCCTGGAAATAAGAAGGAGCTGCAACATGCCTTAGGCTTGCTGGTATTTTGGAGGAAACATATCCCCAATTTGTCCATCATAGCTCGTCCTTTATATGATTTGACACACAAAAGGGCTATTTGGGACTGGACTCCCGTGCATGAAGAATCCTTAAAGCTGTTAATCTTTGAGGCTGGAGTATATCAGGCTTTAGGGCCGATACACCCAACAGATCCATTCCAAATTGAGTGGGGTTTTGCAATTCATGGACTATCCATACATATGTGGCAATGTGGGCCGGAGGGTACCACCCGCCCTATAGGGTTTCATTCGCGCAGTTACAAAGATGCAGAAAAGCGTTACTCGATCTGGGAGAAGGGTCTTTTTGTGGTTACCCTAGCTTTGCAGGAAGCTGAAAAAATCATAAGGCAGCAACCAATCATTCTATGAGGACCCTTTAAGGTCCTGAAACCAGTACTGGCCAGAACCCCCCCTCCTGTGGGGGTTGCACAGCGAGACACAGTGAGGAAGTGGTATGCACAATTAGATCATTACTGCCACATGCATCAGATAGAGGAGGGGGCACCCAAAGTGCTCAAAATACAAGATCCACCCTCCGACCACCCTGAACCCCCTCCCTCATACATAAAACCTGCTCCCCCATTTGAAACCCACCTAAAGAATGTATGGTTCACCGATGCATCTTCTAGAAGAGAGGGAAAGGTATGGAAATACCGAGCGGTAGCACTGCATGTTGACTCGGGGGACCGAATCATAACAGAGGGTGAGGGAAGTGCTCAGGTGGGAGAGTTAACAGCAGTATGGAGCATGATTGTTAAAGAAGCTGAGACTACAGAACCAGGATTTATTTACACAGACTCCTATGCCGTGTTCAAGGGATGTACCGAATGGCTCACATTTTGGGAACAAATCCACTGGGAAGTAAATCGGGTACCGGTGTGGCAGTGTGAGAAGTGGGAGGAAATCTTAAACATTGCAAAATGGAAGTCCTTTTTAGTAGGATGGGTTGCTGCACACCAGTCAGGAAATCACCCTGCCCACCTGCTAAACAACCAGGTGGATTCAATGACCTGTTTGATGAGAACTGCTACAGAAGGTGAGGAGGAGAAATGGGAACACTTACTGGAATGGCTGCATGTAAAGCGGGGTCATTCAGGAAGCAAAGATTTGTTTAAAGAGGCAATAAGCAGGGGATGGTCCGTAACCAGGGAATTGTGCAATACCATTATTTCAGCATGTAGTCTGTCGTACTCGGCTGGGAGAGCACAACCCTCTTAAGGACCAACCCCTACACCTAAGGGACAACAAGGGACTATGGGATGCCTGGCAGGTGGATTATATTGGCCCTTTCCGGCTCTCTGAGGGAAAACGCTCTGTATTGGTAGGGGTGGAAATAGTGTCGGGCCTAACCCAAGCAGAAGCTGTATCTCGAGCAACTGCAGAAAATACGGTGAAGGGGTTAAAATGTTGGTTTAGCTGCTTGCCTGAGCCCAAATCGATCCAATCAGACAATGGTAGTCACTTTACTGCCGGGGTGGTTCAGGAGTGGGCTCAGGATGAAGGAATCCAGTGGATTTTCCATACTCCATACTATCCGCAAGCAAATGGGATTGTGGAACGCACCAACGGACTTCTAAAGCAGGCCCTAAAACCCCTCGAACCAGGATGGCCACAACGGGTGCCAGATGCAGTAATGAAGATAAACAGCCAGTGGGGAATTAATGGGTGCCTACGACTTACCGCGTTCTGTCCTAAGCCTCTGACCATACTCTCCAGGAAAAAAGAGACTAAAGACCCTGCAAACCCGCTCCATTATCCTGGGCAACCTGTTCTAGTAGACTTGCCCACCATGGGGCAAGTACCCCTAACCCTAAAAACTCCCATCAATATTTGTTCATGGGTGGCTACTGATGCCCATGGGAAAGAATACTGCATCAATACCAGGTGGATTGTCCCTTCTTTCTAACCATCATTGTTTTGGTATGTATATATGTGTTTTACAGGGCATTGATCCTGGACGACAGGAGACCTATGTTACTTTTAGCACTTTCAATGGTTGTAGGCATTATTGGCTAGTTATTATTTGTAATCTGCTTACATTATTATATAATTTGTGGAATCATACCTGCTGAGTGTGGAATAAATCATTGCCAATCAATTACAATCAATAATCCAGGAAATTTTACAGGTACATTTAATGAGTTCACTTATTGGAAGGCTAACCTGGAGTTGTGCCTTAAGTTACCTTATTGGGAATCACCTCCAAAATTAAGGAAGCCTGTGAGTCACCTGTGACTGCAAACTGGTGCTTGCAAATACCAAACAGATTACAGTGCTGGCTCATATAACTGGATGTGGTCCTTACAACACCACATCCATCAGCAGCAAGATGCAGTCATCAAAGACTAGTTGAAGGGGTCTGATCCCACAAATTAAGCATTAATGAATTGTACCTGAATATTAAATTGTATTCCCATTTAAATCCTTATAGACCTGATAATGTGACTGTGTAACCTCAAATAGTTTTAGAAAATTTAACTTAGCAATTATATGTACTAACAAGGTATGCCTTTAGGGAATTAAAGGTGCAGACCCAACAAGCATCTAAGATAGCGTTGCAGAATCCGGCTAGCATTGCTGAAGGAACATGGACTGTGCAGTGTGCTGAATCTAACTGAGGGAGAATGCTGCATCACCATCCACAATGCCACCACCTCTATAGAGGAGACCGTGCCATGATGAAGAAGATCACCAACAGGAACAGAGAACTTTTTTGACTGATGGACTGGTTTGATGGATGGAACCCTGGGTCATGGGTCACATCACTGGGATCCTCAGGACTCACGGGGTGGGGAAGATGGCTTGTAAATATTAGTATTGTGATATTATGCAAATTTTTGCTTTTAATAATATGCCTTGCAGCAATTAGCTATATACTGTCTCACCTTCTGTCTTTCTCTTCCCTATACCTTTTGAGATCACAACGGTCAAAGAAGAACTTGGAGTGTTTGAGTCACGGGGTGGGATGTGAGAGACGAGAAACCAGGCCTGCGAGAAACTAAGAAAAACAGCCTGAAAAAGCAAAAGTTGAGGCTGATCAAAGAAATGCCTCAAACACTCGCAGGACAAAACTATAGTCATGGGGTGGATGGTGTGGAGGTCGAAGCTGATAAGGCTGCCCCAATAACACAAGATGCAGCTGGAGGAGGGAGCCCTGTGGAGACAGGACAGCTCTGCTCTGGTGCACCTGGCCAAATTTCAAGGGCCATCTGTCCGGTGAATGACCTTTGCTTCATTATCCACAAAATGCATATTAAAGTTGACACCCCTCAATATGCTAACGAGGGCTAACATGATCATGCTAATTACATCATCCCATGAAACACCTTACCCCTCCCCATACATGGGATACGTAGGGATGTGGGTCGACCTAGGGGACGGACCCAAGGAAAGTGGGTATAAATCAAGAAGGGGTGGGGGGGGCCCGGGGCCTGAGAGAGAGTGCAGTGAAGCGAAGAAGACGGATGCCAGTGAAAAAGACAACTGCCTCCTGTCCCTCCTGGAACCCTCGCTGGCGGGATCAGCGCAGAAACCCAGACCGGTGATCTGTATTTCCCCATTCCCTCTATCTCCCTCTTTTCCCTTTCCCATTAAGCAATGCAAGGCATATTGTATTGCTTGCCACAACTTGCTATATACTTAGCCAACTATCATGTGTTCAATTAGTACATTGTGAGTAGTTAATAAATGTTTAGACTTGGAGACTTGTTGTCCACTCCATTGGGGATTTGCGAATCTGAGTCACTTGTCCCCCTCGTCTGAGCGGGACGTGACAGGCATACAGCATAGTCCCTGTATGGGAGGAGGGTACCCTGTATGTTGGTAAAGGGGATTCGCTGACCGATAGAGCGGCCGCTAGCGATCTTGGGAGTAGATCGAGTGAATCCGAGGTCACCGCTGCATCCCAGTTTTGGGAGCCAGGATGGACCTGCTAATGACTGTATAAGAAGCAGAAGAAGGGTAAGCAGAACCTCTTAAGTGGTTTTGGTAAAACATTAACAGCTGTTGGAATGATATTAACTGAAATGTAGTAATAATTGTGTATTTAATTTGTAAAATACCTAGGAATTTTATGTATGTTTAGGAAACTGTATTACCACCTAAAAACATTTGTATGGTGCACCAACCTAGATCAGTTATAACCAATAATATATTAAGCTAGTTTTCAGACGAGTAAATGAGTATCTGTGTGTGTATGCGATGCAGCATAGCTGCAAAGCAAGTGTGGAGTTCTGATCCGCGGTTCCATGTTCTCCACAAGGAGAGCGGTCAGAGACAAACAAAGTGAATGCTTTTGAAGCATGCTGGAATGAATGAATAGGAGAAGGAATAGTGAGTCTCTCCTCCAGTGGTTTGGGCTGGAACCCAGTGATTATCTGAATGATGAGAGTAAGTGGAAAAGAAGGGAAAACGGTCTATATTGATTGGAGGGATTATATGTAACCCCTCTAGCGAGACCTGTAGTGTTAGATTGGGAACAACCCTCTGAAATCGCTCTTCCCCCGATTGAAGACAGAATTCCTTGTTTTGTTTGTGGATTGATACCTTATAACTTTTATAATAGAGGGGGCTACTATCAAGCCTGGGTATTGCTGGGAGTGCAGACTTTGTAAAGAAAGGTGGTATTGCGCATCTGATAGGCAAAGGCCTGAATGCCCTAAATGCTTACCTGAAACGGCACTTCCGAATCTTTATAATTATATAAGGGCTAGACAAGAGTCAACAATAATAAAATTTGTATGTGGTAAGAGTAGCTTAGTTCCAGAACTTTGGGACGTATGGGAAAAGAACTGGGACAGAGTTAAGATACAGTGTAAGAAACGCTTTAAGTGGAAATTAAAAAGGATGTAATTTTAAAATGGGAAACACAAGGGGGAGTTTTAAAGAAGAGCCCTCTGGGATACATATTGGCCCACTGGAAAGATATTGCTGGGACAGGAAGCACAGAACACAAAAGAAATCTTGTTAAATATTGTAATCAATGGTGGCCACTACATTAGAGAATGAAGCCAAGTGGCCGTTTAATGGGACTCTCGATTATAACACCCTTCTACAACTAATGTTGTTTTTGAGGAGAGAAGGGAAGTGGGATGAGGTATCATATGCAGACACTTTTTCACTCTCTGAAATCATCCAGAGTGGCAAAGGGACTGCGGGATTGTACCTCCACAGGACCCTTTGGTACTCGCCCTTGAACAAGATAATAAAAAGGAATTTCAAGGCAAACTGAAACGGTGTTGTTCAGCGTGCAGTATTGGGCAAAGATACACTAGAGCAGATAAGATTCATCAGGCACCAGAGAAGGATCTAAGCTAATTGTTTAAGCCTCCCCCTCAACCACAGCAACAGGATAAGGACTCAGATGGACCCTCCACTCCCCCAGGTAGCCTGGTATCCTCCCACACCAGGAAAAAGTCTGCTCCAACAGTCTTGCAGGCACCTCTCCAAGAGGCAGTAGGATAATGCTAATTAAAAGTACCTTTCTCTACTACTGATTTAGAGGCATGGAAAAAGGTTGCCAGGGATTACCATAATGATCCATAAGCATGACCAAATACTTTCAGTTTACTGTAAAACAACATAATCCCTGTGGCAACTGAGGCACGGACTCTCCATTGAAGTGCAGAAGGAAAGTCCTTTATTATTAAAATGGTATATACTTATGCTGTCGTTACCGTAGCTCTTACTTCATGATAAGCAAATCAGCAGCTAGACAGTCATCAACACTCTTATCCCACAAACAGTTCCATACCACACAGGCAGTCTCAGTGCTGCCATTTTCTTCACCACACCAGCACAGGCTGGTATCTCTCTCCAAAGACCTGTTTCTCCTCTAAACCTTGCTGCTTCTCTGGGCCAAGCGCAGAGCAGAGCTGGTGCTTCTCCAAGCCAGCGCAGGACAGAGCTCATGGCTGGCTCGCCAAGCAGAGTTCCCCACCTTAGCAAGGCTTCCCCTGAGAAAAGCTCTCCACCTTCACCAAGCTCCCCAAACAGAACTCCCTGGCTGAGCTGCCCAGCCAATATCGATTTGGCTCTTAAGTATTGAATCTCCAACAGCTGTGCAGGGCTGACAGGCCAATGCCGACTTGCCTCTTAATCATTTATCAGTAACACATGATTTGACTCAACATATTGAATCTCCCACAGCTGTGCAGAGCTGACACTCCCACAAATTCCAATTGGAATGATATACAGTTATTGTTAGAACATATGACTGAGATGGAAAAACAATTAATTTTAAGAACTGCAGGGAATTTGGCTGAGGATTATTATAAAACTACAGGAGGAGACGTTAAAGAATACGTTCCCCTCCAAGACCCAAAATGGGAGGCAAACAGGCCTGCACATATGGAAAGATTGCAGGCATACCAGGAGTGGATTGTAAAAGGAATGGAGAGGGCTATTCCCAAAGCAATAAATTGGTCAATATTATATGAAATTAAACAAGGTCCTTCTGAGTCACCATCAGAATTCCTCGATCGACTGAGGGACGTAATGCATTGCAACACACCGTTGGATCCGGGGTCAGAGGTAGGAATACAACAATTAGTTTCTCTGTTTTTAGGACAATCTACAGGGGACATTAGACACAAGCTTCAGAACCTGCGCCCCACAGAAAGTAGAAACCTGGAAGTATTACTGGATGAAGCGTGGAGAGTGTTCAGAAATAGAGAAGAGGATTATAAGCGAGGACAGAGAAGGGTAGTGGCAGTTGTTAGAGAAGAAGAAGAAAGGAAACCTAGGCAAGGACCGCCTCGATTAGGAAAAGATCAATGTGCAATATGCAAACGGTTTGGGCACTGGAAAAATGAGTGTCCAGAAAAATGGAAAGTTAAGGAAAGGGGACGAAATAATCAGAAAGGAAGGGCAGTGGCCCATATGGAGGAGGACTGACGGGGACCTGAGGAATCTACCCTAGCGGATCTGCTGGTTACAATAAAGCTAGGGAAAGAACAAAAGAAGGTAGAATTTTTAGTGGACACTGGAGCGACATACTCAGTTTTAAACCAAGACCTAATGCCCTTAGAAGATGACTATATTATGGTAAAGGGGGCGACTGGCCAAAGTGAAAAGGCATATTTTTGCAAACCTCTAAGGTATAAATTAGGAAAACAATGGGGCATACACAAATTTTTGTATATGCCTAACTCCCCGAAGGCACTTCTGGGGAGAGATTTATTAGAACAATTGGGTGCAATAATTAAATTCAAAGAAGGAGAGATTACTCTGGAGGTAAATGACCAAGAGTTTATACAAATAATGAGCTTATCCCTAACTAGTGTTCCCACAGAAGGAAGAATCAGTGAAGAAATTATTGACCAGGTATATCCCGGAGTATGCCCCACCTGTTGAGGTCAGACTTAAAGAAGATCAAGAGCTGGTAAGAATCAAACAATATACTCTGAGGAGAGAGGATCAGGAAGGGATTCAGGCAGTTGTAGAGAAGTTCCTACAACTAGGATTACTGAAGGAATGTGAGTCTAATTTTAATACTCCCCTATTACCTGTCTGTAAACCTGACGGGTCATATCGGGTGGTTCAGGACCTGCGGGCAGTGAATAAGATAACTGAAGATCTCTACCCGGTGGTGGCAAATCCATACACTTTATTGACTGTATTGACACCTGAACTAACCTGGTTTACTGTTTTAGACCTCAAGGATGCTTTCTTTTGCCTCCCTCTCCACAAAGCCAGCCAGAAAATATTTGCATTCGAATGGGAAAATCCTAAGAGCGGGCATAAAACCCAGCTGACTTGGACGGTGTTACCACAGGGGTTTAAAAACAGCCCTACTATATTTGGCAATCAACTCGCGAAAGACCTCGAGTCGTGGGAAGCCCCAGCCCCACCTGAGGAAGAGAAACTGTTACAATACGTGGATAATATCCTGATTGCCACCAAGACAAAAGACGCTTGCATGACTTGGACGGTAAGCCTGCTAAATTTTTTGGGGCTCCAGGGATACCGAGTGTCTAAGAAAAAGGCCCGAGTAATGCAGCGTGAAGTGATTTATCTGGGTTATGAAATTAGTGCCAGAAAAAGAACTTTAGGACAAGCTCAAAAAGAAGCAATATGTCAGACTCCGAGACCACGAACAGTGAAAGAGTTACGGACTTTCCTGGGAATGACTGGGTGGTGCCGACTATGGATTTATAATTATGGACTGCTTGTCAAACCCTTATATGCATTGATGACCACTGAACAAAAACATCTTCAATGGAATAAAGAAACTAGACAGGCCTTTGAGCTACTGAAAAAGGCCCTGATGTCGGCTCTGGCCTTGGGACTCCCAGATGTAAGTAAGCCATTTTTCCTTTTCTCTCACGAGAAACAGGGGATTGCCCTGGGGATATTAGCACAAGACCTGGGCCCGTATCGTCGAGCAGTTGCCTACTTTTCCAAACAGTTGGACACAACTGCCAAGGGTTGGCCTGGATGCTTGCTAGTGGTCACGGCTGTGGTATTAAACATCCAGGAAGCCCGAAAATTCACCCTGGGCCAGAAAATGACTGTGTTAGTATCCCATACAGTGTCTGCAGTGCTGGAGGCGAAAGGTGGACATTGGCTTTCCCCGCAAAGATTCTTGAAATATCAGGCTGCAATGGTAGAACAAGATGATGTAGAGATTGTGGTTACTAACATTGTCAATCCAGCCTCTTTCCTCAGTGGGAACACAGGAGAACCAGTACAACATGACTGTCTAGAGACCATCGAAGCGACATATTCGAGCCGCACGGACTTGAGAGACAGCCCTATGGAGAACACAGAGAACTGGTTCACGGATGGAAGCAGCTATGTCCTAAGTGGTAAAAGACATGCTGGGTATGCCGTTACTACCAGCCAGGAAATAGTAGAATCAGGGCATTTGCCCATGAATACCTCTGTGCAAAAGGCAGAAATAATTGCCCTGACCTGCGCTTTAGAGTTGGCCCAAGGCAAGGCTGTGAACATTTATACAGACTCAAAATATGCCTTTGGAGTCGTACACGCCCATGGAGCAATTTGGAAAGAGAGACGACTATTGAACTCACAGGGTAAAAACATCAGACATGCAGAGGAAATTCTGAGACTGTTGGAAGAAGTCAAGCTTCCTAAAAAAGTGGCAATCATGCACATCAAGGCACACCAAAAGGTGAACTTGGATTTGGAGAAGGGAAATGAGCTGGCGGACAGAGAGGCAAAACGAGCAGCCAAAGGAGAGGTAAAAGTAGAAGGAGCTTTAATCCCTGATGGGCGAATTTCCCTAGAGGGTAAGCCTAATTATACTAAGGAAGATCAAAAACATATCACAGATCTGGAAGGATCATATAATGAGGAAGGTTGGGCCCTCACCCCACAAGGGAAGATAGTCATTCCCTCTTCTTTAACATGGTCCCTAGTAAGGGAGGAACATAAGAAAGGGCATTGGGGAGCAGAGGCCCTATATAAACACCTAATTAAAGATATTAGAGCTAGAAATTTATATACTACAGTAAGAGAAGTGACTCAGCAGTGTGGTCTTTGCCTCCAGACTAATCCCAAAAATACCCCCAGATTGGAAATGGGCCGAATTGGGAAAGGCAATGGGCCTGGGCAACAATGGCAGATTGATTTTTCAGAACTTCCAAGAAAAGGGGGGTATCGATACCTATTGGTACTAACAGATACCTTTTCAGGCTGGCCGGAAGCATTCCCTACCAGAACCGCCAAAGCTCGGGAGGTGACCAGAATATTAATACACTATAAATCACTATATTAATGGGGTTCCAGCAACAATATCCTCTAACAGAAGGCCACATTTCATTTCAAAGGTGGTACAACAAATCAGCCGCCATTTAGGTATAGATTGGTAGCTTCATACCCCATATCATCCCCAGCCAAGTGGCCAAGTAGAAAAGATGAATCATTTAATCAAACAGCAGATTGTGAAACTTGGACAGGAGACTAATTTGGCTTGGCCTCAGTCCCTTCCTGCGGCCCTTCTGTGCATACGGACTAAGCCAAGGGCAAGAGAGGGGTTAAGTCCTTTTGAAATTCTGTATGGACGACCCTATAGCATACAAAAGGGCATATCCATGCAGGCAGGGGATGAAACCATAACTTAATATCTGGTGGCATTGAGTAAACAGCTCAATAAAATTGGAAAACATGTGTTTGGAACCCGAAGTAGAGGGTTAGATGGACCTGTGCATAATATACAGCCTGGGGATTATGTGTATGTTAAGTCTCTTGCAGAAAAGACTCTGGAACCGCAATGGGAAGGACCGTTCCAAGTACTCCTCACCTCCTTCACGGCAATTAAGATCAAGGAGCAGAGCGCCTGGATCCATCATACCAGAGTGAAGAAGGCCCATAGATCCCCATGCAAGGTTACAGAAATTCCTAACCAGGAAGATTATACTTTTCACGATAATTTTGGTCAACGTCTATACCGTTGTGTTAGCATGGAATCAGAATTTCTTTGTAGGCCTTCTTCACGGGATGGCTCAAGGAAATAATTGGTCAGATTGCTGGGTATGCACAGAGTTACCAAAATCCGGTCAATTTCCTTTTTTAGGCATTCCCAAATTTAGCATTCCCACATTTGAAAATACAACAGGTTGGGTGGGGGGACCCACCCCTCATGATCTAATGGGAGTATGGAGACCACCAGATGGCAATTATGACAAGCTTTGTATTTATGGACAGGATTTAACAATTGAGCTAGAATATCAATGGATATTAGATGAAGTTAACCGAAATGATGCCTTGTATAATGAATCCAAAGCCATCGAACAGCAATGGGCAAATAGCACATGGCCATTCCGACAGCGATAATGATGCAAAACAGGGGAAGTAATTCGGTCTGATTCCTAGGCACAAAGTAAGGGGCTTATCAAACCTGCAACAATACATACCCCAAAGGGTTGATAAGGAAAACAAGATACACAGGATGGGGGAGATTACCAGGCGAGTGCTATGATACCGCTGAACAGGGGTATGGTCCCAGTTCTTAGAGGTGCGGTTTACCGCCAGGTTGGTGGTACTTATGTGCAAATGGAAAATCCAGGAAGTGTTTACCTTGAAATTGGTGGGGAGAAAGTACAACAGGTATATTATTGCCCATCTCATATCCCACTAAGGACTTGCAAGGCGTCTCACGGACCCTGTGGTACCAGGTTAAACAAAAAAGAGAGGTTGAGAACCCCCTGCTAATTAGGGGAACCAGATTTCATAGTTTTGTCAGATGGCTTATCCCTATGTTAGGAGTAAGTGAGTGTACTGGGCCTGGCTGAGCCAGAATTGGTTTTCCCCTGTAGCAGCCCTCATGGTGCTGTGTTTTATGTTGGGAGCTGGCAGGGTGTTGATAGCACACTGGTGTTGTGGCTACTGCTGAGTAGTGCTTACACAGCACCAAGGCTCTTTCTGACATTTCCCCCCCACAGTGGGACGGGGTGGGCAAGATCTTGGGAGGGGACACAACCAGGACAGCTGACCCCAACTGACCAAAGGGATATTCCAGACCATATGACGTCTGCTCAAGTATAAAGCTGGGAAAAAGGAGGTAGGGGGTGGGGTCACCCTTGGTCCTCTGAGACAACCACTACGCCTATTGGAGTCCTGCTTCCTGAGAAGGCCCGACATCGCCTGTTCATGGGAAGTAGAGAATAAATCTGTTTTATTTTTTTGCTTCCACGCGCGGACCTTTGCTTCGCTTTGCTTGTATTAAAACTGCTTTTGTTTTACCCACAAGGGTTGGGTTTTTTTTCCTATCTTATTTTCTTTCCCCTCTTTGCACTGTTGAGAAAAAAAGGGGAAGGGGGGGAAGTGATAGAGCAACTTGGTGGGTACCTGGCATTTAGCCAAGGTCAAACCACCACAGTGAGTTAGAAAAAGCTATAGTAAATATTTCTGCCAGCGTCGAAATTCTGGCTAACCCTACTGCGGATTCCATTGTCGATTTACAGAAAGAGATTAGTTCATTGGCAAAAGTAACTATGCAAAATCGCATGGCTCTGGATCTATTAATGGCTAAAAAGGAGGGGTCTGTACAGTAATTAATCAAAACTGCTGCGCCTTTGTAAACCGTGAGGCCCAAATTGAGACAGATGTGCATAGGATTTGCGAAGCTTCAAAACAATTTCATTTAATAGCACAAGATGATACGTCCTGGGGTTTCACAAATCTTTGGGAAAAATTGACTTCATGGCTACCTAATTTTGCATGGTTAAAACAGCTTTTTGTTCTGGTAGTAACATTGTTGATTTTAGGAGTATTAACTTGTATTCTAATCAAATGTTTCTTTTGGTGCTGCCAGAACACTGGAGATGCTTATGTCACATGGAAAAAGAATCAGCTTAGGCATAGGCTGGAATCAAACAAGTACTTTTCTAAAGTGTTAGATCAGGAGTCAATTTATTAGAAGTAGTAAAAGAATTTACTAATGTCTTAGAAAAGGGGGGAATTGAGATGGGGAACTAGGAAATTAAAATAGTATATAGAAATTAGGCACTCAAGAAATGAAGGTATAACTTAGTTTAGAGATAAAGATGGAAGACTTAGAGATCAGGCTAGGGGCTAGAGGCCCATTAGTTAAAAGATAACTAAGATTGAATAGGATAATAGATCCTAGTCGATGGGCCAGAGAGCAGAACAATATGGAAACCTTGATTAATGGAAGCTGTGAGGGAACGCTTCCTGATGGAATAGGAAGACAGCCCTAAAAACTGGTCAAAACCAACCCTATGGTCCGGCCCGAGTCCAGGAGGCTACAGAGACTGTACAAGGAACGGAGGTAAAAAGTTCAACAGTGAGGAAGAGGAGCTACTTCATCTCGGCGACCCCAGCCCACGACCACTGGGACACACTGCGCAGGCGCGACTAGGAGGAGACTGGGGCGGAACATATGAAAAAGACTTTCAGGCTCATTGTAATACGAAGCGGGGATAGGTCATGCATATGTATAGGCGTATTAGCATAAAGCCAAGACAGAGTGCCACAGGAGGTGCGCACACTTGTGGTGGAGCGATCCCCCGTGTGCCTCAGCGCTGAATAAACATACCTACTTTATAACCTTATAGGTTGTGGAGTTGTGTTTCCGCAACTCACTAGGAGGTAATCTCACAACGCTTGCACACCTTGGTTAACACATGGTAAGTATTTATACACTCCGAGTGACAGTTATCAGTACTTTTTACTGATAAGTGTGGCCACCCTCGTTTTCATTGGTCCTTGTGAGTTCTTGTCTCCATTTAAAGTCACAGTATCCTCTTTTTGAACTGTGCATGTTCAGTGAGGAAGGGGCTTTTCTTGGTAGGGGGCTTTTTCCTTCTGGAGGGCAGGTTTTTACTATGTTAATGAGGAAAGCTCACTCATAGTTCAATTAGTTCCCTCCTTGGTTTTATCAGCAACTTTTGTTCCTGTGCACTTATCTTGCTATTTCCCTACTTGATGCTTATCTCGGGATTCTATTGTTTTAATCATAGTGTTGCTTCTTCAGGGTCGATCTGTTAGCTTTAGCAGTAAAGAAACCTCACTCTAATGAGTATCGGCTAGTTCAAGACTTAAGGGCTATTAATCAAATTGTTCAAGATGTGCATCCGGTAGTAGACAATCCATATGCCTTCTTGACTACTATAAGGGACACTTATCAATGGTTTACTGTGTTGGACTTAAAGGATGCTTTCTTTAATATCTCGTTAGAAGAAGAAAGAGACTATTTGCCTTTGAGTGGGAAAACCCTACTACTAGTCAGAAAACACAATTATGTTGGATTGTTCTGCCAAAAAGGTTTAAAAATAGCCCGACTATTTTTGGGAATGAATTGGCAAGAGAATTAGAAACCTGGCAGAGAGAAAATGAAGGATGTGTCAATTTATTGCAATATGTAGATGACATTCTTTTGAGTTCCCAGACAAAAACGGACTGTATGCAGTGTACAATAGATCTTTTGAATTTTCTGGGAGTGTCCAGATATCGAGTGTCACAGAAAAAAGCTCAAATAATGCAAACAACTGTTACTTATCTAGGTTTTACTATCACTCAAGGAGAACGGAGCCTGGGAGCAGAATGGAAGGAAGCAATTTGTGAAATGCCTGAGCCAGCTTCTAAACAGGAACTAAGAGCATTCCTCGGAATGGCTGGATGGTGTCGCCTGTGGATAATTAATTTTGGACTGATAGCCAAACCTCTATATGAAGCTATAAAAGGATCTGGGAATCTCCTTGAATGGACTCCAGAATGTCAGCGGTCGGTTCATTTAACTAAAACATGCTTTAATGACAGCCCCAGCTCTAGGATTACCCAATTTGGAAAAACCTTTCGAGCTGTTTGTACACGAAAGACAACATATTGCGCTTGGAGTATTGACTCAAAAGACTGGATCCTGGAGGAGACCAGTAGGATATTTTTCTAAACAACTGGATCAAGTAAGTAAAGGTTGGCCTTCTTGTTTACGGGCGGTTGCGGCTACAATAATGCTTATACAAGAAGCAGGAAAACTGACTTTGGGGCAGAAGCTAGTTGTTCAAATACCACATGCAGTAACAACTGTACTGGAGCAAAAGAGGGGGCATTGGTTGTCTCCAAGCAGAATGATGAAATACCAGGCAATACTGTTAGAACAGGATGACATAGAGCTAAAGATAACCTCTGTACTAAACCCTGCCACATTGTTGCCTTTGCCAGGGGAAACAGAGCTGAAACATGACTGTTTAACAACAACTGAACAAGTGTATTCTAGTAGAGCTGATTTGAAGGATATACCCCTGGAGCCAGTGGAGATGAATTTGTTTGTGGATGGGAGTAGTTTTGTGGATCATGGAAAGAGAAAGGTGGGATATGCTGTGGTAACAGAAAACAAAACACTGGAAGCAGGTGCACTACCAGCTGGCACCTCTGCTCAAAAGGCAGAATTAATAGCCTTAACAAGAGCCTTGGAAATTTCAGCTGGTAAAGCTGTTAATATCTGGACTGATTCTAAATATGCTTTTGAAGTGGTCCATGCACACGGGGCATTATGGAAAGAAAGAGGCCTTTTGTCAGCACAAGGAACTCCTATAAAATATGGGAATCTGATAAGAAAATTGTTGGAAGCTGTGAATTTACCAAAACAAGTAGCAATCATGCACTGTAAGGCCCACCAGATTGGAGATACTTTTGTAGCTGTGGGAAATCGTAAAGCCGATATGGCTGCAAAACAAGCAGCAGAAGAAATACTCGTCTTGGGGCCTGAAAAGTATCAAAATTTGGGCCAGCCCCCACAATACACAGAAAAAGATGAGCAACTGATTAAATTAACAAACGCAGAAAAGAGCAAGGATGGTTGGTGGGTGACTGAAGACCAGCGTGTGATACTCCCCAAAAGTCTAATGAGGGAACTGTTGGAAAAATCACATAAAGAAACCCATTGGGGAATGGAAGCATTAGTGGATAACATGAAGAACTATTGCTCTAGACATAGGAATGACTGGTATAGCAAAGAGTATCATTAACAAGTGTGAAATATGTCAGAAAAACAATCCACAAAATAAGGCCAGACCAGGAAGAATAAAGAAAGGAAACATACCAGGAGATTATTGGCAGATAGATTTTTCTGAACTTCCCAAGCAAAATGGGTATTGGTACTTGTTGGTGTTAACTGATACTTTTTCAGGTTGGCCTGAAGCTTTCCCCTGTCGCACCAACCAGGCTCGAGAAGTGAGTAAGGTATTGTTGAAAGAGATAATACCTAGATTTGGAATACCAATGGGAATATCATCAGATAGAGGGCCTCATTTTGTAGCAAAGGTAATTCAGTCCCTAGTAAGAATTTTGGGAATAAGATGGAATTTACACACCCCTTGGAGGCCACAATCAAGTGGACAAGTGGAAAGAATGAATCAGACCTTAAAAAGACAGATGAGTAAAATTTGTCAAGAAACTCAATTAAAATGGCCAGACACTCTCCCACTAACATTATTAAGGGCAAGGATAATGCCAAAGTCAAAAGAAAAAGGTTAGTCCGTTTGAGATATTATATGGGAGACCATATCAGAGCCTGTCATGAGAGCCAGGAAATGAAGAAATAATAGGGATACAAAGTATAAAAGAATATGTAGTATCTTTGGGAAAAGTTCTATCTTCTCTTAACAGGTATTTGCATCAGAGGACACCAAGCAAATTAGACACAGTGGTCCACCCTTATCAGCCAGGAGATTGGGTTTACCTGAAAACCTGGAATGATGAACCTCTGAAAGAAAGGGGGAAGGGACTGTTCCAAGTCCTCCTGACAACATATACTGCTGTGAAGCTGGATGGAGTTAAACCTTGGATCCACTACACACAGATCAAGAAGGGGCCTACACCTGACAGTTGGGAGGTACAACCACAAGAAAAATCCTTTAAAGTTAAGGTTTCAGAGAAAGAGTGTATGAATTGCACTTGGGACTCATTTGAATCATATTTTGAATTAGATTGTGAACAGGTTTATCTGTGTTTAGCATCTTTAATTGTGCTTGGCTTAATAATACTTTTTAGAATTTTTTGCAGGTATGAACTCTTTAATCCTAGCGTGGGTAATATGTATGTGTATTGGCATAAGTTGGATGGCATTAACCCATCAGGACCCCTGGAACCAGAATGTTCATTTTGCTATGATCCAAAGGACAATGAGGGCAGTGAATAGAACCGACTGTTGGGTCTGCACTCATTTCCCTGAACATTCCAAGAAAGGAATTTCCATTATGGGAGTACCTGTTCCATTTAATACATCCTGGAATAATTTATGGATTGGGCCAGATTTTCCAAATTCAGAGGATGTAGATTCCTTGGATTGGGATGTGGAGACCCCACCATTTCCAGATGTGAAATGCATAACAACAAACAAGACCCTATCACCTGGGAATGTATCAGTAGGGCATTACCCATATTGTAGCTGGTTTATGCAATTGCATAAAAGGATTAAACCAACTGGACACTGGTCTACACCCAGAGGAACTGGATGGTATTGGTTATGTGGTCATAGTGCCAGAAAAACCTTACCTCCTAATTGGGCTGGAACATGTGCCCTAGGTACAATGGTTCCAAATGTGACAGTTACCAAAAGATTAGGAAAAGAGTTGTGGGTAAGATCTTACATGAAAGTTCACAAAAGAAGTAATCCATTAGTAGAACGACCTACCACTTATCATTTGTTTGTGAGATGGTTCATACCTTGGTTAGGTGCGGGAGATATGGACACGCACACGATCAATGTGATCAGACAATGCCAATTTTATTGTGGTGAAGCAAGCCTTTTATAATGCAGCTGAGAATCACATGATACAATCACATGGTACAATTCTTTCTGATTGGACAGTTAGCTTTGCACATGCGCCTTAACATCTCTTCTGATTGGATGAAAACTGCCACATCGACATTGTACAAACTTCCTTCTCCGCCCAAACCCACACCCTGAAGTTGTTTAACTTCCTGGGTTCTTCCTCATTCTTTTCGGGTTATGTCCTTGCCGAAGCTGAGGCTTTACCAGTCTTGCTCATATGCAGGATTGCTCACACGTCCATTTTCTCGCAGGAAATCCTTTAGAATCCCCACAGTTAGGAGTTAGTGAATTGGAGAAAGCTATAGTAAATATATCAGCCGAATTAGAGTTCACGAAAAACAAGACTATGGATGCAATTATGGCCTTACAGGAAGAAGTTTCCCAAATTAGCAAAATTACAATTCAGAACTGAATTGCCCTCGACATGCTGTTAGCAGCTCAAGGAGGTGTTTGTACAGTAGTAAACACCAGTTGTTGTGTATACGTAGACCAATCAGGATGAATCACCACAGATCTTAAAGAGATTTGGAAACATACCAGAGTCTTCCATGAAATACAAAAGGATGATACCTCCTTGGGATTTCAAGAGGTATTGTCCTGGTTTTGACCAGGATAGAGTTAACTTTCCTTGGGCTGAGAGGGAGCACAGCTAGAGGGCTGGTCCAGATAGGTCATTGGAGTATTCCATATCATGTGACGTTATGCTCCGTATATAAGGGGACTCATGCTCATTATATAAGGGGAGTGCCAGTTGGTTGGCAGCGGGATTTCTGGTGCGGTCAGGATCGCTGCTGGGGGTGGGCTGTGTACCGGTTGGTGAGCAGCTACTGTATATTACTCGTTTGCACTTACTACTGTTATTGTTGTTTTCTTAGTATTACTTTTTTTTTTATTATTCAACCTACAAATTTATTCTTTTTTTGTCCCTCCCCTATTTCACTGGGGGCGGGGGGGGGGGGAAAGAAGTAAACAACTGGCCACGTGGTGACTGCCTACCAGCAGAGTTCAAACCACAACAGGTATGTAATTGGCTAACTTCCTGGTTCCCGGATTTGTCTCTATGGGTTAAGAGGCTCTTAATTATTATAGGTGTGATAATTGTAGTATTTGTGTGCATTTATGCTTTATTTCACTGTGCTTTGAAATTATGCATTTCTCTTGTTAATCAGGCAACGAAGAATGGAACATATTTAAAGGGGAATCATAAATAAGTTCTAAAGGGGGTAATTGTTACCCTGAACAGGAAGCCTTGTTCAGAGTTGCTCAAACTGTATGTGCTTGCTACTCGAACAAGAGGCCTTGTTCAAGAATTGCTTAAACCGTATGTGCTTGTAACCCATGGGAAAGAATGTACTGTTTACCAGGAATTGTAGGCTGCAAAAATGTTTCTCATCACACATTGCCTGCCCCACAAATGCTTCTCATTGCACCCAAGGCCAGTTAATACGTATTGTTATCCATACAAGTGTTTCTCATCAAACACAAGGACAAATTGGATGCACCAGATAGGTCAGCCTGTTCTTCAAACCATCAACAATAATTAGTAAGGAACTTCTAATCAGAAGCTCTTGAAGAAGAGAAACATCCTAGGACATGGAAGCTTGTTAAAATTGTCTTATGTAAATAAGCTTAAGACCCCTGCCCGGATGCAGACCCTTACCCTTTGAGCTTGCGCAGAAAGTTGACAAACCCACTGTATGTTACTAACCAATAAGGGATAGGAGTGATAAGCAGGTAGCTAATAATCATTACAGAAAATATGTAATCACATTGTGAGAGATGACTTATAAAAACAGGCCTGTGAGAAACACGGACTGAGAAAAACAGCCTGAGAAAGAGATAAAAGTTAGCAGGGGGAGTGGAGGCCCTCCGATCTAAGGAATGTCTCAAACACTCGCAAGTAACGAAACTATAGTCACGGGGTGGATGGTGTGGAGGTCGAAGCTGATAAGGCTGCCTGAATAACACAGGATGCAGCTGGAGGAGGGAGTCCTGTGGAGACAGGACGGCTCTGCTCTGGTGCACCTGGTCAAGTTTCAAGGGTGTGGTGGTTTGACCTTGGCTAAATGCCAGGTACCCACCAAGTCGCTCTATCACTTCCCCCCCTTTCCCCTTTTTTTCTCAACAGGGCAAAGAGGGGAAAGAAAATAAGATAAGTAAAAAAAACCCTCAACCCTCGTGGGTAAAACAAAAGCTGTTTTAATATAAGCAAAGCAAAGCAAAGGTCCATGCACGGAAGCAAAAGAAAAACAAAAACAGATTTATTCTCTACTTCCCATGAACAGGCGATGTCGGGCCTTCTCAGGAAGCAGGGCTCCAATACGCGTAGTGGTTGCCTCGGAGGACCAAGGGTGACCCCACCCCCTTCCTCCTTTCTCCCAGCTTTATACTGAGCAGACGTCATATGGTCTGGAATATCCCTTTGGTCAGTTCGGGTCAGCTGTCCTGGTTGTGTCCCCTCCCAAGATCTTGCCCACCCCGTCCCACTGTGGGGGGGGGAAATGTCAGAAAGAGCCTTGGTGCTGTGTAAGCACTACTCAGCAGTAGCCACACCACCAGTGTGCTATCAACACCCTGCCAGCTCCCAACATAAAACACAGCACCATGAGGGCTGCTACAGGGGAAAACCAATTCTGGCTCAGCCAGACCCGGTACAGTCTCCACCCCTTATTCCATACCATTTACGTCATGCCCAGGTCCCACATAACACTCATTTATTCATTCCGTAAGCTTTCTTCACTCCTCCAGAAGTTCAGTGACTTGGCTCCCATCTGTCAAGATGGATGTTCAGGACAGGAGCAGTATGTTTGACTGTTGGACTCCAGCACCGGCTAGGTTTGGGTCATCATTGCACATATCTGGTTCACTCTTCATCATTCCTACTTCCTCCATCACTTCCTGCAACATACAACTCACCCCACAGATTATTTCCCCCCCAAGGTTAAATGTCCTTGAGGCACACACTGAGTAGCCCCATTCTCCCGCATTACCCACCAAGTACATCCAGGTCCCTGAGCAAAAACAATCCCACGAGTGGGCTTGCCTTTTCCCAAGGGAGGAGCAATCCATACTGCCTTCCCCAGCCATTTCCCCGTGTGTACTACAGGGACCTTATCTCCTCCCACAGTATGAAAGGGTTTGGTTTGGGCAGGACCAGGACGGTTAACAGATCCTCTGGTGTTAATTAGCCAAGTGGCTTCTGCTAAATTTATATCCCAGCGCTTCCATCCCCCATTGTCCAACGTTCTCAACATAGTCTTCAACAGTCCATTGTATCTTTCAATCTTTCCAGACGCTTGTGGGTAATAAGGGATGTGATACACCCACTCAATGCCGTGTTTCTTTGCCCAGGAGTTTATAAGATTATTTTGAAAATGGGTCCCATTGTCTGATTCGATTCTTTCAGGAGTACCATGTTGCCATAAAATTTGCCTTTCAAGACCTAAGATGGTATTTCGGGCAGTGGCATGATTTACAGGGTATGTTTTGAGCCAACCAGTAGTTGCTTCCACCATGGTGAGTATGTAGCGCTTGCTTTGGCGTGTTCGTGGCAATGATCCAATATAGTCAATTTGCCAGGCCTCACCCTATTGAAAACTCAGCCATCGTCCTCTGTTCCAGGGAGACTTTACTCGTGTGGCTCGCTTGATTGCAGCACATATTTCACATTCATGAGTGACCTGTGAGATGGCCTCCATGGTCAGGTCCACCCCTCGATCACGAGCCCATCTGTACGTTGCATCTCTCCCGAGATGCCCGGATGTTTCATGGGCCCATCAAGCTACAAATAGCTCACCCTTGCGCTCCCAGTCCAGGTCCAGCCGAGCTACTTCAATTTTGGCAGCCTTGTCTACTTGCTCATTGTTTTGATGTTCTTCGGTGGCACGGCTTTTGGGCACGTGAGCATCTACATGACGTACCTTTAGAGCCACGTTTTCCACTCGGGCAGCGATGTCCTGTCACAATGCAGCAGCCCAGATGGGTTTACCTCTGCGCTGCCAATTGGTCTTCTTCCACTCCTGTAGCCACCCCCACAGGGCGTTAGCCACCATCCGGGAGTCAGTGTAGAGATACAGTACTGGCCACTTTTCTCGTTCAGCAATCTTTAGGGCTAGTTGGATCGCTTTTACTTCTGCAAACTGACTTGACTCACCCTCTCCTTCAGTGGCCTCAATGACTTGTCTTGTGGGACTCCACACAGCAGCTTTCCACTTCCAATGGTTTCCTACCACACGACAGGATCCATCAGTAAACAGAGCATACCGCCTTTCATCTTCTGGTAACTCGTTATATGGCGGTGCCTCTTGGGCACGAGCCACCTCCTCAGGCAGTGCTCCAAAATCTCTACCTTCTGGCCAGTCCATGATCTCTTCCAGGATCCCTGGACGGTTGGGTTTTCCCAGTCGAGCTCGTTGCGTGATTAACGCTACCCATTTACTCCAGGTAGCACTGGTTGCATGGTGCGTAGAAAGGATGTTTCCTTTGAACATCCAATGTAATACAGGCAATCGCGGTGCCAAGAGGAGCTGTGCTTCTGTACCAACAACTTCGGAAGCGGCTCGAATCCCCTCATATGCTGCTAGTATCTCCTTTTCAGTTGGAGTGTAGTGGGCTTCTGATCCTCGATATCCCCGGCTCCAAAATCCTAATGGTCGACCCCGAGTTTCACCTGGTATCTTCTGCCAGAGGCTCCATGTGAGGCCATGCTCCCCAGTTGATGTGTAAAGTACATTTTGCACAGCTGGTCCTGTCCGAACAGGCCCAAGAGCTACCGCCCGAGCTATCTCCTGTTTGATGTGCTCAAAGGCTTGTTGTTGCTCAAGACCCCACTCAAAATGGTTCTTCTTTCGGGTTACTTGATAGAAAGGGCTCACCAGCTGACTGTAACCTGGAATATGCATCCTCCAAAATCCCACAAGTCCTAAGAAAGCTTGTGTTTCCTTCTTGTTGGTCGGTGGAGACATAGTTGCTATCTTGTTGACAACATCCATAGGCACATGGCGGCGTCCATCTTGCCATTTTATTCCCAAGAACTGAATCTCCTGTGCTGGTCCCTTGACCTTGCTTTTCTTTATGGCAAACCCAGCTCTCAGAAGAATCTCAATTACTCTTTGTCCTTTCTTGAACACTTCTTCTGCCTTGTTGCCCCACACAATGATGTCATCGATGTACTGTAGATGTTCAGGGGCATCACCCTTTTCCAGTGCAGTTTGAATTAGTCCATGACAAATAGTGGGGCTGTGCTTCCACCCCTGGGGTAGTCGATTCCAGGTATACTGGACACCCCTCCACGTGAAAGCAAACTGTGGCCTGCACTCTTCTGCCAAAGGAATTGAAAAGAATGCATTGGCAATGTCGATTGTGGCGTACCACTTGGCTGCCTTTGACTCCAGTTCATATTGGAGCTCTAACATATCTGGTACAGCAGCACTCAGTGGTGGCGTCACTTTGTTCAGGCCACGATAGTCTACTGTTAACCTCCACCCTCCGTCAGACTTTTGCACCGGCCATATTGGGCTATTAAAAGGCGAATGTGTCTTACTGATGACACCTTGGCTCTCCAGTTGACGAATCAGTTCTTGGATGGGAGCCAGAGAGTCTCGGTTTGTACGATACTGCCGTCGGTGCATGGTCCTCGTAGCGCTTGGCACCTGTTGTTCTTCAACTCGCAACACTCCTACAACAAAAGGATCTTCCGAGAGGCCAGGCAGATTAGACAACTGTTTGACCTTCTCTGTGTTCACACTGGCCACACTAAAAGCCCATCAGTATCCTTTTGGGTCTTTGAAGTACCCCCTCTTGAGGTAGTCAATGCCCAAGATACAAGGGGCTTCTGGGCCAGTTACAATGGGATGTTTTTCCCACTTGTCCCCGGTCAGGTTAACCTCGGCCTCCAGTACTGACAGTTCTTGACATCCCCCTGTCACTCCTGAGATCCAGATAGGTTCTGCCCCTCTATAACTTGATGGCATTAATGTACACTGTGCCCTGGTGTCGATTAAAGCCTGGTACTTCTGTGGATTTGATGTGCCAGGCCATCGAATCCACACTGTCCAATACACCCGATCATCCCTTTCCTCCTCCTGGCTGGAGGCAGGGGCCCTCTATTCCCGTTCTTGGTCGGAGTATTCACTGTCTGACCCTTGCTGTGCCAGGCCGGAAACTCCTTCATCAGGGCCAAGGGAGGTGATCTCAGTCTTCCTGTATCTGGGAGATCGCTGATTACTTTCTTGTGGTTTTACACCAGCTACATTAACAACCTTCTTGGATGTCTTCTTCTTGGCAGGGGTCATTCCTCGCAATTCATGTACACGAGCTTCCAACTTGAAGGTGGGTTGACCATCCCACTTCCTCACGTCCTCCCCCTGGTCACGCAGGAAGAACCAAAGTTCGCCACGTGTCATGCACCTAGGTTTCCCTTTCCCTCTGACTGGGGTGGAAGAGAACTGATTTCTTGGGGTGCTCCTGACATCCAGGGCGCTCTCCCGTAGAGATGAGGAGGTACCAAGACTCTCTTCAAAGTTCTGAAGTCAGGAAGAGACTGCCTCTACAGTTGGTGTACATCTTAGTCCTTCTCCCGCATCCATTTCGGGATAGTACATCGCGGCCAAGCCGGCAGAATACGAGGATGGCACACCTTTAATCACCTTCCTCCACATGGCCCGTGTGCACAGGACATCCTCTGGATTTTTAGGGGCTTCATCATTATCTGGATCACCATAGATGACTTCCATCACTGCTAATTCTCTCAGGTACTGGACACCTTCATCTGCAGTAGTCCACTTCCCTGGGGAGTTGTCCGTAAGATCTTCCTTGAAAGGATATCATGCTCTAACACTTGAAAGGAGCCATCTCCACAGACTGCAAATTCCTGTTTCTTTTCCAATTCCCCTTTCAATTCCTCGATTTCTAGCAAGGGAACCCAGCTGTTGGGCTTCCTTACCTTCCAGCTGCTGAGCATCAGCCCCATTATCCCAGCATCGAAGCAGCCAGGCAGCAATCCGCTCACCCGGCTGGCGGCTATAGTCTTTCCGCAGATCTCGCAGTTCTGATGACGTCAGGGACCGGGTAGTTTTCGCCTCCTGTTGGAGTTCTGTTATTCCCTCTTCCAATCCCTTTGCTGAAGGACCCGCTTCTTCCTCTTCTTTCTCCTCCCTTATTAATCGAGGGTATGGACCTGTTGTTCTCCTTGTCCACTGTTTCTTTTTTACTACTGGGGCAATCTCTGCTGTTGTTGTTATTGTTTGAGTCCCCATCTCCACCACAGTCCTTTGAGAGCACTGAACTGCAGCTCGATAAGCACAGGCCAGGCCCCAGTACAGCGCTAGGAGTTGCTGATTCTCACTGGGATAGGCAAGGCACCCTTCTATCAGGTGTTGTGTCAATTTTGCGAGGTTGCTTGCCTGTTCAGGGGTAAGATCCCAGGCTACAGGAGGTGATAACCGTCCTAGGAATCTGCCCAAATCCTTCCACTCCCCCTGCCACCCAGGGACAGGCCGTCTCAGGGCACATCTTGGTATTGACTCACCCAAAATTTGCCTTCTCTTACACCAAAAACCTACCGAGCTCCACACAGCCCACAATAGGCGAACAGCATTAATGAACAGTATCAAAGAGCTAACATAAGGATGAATAAGTACCTCGGGACCCTGCAGAATAAAACCACTCATGATGTTCCCAATTTCTTCCAGCATGTTCCTGAGCTTAGCAAAATAAAGATAAGCAGAGCAATTAACAAACCCGTGACCAGCACAAGAGCTTGTCGCTTACTAACTGCTATAGCTATAGCACAATTAATATAAAACTGCCGTTGTCTTGCCCCACGTTGGGCGCCAAAAAAGACTGTGGTGGTTTGACCTTGGCTAAATGCCAGGTACCCACCAAGTCGCTCTATCACTTCCCCCCCTTCCCCTTTTTTTCTCAACAGGGCAAAGAGGAGAAAGAAAATAAGATAGAAAAAAAAAACCCAACCCTCGTGGGTAAAACAAAAGCAGTTTTAATATAAGCAAAGCGAAGCAAAGATCCGCGCGTGGAAGCAAAAAAAGAAAACAGATTTATTCTCTACTTCCCATGAACAGGCGATGTCGGGCCTTCTCAGGAAGCAGGGCTCCGATACGCGTAGTGGTTGCCTTGGAGGACCAAGGGTGACCCCACCCCCTTCCTCCTTTCTCCCAGCTTTATACTTGAGCAGACGTCATATGGTCTGGAATATCCCTTTGGTCAGTTCGGGTCAGCTGTCCTGGTTGTGTCCCCTCCCAAGATCTTGCCCACCCCGTCCCACTGTGGGGGGGGAAATGTCAGAAAGAGCCTTGGTGCTGTGTAAGCACTACTCAGCAGTAGCCACAACACCAGTGTGCTATCAACACCTTGCCAACTCCCAACATAAAACACAGCACCATGAGGGCTGCTACAGGGGAAAACCAATTCTGGCTCAGCCATACCCAGTACACTCACAGACAAAACTGAACATTGTCCTTGACACAATTTTATGAGGAGGCCTAAGCTGTTTTGCATGTGCGAGGAGCACTAGCCAGAAGATTTTTATTTTTCAAAGCCTGAATAATTACAGATTTTTAATGGTGTGCAGTACTGGGGGTCATGGGACTTCCTGCTGAGTGCCACACTGTGGCTTGGAAGTGGCACATCAGACATGCAGCAAGATGCTATCCTGCCAAGCTGCATCCTCAACGGAGCTTTATTTTTTAATAAGGCACAGCTGACCAGGAATGAAGCACTGCAAGGAAATGCTTAGCTGGAAAAAGCCAGTATGTAATCCATACTAGAGGGAAGAATTTGGGGAAAAGAAACAGCTGCAATGGTGGAAATAGATTTCTACATCTGTCTGCTAAGCCAACATACCCTGTCTAAACCAAGCCCTGCTTAGACCATATATATATTATATATACAAACTCCACTGGTTCTATTCACAGTTTGGCCTGTAGCAAACTTGCAGTGATTCATACCGATACAAAGGAACTTTGAATATGCACAAGCCATGGCCTAAGTTGATTGTATTTTCTGCAAATCTAACCACCATGTCAGTAACCAATATTTTAGAGAGAGTTTCAGTGGGCAGCTACTGGTATAATGGCACGAGTGATTTAGGAACCCCTTGCAATGTTAAAGTGCCATTTTTATACACCTCTGCAATAACTGTAGTGGGGGAAAACACCATAAGATGACAGAGATGAGGCCTGAAATTTAAGAGAGGATTGTAGAAAGTATTGGTTCCTAATAGCACATGTGTTGGGTTTGCGTGGCAAGGCTCTGGTAATGGGGGGGCTACAGGGGTGGCTTCTGTGAGAAGATGCCAGAAGCTGCCTCTGTGCCTGATAGAGCCAATGCCAGCTGGCTCCAAGGCCAAGCAAATCAGCGATGGTGGTGGCGTCTCTGGGATAACATATTTAAGAAAGGGGAAAAAAACCTGTGGGAGAACAATTGCAGTTGGAAAGAGGAGTGAGAATATGTGACAGAAACAACTCTGCAGGCACCAAGGTCAGTGAAGAAGGAGGGGGAGGAGGTGCTCCAGGCACCAGAGCAGATATTCCCTTGCAGCCCGTGGTGAAGACCATGGTGAGGCAGGTTGTCCCCCTGCAGCCAATGGAGGTCCATGGTGGAGCAGATATCCACCCTGCAGCCCATGGAGGACCCCACACTGGAGTAGACAGATGTGCCCGAAGGAGGCTGTGACCCCGTGGGAAGCCCACACTGGAGCAGGCTCCTGGCAGGAACTGTGACCCTGTGGGGGACCCATGCTGGAGCAGTCTGTTCCTGAAGGACTGCACCCCATGGAAGGGACCCATGCTGGAGCAGTTTGTAAAGAACTGTAGCCCGTAGGAAGGACTCACGTTGGAGAAGTTCACGTAGAACTGTCTCCCATGGGAGGGACCCCACGCCGGAGCAGGGGAGGAGTGTGAGGAGTCCTCCCCCTGAGGAGGAAGGAGCGGCAGAAACAATGGGTGATGAACTGACCGCAATCCCTATTCCCCGTCCCCCTGAGCCGCTGTGGGGGAGGAAGTATAGGACTCAGGAGTAAAGTTAAGCCCGGGAAGAAGGGAGGGGTGGGGGGAAGGTGTTTTAAGATTTGTTTTACTTCTCATTATCCTACTCTGATTTGATTGGCAATAAATCAAGTTACTTTTCCCAAGTTGAGTCTGTTTTGTCCATTATGTTAACTGGTGAATGATCTCTACCCACGAGCCTTTCGTTATATTATCTCTCCTCTGTCCAGCTGAGGAGGGGGAATTATAGAGTGGCTTTGGTGGGCACCTGGCATCCAGCCAAGGTCAACCCACCACACAGCACAATATCAGTGTACCAGACACAGTGTGTTCTCCCATCTCTACAACAAGGAACATACATAGTAATTTTGACCTTTAGCATCACAAGCTGTTTAATATTTCTAGTTATCTGTGTTTCTTAAACAGTGCTCTACTTTCTCCATTTAAAAAAAAATACAGTCAAGGAGAGATGATGATTCGGTGCTGGAGAAAAAAAAGCAATGTGTGTGATTGGTAAGAACACCTGCCCTATGAAATCATCTACACGTGTGGTTAGATGAACATCTGCAGCATAAAGTCATCTGTGGTTTCAGTATGCCACAAATCAATTTGGTTTTGGTTATTTTCTGAGGAATGATACAAGAATGTATGCTATATCAAGGTAGCATTTAATAATAACACCACTGAGCAAGCAATGCTAATAAAATTCAGTATCTGTCTCAAATGTATTGTTAATCTAGCATGACTCAGAAATGGATGGACAGGGGTGGGAAAGTAATCAGTTATATCTGATTACATTATTTTCTCTGTTCTTTATCAAGAAAACCAAATCACAGAATCACAGAATCACAGAATCAACTAGGTTGGAAAGGACCTTGAAGATCATCTAGTCCAACTGTTAACCTAGCACTGACAGATCCCAACTACACCATATCCCCAAGCGCTATGTCGACCCTACTCTTAAACACCTCCAGGGATGGGGACTCCACCACCTCCCTGGGCAGCCCATTCCAACGCCTAACAACCCGTTCTGTAAAGAAATGCTTCCTAATATCTAGTCTAAACTTTCCCTGGCGCAACTTGAGGCCATTACCTCTTGTCCTATCGCTTATTACTTGGTTAAAGAGGCTCATCCCCAGTCCTCTGCAACCTCCTTTCAGGTAGTTGTAGAGGGCGATGAGGTCTCCCCTCAGCCTCCTCTTCTCCAGACTAAACAACCCCAGTTCCCTCAGCCGCTCCCCATAAGACCTGTGCTCCAGACCCTTCACCAGCTTCGTTGCCCTTCTCTGGACACGCTTGAGTCATTCAATGTCCTTTTTGTAGTGAGGGGCCCAAAACTGAACACAGGAATCGAGGTGCGGCCTCACCAGTGCCGAGTACAGGGGCAAGATCACTTCCCTGTCCCTGCTGGCCACGCTATTTCTGATACAGGCCAGGATGCCATTGGCCTTCTTGGCCACCTGGGCACACTGCTGGCTCATGTTCAGCCGGCTGTCAATCAACCCCCCCAGGTCCCTCTCTGACTGGCAGCTCTCCAGCTACTCCTCCCCAAGCCTGTAGCGCTGCTGGGGGTTGTTGTGACCCAAGTGCAGCACCCGGCATTTGGCCTTATTGAAACTCCTCCAGTTGGCCTCAGCCCATCGCTCCAGCCTGTCCAGATCTCTCTGCAGAGCCTCCCTGCCCTCGAGCAGATCAACACTCCCACCCAACTTGGTGTCATCTGCAAACTTACTGAGGGTGCACTCGATCCCCTCGTCTAGATCATCAATAAAGATGTTAAACAGGAGTGGCCCCAAAACCGAGCCCTGGGGGACACCACTCGTGACCGGCCTCCAAGTGGATTTAACTCCGTTCACCACCACTCTTTGGGCCTGTCCATCCAGCCAGTTTTTTACCCAGCAAAGCGTGCGATCATCTAAGCCTCGAGCAGCCAGTTTTGCCAGGAGAATGCTGTGGGAAACGGTGTCAAAGGCCTTGCTAAAGTCAAGCTAAACTACATCCACAGCCTTTCCCTCATCCAATAAGCAGGTCACTCTGTCGTAGAAGGAGATCAGGTTTGTCAAGCAGGACCTGCCTTTCATAAACCCATGCTGACTGGGCCTGATCCCCTGGTTGTCCTGCATGTGTTGTAAGATGGTACTCAGGATGAGCTGCTCCATCAGCTTCCCGGGTACCGAAGTCAAGCTGACAGGCCTGTAATTTCCTGGATCATCCTTCCGACACTTCTTATAGATGGGCGTCACATTGGCCAATTTCCAATCTGTCGGGACCTCCCCAGTCAGCCAGGACTGCTGGTAAATGATGGAGAGCGGCTTGGCGAGCACCCCAGCCAGCTCCTTCAGCACTCTTGGGTCTATCCCATCCGGTCCCATAGACTTGTGTGTGTCTATGTGATGCAGCAGGTCACTGACTATCTCCTCCTGGATTGCGGGGGGGTCGTTCTCCCAGTCTCTATCATCTGGCTGAGGGGGCTGGATTCCCTCAATACAACTAGTCTTGTTATTAAAGACTGAGGCAAAGAAGGCATTAAGTACCTCAGCCTTCCCCTCATCACTTGCTACCAAGTTTCCTTCAGCATCTAGCAGGGGGTGGAGGCTCTCCCTGGTCTTTCTTTTGCTGTTGACATACTTATAGAAACATTTCTTGTTATCTTTGATTGCTGAAGCCAGATTAATTTCCAGCTGGGCTTTAGACCTCCTGATTTCTGCCCTGCATAGACTCACAGCCTCTTTGTAATCACTGTGAGTGGCTAGCCCCTTCCTCCAAAGGCTGTAAACTCTCCTTTTCTCCTTGAGTTGCAGCCAAAGCTCCCTGTTCAGCCAGGGTGGTCTTCTCTGCCGCCTGCTCCTCATAGAGCACCTGGGGACTGCCTGTTCCTGAGCCATAAACACTTCCTTCTTAAAGAGTGCCCAGCCTTCCTAGACCCCTATACCCTTCAGGACCATCTCCCAAGGGATTCTGTCAAGCTGGTGCCTAAACAAGACAAAGTCAGCCCTTTGGTAGTCCAGGATGTCAGTCCTGCTTAGCCCTTTCCTGGCGTCTCTAAGAATAGAGAACTCTATTATTTCATGATCGCTGTGTCCAAGTCGGCCTCCAACCACCACATCATCCACCAGTCCTTCTCTGTTCACAAGGAGGAGATCTAGCAGGGCACCTTCTCTGGTTGGTTCTCTCACCAGCTGTGTTAGGAAGTTGTCCCCCACACATTCCAGGAATCTTCTGGACTGGTCATGCTCTGCTTTGTTGTATTTCCAGCAGATGTCTGGGAAGTTAAAGTCTCCCACAAGAACAAGGGCAAGCGATCGTGAAATTTCACCCAAGTGCCTATAGAATACTTCATCCACCTCTCTGTCCTGGGTGGGTGGCCTATAGTAGACTCCTACTACAACATCTGCCCTGTTGGCCTTCCCCCTGATTCTAACACAAAGACACTCCACCCTGTCTTCACTGCACTTGAATACAAGGCAATCATAACAGTCCCTAACATACAGTGCTACCCCACCGCCTCTCCTACCTTGTCTATCCCTTCTAAAGAGCTTGTAGCCATCAATTGGCACACTCCAGTCATGGGAGACATCCCACCATGTTTCTGTGATAGCCACAACATCATAATTTTCCTGTTTCATCATGGCTTCCAGCTCCTCCTGTTTGTTACCCATGCTGTGTGCATTGGTATACATGCACTTCAGATGGGATGGTGTTTTGCCCCCTTCCCCCTTCAAATTTAATTTAAAGCTCTGTCAATGAGCCCAGCTAACTCCTGCCCCAAGATCCTCTTCCCCTTCTGGGACAAGTGCATCCCATCTAATGCCCAGAAGTCTGGTGCCCTGTATACCAACCCATGATCCAAAAAATGCCAGAATGTGATCAGCTCTGACTCCACCACACAGTACATTTGCAACAACTGTTTTAATGGACGGCTTGAACTGATGGCAGAATGATAAAGATCATCCAATAAATTCAGCATATACATACAATATGAATCTGGCCTATATTTATCAGTGATTAACTATGACAGAGAGTAGTACCTTATCTAGGAAAATCCATATGCTACTCAGGTCAGATCCTCAGCTGGTATAAACCACTTTAGCACTAGTGAAGTGCTAGCAGTACAGCAGGGATGATCATAACTCCCAAGTTTAACACTGCAGCATGTGTGATATTCTATGCCAATTATTTACTGAGTTTAATAGGTATTTGCATCTAATTTGCATATGACCAACTTCTTTTTTGAATGTCTGCACTACTGTTATGGGGGTGGAAAGCAGCCCTCCTGAACAAAACTCTCAGCTTACCTAATAAGTAGTAGCCAGTAGAGGTTTTCATAGCCATTCATATTTCTGTAGTCCTGTCCCTGCGAACTATACTGCACCTTCTAGTTGCTAGATATGATGTCAGTAAATTTGTGACTTAGGGGCTGGAACTGAAAGTCCTCGCCAGTGCCATCCTGCTCCTTACCCCAGCACCAAAGTCTCGTCCCCTGTAGCAGCCACAAAACATCTATTATATGTGAACAGCTTTTAACTCTACAGATGCAGGTGGGATTTGTGTTGGTAACCTACAGCCAAAAGATTATCATCAGCAATGTTCTCAGGAATTTAGTACCCTAATAGAACAGTAGTAACGTATCTTCAAGATATGCTGCTCTCCTCGCTCTAGTGACCAGTGATAGGACATGAGGAAATGGAATGAAGCTGCATCAGGGGAAGTTAAGATTGGACATTAGGAAAAGGTTCTTCACTGCGAGGGTGGTCGGTCACTGGAACAGGCTCCCCAGGGAAGTGGTCATGGCATCAAGACTGAAGGAGCATCTGGACAATGCTCTTAGTCATATGGTTGAGTTTTAGGTAGTCCTGCAAGGAGCAGGGAGTTGGACTTGATGATCCTTATGGGTCTCTTCCAACTTGAGATATTCTATGATGCTATGATTCTATGATTCGGTGAGATTTTTTTAGGACACTTTGTGGAAGTGATGGCTGAACTTTCGAGGCCACCCCTTTGGAGGTACACCTTATTTCAGTCACTCTACCCCACTCAGTTCCTAAAGAGGCAGCTCTTGTCAACCAAATACCAACAGCAATAAATTATATTTGCAAATTCACCTCTCGAATGCAATATTTATATCACAGCATTATTTCAAGGAGTCTTTTAGGATCCTGACTTTTACACATTTTTTTCTTCAACGTGGCTTTGGATTGACAGCCTAGAAATGTATTGCATAGAACTCTTGTATTCTGACAGCAAAGGAAGTGGTGAAGGAAGTAATTCTGTTATCTGATGGAGAGCAGTTCTCCAAGTGCAATGCCCTCTGTGAGTTCGAATGTCAGGTTTCAGGATTTCCTGGGTTCTTTCCCTGGCTCCAAGAGTAAATTATAATTTAGGGGTTAGAGAAATTATTGTTTGGTTTGACTGTAAGAAGTTAAATTTAGAAGAACTCTTTTTGATCTATAGATCCTATCATTTGAGACAAAAGATCATGCACATTAAAATGGAGACTTATAAACCACTATGCATCATCTAAACAATGCAGGGATAAAGACCCATCTGCATCATATGCTTGGCTCCTTATTCTGAGATGCAGCATTGCAAAGTTAGGGAGAATGAAGCCTACAGTACTTAAATGACATTCCAACTTCCCCCATCTTTGCCTATAAAATAGATAAACAGTTGCTGGTTCCCTGAGTTTGGAGTGGGGTTCGTTGTGCACAAGAACACAAGCGGTTGTCTTTAAAAGCCATAGTTTCTTAGCTTGTATCTCATTAATCTTTCCTCTAGGTTACAGAAAGAGTGTATGAAGAGCCCTCTCAGAAAAAAAGTGGCTGATTACCACTTGCAGAAGAATTAAGACTCATAAAATGTGTCATATGAGGCTCATAACAACTAGCAGGTTTGATGAGGGACCTTACTCGGTGAGTAAGGGCATCACAATCAGACCTAGATGGAAAGCTTGCCTGGGAGGATACCAGAGTGGTGATAACATCCCAGTACAAATGGTTATAGCCAATGTGAACTGAATGTCCTACAGCATATTCTATGGAATAAAAATTAAATCAAGATGAATGCAGCAGAGATTTTCTTCAGCTGGTGCTGAGACTATCTGCTGCCTCAGCTTCTCACTTGGAAGCTCTCTAAAAATATCCCACAAACCCTAGGTCTCAGATAGTGTTCCTTCTTGTCATCCCATTTAATCCTTCCTTTCCTATGTTAATTTTCACTGTGTCCCTTATTCTGTCTCTTCATTCCTTCTGAAGGCTGATATCAACACATTTTGGCACTTACTGTGCAAATACATACCCAAGGTGTGCTCAGCATGATATTAGCAATTCCAGCTCCAGAGCTGCCATTAGCTCTCACAGTGCAGACATCAAATTGCAATACATAATCTTAATGCAAAGCTCTCAACTGGTTCCTTCATTATACCTACTGTATAGTATTCCCAGGCTAAAACTATATTAGCAATAGTTAAGATAGATAGATTAAAAACATAGACAAAATAATCATTACAAGAATATTGCAATTATCCCCCAAATATTAGAAATTCTTAAGATTTAAAGTTCAATCTACACTAATAGAAATTCACAGTAAGGTTATCCAAATGACCTCTAATGCAACAAGTAGTGACAGCTTGCAATAAACAAGAGTTAGCCTTATAATAACAACAGTTGTATAAGCATGACTATTTCTACAGGAATTCTTTTTCATATGCTTTCTTTATAGTGAACTTACATGTGAACTGTAAATGTATATAGTATTGTTTAGCAGTACAATGTTGTATAGCTCAACTCTAAAATATTGCGGGAAATACATAGAAAAGGGTTATTGTGTTGGACATACAATCAACTTTGAACGAAAACCAGGCATCTTAATGCTAAGAGACTGAAAAACTTGAGTCGTAGCTGTAAAATAATCAGATCACCTGCTTTTACAATGGATATTTTGTTCTGCATTCAGAGTTCACAACTATAAAATAGCACACATCCTTAGCATGTAATCACATGTTAAGCTGCCTACAGCATTGTCCTGGTTTCAGCTGGGATAGAGTTAATTTTTCTTCTTAGTAGCTAAAATAGTGCTGTGCTTTGGATTCAGTATGGGATTTGGTATCAGAAGAATGTTGATAATACACTGGTGTTTTCAGTTGTTGCTAAGAAATCAAGGACTTCTCAACTTCCCATGTCTTGCTAGTGAGCAGGTGTACAAGAAACTGGGAGGGAGCATGTCTCGTCCCACACAGTGGATTACAAGGGGGGGTGAATCTTTTGAATTCCCTGAAAGCCTGCCTGACGGTGGAAGAGCACCAAGTCACCACAGAATCACAGAATCATCTAGGTTGGAAAGGACCTTGAAGATCATCTAGTCCAACCATTAACCTAGCACTGACAGATCCCAACTACACCATATCCCCAAGCGCTATGTTGACCCTACTCTTAAACACCTCCAGGGATGGGGACTCCACCACCTCCCTGGGCAGCCCATTCCAACGCCTAACAACCTGTTCTGTAAAGAAATGCTTCCTAATATCCAGTCTAAACCTTCCCTGGCGCAACTTGAGGCCATTACCTCTTGTCCTATCGCTTGTCACTTCGTTAAAGAGGCTCATCCCCAGTCCTCTGCAACCTCCTTTCAGGTAGTTGTAGAGGGCGATGAGGTCTCCCCTCAGCCTCCTCTTCTCCAGACTAAACAACCCCAGTTCCCTCAGCTGCTCCCCATAAGACCTGTGCTCCAGACCCTGCACCAGCTTCGTTGCCCTTCTCTGGACACGCTCGAGTCATTCAATGTCCTTTTTGTAGTGAGGGGCCCAAAACTGAACACAGTAATTGAGGTGCGGCCTCACCAGTGCCGAGTACAGGGGCAAGATCACTTCCCTGTCCCTGCTGGCCATGCTATTTCTGATACAAGCCAGGATGCCATTGGCCTTCTTGGCCACCTGGGCACACTGCTGGCTCATGTTCAGCCAGCTGTCAATCAACCCCCCCAGGTCCCTCTCTGACTGGCAGCTCTCCAGCCACTCCTCCCCAAGCCTGTAGCGCTGCTGGGGGTTGTTGTGGCCCAAGTGCAGCACCCGGCATTTGGCCTTATTGAAACTCCTCCAGTTGGCCTTAGCCCATCGCTCCAGCCTGTCCAGGTCTCTCTGCAGAGCCTCCCTGCCCTCGAGCAGATCAACACTCCCACCCAACTTGGTGTCATCTGCAAACTTACTGAGGGTGCACTCGATCCCCTCGTCTAGATCATCAATAAAGATGTTAAACAGGAGTGGCCCCAAAACCAAGCCCTGGGGGACACCACTCGTGACCGGCCTCCAAGTGGATTTAACTCCGTTCACCACCACTCTTTGGGCCCGGCCATCCAGCCAGTTTTTTACCCAGCAAAGCGTGCGATCATCTAAGCCTCGAGCAGCCAGTTTTGCCAGGAGAATGCTGTGGGAAACTGTGTCAAAGGCCTTAAAATGACTCAGAGGAACAATTGTGCTGGTGACTTTATTAACTGACCAACTTAGTGAATGAATGGAGACAATTTGGCAACAATCAACTGATAACCCTCTGGGGAACGAATAAAGACACTTTAGCATGAGACTATTTTCCTAATAACCCATCAACGATCAACTGACCGCAATTCAATTAGTGCAAAAGAGAGAGAGAGAGCAAAAAGAGGAAAGAGAAAAGAGAGGAGGAGATAGAAAAAGGGGAATCACCACCCTTGGATCCCGTGTTGTAGCAGAGTAGCCAGCTTAGTCCATAGCGTGGGGTGTTGCCTTTATATAGTCTTTCTTACGCATGTGCAGTAGGTTGTTCCAGAAGGTTCTCATTTTCTCTGGCTTGTACCTGTACAGTTAGGCAAGTTCTGTCTCTGGGCAACAACAGGAGGGAGGAGGAGAGAAACAGCCCAGCACCCCACCTCCGCAGAGCTCGCTCCTCTTCTCCTCCACAGGGAGTCCCACTCAAGTTGTTTGAGACATCCTCTTTATGAACAGTTTGTGACAACGCATAGCCAGAGCACAGGACTCAAGTTGGGAAGCAGGGACTCTTGCTTCCGGGATTGGGGTTTCAGGATCTTGGCTTCTCTGGAATCACTAGCCGGGCTGGGTATTGGTCAGTGGGTGGTGAGCAATCGCATTGTGCATTACCTGTTTGTATTTTCTATTATTATTATTAATTTATTTTATTTCAATTATTAAACTGTTTTTTTTCTCAACCTATGAGTCTCCTTACCTTTACCCCTCCAATTCTCTCCCCCATCCCCTAGGTGGGGGAGGGTGAGTGAGTAGCTGCGTGGTGTTTGGCTGCAGGCCAGGTTTAAACCACAAGTGTAAATAATGTACCCTTTAAAAACAGTTACTGGCATATAACTAATGAATGCAATTATTCAGGGTTTTTGCCCACATATCAGCAATGTTTGTTACAGAACATCTTACATTCAGGTTTAACCAGTTTGCAGCCCTCCTATATTGCCACATTATTTTCCATGATAATGTTTTTATCTGGTCTAAGAAAACCACATTTTAAGGAAAAACCTGCTATAGTACAAAACAAGGTTGGAAATAAACAACAAGGAGGGTGAAATCCAGTGTTGGCTTCATTAAGCCAGATACAAGTACAAGGAATGAGTCTACAGCCTATCAGGCTGCAAGGGAGGATGAATGAGAAGAGCTGCTGGGGGGGAGGACGGTGAGGGGCATGTATGCTTGGTAACATACTTTGAACTCCTTTAAAAAGAAGTTGCATATGGTCTCCCTTCTGGGTGCTGTTGGGAAAGGTAGCATTGGCTGAAGGGCAACTGGGATCTTCCCCCATAATCTTTCACTCAGGGGAGTTCTCAGCTGAAAAAGGGTTGTTGTGCACAGTTCCTGTGCATGTTGCTCTGCTCTTTATCTTTCTGAGTTCAGACTGGCACTTTTTTCTTCTATTAACACCCAAGCCTCAGCAATGCAAGCTAAGGTTATGTTGGCCCTAATACTGAATTTCCTTTATTTACATCAGTTTGAGTAATTCCCTCTTAATCAGTTAATGTAATTTAAACATATTTTTGTGGCTAAACGGGTGTAAGCAGGTAGGTACCACACCACAGGTGTTGGTAGAGTTGCCTTTGCTTACAGCAAAGACTGAATTTGTCCCAGTATTTTTGCACAGAAAATGAGACAGCAGTGTGTGCTGCAGCAGTGAAAGCAAATCAGATCCTGGACTGCATTCGCAGGGGCATTATTAGCAGAGATAGAGACATGATCATCCTACTCTACTCAGCGCTTGTCAGGCCACACCTGGAGTACTGTGTCCAGTTCTGGTCCCCACAATTCAAGAAAGACATGGACAGACTGGAGAGGTCCCAAGGAGTGCCACAAAGATGATCAAAGGGCTAGAGAACCTGCCCTATGAGGAAAGACTGAAGCAATTAAGTCTTTTCTCCCTGGAGAAGAGAAGGCTCAGGGAGGACCTCATCAGTATTCCGGTACTTAAAGGGTGGCTACAAAGAGGACGTAAGCTCTCTCTTCACAAGGAGACACATGGAGAAGTGTCAAGGTTTGAACCCATCTGGCAGCCAAACACCACACAGCTGCTCACTCACCCCTTCCCCCTCAGGACCTGGAAGGAGAAAATAAAGCAAAAGGCTCAGGAATCAAGATAAGGATAGAAAGGGATGACTCACCCATTACAGTCACAGGCAAAAGACAGACTCATTAGGGGAAGAAAAAGAACATCAATTTAATTCAGACACTAACAACAACACCACTTAACAGACAGAGTAAGACAGTGAGAAGCATTACCACATCTTAAAATTTCAAGGGAAATTGATTGGTGGAGTAACACCTTAGCACCCCTGAAGCAAAAGGATCAAATGGAGGCTCCAAAAGAGGCAGGCGATCCCTCACCCTCTTGCTACCAGGCAGAAGGAGGGGACCTAAGGGATGCGGGAGACTGGAAACAGGTCCCTGCAATGGGAGGCAGGAAAATCCTCTCCCAATCTCCCTCACCCTCCATGGTGTCCCTTCACAATAGATACGGGGCCCTGGAACTTTTGAATGAAGTAGAGAAGGATGAAGAAAATGAGTCAAACAAGGAGAAAGATGAAGGTCCACCAAGGCTGGGTCACTCTAGACTAGGTATTAAAACCAGTTCTAAAAAGAACCCCAGAAGAGTCATTGTAGTGGGTGACTCCATTCTGAGGGGTGTCGAAAGCCCAATATGCAGACCAGACCCACTTCATAGGGAAGTCTGCTGCCTCCCTGGGGCCCGCGTCAAGGACCTCAAGGCAAAACTCCCCACTCTAGTGAGACCTAAGGACTACTACTCTCTCTTGGTTTTTCAGGTAGGTAGTGATGATATTACCAGGAGAAGTCCTAAATCGATGAAGAGAGATTTCAGGGCCTTGGGGAAACTGGTTAAGGGGTCGGGGGCACAAACAGTGTTCTCCTCCATCCCTTCAGTTGCAGGGATGGATGAACAAGATTACAGGAGAACCCAACAGATGAAATTGTGGCTTTGAGGCTGGTGTTACCAGCAGGGCTTTGGATTTTTCAATCATGGGTTAGTATACAGGACACCAGTCCTTTTGGCATCAGATAGGATGCACCTGTCCCAGAGGGGAAAAAGGATCTTGGGGCAGGAGTTAGCTGGGCTCACTGAGAGAGCTTTAAAGTAGATTTGAAGGGGGAAGGGGACAAAACTGGAACTCCCAGACATAAGCCCCAGGGTAGATTACCACAGTTTGTGGGCTGTTGTGCCAGCGACCCTTACCCTGCTATCCCAGTGGAGTCAAGCATGGAGACATGCAGCACAACAAAGATGCAAGGGGTACTGATGGATCAGTAACTGTGGTAACACCTGTGAAAGGTCAGGCCAGATTTAGGATCTCTAAATGCAAAAAGGTGCTGGGGACATCAGCCCATCTGAAGTGCATGTATACCAACACACACAGCATGGGTAACAAACAGGAGGAGCTTGAAGCCATGATGAAACAGGAAAATTATGATGTTGTGGCTATTACAGAAACATGGTGGGATGTCTCCCATGACTGGAGTGTGCCAATTGATGGCTACAAGCTCCTTAGAAGGGATAGACAAGGAAGGAGAGGTGGTGGGGTGGCTCTGCATGTTAGGGACAGTTATGATTGGTTTGAGCACAAGTGCAGTGAAGACAGGGTGGAGTGTCTTTGTGTTAGAATCAGGGGGAAGGCCAAAAGAGCAGATGTCATAGTGGGAGTCTACTACAGGCCACCCAACCAGGACAGAGAGGTGGATGAAACATTCTATAGGCATTTAGGAGAAATCTCACGATTGCTTGCCCTTGTTCTTGTGGGAGACTTTAACTTCCCAGACATCTGCTGGAAATACAACAAAGCAGAGCGGGACCAGTCCCGGAGATTCCTGGAATGTGTGGCAGATAACTTCCTGACACAGCTGGTGAGAGAACCAACCAGAGAAGGTTCCCTGCTAGATCTCCTCTTTGTGAACAGAGAAGGACTGGTGGATGATGTGGTGGTTGGAGGCCGACTTGGGCACAGCGATCATGAAATAATAGAGTTCTCTATTCTTAGAGAGGCCAGGAGAGGGCTAAGCAGAACTGACATCCTGGACTTCCAAAGGGCTGACTTTGACATGTTTAGGCAACTGCTTGACAGTATCCCTTGGGAGATGATCCTGAAGGGTATAGGGGTCCAGGAAGGCTGGGCACTCTTTAAGAAGGAAGTCTTAATGGCACAGCAGCAGGCAGTCCCCAGGTGCTGTAAGAGAAGCCAGCGACAGAGAAGACCACCCTGTCTGAACAGGGAGCTTTGGCTGCAGCTCAGGGAGAAAAGGAGAGTTTACGGCCTTTGGAAGAAGGGGCTAACCACTCACAGTGATTACAAAGACTCTGTGAGGCTATGCAGGGCGGAAATCAGGAGGTCGAAAGCCCAGCTGGAAATTAATCTGGCTTCAGCAATCAAAGATAACAAGAAATGTTTCTATAAGTATGTCAACAGCAAAAGAAAGACCAGGGAGAGCCTCCACCCCCTGCTAGATGCAGGAGGAAACATGGTAACAAGTGATGAGGAAAAGGCTGAGGTGCTTAATGCCTTCTTTGCCTCAGTCTTTAATAACAAGACTAGTTGTATTGAGGGAATCCAGCCCCCTCAGCCAGAAGACAGAGACTGGGAGAACGACCCCCCCACAATCCAGGAGGAGACAGTCAGTGACCTGCTGCATCACATAGACACACACAAGTCTATGGGACCAGATGGGATACACCCGAGGGTGCTGAAGGAGCTGGCTGGGGTGCTCGCCAAGCCGCTTTCCATCATTTACCAGCAGTCCTGGCTGACTGGGGAGGTCCCGACAGATTGGAAATTGGCCAATGTGGCGCCCAACTATAAGAAGGGTCGGAAGGATGATCCAGGAAATTACAGGCCTGTCAGCTTGACTTCGGTACCCGGGAAGCTGATGGAGCAGCTCATCCTGAGTACCATCATACAACACATGCGGGACAACCAGATGATCAGGCCTAGTCAGCATGGGTTTATGAAAGGCAGGTCCTGCTTAACAAACCTGATCTCCTTCTACAACAGAGTGACCTGCTTATTGGATGAGGGAAAGGCTGTGGATGTAGTTTAGCTTGACTTTAGCAAGGCCTTTGACACCGTTTCCCACAGCATTCTCCTGGCAAAACTGGCTGCTCGAGGCTTAGATGATCGCACGCTTTGCTGGGTAAAAAACTGGCTGGATGGACAGGCCCAGAGAGTTGTGGTGAACGGAGTTAAATCCGGTTGGAGGCCGGTCACGAGTGGTGTCCCCCAGGGCTCGGTTTTGGGGCCACTCCTGTTCAACATCTTTATTGATGACCTAGACGAGGGGATCGAATGCACCCTCAGTAAGTTTGCAGATGACACCAAGTTGGGTGGGAGTGTTGATCTGCTCGAGGGTAGGGAGGCTCTGCAGAGAGACCTGGACAGGCTGGAGCGATGGGCCAAGGCCAACTGTATGAAGTTCAATAAGGCCAAATGCCGGGTGCTGCACTTGGGTCACAACAACCCCCAGCAGCGCTACAGGCTTGGGGAGGAGTGGCTGGAGAGCTGCCAGTCAGAGAGGGACCTGGGGGTGTTGATTGACAGCCGGCTGAACATGAGCCAGCAGTGTGCCCAGGTGGCCAAGAAGGCCAATGGCATCCTGGCTTGCATCAGAAATAGCGTGGCCAGCAGAGACAGGGAAGTGATCTTACCCCTGTACTCGGCACTGGTGAGGCCGCACCTCGATGACTGTGTTCAGTTTTGGGCCCCTCACTACAAAAAGGACATTGAATGACTCAAGCGTGTCCAGAGAAGGGCAACGAAGCTGGTGCAGGGTCTGGAGCACAGGTCTTATGGGGAGCAGCTGAGGGAACTGGGGTTGTTTAGTCTGGAGAAGAGGAGGCTGAGGGGAGACCTCATCGCCCTCTACAACTACCTGAAAGGAGGTTGCAGGGAGCAGGGGATGAGTCTGTTTAACCAAGTAACAAGTGATAGGACAAGAGGGCATGACCTCAAGTTGCGCCAGGGAAGGTTTAGGCTAGATGTCAGGAAGTATTTCTTTACAGAACGGGTTATTAGGCAGTGGAATGGATTGCCCAGGGAGGTGGTGGAATCCCCATCCCTGATATAGCGCTGAGAGATATGGTGTAGATGGGAACTGGCGGTACTAGGTTAATGGTTGGACTAGATGATCTTCAAGGTCCTTTCCAACATAGTTGATTCTGTGATTCTGTGATTCTGTGATTCTGTGACTACAGAGATGCTGTTCACCACTGTAGGGAGAAAAATTGTACGGCCAAAACTCAATCGGAGTTGAAGCTGGCCAGTATGTGCTGCGGTGGATAACAAGAAAGGCTTTTTAAAAGTATGTTAACAGCAAAAGGAGGACTAAATAAAACACTGATCCATTACTTGATGAGGTTGATCACCTCACAAATAGGGATGAAGATAAAGCAGAGACATTTAATGCTGCCTTCACCTCTGTCTTTAACACCAGTGACGGGCTTTGGGACCCCTGGAGCCCTGAGTTGGAGGACTGTGACTAGAGGAGTAATAAGCTTCCAGTCGACTTTGAACTTGTATGGGATTTGCTGCTACAACTGAATGCACATAAATCTATGGAGCCCAATGGGATTCATCCCAGGGTACTGAAAGAGTTGGCCAATGTTATTGCAAGACCTCTCTCAGTTATTTATCAACGGTCTTGGGAATCTTGTAAGGTCTCAGTTGACTGTAAGCTAGCAAATGTCATTCCAATTTTCAAGAAGGGCCAGGAAGAAGACCCTGGTAATTATAGGCCTGTCAGTCTCACTTTGGTGCCTGGTAAAATTATGGAGAAGATTATTCTGGGAGTTATTGAAAAACACGTGAAAGACAATGTAGTCATTGGTCAAAGCCAACATGGGTTCATGAAGAGAAAGTCATAACTTACTAACTTAATATCCTTTTATGACAAGCCTAGTGGATGAAGGGAAGGCAGTGGATGTTTGGTGGGGTTTTTTTATTGTATCAATGCTTTTGATACTGTCTCTCACACTATCCTTTTGGACAAAATGTCCAGCATACAGCTAGACATGTGCACAATATGATGGGTGAACAATTGGATGAAGGGTCAGGCTCAAAGAGTTGTATTAAATGGGGTAACATCTGGCTGGAGGCCAGTCACCGGGGAACACCTTCATCCATTGAACATCTTCAATGTTTTTATCAATGACCTGGACACAGGACTTAAGCGCACATGAAGTAAGTTTGCTGACAATACTAAGTTAGGAGGAGCCATTGATTCCCTCGAGGGTAGAGAGGCCTCACAGAGATATCTTGATAGATTAGAGTGCTGGGCAATCACCAACTGTATGAAATTTAACAAGGAAAAATGCTGGATTCTGGACCTGGGATGGTGTAACCCTGGATGTACATATAGACTGTGGGACAAGAGGATGGAATGCATTCCTGCAGAAAATGATCTGGGGGTTTTGGATGATGGTAAGCTCAATATGAGTCAACAATATGCCCTGGTGGCTAAAAGGGCCAACTGTGTCCTGGGGTGCATTAGGCACAGTATAGCTAATAGATTGAAAGAAGTGATTGTCCCACTATACTCAGCATTGATGCAGCCTCGCCTCGAGTACTGTGTGCAGTTTTGGGCTCCACAATATAAAAAGGATATAAAAATATTAGAATGTGGCCAAAGGAGGGCAACAAAGATGGTGAAAGGCCTTGAGGGCATGACTTATGAGGAGTGGCTGAGGATACTAAGTTTGTTCAACTTAGAGGAGACTGAGGGGTGATCTCATTACCATCAACAACTTCCTCATGAGGGGGAGAGGAGAGGAGAGAGAGGTGCTGATCTCTTCTCTCTGTTGTCCAGTGATAGAACACGAGGGAATGTTTAAAGTTGCATCAGAGGAAGTTCCAATGGGATATTAGGAAAAAGTCCTTCACTGAGAGGATGGTCAAGCACTGGAACAAGTTCCTCAAGGAAGTGGTCATGGCCCCAATCCTGTTGGTGTTCAAGAAGTGTTTGAACAATGCTCTTAGATATATGGTTTAACTTTTAGGTCACCCTGTGTGGAGTCAGGAGTTGGTCTCCTTGTGGGTCCCTTCCATCTCAGGATATTCTATGATTCTAAGATAAAAAACTGGTGCACATGTACTTCATCCTTTGTATTTGCATTTCTGCTTGTATTTGGAGAGAAGGTGCAGAACACCAGAAATTGATTTTAAAAAACTGTCCATTTAGTATATGTTCCAGTTGCCCATCACTAAACACAATGTATTTTACCATGGGGAAAGACTTGGACTTCTTTTCATAACAAGGAAAAGATAACAGCAATAGATAAAAGGACTAGTAGGCAGTGGTCAGTGTTAAAACATGTTCTCAGGTTGTTCTGCAAGACTTCCTTTCCTCCTTCCTCTCCTCCTTCCTCTCCTCCTCAGCCTCCACAGAGAAAAATTCTCTGGGTGACAGGGAACAACAAGCTTCAGAAACATTCTGATAATTTAAAAAAAGAAAAAGCATTTCTATTCAAACTTCAGATGAACTGTAGGAAACTTTTGTTTGCCATAAATAATATTCAATGAACATCTATGAGCCAGATTAGTCAAGAGTGAAAGTGTGAAAAGAAATCATGCAGCACTTGAATTTGCTCAGGTTCCTGGGAGCACTGAGGTACATTAGACATGCTCTGAAGTTTATTACAGATATTTGTTCCTTTAGCAAGCCTTTTCAAAATACCTCTTGACTTGCCAGCCACTGCCATCTTTCTCACCACTGTCTGTTTAAGGTGTCTCCATGCTACACTGGTAATGTGAAAACAAGATTGTCTGAACAGTGATGAAAAAGTGCTCTTGCTAGAGTATTTGGCTTAAACTTCTGTATTTGGGCCCCCAAAATAGACACCCTTGGTAGGTTTGATGTTAAATGAATTACTAATACTGGCTTTCAGCAAATTTCTTCTAAGGCTTTTACATTGATTTATTCTCCAGACAAGATTTTTCTAAGTTCTGAAAACATATTTACATATTATCACTAATTTATGTGTAACACCTACAGAGAACATGGCAAATAGTATGGAAAAGGATAGAAACCCATAGCTATATGTTTGTCCATAATCTGTTTGCATGCTGATGTAGAATCTGCACCATGACTCACAAAGGAAGCCTCAAAGACAGTGAAGCTCATTAATTTGTGTACTACATATTTCCCAAATTTAAACAGGAAAGTTATCATCGGCGTATCCCCCAAGGGGAGCCCAACTGATAACAGTTGCCTTCCCTTTCCCTGTAAATCCTGTTCAAAGTTTTAAGTAACTTTCTCGTGGACATTCCAGATGGGGTAATTTATAACATGCCTTTACAGAAGGCAAAGGAATCCCTACTCACCTTGTATAATAGATTTCTGTTGAATAACTGCTTTCACGTGATACCAATAAATTGGATTGCAAATCTAGAAGACCCAGAGATGCCACATGTATGCCTAGAAGTCATGGGTAGTGTGATGTTTTCAGGTAGGTGGTAATATTTACAGACTGAATCAATGACATCTGAATTTAAAAGGTGCCTTCGCTCCCTGAACTTTCCTCACCTCTTGCTTGTCCACCCCTACCTTCACCCTGAATCCCATTGATGTCAGATTATTAAAAGAAATGTTGAAAGGTTAGAGGACAGTTTTGTTAGGAACACTGTAGAACAAAATGATTAGCTGTTAGGATAATGGTAAAAACAAATTATTAACCTTGAAACAATCCACTATTGTATATGCTTGACAAAAAGCAGGAGCCTGGGTAGGATTAATGGGAAGTAGAGACAACGAGGTGCGACAACCTGCCTATGTCTGCCAAATTATGAGGAAACTAAGTAAAAGGTAATTTTGGCAGGGGGAGATCGCGAACACCAACCCATGGACCACCAACTCTAATTACACCCCAGACTCAAAAGAAGAAGACGGAGAAGGCAAACTAGGCATGCGTGCTAATTTACATGCTAAGCACAGAGATTATAACCAATCACTTAGTAGATATGTATCAGTGTATTGAATATTTATAGATTATGTGTATAAATAATCGTAGTTTTCAGGACCACAGTGTGCTGCCTTGGGACAGGCACCCATGCATGTGCATTCATGTAATAAAGGAAAATACCTCCATCCTGTGTGTGAATTGAGTGTCTGCACACTGGGTGACGAATCCCCGTTTTGGGACAACACCACTGCATTACTGTTGGTTCGAAGGCCACAGCTGATTAAAATTTCCACAATCCAGCAATTGGATAATAGAGAGGTAGTAGGGCCTTTTTCTGTGTACAAGAAAGATTTTATCTGAACTATTATTGGAGGCATTAAAAAACCTATTAATCACAAAATTATTGCCTCTCCAGCTCCTTGTGATGGTTTGACCTTGGCTGGCTGCCAGGTGCACACCAAGCCACTCTATCACTCCCCCCTCTCAACTGGACAGGGGGAGAAAATACCATGAAAAGCTCATGGACTGAGATAAGGACAGGAAGATCACTTACCAATTACCATCACAGGCAAAGCAGACTTGACTTGGGGAAATTAATTTACTTTATTGCCATTTAATTGTAACAGAATAGGATAGTGAGAAATAAAACAAAACTGAAAATACCTCCCCCCATGCCTCCTTTCTTCCCAGGCTTAACTTCACTCCTGACCCTTCTACCTCCTCCCCCCCAGTGGAACAGAGGGATGGGGAATGGGGGTTGCAGTCAGTTCATAACGCTTTGTCTCGGATGCTCCTTCCTCCTGCTTCATGACCTTCTCCAATGTGGGTCCTTTCCATGGGCTGCAGTTCTTCAATAACTGCTCCAGCATAGGTCCCTTGCAGGGCCACAGGTCCTGCCAGAAAACCTGCTCCTCTACACAGGCTGCAGTTCCTGCCAGGACCCTGCTCCAGCATGGGGTCTCCAGTGGCTGCAGCTTCCTTTGGGGCACATCTAACTGCTCCAGAGTGTGGGATGCTCCATGGGCTGCAGGTGGATATCTGCCACACCATGGTCCTCCATGGGCTGCAGGGGGACAACCTGCATCAGTACGGTCTTCACCATGGGCAGGGGGTTCTCTACTCTAGCACTTGGAGCACCTCCTTCCCGCCCTTCTTCACTGACCTTGGTGTCTGCATGGTTGTTTCTCTCACATGTTCTCACTCATCTCTTCCAGCTGCTGTTGCACAGCAGTTTTTTACTCTTTCTTAAATATGTTATTGCTGAAGCTCTACCAATGTTGCTGATTGGCTCAACTTTGGCCAGTGGTGGGTCTGTCTTGGAGCCAGCTGAAACTGGGTCTGTCTGACATGAGGGCAGCTCCTGTGAAGTGAAAAACCCAGGAAATATGGAAAACCAAAATAGTGCTCAGTCCTGGGAAGTCACCTGGAAGTAGCCTAGCTAGGGCTCTGTCCTAGAACAAGCCAAGTTTACAGAAGTGGTCTGAATCGGCACTAAATTGAATTTCTCATCATGAAGATTTCAGTCTGACCTTGAGAAAAGTTTTGACAAAACTGGCATGTGTACATGGATGTCTTGTTTTTGAGAGATTAGCTTTTTCTGACAAAAGCATTGTGTTGAAAAATTTGCAAACAGCTTCAGTTGCAGAGAAGACACAGCAGAAAACCAAATTTAGGTTGCCCCAGCACTGTTCATTTTTCAGTAGTTCTTAGCTTTTTGAATGCTTTACAGTGCACCTTTAATAATCTTTTAACACTCTGTATTTGCGATCTAGTTCCATATCAGTGAATACCTACGTGTTCATGTTTACATTTGTGCATAAACATAGATGTGCTACAACACATAGCCTACTAGTATGCTTACTTTCATTTACATGCTGTGATTAAGCAATGTAGAAATAGTATATAAACAAGAAGAAAATCTGCTACTGTAAGGAACTGAAGGAAGGAATGCCTCAAACATTCGACACAGAAAACCTCAAGGACAAGCTGTGGCCTTTGTGATTAGTCTAAGGAACGTCACCCAAGGAAGCAGGAGTGTATCGAAGGATGCACCCCCCACTCCCTTGCAGTTGCATTGACAAACTCCTTAGATAAACGTCAAAGGGGGGAAATGTGGACTGAGTGAAACCAAATGTTTCTCATCAAGCACAAGGGCCACTAATCATTGGCTCCATTGTGTAAGCCCAAAGAGGTGACAAGGCCTGATAAGAGGTGAGCATTTCTGCCCCAGAAGCTGGATGATTGCTCAAGAAGCATGAAGTCAACAAAATCTGTGGGAACAGATGAAAAAACAAAAGTGGGCAGGGTCAGTACGACCACCGACTCAGTTGGACGAGGGGGTTGGTGCACCCCAGTTCCCCCTCAATGCACGTGCAAAACTCATGCTCCACCTTTTTCCTCATCTCTCATGGAAATGAGTTTGTGGAATACCTGCCCTTCCTTGTCTAGTATGCTAATCAGCTGATAAGATGAACTTAAAAGGCGACAGAAAACTGCTGTGTGTGCACCCACCACCCAAGATTGCCCGACCTGAGACAACGCTGGATCCAGGGGTGGTGAACCGGATTTCTTTGACTCTCTTTCTCTACTTTCTTTTTCTTTTCTTTCCTTTCTTTTCTTTTCTTTCTTATAGATTTATAAGAGACCACATTGCTTATTATCCTTTTCCAAGTTTAAGCTGTTTCTACTGCAAGTAAAACATTTTAACTGGTCGTCTGGTGTCGTTTCACCTTAATTTAACCCGAGGGGATCACAGAACCTTTACGACTCCCTGGGCTCCCAGTCCAGGTTGTGACAGCTACTTATATTTAGTTTTTTTTAAAAAGGCATGAAACTGCTTCAAGCTTCAGCATACACTGGATAATCTGGCTGTTGGTGATTTTCAAAGCTATAAACAAATGCATAAAAAGACAATAAATAAATTTCCAAAACATTTCTGTATTCATTGCTATTGCCATATTATTTGTAGCTCTAGACATGTTTCTAACTCAATTCATACAGAAAGGTGTACTGGGTCTGGCTGAGATGGAGGTAATTTTCTTCATAGCAGCCCACATAGTGCTGTGTTTTTGATTTGTGACTAAAACTGTGTTGAAAACACACCACTGTTTTGACTATTGCTCAACAGTTCTTACACAGCATCAAGGCCTTCTCCATTTCTCTGTTTCTCATGCTGCCTCACCAGCGAATAGGCTGGGGGTACACAGGAAGTTGGGAGGGGACACAGCTGGGACAGCTGACCCCAACTGACCAAAGGGATATCCCATACCATGTGACATCGTGCTCAGCAATAAAAGCTGGGGGAAAAGGAGGAGGAAGGGAAGACGTTTGGAGTTGTGGCGTTTGTCTTCCCAAGTAACCATTACGCATGCTGAAGCCCTGCTTTCCAGGTAGCAGCTAAACACCTGCCTGCTGATGGGAAGCAGTGAATGAATTCCTTATTTTGCTTTGCTTGTGTGAACAGCTCTGTGTCATTTATTAAACTGCCATTAACTCAGCCCACAAGTTTTTCTTGCTTTTGCCCTTCCAGTTCTCTCTGCCATTCTACTGTGGTGGGGAGCGAGCAAGTGACTGGGTGAGGGCTTAGTTGCCAGCTGGGGTCAACCTACCACAAAAGAATATTATGGGTGTGTTCAGGGGTGAGGAAGACTTTATAACAGCGACAGACTACACTTTTACCATAGATGTTATTCAGAAAGAAGTTTAATAAAACCAGCAATTGTATTACATCAATGTATCCTCTTAAATCCTATGAAGATTTCCCTAAACAGAGCTAAGCCATTTGCCTCAAACATCTTATCTGTTTTTGTCACTACACAGACTCCCTAAATATTTCAGTCACTACAAGGCCAACTGAAATGGTAAATTACCTTGCATGCTAAAGGGAAAACTGTTCAATAGCATTAGGTTTGGATCCTGTTGAAAATGAGGCTGCTGGGATTGAAGACATCTACAGAAAAATCATAGTTATAAGGAGTATAATACCCACCCAAAAATTATATTGTTGCCTATTTGTAGCATTCCTTTATACTGCTCTATGGGGATTTTTGTCAGATAAGTTATTCTGCTATTTTCATAAGCACATATTGAAAGAGAACTGACAAAACATAGCCTCACCTATTATTCTTTGCAATGTAAATGTTTGCAGACAAAGGCTACCGCAGCTTTTGGAAAAGCTGATGATAGCACAATGAAAGCATTTCTGAAACCTAAAGTTGCCACTACTGTACTTTTACTTCTACATTTTACAGTGTCAAATGCTTTTCTTAATGTCCCTTAACTAGTTCTGGAAGCAGGGACTTTTATTACACAGATGATTTAACCTGGGAATAAAGCCCAAGTGGCTCAGAAAAGGTTCAAATTCACCTACAAACTTATTCATAAAATTTTACAATGAAGGACAAATCCAAAGAACAAATAGATTCTGTCACTACATCTTTCCAACAAAACCACCAGTGTTAGCTGTGATCCCAGGAACTGACAATTTGTGGTTTGTGGTACTGTTGAGGTTGTGACATAGCCATTCAATTGTAAACCACCAGCTTTTGAGACATCCTTATTGGAAAAAGACATAAGGATTCTATTTTCAGCAAAATTCCTGACTTATGTGGTCTTTGCCACAAGTTTCTATAGACTATTCAGAAAGCAAGTATATCTTTACTAATAGAGAGGAGACTGTAGAAAGCATACATTTAATTTACATGTACTTTTAAAGAACCTATGGTTGCATGTTATTAAAGGCAGAAAGGGCACTTCAGTCACAGAAGGGGTACACATATGTCATTAGAGCAATCTCCTCCCAGGGTCTAAGAGAGGGGCCCAATACTCTCGGCTTTTCAGAAAATAAAAATGCCTTATCACCAAGCTAGTTCTGAAATGGCCATCTCTTCCCCCCAACCACCTCTGGGATGTGATAGACAGTAAACTGTTTGTTCATCAAATTCCATTGAAGATACTGGGAGCTCGTGACATGTTATTCCATAAACTATGTTGGCCTAAGCTTAATCTTAACTATTACACTGTGTAACGACTAACTGACTGTAAGTGCTTATCTAAGTTGAAATGCTGAAGCAAGGACTCCTACTAGGCAAAAGACTGAAAAGAGGGAGAAAGGGAAGAAGGACAAAGGGGAGAAAGACAAAGGGAAGAAGAAGAAAAAAAAAAAAAGGGGGTAGTGTCTATATTCTGTAAGATATAAACAAAGACTTTGTGAGCCACTCTCAGGAAAGTAGGAAATACGAGAAGCTGGTGACGTGAGGAAGACCCGGATGGAGCGACCCCCTAGCTGCAAAGTGCGCAGACGCAGGATACACCTCTCAGAGAGACCCGATACCGGAAGGCGGAGGATATAAAAAAGACGGACCCTCGGGAAGTGGGTGCGCGCCGTTGGTGGAGCAGGGACTCCCCGGCCGCCCAGCGCTGTTTTGCTTATTGCCGCTTGCTAAAATAAATAATTGAAATTTAATTTGTCCTAACTTGCATCATTTTGGCAAGATAGTCTATAACAAAATTGGTGCCGTGACTCGGATAGAGGCAATCTGGTGGGAAGCCCCATACGGGGAGGCGCGCCCCGCTGAGTTCAGCGGCCCCGGCTGAGTGCTATCACATCACACCCTCTACCGACGAACTCCAAAACTCGGCAACAAGCAAAAAAAAAAATACCGGTAACCCCGTAATCTTTGTGCACGAAGCCCCGGACCAAGACGCAGGGTTGCGTGAGTATAGGCCGGTTACCGTTCGGTGGGGTTGGGTTTCCCGGAGCGTGGTGTGTGAGACGCCCAGCAGGGCGAAGCGAGTGCGGACCCCTCGGTAGTGCAGTTCCCATATCCCGCGAGGGACTGGGTCACGAAAAGGGGGAAGCGAATTGTGTGAGTGTGTGAAGGCGCTCCGGAAGATGGGACAGAAGAAAAGCAAGCCTTCTGATCCCATGGGTGATTTGGGACCCGAGGTGAGGTACCCCCAAATACCACCAGATAGCCCTTTAGGCTTGATGTTAAACCATTGGGAAGATTACCCCTCTAGGCGGGGTAAGGACCAAGCAAAAATGATTTATTATTGTATGGAAGTTTGGGGAGGGAAACAAATCAGAGGCGATCATCTCTATTGGCCTGTTTTTGGGTCCTTTGAAGAATGGGTCTGCCAAGCCCTAAACATTTATGTCAACTCAAGGGAACCCTTTAATTTAGAGGAGAGTGAATATGCACAGGTATGGATAGCATCAGATACCCGAATAAATCTATATCCTCTAAAAGAAAAAGTTAAGAAAAAGAAGGTACGTGATGAGGACGAACCTCCCACCTCTCCTCCTCCTTACATACCTCCACCCCCACCGCCGGCGCCTTCACCTCCTCCGACTGCGCCGGAGGACCCAGAGAATTCAGACTCCCCACCTGAATCCCCGAAAGAACCGAGACGAATAACCCGTAGTCAAACTAGAATGGGGTGGGGTGATAGTGGCTTGTACCCCCTAAGGGAGGTTGCGATGGGAGGACCCCAGCCTGGCATGGGATATGTGACTGTCCCTCTTAATTCAGGGGACGTCAGAGAATTTAAAAAAGAGATGGGGAATCTATTGGAGGATCCCTTAGGTGTGGCGGAGCGGGTGGATCAGTTTTTAGGACCAAACATCTATACCTGGGATGAAATACAAGCCATAATGGCTATACTATTCACTGTTGAAGAAAGGGATATGATCAGGAGAGCAGGAATGAGAATTTGGGATCAACAGCATCAGCAAGGTCCGGCAGCAGATGTAAAATGGCCTCTAAATCGACCTAATTGGAATAATCAAAATGAAATCGATAGAGGTCATATGCAAGACCTGAGGACGATTGTAATCCAGGGTATAAGGGAATCAGTCCCTAGAGGACAAAATATAAACAAAGCCTTTAGTGAACATCAGAAAAAGGATGAAACTCCTACTGAGTGGTTAGAGAGACTGAGGAAAAATCTTCAGCTTTACTCAGGACTAGACCCTAATACCCCAGTGGGACAGGCATTGTTAAAGACACAATTTGTGGCAAAAGCATGGATAAATATTAGAAAGAAGCTAGAAAAAATAGAAGATTGGCAGGATCGGGGGTTGGATGAATTACTGAGAGAAGCACAGAAAGTCTATGTCCGAAGGGAGGACGAGACTCAAAAGAAACATACCAGAATGATGGTAGCTGCGATAAGGGAAGGACAGAGAGTGAACAGTACTGGGAGAAAACAAGAAGGTCAAAGAACAGGCTATAGAACAAAGGAACCGGAGAGAGAGAGAGAAAAAGGGAGTATTGTCTACTTTTATTGCGAAAAAAAAGGTCACACAAAGAAGAGCTGCAGAAGGAGAATGATGGATGAGAGAATGTTTAAAGAAGATTAGGGGTGTCAGGGGCTCTATTTGCTGGGGACCCGAGAACGAACTGAACCCTTGATAAAGTTAAAAGTAGGTCCTCAGCAACAGGAGGTAGAATTTTTAGTAGATTCAGGAGCGGAGAGATCTACTGTTCAATCATTGCCCCAAGGATGTAAGATTTCATCAGAAAAAGTACAAGTAGTTGGGGCGAAAGGAGAACCATTCGGAGTACCGGTAATTAAAGATGTACTCCTTGAAACAGATTCTAAAGTGGGGGTGGGATCCTTATTGTTAGTACCTGAGGCAGATTATAACCTACTGGGGAGAGATCTAATGATTGAATTAGGAATTAGTTTGGAAGTAACAGAACACAAACTTGAAATCAAACTATGCCCCCTACGGGTTGAAGATGAGACTAAAATCAACCCTGAAGTGTGGTACACTCCGGATACGGTGGGAAAACTGAATGTTGAACCTTTTATGGTAACCATCCGGGATCCTGAAGTACCGGTGAGGATTAAGCAATATCCCATACCTCTGGAGGGAAGGCAAGGATTAAAACCAGAAATTCAGAGATTAATAAAGCAGGGATTATTGGAACCCTGCATGTCCCCTTTTAATACTCCCATTTTACCTGTCAAGAAGGCGGATGGGGGGTACAGATTAGTCCATGACCTAAGGGAAATTAACAAAAGGACTGTAACTAGATTCCCTGTAGTAGCTAACCCACACACTCTCTTAAGTCAATTAGGCCCAAACGACCGGTGGTACAGTGTAATAGACTTGAAGGACGCTTTCTGGGCATGTCCCTTAAAAGAGGAGTGTAGAAACTATTTTGCTTTTGAGTGGGAGGACCCAGACACCCACAGGAAAACTCAACTCCGGTGGACAGTCCTACCCCAAGGTTTCACTGAATCCCCAAACCTGTTTGGGCAAGCTTTAGAACAAATTTTGCAGGATTACCAGATAGGAGATACCCTTACCCTAGTCCAGTATGTAGATGATCTTTTAATAGCAGGGGAGGATGAGGAAAGGATTCGAGAAGAAAGCATCAAGTTGTTAAATTTCCTGAGCTTAAAGGGACTGAAAGTGTCAAAATCCAAATTGCAATTTGTTGAAAAGGAAGTTAAATACCTAGGGCATCGATTAAGTCAAGGAACTAAGAAATTGAATCCAGAAAGAGTGAAAGGGATACTTTCCCTACCAAGTCCAAAAACTAAAAAACAAGTCCGGCAGCTATTAGGGCTATTTGGATATTGTGAGCAGTGGATCAAAGGGTATAGTGGAAAGATAAAGTTTTTATACACCAAAATAACTAAAAATGGATTATTAAAATGGACTCAGGAAGATGATCAACGGTTAAAAGAACTAAAAACTGAATTAGTAAATGCTCCTGTTCTGAGCTTGCCCGACCTGAAAAGACCATTTTTCTTATTTGTCAACACAGAGGAAGGAACTGCATTTGGAGTATTAGCCCAGGAATGGGCAGGAAAAAAGAAACCAGTAGCATATATCTCAAAATTACTGGACCCCGTAAGTCGGGGATGGCCTACATGCCTACAAGTTGTGGTGGCAGCTGCTTTGTTAGTTGAGGAAGCGCATAAAATAACTTTTGGTAGTGAATTAAGGGTACTATCACCCCATAATATTAGAGGTGTGTTACAGCAAAAAGCAGAAAAATGGATAACCGATACTAGACTAGTAAAATATGAGGCAATCCTCATTACGTCCCCCCACCTGACCCTTGAAACAACATCGTTACAAAATCCAGCCCAATTTTTGTATGGAAAACCTAGTCAAGATCTTTTTCATGATTGCCTCCGTAACATCGAGGAGCAGACTAAGATAAGACCAGATTTGGAAGAGGAGGAATTAGGGAAAGGAGAAAAATTATTTGTAGATGGATCCTCTCGAGTGGTAGAAGGGAAAAGAAAATCAGGGTATGCCATAATTGATGGAAAAACTTTTAAGGTGATAGAATCAGGACCCTTGAGTCCCAGCTGGTCAGCACAGGCATGTGAATTATATGCAGTATTAAAGGCTTTACAATTACTAAATGGAAAAGTGGGAACTATATACACTGATTCTAGATATGCCTTCGGAATAGTACATACCTTTGGGAAAATATGGGAAGAAAGAGGTTTAATCAATTCTCGGGGAAAGAGCCTAGTACATCAGGAGTTAATATCACAAATTTTGCAAGCTATACGAGGGCCCAGCGAAATTGCGGTAGTACACGTAAAAGGACACCAGAGGGGGCTAAATCCTTTAGTACGGGGGAATAACCTTGCTGATCAAGAGGCAAAGAGAGCAGCGCTATCAGCACTGGACTTGGATGATCCGATAGAGGACAGAAAGCGGTGTGTTAATTGTGGAGATAATTACCTCCCCTGTTATGGTTGCTGGAAAGAATACGGAGTAGACGGTATAGAATGTGTATGTGAAAGACCAGGGTTTAAGTGGTGCTTTTTCCATGGAAAATCCTATGAACTTTTAAGTTTTACTGTTCAAGAACAAGCAAAATTAAATCAAATGGGGATTAAACAGAAAGCTAATGGAAAATGGGAACTCCCGGACGACCGAGAAGTTCTCCCAAAACCCATAGCTACCAAGATAATGCAGCAATTCCATAAAAACACTCATTGGGGAACTCAGGCATTAGTGGATCAATTTGCAACTAAATACATGTGCATTGGGATATATGATATAGCCAAACGAGTGATAGGAGAATGTCTCGTTTGTCAAAAAGTAAATAAACATCAAATAAGAAAACGAGTATATGGGGGGCGAGAATTGGCTCATAGACCTTTTGCAAGAATACAAATAGACTTTACTGAATTACCAAAGGTGGGGAGGTATAAATACCTATTAGTAATTATAGATCATTTAACTCAATTCGTAGAAGCCTTTCCCACAGCCCGAGCCACAGCTCACACAGTAACAAGGATATTACTTGAAGAAATTATACCTCGGTATGGAGCAATAGAAGCAATAGACTCAGATAGAGGTCCACACTTTGTATCCAGAGTAGCCAAAGAGACTTTGGCTGCCCTGGGTACACAATGGCAATACCATACTCCGTGGCACCCGCAGAGCTCAGGGAAAGTTGAACGTATGAACGAAGAAATAAAAAAACAACTTACCAAACTAATGTTAGAAACTAAAATGTCATGGGTAAAGTGTCTCCCTTTAGCCTTGTTAAATATCAGAACTCAGCCCCGAACTGATGTAGGCATTTCTCCCTTTGAAATGCTATATGGGATGCCCTATGATTTAGAAATGCCACCGGATCACCCCCAACTTGAAGAATTAAAGATAAAGTCCTACCTGATACAGCTAATGGCAAGGAGAAAACAACTACAGGCTCGGGGGATGGTAGTACAAAGGCCTCCATTGGATGTGGCCATGCATCAAATCCAACCAGGAGATAAAGTACTAACCAAATCATGGAAAGAATCTTCTTTGACCCCCCGTTGGGAAGGACCCTATGTTGCTCTTATCACTACAGAAACTGCTGTTCGGACTGCTGAGAAGGGGTGGACACACGCAAGCCGAGTAAAGGGACCTATACAGGATCCGGCCTGGAAAGTGACCAGCCCTCCTGGGGATCTACGAGTCACCCTTCGGAAAACCTGAAAGAACTCTCTACACATTGTGAGATAAGAACCTACGAAGGACTCGATGAGTGAGACCCTGATATTTTTGTCCAATTGAAACTTATATTTGTTTTCCTTTTATATGCATAAAGTGTAAAGTGTAATGTATGTAAAGAAGGCTGGGGGATTCATAATGCACATGGAATAAATCTTCGGTCTAGTTGTAATCAGTGTTATTAACGAGAACAGAGATTAACTAATCAGGCCCTAAAACTGGAGATTCTAAAACTTGGTAGAAAATATTTACTAAAGAGAGTGCACTCACTCTAATTGGCCTACTCAATAGCACTCTCAGATCCTAAGGGTGATCTGTAGAAAGCACATCCCCTGGGTCCCCTGTCGTGAACCCGAGGTCAAAGATAAAAACTGGGAGACCTATGTGTCCCGGAGTAGAGGCAAACGTACCCCTGAAGAATACGGCTGCTGCCGAGAAGATGGAACACCCTGCTGCTCTAAGCAACAGAGTAGGCAGAGGAGGCAGAGACGTATCAAAGTGGGGAAAACTTTACTGCCCTACTCTGAAGAAAAAAGGACCTCTGAGGGAGAAGGGCCAGACGAGAGTGTCAGACACCCCGATACAAAAGAGACTAAGAAAAAATATGCAAATCTATAGAATCCCGTCAGCCTTCTATTGGAGCTATTGGATAGTCTGGCTAGGTGTATTAGCTACAATGAATACACTACCAGGATGGGCTAGAACGACTAACCAATCCCACCAACCTTTTGAACATACCCTAACTAATCAAATTATATGGCCTTGGACAGATGCTTATTATGGACATACAGGAAGTATGGATGCAGATTTGTATGGGACAGAGTTAGCAACTGCCATACTAAGCAATAACCTAACACTCCAAACATATAAATGGGAGAATTCATCCCATACCTGGACAGCTAAAAAAGGAGATGAGATACAGATAGGCTGCAGAGTATTCAATGTAAATGTGATAATAAGTCGGCACCCTTTAATTCAAACCGTCCGTCAGCCCCCTTTTACTCAAATCGTTATCAGAGACAAAACGGAATCTAAAATAGCTCAAACCCGTTGTGAGTCGGAAGCCTGTTGGTATGCATTTACTGCAACCCAACCGGTGTCCATAGTTTGTTTGGGAGGGACCAGGTCAGGAGATCAAGCTATATCTTTCCGATTTCCATTGAATATACAGGAGGAAACTACAACAACCACAACCCACGCTCCCAAAGAGACTACTCAGACTACTCATACTGTTCCAACACAACCAACAGTCGTGCTTAGCCCAAGAATTTTTAAAATTGGACCATATGCAATTAGAAATACAGGTCAACAACAAATGCTGTTTAACCCGGCGTGGTCTCTCAAACAAGTTGAATTGTTAATGCAAAATAATGTTTCAAATATTCAACCAGCATGTTCACCTTTCCTAAAGACTTCTTACGAGGGATGGACAACCTGGCTGCAAAAACAAACTCCTCACACAAAAAGAACGCAGAGAGACTTAACCGGTGCTTTGAAAACAGGATTGGGAGTTTTAAATAGTATTGATTCGGAGGTGATAATGAACAAATTGGCTACCTCAATTAGTGATTTAACTAATATACAAAGGCCTTTGCAATCTTCCTTATTGACTTTGGGGACTAACCAGTGACTGTTGTCGAATATATTACCAAAAAGGGAAAAGGTAAATATAAAGGATCATGAATTGATTACAGATGCACTCAGTGTGCTCCAAAATAACCTCTCTTTAGCTCTCAGCTGCATCCAGGCTCAAATATGGATGCAGTCGATAGCTACCTCAATTATAAGAGAAGGTGAAGAAGGTATTCTTCCTACTGAAATTCGAAGAATAATTTGGGACAGTGCTACTAATTTTGAAAAGAAACTCCAATCCTGGTGGAACCTGGTAAACTTTACCTATGACCCCATCACAAACACAGCTACTACCTTTATACTCACTATTTACAATGCCACCATATACCAAATTTATCCTATCATTACATTAAGGCTGAATCACAACGGAACCATACTCTATCCTTCTGAGCATAGAGTATGGGCCCGAAAGGTAAACGAAAAATGGCAAACTGTCAATCTAGAGTCCTGCATTGTACGGGAACAACAAGGATTCATTTGTGAAGGCAATGCAATTGAGGCACAAGATATTTGTTTAGATACCGAACAAAATATTTGTCACTTTGAGGTCCATCCCAATGAAAATCCTAAAACAGTACTTATATATATTGGCAAAGGTTGTGTATGTTTGAGGACAGTTTGTGAATTCTTAACCGTAGACAAGATCATAATAGAGACAAAAAATTATTCAAATCTCTGTGTTTGCAACTTCACAAAGGTAATCGAATGTGACTTTTCCTATTTAGCCCCGGTCACGTCTTACCAACTCCTGCAATCCAATTATACATTAATACATAATCTACAACCTACACCCATTGGAATGAACCTCACTTTGGTTAAGCAGTTACTTCAACACAAAGACTTAGTTAGAATTTTAGAGAAAGTTAGAAAAAACGGACAGAAAACTCTAATAACTGTTCATCACAATGTGGAAGAAATACACCGAGTCTTGGAAAGAGCAAAAAAGAATGCAGAACATAACTGGTGGGACACCCTTTTTGGATGATCACCTACTGCTACAGGCATCTTGAACAAGTTGTGTCACCCCATTGTGGTTCTCTTGATATTAATCTTAATCAGTTTGACTTTGTCAATAATATTATATGTCATAATTTGGAAAATGATGCAACGGGTAACATATCTGATATCTGTCACCCGTCCAATACTCATTAAAACCAAAAACAATCAATTAGATGATGACTTTAAATTGAAAAAAACTCTCCTGTTAAGTCAACAAGAATTGCAACGATTTGATGAACAAAATGATAAAAAGAAAAAGGGGGGATTGTGATAGACAGTAAACTGTTTGTTCATCAAATTCCATTGAAGATACTGGGAGCTCGTGACATGTTATTCCATAAACTATGTTGGCCTAAGCTTAATCTTAACTATTACACTGTGTAACGACTAACTGACTGTAAGTGCTTATCTAAGTTGAAATGCTGAAGCAAGAACTCCTACTAGGCAAAAGACTGAAAAGAGGGAGAAAGGGAAGAAAGACAAAGGGGAGAAAGACAAAGGGGAGAAGAAGAAGAAAAAAAGGGGGTAGTGTCTATATTCTGTAAGATATAAACAAAGACTTTGTGAGCCACTCTCAAGAAAGTAGGAAATACGAAAAGCTGGTGACGTGAGGAAGACCCGGATGGAGCGACCCCCTAGCTGCAAAGTGCGCAGACGCAGGATACACCTCTCAGAGAGACCCAATAACGGAAGGCGGAGGATATAAAAAAGACGGACCCTCGGGAAGTGGGTGCGCGCCGTTGGTGGAGCAGGGACTCCCTGGCCGCCCAGCGCTGTTTTGCTTATTGCCGCTTGCTAAAATAAATAATTGAAATTTAATTTGTCCTAACTTGCATCATTTTGACAAGATAGTCTATAACATGGGACAACTCCAATTCACAGCTGCACCTTTATCAGATTAAACATCACCTACTCCACTTCTGATTTTCTCTACCCTGCCCTCACATCATAGTCCCTTCCCCCACAAATACTGGCTCCTGCGTTGCCCTGCTTCTTGATGACTTGGGGAGATCAGGACCTTCCTGTCCCACCAGGGCAGCATCTCCTCCTGACCTAAACAGCCCTGCACCCCTTCTCAGGATAAATACATGCTTCAGGGTTGTTCTGCTTGCTGCTATCCTAACAAAACTGCTTACTATTTCCCAGAGACTTGCATCAAGAGCCTCACACCTGGAGAGTTGACATTTTACTGTCAAACACCCCCTACTGCCATCCTCATCTTTGTTTTCATTGATGTCTAGAACTTTTTTAAGCACTAAGTCTGCCCAGCTATGATTAGATGTCATATTTGATGACAGTGTGACAGTGCTGTCACAGATGAAAAATAACAGTATATTTCTACTTTGGCAGAACCCAGTAACTCATCTGGAACTAGTATCTCATCAGGTTGAGGCTTGTACTAAAGAGTTTGCATCTTAAGAAACAAGCAGCATGGACAAGAAGACTGACTGAACACATGTATCTGCTTAGCATATAGTTTTTAAGATCCAGTTAGGGTTTGTTAAAGAGACTGTCATATTTACATACCTACAAGATGGAAGGTCAAAGAATTAAAAATAGTTCTCATACAATGTTGACATGGTAATATGAGATTTTTGCCTGTTCTGAATCCAAACTTGTGCTCAGGAGGAAGGGACTTATAGTGCACAGCCTTCATGTCTTTTTTATTTGAACTCTGTTGAAGGCTGAAACCAAAACTTGGTTATATGGATCAGACACATTTTTTCCTGAAAAAGTCAGAAGGGTGAAATCCCAATTTCCTCTACTTTCCCTGTAGAAAGAAGGCACAGCGTATTTCTGCTGAGCAGCACTCTGAATGTTCGTACTTTTCTTGGGAAATTTCTTTCTTTTTCTTTAGACAATTTCTGATGTTTTCTGGAAAGCAAGATCAGCAGTAGCATGCCCAGACCAACTTATAAAGCTGGAGGTTTACACAGATCTCTGGACAAAGATTTTCTGTTTCAGTGTTTTAAATCAAAGACAAAGAGGTGGGACAAAATGTTTTGGTTTTTTAAAAGTCCTTGTTATACAAGAGATGCCTCTTTAGCTTAACTTCATGAAAACTCTGCAGATTGTTTCTGTAAGATTCTACAAGTCAGACCTGAATAGAATCATCCCCATATACAGTTGCACATGGATTATTCTTTTTAACGTTGCCATGCAATTTAGTCACTATGAAAATTAAAGAAATGGCACCCTCTTGTGGTACCATTGCTTTTAATGAAGTCTGCACACTTTCCCAGTATACCATTTTACAAGCAAAGAGCTCTTCTAATATACCCACTATTAAATGCAGATTTATGCTTACTTTTTTTCAGACACAATAAAAATAAATAATTCAGGAAACTGCACAGTGATAGGAAAGCAGCTGCATGACATATTACCAAGTAGTAATATTAAATTTCAAACCCTTATAACCAAAAAGAAATTGAACATTTTCAAAAGTGAGTTCCTAAAAGGCTAGAGAGACAGTGGTGCATGCAAGAGAGCGCAAACAAAGATTCTACTATGCCATTAAACCAGCGTGATGTATCTTCTATTATTAAAGACAGTAAGTTTTCACCCCTACTACAAACCTTGTTCTGCCTACTGCCACTTTTAACAATTAAGATCTTCTCCAACAAAACCAAAATTCCTCCTACACTAAAGATGTCTCAGTGTTTTACCACTACTCAGTTACTAATTGTTATTACTAGTTGACAGTAGTTACATAGTTAAATTAATTATTAATTGTATCTCAAGTAGTAAACTTAGCTCAATGGTTCATTGCACGGTTTAGGTTAAATTCTACTTTTTCTTAAATTCTAATAGAATTTTACTTCAAATATCACATCTCTGGTTTACTTATATAGGTGAACTGGATCTTGTCTCAAAAGAACGTTCATGGAGTTCAGATTCAGTGCTTTAGTATCTTAGTAAAGCTTGGCAAAAATCACTCCCCTCCCTACTTCAGCTTTGCCCTTTCCATTTCAGTGGCCTTTGTGCAAGTTATGGATTGTATTCTTAGGATATACCTTCTGAATGACTGGAGATCTAACTTTTTTAAAGCAAAGTTCCTATAAGACATACTATAAAGGTCAAGACAAATTAGTTACTTTGAAGTTCCTAAGAGTAATTGTGAAAAAGTAGTGATTATTCTACAGAAACTACTTGCTATCACTTCCCCATCACAGCCTCATACTCAGTGCAGTGAAAGCTACCTACTGAAACAGAAGGCACTATGAAGGTCTAGTCTCTTGCAGGTTTAATACCATTGACTAGGAAACAAAAGTAACAATAATTTCCTACCCTAACTTTAAGTATTTTAAAAGGCTTTGATCATATAAAACTCAAATCACCAGGAGATTCTATTTTAATTGATTTGTGTTACTGTATCTATGAGACTTTGATCCAGAGGCAGAGAGGCCTGCCAACCAAGAGGTTTTCTTGAACTTTACCCAGTACTGTACATCAGCAGTATCTAGTTACTTATTGCTGAACTAAGAGACAAGAGTACTGGACAGCAAAAACTTCTGAGAGGACAATACAACACAGTTACTCCCTGTAAAATCTGCATGCTTGGCTTTGCCAAGAGTTTTATTAATTTCACTGTATGTAAAAGAAAGCGTGCTCAACACCCATTTATATCCCATTATAAATTTGTTTCATTTAACTTATTAACAATTTTGAGTCAAGGCCGGTAAGTTTAAACCATTTGCAAGCAATGGTTTTTAGAGCAAACTGGGTTTATGTTTGTACCAAAAGAACGACTCTTCAGAAAAAGTGTTTAATGCAATGCAGGAATTAAATCAGAATGTTCACAATTACACTGACACTGAAGACCAATAAGAAGCAAATGCTATTCAGTAACACACAGTGGAATGCTTTATTTCACTACTTTCACTTTATCTAAATAGTCTTCAGTATCATATGACCCTTCCTCTCTGTTCTCCACTTTATACTCCAAGTATTGTTTGATAATCTTAGCCCAAAGTCTGTAAATAGTCCCAGAGCTAACACGTAAAGGGCAGTCATCTTGAATGCTGGATAATCACCAATTGCAAACACACTGAAACAAGATGCTTAAATACTTTTTAATTTATTTATTACCTGTGCACAAGAGGCATCTACAAATAAAAACTCAAGAGATATACAGTATTTTTTTACATGGTGGTTAAAAGTAATTAGAATATCACATGACAATGGCTGAAAGTAATGTTTCCAATTACAAATCATAATGCATGTTAGAATCTCAATGGAACAAGCCAAAATGCCTTAGAAACAGTTTCAGAGCATGAGGCAGTGCTCCTTTAATTTGCACAAAGGTAATTTACAGTTAATCTGTAACAATGTTGCAATGAGACAATTTTACAGTGCAAGTTTCTTTATGGCTAGATATGAATACATAACTAGAACAGCAATTCTAGTATATTTTAAATGAACTTGCCTAAGCATTTTTTTCTGAGATGTTTACCAAAGATGTTGGAAGATTCTACACTAAAAACCATGTCTTACTACTTATGTTTTTTCCCTGGCCCTTTTTGGTTACTTTATACTTCATTCTATTCCAATGTGTAAATTTCCAGAAATGAGCTGTCTCCATTGTATATGTTGTGTTTAATACTTCATACAAATAAAAGCAAAAATGGTAGATTACTCAAGTAGTATAAATCCTACAGCATTTTGCTAGCAAAAAAATACATGCCGAAATCACCATAAGCAGCACTGGTACCCACAAATTATAGCCTTCAATTGTTTCCTTTTTAATTTGTATCCTACATAAATTACTACTGAAGGCTAATGGTTTATTAGTAAATAAATTGGACAGTTAAGTCAGACAAAGCCTGCTCAACCAACTGTGAAAGCTGATATTGTTTCAAAAAAATTAAGAAATAATGAAGAACAAAAGTAATGCATGCAACAACTGAGTGAAAAATGCATCAATTCCCCGTTTGAAGAAAACTACTGCACTTGACCTTAAAATGCATGACTGATTTTAGTTATAACAAGACAATCCCAAGAGTCAGAATGAAGTAAAGCAACTATTTTAAAGATTTAAGAACTGTTATCAAAAATAAATTACATTTTTTAAAGTTAAAGAAACACTGCTACGAAGGCTGAGCGCCAAGCAGCCTTTCAATAGCTGCACTGATATCTCCTCCTGTTGCTATTAGAGCTTGTAAGTTTGCTTCATGGTTCAAAAAGCCCATTGCACTCAGCTGCTCCAGTTGTCGTTGAAATCTAACTTCTGGATTTTGCAACTGCTAAGAAGAAAAATCTCAAGCTATAAAAGCATAATTCACATTTGGCAAAGTACAGGACTTAAACATAGTTGGTTCTGAACTGCTTCTTCTCTTTACTAATTTCTGAATGCATCTTTTTCAAGTTCCCCAAACTAGACTATGACAAATTTCATTCACAAATGAATTATTGATCAAACAAGTCAGATTAGCCTCAAATTTTAAGAGTATCTTCACTTATATGATATTTTTAAACTACAAGAGCAGCTGCTTGTTTGATAAAAAAAAGGAAAAGTTAAATCTGATAAATGTTTCCAAGAACAGTTTCTTAAAGATGTGCATGCAGACTTTTTTTTTTTTTTTTTTTAATGAAATAGTCTAATCCAGTAATGTGGGACAGCAGGATTTTGAGAATTTCACTGTTGGTAACAGTGAACGTGGTAAGCTTTTTTTTTTCTTTGACATAAAAGTTACCTCTTTAATGCTCCAAGTATTTGTTGACTAAATTTACCAAAATTCTAGTTAGAAAAACTTCAGCCTAAGGCAAAGTGACAGCTGTGCTTTATGAGTTGGTCTTGCTCAAATAAATTTCTCATAAACTAATGGCAAAATTCTCAATAACTTCAAAATTCTCAATAATTTCAATATGATCTTCAACTCGGAGGCATTTTTGAAACAGAACAATTACATGAAAATAATATGCTTTAGGTGTATAGGGTCAGAGTAATACTGAGAAGCCACTTTTTGAAATGAGTGAAACAGTTTACATATCAACACAAGATTTTTGCAGCTACTGCTAATTTTCCTTTTGTTCTACTTAGCTTCATCCATTAAGAAATTCCTACCAGTATTTAAAAACTGCATATACTTCTAAACCAATAAAATGCAAATATACTGGCTGAAATGTAAACATTCCTGTGTCATTGTGTCCCCCCCATCTGCTTCCCCCAAGCAAAACCAAACAGAATACTGAATTGGTAGCATAAGATCTGACAGGATAAAAATATCTATGGGAACATGGTTTCCTATAGCTACGCCTGCCACAACTTTCTCATGGTTACATAAACTAACACTTTTCTGTCAGATCAGCAAGCTGAACTGCCTTATTCTATGGCAACAGAGGAGGTAAGAGCAGGACTGTCCCTTTTACCAGCAGTCTGCCATTACACTGGATATGTACCACAGTGTAATGGTGCTATTTCACACAGTACTCTTGAGGTACCTTGCCACTGTTAGGGGTGCGCCCCTTTTAAAGCCAGTCTTGCTCACCACACTACATTTACCTGCAAAGATGCCACCTTTGCTTGACTTCTGGAGCTCTCCAGAAAGCCTGAATCCCCCTTGGTATGTTAACATAATGTACACTGTGCAGTCTGGACCTGCAGGATGTCAGGGAAGCATGCTACAAATTCAGGCCCCAAATAACCTGAGCTGTCACAGCTACAGAGTAATGACCAGCAACACAAAATACAGAGATAATGATGTTCAGTACCTTAAGTTCCTTTCTTGTCTGAGGCCACATTTCACTTGCCAGGGAACCAATCTTCCCTTTAACACCTTAATCTGTTTCATTCCAGGCGTTTCAGAAACTCAAGGGTACAACAATCAACCATTCAGAGGACACTTTTACTCAACTGTGATGTTTTTCCAGCATTTTTTTGCACAGCTAGAACATCACTTTTAAGATTCCTCTGCTCTCCTTTGATCAGAAATATTCTGTTGGGGGGGGGGGTGCTGGATATTTAAAAAAACAAACAAAAAACCCACCAATCACCTCCCCACACGCACTAGAATACAGTGATCTACTTTACCTGAGCATTTGCACCAGCAAGTGCCTGCAACATTTGCTGGACAAACTGCTGGTGACCAGGTTCAGCAGCCCCTGATGTTGGATTTGTATTTTCGCTGGGAACAGAACTAGCTACAGCGGACCCTGTAGGAGCTCCAGTGCTTCCCAATCCACCTAAACCAGGATTGAATCTGCACAAATGACAAAGAAATACATCGCTAACATAGAAAATGGTTTAGTTGTAATGTCTCTTCCCATTATATGTAATTAACTAAGTAAAAATTCTGTCAAATAAAAAATGGATAACAACTTAAGTAAAGCACCAAAACAAAGACCATAGCCATCATTGCTTAAAAGTGTGTTGCAGACAAAAGCGTGACAGGTTCTAAAACAAGTTTAGTGAAACTGAAAACTGCAAGAGGAAGAGTCTGTAAAAACTAGATAAACCTCTAGGTGTTAAAAAGAAAAACAGAAAGCTGAAAAAAACCCAAACACAAGAGAAAAGTTCTTGTACAAATTTGTATGACCAATTCTTACCCTGGTATAAGTCCCGGTGCTTCCGTTGCTAGCGTCTGCAAGCCCTGCTGAATCTGTAGCAAAGCTTGCATTGCTCTAGGGTTTGACATAGCTGATAACGTGTCAGGATTCTGCATCTAAAAACAGGAGAGAAACTCATAATTGAATAATAAACAGACATTCAAAGTTGATCTTTATCACTAAATGTTTTATAGAATTTGATAACCTTTCAGAACTTGCTGTTTCTCAACTTTATGTTTGAATGTTTACATTAAATCCTTCAGATTTTTTTTTTTGAGAAAACTTTCACAGGAGGTGATCAATGAGCTCTCTAGACTCCTCTTAAATAAGGAGAACATAAGGAAAAGTATTTCTCATTACTTCTAGTAGACTTCACCATCTTCCAAAGCCATAGGACTGTATTAGTTCAACATAATTCTAAATCAGTCTTCTATATCATACTACTGATAAGCAACAGGGCCGAATACAGTGAAACCTGACTAGTAGGTATCTAATACAGAAAATTATAAAACATCTTTTTCTAGCTAAATTAAGACTACAGCTATTCGATCATGATAATTTCTGCATGTGTTCATATCTGTAGTGCCATCAACACCTACAGACATACAAATACTCTGCAAAACATACTAGCAAACATATAATATTTAAGGACCCTCATTCTACTGCAAATTCAACTAAAAACTGGCTTCTGCATCCACAGATAAAAGACATACTTTTGATTTCTGAAACTGGACTATATTAGATACAAAACCAAAACTAATGGCTTATGCTCACCTCTGATTCTAGATGCCACATGTAAGTGACAAGTTATTTGTTTCAGTTAGAAGTCTTGGTAGCCAGACCTGCTTCAAATAGCAGACAGGCTGATTAATCTCAGCAGCCTTCACTTGGTAACTAGACCAAATTCCTTCTGCTGCAAAAACATTTTTTGATTCAAAGAACTGCACAAATTAAGGTTAAGCTTCCTCCAGTGCAAAACAGAAGAGCAGAACAGGGCACAAAGATCAAGTGTTGATTTTGTCCTGAAATACAGGTGTGTAATGAGACTTGAGCACAGCAAGTTTTTAAACACTCTTTATTTGTTTCTTGGATTTGTATCTTCATGATAGCTAAAAGTCAGAGAATAACTAAATGTATAGCTGGTGAAGTTAATCCAAATCTTTAAAGAAGGAAAGCATTTTAAATTCACTGAAGTAAGCAGCTGTGACTACTTTGTTTAAGAAAATAACCTTTAAGCCATGACTTACTGTCTCATATTTAGAGTTGTTTTTACAGAAAACTGACCTGATGATCCTCTGAGCACTTAGGTGACTTGGATCTCTATTAATGTATTTAATTCCAGCTGTAGAGTAGCAGCAATTCTGAGTAAAACTTATGCAAAAGGAGTAGAAAGAGTAGCTCACAGATGTGTTTTCCTAGTTGTGCTGAGCAACTGGCCATTTATTGCAAGTGCTTTCCATTATACAGAGGAACATTTCATAGTTTCCATCATCCAATCCCATAATATAATGGCAACAGATGAGTGAGGAAATATGTATGGGCTGTGATACTGTTAACATTCTGAGAACATCCTATTTCTCTGGTTTACTTCATCTGTTAATGTTGTTGATCATCTGACCTAACATGAAGAAGACAGCAGAGAACTAGCTGGGCAGATAAACCCCAAGGTGATACTGATAGAAAGAGATACAAAAGCATTAAGAGCATCTGGGTGAAGATTAGGGGGATGGAAAAGAAAGCAGATGTCATAGTGGGTGTCTACTACTGATTGCTCAGTTGGGATGTTAATACCGATGAGTTATTCTACTGGCAATTAGGAGAAATCTCCAGAGCAGTAGCCCTTGTCCTTATGGGAGATTTCAACTCCCCAGGCATCAATTGGGAATACCATACTGCTGTGACAAGCAGGTCTAGGAAATCCCTGAAGTCTGTGGAACATAATTTCTTGTCACAAGTACTCAATGACCCAACTAGGAAAGATGCCCTCCTAGACTTGTTGTTTGTGAATAGAGAAGGACTCTTGGGAAATGCAACAATAGGTGGCTGTCTTGGCCACAGTGATCGTGTAATGGCTGAGTTTAAAATTTTTAGTGTAATGGAAAAAAAGGAAAGCAGAGTTGCTACCCTGGACTTCAGAAGAGCAAACTTAAAGCCACTCAGGGAGCTACTTAGCAGTGTCCCCTGGGAATCTGCTTTTGAGGGCTTCGGAGTCCACGAGTGCTGGTCAGTTTTTAAGAACCACCTTTTAAAAGCACAGGCAAACACATTGTGTCATAAGTCAAGCAAGTGGGGCAGAAGACCAGCTTGGCTGAAGAGGGAGCTCCTCTTGGAACTCAGGAGGAAAAAGAAACTGTACGATCTCTGGAAGCGAGGTCAGGCTTCACAGGAAGATTACAGAGCTGTGGGTCATATATACAGGGAGAAGACACGAAAGGCCAGAGCTCAACTAGAGTTGAAACTGGACAGTGTGATGTCAGACAACAAGAAGGGCTTTTTAAAAGTATTTTAATAGCAAGAGAAGGTCCAAGGAAAACATTGGACCGATATTTGTTGAGAATGGACTCCTGACAAACAGGAATGAAGAAAAAGCAGAGGCAGTCAATGCGGGTTTTTGCCTCAGTCTTTAATAATACTGATAGACCTTGGGCTGCCCAGTCCCCTGCATCAGAGGACCACAAGTGTGGGAACAGTGACTTTCCGTTTGTGGACACTGAAATTGTAAGGGACCAGCTGTACCAGATGAATGTTCACAAGTCCATAGGGCCTGATGGGATTCATCCCAGAGTACTGAAGGAACTGGCAAATGTTATGGCAGGACCCCTCTCAATCATCTACCAAAGGTCTTGGGAGTCTGGGGAGGTCCCTGATGACTGGAAGCTAGCCAGTGTTATTCCAATTTACAGGAAGGGCAGGAAGGAAGACCCAGGGAACTACAGTCATGTTAGTCTAACCTCAGTACCTGGAAAAATTATGGAGAAGATCATACTGGGTGCTATTGAAAGGCATTTAAAGAAAAATCCAATCATCAGGCACACTCAACACGGATTCACAAAGGAAAACTCCTGTCTAACTAATTTGGTACCCTTCTAGGATAAGGTCACCCACCTAGTGGATGAAGGGAAGGCAGTGGATGTAGTTCTTTTGGATTTTAGTAAGGCTTTTGCTACTGTCCCTCACAGCATCCTTCTGGACAAGTTTTCCCACTGTGGGATGAGCAGGTTTATGGTGCGCTGGGTGAAGACCTGGCTGAAGGGCAGGGCTCAAAGGGTTGTAGTGAATGGGGCTGCATCTGGCTGGCAGCCAGTCACTAGCAGTGTGCCTCAGGGCTCAATTCTAGGGCCAGTTCTGTTCAATATTTTTATCAATGATTTGGATGCAGGATGTCCTGGTTTCAGCTAGGATAGAGTTAATTTTCCTTCTTAGTAGCTAGTGCTGTGTTTTGGATTCAGTATGGGATTTGGTATGAGAAGAATGTTGATAATACACTGGTGTTTTCAGTTGTTGCTAAGAGATCAAGGACTCTCCAACTCCCCATGTCCTGCCCATGAGCAGGTGTACAAGAAGCTGGGAGGGAACATGGCCAGAGCACCAGACCCAAATTGGCCAATGGAATATTCCATATAATGTAACGTCATGCTCAGTATATAAAGGAGGGTCAGCGGGGAAGGAGGGGGTTCTCTCTTGCTTCCAGGATTGTGATTGTGGGATTTTGGTATTTCAGGATCGCTAGCCAGGAATGGGCTGGGTATCAGTCAGCAGGTGGTGAGCATTTACCCATTTGTACTTTCCATTATTGTTATTGTTTTATTTTATTTCAATTATTAAGCTGTTTTTATCGCAACCTATAAGTCTCCCTTTACTCCTCCAATTTACTCCTATATGCTGGGCAGGGAGAGGGTAAGCAAGCGGCTGCGTGGTATTTGGCTGCCGGCCGAGTTCAAACCACGACACAGGAGTTGAATGCACCATTAGCAAGTTTTCTGATGATACTAAACTGGGAGGTGCTGTTGACTCTCTCAAGGGACAAGAGGCCTTGTAGAGAGATCTAGATAGATTGAAGCATTGGGCAATGATTAATGGCATGAAGTTCACGTGGCTATTTATTTTACTCATAACACTGCCTACATGCAATGAGATCCTGGCAACACACCTTTACTTTGATTTGCAATGACACTCATGATGGAACTCATGCACTGGATTAAATTTTTAATTCTAAAAAATTTTGCTTAGTCCTATTTAAAGGACACAGTCATAGTATACACTGTAACAGTTAAGGTAAAGCAAATACTGGGACTGCAACCACAATGGTGTAAGAGGGAAATGTGGTGGTAAGGCAATCTTTATAGGCAAATATCTTCAGAACCCACTCCACTTCTTTTGAAGTAGCTTATGACTTGCCTCTTTCAAGGCATGCTGTAAGGTCTCTTTACCCCAAATAATCAGGGCAGGGTGGAGGACGTATGAGAAAAGTACCGTAAAAGCTTATCTTAGTAGCAGGGAAAGTAACAATCTTTTTTCTTTAAATTTCAAATCATGTAGGAAACAGGTTTTCTCTGGCTGGTGCACAGTAAGAACAAGTCATTTATTTTAAGCAAAGATACAATAGCAAATCAAAGCAGTTGTGCTAGTCACAGACAAAACCACTAAAAGCCAGATTTAACTTCTGAAAGGGATAGAGAGATAAATCAAGCATTTAATTATCAAGGGATAATGCAGCTCAGTGTCTAAAGCTAATGAGAATACACATAATAGAATCTAGCTTTAAGTGAAATCAAGGAAAGGCACTAGTTTATTGCAAAAAAATTGCTCACTGAATTTGAGGTATTTATTAACAACACTTAGTATCTCATCTTACTTGCTGAAGGAAAGTAGGAAGCTGTTGTCTCATTTGCCCCTGAAGTTGAGGATTTCCAGCAAATAAAGGATTATTCAACATCATCTATGTGAAAAAAAATATTTAACATCATAGATCAAGCAGTAGATCAAAATATAAATACTAGAGTGGGTTTTAAGACAACTATTTACCACATATGAATCAGATGACAAGATAATAGTCTATAATAACCTCTAAGTAATTATCTCCCTCTTCTCCTTTGGCCAAAACTTGTTCTGAAACAATGAACTACCAGTCTGAGAATTGACTGAAATCATTAGTGGCGTGGAGTGGTTCTTTTGTTTGTTTGGTATTTTTGGGTGTGTTTTTTTGTTACGTGGTGGTTGGGGGGGGAGTTTTAAACTTTTGAAGTGAATTGTTGCCAGATCCTCACCAAAGCAACCTAATTTATGTAACAATAAAAGCCTTTTCTGGTCAGCCTCCACTACAGATGCGATGGTTTCCCTGTAAACATCATCTGCAAAAAGCCTGGGATATTTTCCAATTCAGTGTTTAATATACAAAAGATAACATGATTATCTCAGTTCAAGATTTGACTTTGGATATTATTGCTGTAAGTAAAATTGGAAAGCACTTCTACAATACCATTCATAAAACAGCAGTAAGTATCAGCACTTTTATTGAGAGCAAGGATCACAGATGAGAAATGACAGTCAGAGTAACAGCTAGATATGGCACCAATTCCTTCCCCTCCACTTCTGTCCTCCCAAGCTAGGGTGGGTATTTATTTACTACCTTAATTTATAATCAAAGCATTTCTTTTGTTTAACTGGTTCTTATGCTAGGCCACAAAATTATAGGGCTGTATGAAAAAAATACACAAACTTTCAAGTTGTTACAAGAGGATGCCTGACATGATGTCCAACTACAAATTGAAGAAACTTACTACAATAGATTGCTAAAGGTAATTAGGTAATAATTTCAATGTCAGGCATTAACATACTTTAAAAACTGGACCATTCACAACAGACAAGTTATTGTTGAGAAGTTGACACAATTACTCTGCATTGAAAATATAACTGTATCATAAATTCAACTCTTTTTCACTTCAGTGCACACAACACATTGCTACACCAAAAGCATTTACCTGTACTGCAAGATCAGGATTCTGGCTCAATGACTGCATCATGCTTCTCATATAGGGTGCAGACAACATATTTTGCATAAGTTGTGGATTTTCTGTTATCTGCTGTAACAAGCTCTGCATTCCTGGCGTGTTGAACATAGCAACTTTAAAAAAAAGTAAAAATCTTGACTATAGTAAACTTTAGTAAAAGTATAGTAAAGACTATAGTCACTTTAGTAAAAATCTTGACTATAATCAAATTAATTAGACTGCCTAGAACTGGGATACAACTGTGTGTTTTGGGTTGTTTTTTTTTAAATGAGCTTTTAGCCCCTTAAATACATCTCAACATGGTTCTGCTTACACAGATGCATCTGCCCTAGAAACAAGTTAAGCCAGAGGTCGTATCCAACAGGCAGTCCCGCTAAGCATCTACATTATTAGCTGTTTTCCTGTTTGTCTCCAAACAGCAAAAAATATTATAATTCATCTACAGATTCCCTACTTTTGTTATTTTAAGGCAGTACACAAGTATTGTTAGTACTCTTGGTTTACTTTTCATGTTTGTTTTTCTACAGAGGACTTTGATACTAGTCAAATGTTCTATGGAAATAAACAGCAATACAAACTTTGAATCAAAACATCTCTTTCTAATAACAGAATCATTTCAGCAAGCTCCTGAATATTTGCAAATACATACAATTGCAATAACAGACACACCTCCTAGTCCAGGTCCCAAATTTGGTATAGCTGAGCTCTGTCCCATACTAGCAGAGGTGCTATTTCCGACATTATTACTGCCACTGCTCTCACCACTGGTGCTGGTACTTGTGGAACTCTGAGAGCTGGACTGAGGAGCCCAGGGATTTGGTAAAGGATCTCTATTTTCTGTACGAGATGGCTGACTGTCCCCTCCTGATGATGCATTGCTTACTAAGGAAGCAAATGGGTTACCTCCAAACTACAGAAGGAGAAACAAACACATACAACCTATTAGTCAACTATTTTTAAGTCTGCTAGAAATGGCAAGTTACCTTTCCAAAATTACACATAAAAATAAATATTGATGGCTCTTAATTAATTATAATCACCATCCTAAAATAAGCCATTGTAAATATTCTGAAAAGATACCAACATTGAAAGAGATATCTACAACAACAACAAAAATATAAGTTAATTGCACCTCATTTTAAATGCAGTGTTTGCTACTACACTAGTACTTTGATCACAGTAAGATTATATCTTGCATAGTGGTTTCCAATTTAGAAAAATTTCAAAGCCTTTTTTCTTCCCACCTTAGGTTCCAAGTTACTAAACACACTCTTAATTTTTCCTGGACCTCAGGAATTTTATAAGTCCAAGAATTAAAAATAAATAAATTTAGAATATATATAACAAAAATTTATCAACAGTAAAACAGCTTATCAAACTCGCAAAACAATCTTTATTCCTTCAGGTTTAAAATAGCATAGGAATAAGCCACACATTGACTTCAAGCTTCAAGAAATTAAGTTTTGTCAAGTACACATTTGAAAAGTTACATTATTTATCTTTCATTTTTGGAAACAAAACCAAAACCAAACCAAACCAAACACAAAACCCATTTACTTTCAGTGTCCCCTACAATCATTTTCACCTGTTCCTGTGCTGCATTCAACATTGGCTCCTGAATATCTGTGTACATACGTCGCAAGGCATTATAGCCACCTGGTATACTTTCAAGGTTGCTCAAGGCTCGGTCCTGGTTTCGCATCATTTCCTGCATCATTGCAGGGTTTCTAGCAAGTTCTAGTGTCTAATGAAGTAGAACATTTAATTTGCATTAATAAAAAAATCCATTCTGAAGTGAAAACATCAGGATTTGACAGTATCTCAGTTACTAATATCTAACTCCATTTGAAATTAGGATTAAAGACAAATCGAGATGTCAGTTTAGTAGGAGGGGAGTCAATAGAATTTGATATTTAGCTAACATTCTGCCACAACTGTCAGTATACTGAGTCAAAAAGCATTGACTAAACAGAAGAAAAAACCCTTGAATATACCATCCTGTTATTTCTTGTCTCTTCTCAGCACAATATATTTCTACCATTTCTAACATCAGTACAGCATGCAGTTTATAACATGAACTTGAAAAATAAATACCTTAATTTTCCAAAGCCTCCATTTGTTTCTTGATGCCTTCTGCCACATAAGGCATACCTTACATAACACATAACTTTAGAAGCAATCAGGAGTACCTACAGTTACATAAACTGGAAATAAGCAGTATTTTGGAGAATTATTACTTTATAGTAAACTCACTGTTGACTAGACAACAGAAGATTTCAAGCAGCATCCAACTCCAAACTTGGAAGATATGATTATACAGTCCTCAGCATCTTTCAAAACTATGCTGCTTTTTTTTTTTTTTTAAATTATCAGCTTATTTCAGACACCAGCAGCTAGAAATAAAAACATTGGTTTCCTATAATGACCTTTTATAGATTGTCTAACAAGCCTAAATTCCTCAACAATATTTCGGCACTCATCTAAGCATGTCCAATTCTTGCTCTTTTGTTCAAAGTTACAATATAATCAAAGGTCATGAACTTAGAGTTCTTTCTACATACCTGTCTCATTATATCTGGATTATTCAGCATGTGACTGATTTCTGGATTTCTCTGTATCAGTTGCTGCATTTGAGGGTTAGCCATAATTAACTGCCTCATCAAGTCAGGACTTGAAAGCATGCTCTGAACAAATGGATTTTCCATTATCTGAACCATCATTTCTGGGTTGGACAGAAGTTGTTGTTGCATCTGACTTTGTAACTCTGAAAAGTTTGATGCATTTAAGCCCAGGCTACTCAGGCCTGCCAAACCTCCAAGGCCACCTTTAAGAGGAAAGAAAAAAAATAATTAAGCTTTCAGCTTCTAGTATATTTCTAAACACATCCAGGTTCTTTAAGTACAGAATACATAAACATAACCCACACTTCAAAATAATGAAACTCAATGGAAATTCTATCTTTGCAAGTCTGTTAAGGAGTCATCCACTAAGAGCTTGCTTCTTTACATAACAAGACACACAGAAATCCAAACCGCATCTGAAATATAACTTGTTACAATTCTAACAGCTTTTCATCTACTATACTATAGCTGAGGTACAATGGATGTTTGAGGTTTGGGGCCTCAGGTTAATTCCCAACACTTTCCAATACATTTGTAATAATCATTTATAGACAGACCACCGCCACAAGGAATCTTTTAATACGATGCATACTTTCTATTCTAAACAAAAAGTAAAGCTCTTCTTTTTGCTGATGCAACAAGAACTAATAATGCTTTAAATTCTCCTCCTTTGCAGAGTTCAGCAAACACAAAAGTTTCACATTTTTAGAAGGTACTAGTCAGTCTGGAAAACTGTTTACAACTGAAAAAAGCAATTGCTTAACATAGTTTTTCTGGTTTTTTTGTTTTGCTTTTTAAAAAGAAAGCAAATAATGAAAGAGCATGAATAACAAAACCCAGTAACTATGGAAAGAATATTTTTAAATCAATAGACTTCTGTCTCTATTCCTGAAAGAGAAGACCGATAATGCAATCAGACTCAGAACCTGAGAAATACTGGTTTGTAGGATAGGAGTAACTTTGTTACTTCTGTTCCAAGTCATGATGTTATGGGTCCAACTTCAGTACTCTCATCAGGCCAATTCAAATGCACTGTTAAGGAGGAGGAAGAGACTGGAAGGAGTTTAATTACCTATAGTTCCAGAATAAGAGATCAGTGGCACCTTACTACGGAAGATGAAACAGCACAAGCCTGAAGTTCTGTACATAAAAATTAAGGAAATAACTTACTGATCAGAAACTTTCTATGATCAATATCACAGATTTTTGTAATCAATAATTTCATAATTTTTTTTTAAGTCCCATTTACATTGGAATAAAGTTCCAGGGATACTTACCTGAAACCAAGATACCCAAGATACCCACCATGTTACCTAACGGATAGTCTTACCCAAGCCAAAAGAGTTGCTATTTGTTGAAGTTGGTGTTGAGGTATTACTGCCTGATATTGATGTGGTAGCAATACTGCCAGTGGCATGTATTTGTTGACCTGGATGGTCTTGTGATCTATAAAGAGCAAGTTTAAAAAATTACAAGTTGAACAAGGTGTGGTAAGTTGACCCCAGCCAGTTAAATCCCCACCCAGTTACATCACTTTCCCCCCACCCCAGGCAGGATGGGGAAGAGAATCGGAAGGGCAAAAGTAAGAAAAACTCAGGGGTTGAGATAAAGACAGTTTAATAAGTGAAGAAAAAAAAACCCAAAACCAGAAAAGTGATGCAAAGGCAATTGCTCACCACCTCCTACCAGCAGACCAATGTCCAGGCAGTCCCCAAGCAAAAGCTACTTTGGAAGTTTCCCCCCCAGTTTTATTACTTCGCATGACATTATATGGTATGCAATATCTTTGGTCAGCTTGGTTCAACTGTCCTGGCTGTGCCCCCTTCCCAACCCTAGCCTACTCACAGGAGGGGGAGGGAGCATGCACAGAGCAAGAGAGAAGGAAGGCCTTAATGCTGTGTAAGCACTGTTCAGCAACAGTTAAAACATCAGTGTGCTATCAACACTGTTAGGTCAAAAAATCCAAAACACCGCACCATACAGACTTCTATGAAGAAAGTAAAACTCCATCCGAGACAGACCTAGTACACAAGGTCTGGCATTTAATATAATGTAATAATGACATTTAATACAGGAACAGTATCATACTTGAGAATCTTAACTTACATTTTTATTATTTCTAAAAAAAAAAAAATAAAAAATAAACTACTCTCTTGAGATGACTTTCTGACCAAACCCAAACAGGAAGTATACAGAAGGTGGAAGCAAGGACAGGTAACCTGAGAGGAATACAAAGACATTGTCTGAGTCTGTCTTTCTTATACAGTTAGGATAGACAAAGCTCAAATGGAATTGAATTTAGCAAGAGATGTCAAAGACAACAAGAAGGGCTTCTATAAGTACATAGGTGACAAAAAGAAGACTAGGGAAAATGTGGGATACACCCATGAGGGTTGAGGGAGCCAGCAGATGTCATTGTCAGGCCACTCTCAATAATCTTGTTGATCGTGGCGACTGGGAGAAGTGCCCAAGGACTGGAGGAAAGCAAACGTCACTCCTGTCTTTAAGAAGGGCAAGGAAGAGGACCCAAGAAACTACAGGCCAGTCAGGCTAACCTCAATCCCTAGGAAGGTGATGAAGCAGCTAATCCTGGAAACCATTTCCAGGCACATGAAGGACAAGAAAGCCATCAGGAATATTCAGCATGGACTCACCAAGGGGAAGTCATGCTTGATCAACTTGATAACCTTATGTGATGAAACAAATGGCCCTGTAGATGAGGGGAGAGCAGTGGATATTATCTATCTGGACTTCAGGAAGGCTTTTGACAGTGTCTCCCATAGCATCCTCATAGAAGAGCTCATGAAGTAGGGGCTGGATGAGAATGGAAAGCTGGCTAAGTGGCCAGATCCAGAGGGTGGTGATCAGCGGAACAAAGTCTAGTTGGAGGCCAGGAGCTAGCAGTGTACCCCAGGGGTCAATACTGGGTCCAATCCTGTTTAACATCTTCATTAATTATCTGGAAGCTGGGGCAGAGTGTACCCTTAGCAAGCTTGCTAGTGACAAAGAACTGGGAGGAGTAGCCGATATGCGATCCAGAGGGAACATGACAGGCTGCAGAAATGGGCTGACAGGAATCTCATGAAGTTCAACAAGGGGAAGTGGTACAAAGTCCTGCACCTGGGGAGGAACATTACCCCATGCACCAGTACACATGCTGGGAGCCACCCAGCTGGAAAGCAGCTTGGCAGAAAAGGACCTGGGCGTCCTGGTGGACACCAGGTTGACCATGAGCCAGCAATGTGCCCTTGCAGCAAAGAAGGCTAATGGTATCCTGGGCTGCGTTAAGAGGAGTGTTGCCAGCAGGTTGGGGGAAGTGATCCTTCCCCTCTACTCAGCACTGGTGAGGCCACACCTGGAGTCCTGTGTCCAGTTCTGGGCTCCCCAGTACAAGAAAGACATGGACATACTGGAGGGAGTCCAACAAAGGGCCATAAAGATGATGAAGGGACTGGAGCATCACTCCTATGAGGAAAGGCTGAGAGAGCTGGGACTGTTTAGCCTGGAGAAGAGAAGGCTCAGGGGAGATGTCATCAATGTATATAAATACCTGAAGGGAGGGTGCAGAGGTGAAGATGGAGCCAGGCTCTTTTCAGTGGTGCCCAGTGACAGGACCAGAGGCAATGGGCACAAATTGAAACACAGGAGGTTCTTGTCTGATCGCAAGGAGACTTTTTTACTGTGTGGGTGACTGAGCGCTGGAACAGGTTGCCCAGGGAGGTTGTGGAGTCTCCCTCCTTCGAGATTTTTAAGAGCTGTCTGGACACAGTCCCGGGCAACTGGCTCTAGGTGGCCCTGCTTGAGCAGGGGTGTTGGACCAGATGACCTCCAGAGGCTCCTTCCAACCTCAACCATACTGTGATTCTCAGACATCTATAATCTCATCACTTCTTCAGAACAGTAGTTTCTAACATTAAGAAAAAGGATAGGCATCACTGCAACCATTACCACTTTTTCATCCTATCCCTGGTGTGATGGTCTGATGAAACCACAGTTAATGTCTCAACCATCCGATAAAGAACTTTGGCAAAGGAAATGGTTCCTATGGAAATGCTGGGGCTGTGCAGGTAATGGCAGAGAGGTGTAGCAAGAGGAGGGGGTCCTGCAGAGGTGGGACCACACTTTTCAGAGGCTGAACCTCCCTATCTCGAGTGACTCTGTGAAGAGCCAATAGAGAAGCCATTTTCACGAAAGGTCAAACAATGGACACACCTGCAGGAAGGGGGGAGTAACTCCCCAACAACCCCCGAGCCCACCGACTCATTTCCAGAAGAATCTGAAGGTACAAACTGAGCATGTACCAAAAGCAAGGAGAATTCTAGAAGCATAAACTGCACATGATGCCTAATTAGCCTAACGAATCCAAGTGCCCACCTGGAGGAGGGGCAAGGAATTATAAAAGGACACAAGTCAAAGCCCCAGGGGGCTGCGCCCCACTGGAACTGGACCAACGATGGAACCAGGACTGGTGAAGTCTTTCCCCTTTTCTCTCCCATTCTTATTCTGTATGCCCGCATATAAGGCAAGGCTTGTTTGGGCATGTTTAAGGCTTAGCGGGGTATGTTATAAGATCTGCCACTAGTTGGTGTAAGTTTAATGCCTGTTGCAGAGGATGCAAAGATTACTGACGAAGTTTCATGCCAATTATCTGTTGTGAGCAAATAAAAATTGAGTTGTGTGAATTGAAGGATCCTTGGTGTCATTTCACCTTAATCCTGATCTGGGAATCGACGAATCTGAATCATCATCCTGAGAAATTGGGACGTGACACCTGAGATGCCTGTCAATGAATTGTTTCCTAAGTCCTTACCTTGCTTTAGGGATCCTGATGTACTCCTATCCCCTCACATAGTACTAATTCCAGATCCGAGGCTTAAAGAAGAAAAGGCTAGCAAGATCTAGAATATAGGATTTATTCCATACCACACCTTTATAGGACACCCGACTGAATGTCAAATTAAGTTAAAGTCCTATTTCATCACAAGACTAATATCAGAATTTCAATATTCTTTAAGACTGTAAGAGCATGGTAACAATGTAGTTACACAAAATTAATGCCATCATAAACTAGCACAAGCACTAAAGGATTCTTGCCCAATTCATGTGCTTACCACACCTGTCTACTGCAGGGGCATAAGCATAGGTGCTACCACGCAGTGAAACAGATCAAGGACTGCTCAGATTGTCTTCAGACTGTTATTCTGCACCAACTGTAACTAAGGAGCTGACTCAAGTGATTTAATAGTAATGGCTCAGTTTAGAAGATAACATTAATTTTTAAAAGGTGTATGTACAATATCTAGTGACAGCACCTTATAGAATTTGGGTTGCTTCTCTTGTTCAATAGCAGGAGTATTTGTACTGCTTTTGAATGCATTTTAGTCAAACCTAGGTTTGCCCAACAGAAAGCTATCACATTAGGAATTAAGAATATTTTTACTACTTAGAGGTAAAAAGAAGATTGCTCATCAGTCAGGTTACCTGTTTTGTGTTTTAATGACCAGGTGAACAGTGAGTCCATCGTGAATCCCATGCTGAATCAAAGTATCTTGATCTTTTAAAATTTTTCCAGCAAATATCAAAACAAGCTGATCAGTGTGGGACTTGAAATGCTTAGAGATTTCTTCCTTGAACTAAACAGAAGTTAATATTATATAGTTATATAACTGAATACTGAACTATTAATTTTTTAATAATTTAAGGAAGAATTATTTTGCTCACATTTATTATATTAATCCACTTGCACAATATGTTTCACTTTATACAGCCTAAAAACACTTCACTAAGTTATCTCAACTTTCTTTTTATCCAAAGGAAGATGGGAAATTAAGTCATTCTTTTTCCATACAATTAAAGTCACATGTTTCATATCTAGATCACTAAGTATATAGCTGGTAATAACAAAAATTGTCTTCCACTTAAAGACTATATTGTCATTTCAGTCAGGCATGTACCCATGATGCAATAAATATATAGTAGTACACATGCCATCGAAACCATCTGTTGCTGACATGCTGAGGATGCAACAACACATTATGTTAATTCAGTCCACATTTGTGCAGGCACTGAAAGAAGTAGTATCCTTTCTTCTTGGACATATTACTGCTGCTACCTTTCATGTGTCAAAACTAGCAATTCTTTCCATACAGTCAAAAACTATTTCTTAAGCAGCTCTGCTCTCTCATCCAACTCATGACAGCTACATGAAATGTGCTTCCAGCCCAGGGAATGGTGATTAGCCATATTTCAGCTGACCATGAAATCAAACCTTAATTAAAACTGAACCTGGAAAAGCAATTGTATTTCTTCCTGCCTTCTTAACCAATAACAACCATGTTATGCTTTGACTGACTTCTGACTGAGATTCATTATTCTATAGAAAACTACTCTCTCAAAAAAAGCAATTTATTCAATGTGACTAGTCAGTAGACTAAATGTTTCTGAAAGGATCTTAGACAGTTAGGAAACCCTCCAGAAGTTCACAATATTTAACATTTTTCAAGTAGTATGGTCAACTTGATTTTTAAAAGAATCCTATTCAAAACATCTTAGTGAACTCTCATACAGGACCCCCAAGTATTAATCTTGCAATGATTTATTATTGAATAACTATATAAGAGGCAGGACTAAAAAAAGGAAAACCCCATTGTATTATACTCTGAAGGCGAGTCCTTAATTGAAAAGGTTTATAGTATATGAAGAGATAAAATAGATCCCCAAAAAATGAGCCTGAGAACAGAGAACAGAGATAAGAAATCTCTGTACCTGGGTAGCAGGTAGCATTTGGTCAGTTACAAGTCTGCTCACACAGACGTGGTTGCAGTTCTTAGAGAAATACCTTTTAAGTCAACCTTTATACCGGTAATATTTAGACTTGCAAGCATTCTAGGAAGCCATTTAATCTGTTCCTGCCTGAAGTGGATTACTTACCTAAATTATTCAGACTTTGTGGTGGGTTGACCTTGGCTAACCACCAGGTACCCACCAAATCGCTCTATCACTCCCTCTTTAGCTGGAAGGGGAAGAGATAAAATATGACAAAAGGCTCATGGGTCAAGATAAGGACAGGGGGATCACTCAGCAATTACCATCACAGACAAAACAGACTTGACTTCAGCTAATTAATTTAATTTATTGCCAATCAAATCAGAGTAGGATAATGAGAAATAAAAACAAATCTTAAAACATCTTCCCCTCAACTCTCCCTTCTTCCCAGGCTCAGCTTCACTACACTCCTCTACATTTTTCCCCCTGCTCCACATAGCTCCCCTCTCAGGGGAGACAGTCCTCCACAAACTTTCTCTGGCGTAAGTCCTTCCCACAGGATGCATTCTCCCCAAGCTGCTCTGGCATGGGTCACCCCCGCATGTTGCAGTTCTCCCAGCGCAGAACTACAACAGCAGGGGCTTCTCCTTCCCTCAGAATCCCAGCCTTCTTTGGGCACAAGTGCCCGCTCCGGTGTGGGGTCCTCCACAGGCTGCAGGTGAATCTCTGCTCCACCATTGACCTCCACGGGTGGCAGGGGGCAGCCCTGCCATCTCACCATGGGATACAGGGGGGCTCTCTGCTCCGGCACACCTCCCCCCTTTCCTCCTCCTTCCTTCTGATCTAGTATACTTCACACCTGCTAGTAGCCATGGTTAATGATTATGCTAGTAGCTATAGTTACCACACATATGGAGAATAATAAGAAATTCATAAAGAATAGGCTTTGATTTCCAAACCTTAGAAATAGGTAGAATGTCCTGAACCATGAAGACAGTGTCTGGGATTGTGTTAAGGATGAGTTATTTGACAACCTGGCAAAGTGACTATTCGCTTACTTAACTTGGCAATGAAACCAACTTTTGGGTGTCCTTAAAGTGAACTACCTTCATTATAATACCAAAAAACACACCCACAGGTCAAAGAGACCCCTGCCCAGGTTAAGACCCTTCCCCTGAGCATGCGTAGTGGTAGAAGCATTATGTAAACTGTATTATAATTGTATGTTAATCACTAACCAATCAGTCTCTAATAGGTGTGTTATGGAAGAGTACTAATCTCCGATTTTTATGTATAAAAGGAGCATGAAAACCTGCTGTTGGTGTGCTTGATTTGTGGACAAGTCCACTGAGCACCCAGGCCTGAATAAATACAGTATCTCTCCTGAGGGTGTTAAGATTGGGTTATTGCATGCCAGGCACGAATCTGCTTTTCAGAGAACACTTCCACTGACCTCGGTGTTCACATAGGTGTCCTTCTCGTAACTCCTTCACACAAGTCCCAACCCCCTCTCAGGTTCCCCTTCTATAAATATGTTATCGCAGAGGTGCAGCCACCATCGCTAATTGGCTCGGCCTTGGCCAGAGGCAGGTCCGACTTGGAGACGGGGGTGCTTCGAGAAGCTTCTCACAGGGGACCTCATCCCCCACTACCAAAAAACCTGCCACACAAACCCAGCACAAACACCATCACTCCAAATATTCCCCCATCCTCTCCACAGCCAGAAAAGGCCTTGGCACTGTGTAAGCACTGCTCAGCAATAGCTAAAACATCCCTGTGTTATCAACACTGTTTTCAGCACAAATCCAAAACATAGTGACATACAAGCTACTATGAAGAAATTTAACTCTATCCTGGCCAAAACCAGGACAAATACATATTCCGTTGCAACATAAAAACAGCAGAAATCCTCATAATTTGGTACAAAGTAAATGCATAAGAATAAAGAACTACCATACTGTGCCAGACCAGAGAGTAACGATGTTTATCCAAACTCATTTACTATTGTATTTTCCACAATAGGTTGTTACAGTGAATTCCACAACTTAGTTGTCTTCAGAATGCTGATGTAGTAGTATGATCAACATCGTTTACTTTATCCTAAACCTTGTTACACATTTTTAGAAGCAGCTATTTATCCATGTGGTTAAGGAAACAAGACACTTAGAGCTTAATCACACAGTATCTAATATTACCAGTATGCAAGTATCAAAGCATATACACTTCCCTTTCTCTACTAACACATAGCCATGGTAATTAGATGATCTGTAAAAATAGCACTACAGTAAGAAATTAATACAACAGCCTGTGTACCAGGACCACAAAAAAACTCCTACAACAATGAATGTGGATGATCCACGTGTGCAAGGGATCTCTTTCCAGCCAGTGTAAGATGACTATTATGAATACCGAGACACAGTTTTGTCTAACTGAAGCATACCTACATTAAAAGCCCAACATAGCTGCAAAAAGTGTCAGGTCTCTTCATCAGCATCACTTGCATTCAGTAGAACCTCAAGACTTCTGAATGAGAAGATATGAACAGAACCAGCCCTTCTGTTTGATGTTTCATCCACAACAGAAGACCATACAAAACCTAGGTTACCATCTAAAATATTTTGCAAATGAGTCTCCTGATTACAAATACAAGAGATTAGCACATCTACAGCACACTTGTTGTTTAGGCAGATGTTACAGAATCATTTATGTATCTGTAAAAAAAATTCTGAAAACCATTTTCAATACAAGTGTGAGGTTTTTTGTTTTAGATTGTCAGTATCTAATACGTTGCTTCTGAAAAAAGAAAATATCAAAAGATTCAGTTTTCAGCATCACCCAATCTTTTCCAATACTGGAAGAAGATTAGCCCTTTTGTTTTTGGTTTTTTTTTTTTAAGGACAGGAACAGTATAGCTTTTTTCCCCCGAGAATGTTTTTAGCAGCACTCTACCACTTCTTGTTTACACAGTTAATGATTTCCATACCAAACATCCTCAAATTCACATGATCTTAAAATGCAATACTCTTTAATAACAGAACTCTGCTCTTTTGTTCCACAGTAGAGAACAGGCTCCACAAGTCAAGTTAGAACTTATTACACCTGCTCAACTTGATTGCCTCTGAAGGTTTTTGACATGCATAGGTGATGCAGTCTGTTGATGCACAGTTCAGGGGAGAAGCAAAGAATCCAACTTGCACTTGTAACTGAGCTAATATTAGTAAAAATTTTGTCACTGAACAAAGCCAATGTCTTAGTATACACATGAAGTAGAACAGCTGACTAAAAAGGAGACACTTCTGTACAGTCACTTTGCAGAGCAAATCCATACTTTAAACATTAGAATAGAATAGTTCAGTTGGAAGGGACCTACAATGATCATCTACTCCAACTGCCTGACCAAAAGTTAGGGCACGTTATTAAGGGCATTGTCCAAATGCCTCTTAAAGACTTGGGGCATCGACCACCTCTCTAGGAAGCCTATTCTGGTGTTTGACTACCCTCTTGGTAAAGAAGTGTTTCCTAATGTCAAGTCTGAACCTCCCCTGGCGCAGCTTTGAACCATTCCCACGCGTCCTGTCACTGGATACAAGGGAGAAGAGATCAACACCTCCCTCTCCACTTCCCCTCCTCAGGAAGCTGTAGAGAGCAATGAGGTCGCCCCTCAGCCTCCTTTTCTCCAAACTAGACAAACCCAGAGTCCTCAGCTGCTCCTCAGAGGACACACCTTCCAGTTAGTTAACGTTACCTTATCAACAACTGCTAAATTGGCCCAGGATGGTCCCATTAAAAAAAAAAAAAAAAAAAAAAAAAGTTATCCTAGGTAAAGTAGAAAATCTTAAAACCCAAATTTTCATCATTTGATATGTTACCACCATATAATGATTCAAAGGCACTTTGCTGACTCAAAGTATGCCATCAAAACCAGCAAGTATAGTAGCATTAATGCCCATTCACATGGCAAAGTGCTGTGAAAGAAAACAAAAATGAGAGATACTTTCCCAATTCCTCTCAACCTTGGTTTAATAAGACACATTAAAAAAAAAAAAAAAATACATTAACAGTCCTAAAGAGGACCCAAGGAATTAAACATCCAACTCTCGCTGAAAACCAATGTAAAACAGGCTCTTAAAACTGTGACTGCTTTGAAAATATTATCTAGATGACAATTAAAAAAAAAAAAAAAAAAAGGCAACAAAACTGCTGACTCTTCCCAAACCAAACTCTGTTTTGAACACAGGATAGGACTTTTGACACTGCCTATGGTGTACAGCAGATGAAGCATAGCTAGATAGCTCACCCAAATAAGGCTTCTATGGAAGCCTTTTCAGTCTTTCATGACTTCTCAGAGAGTTACTGTCTTCCTCTGCCTATAAGTTAGCCCTTGCCAATTATGCATGCTAGTTATGCATCCAAATTGTTTCCTCAAATTTCCACAAACAAACCAAACCTATAAAAAAAGTTATTTCAAGAAACAAATTCCAATTCTTGATGAGTTTACAAAGCTAGTAGTCCAGAAAACTGAGGTAGTGCTATCTAGAAGAAAGAAAACTCATGTTCTAGCCAGTTCTATTCCTTCCAGACAACCTTCAGCAAACCACTCCAATCCTCTATACTTTGACTTAGGAGGAAGGATCAGCAACACTTCCTTTCTCTGTAAAACCACTTCACGAACTACAGATGGAAACAGAGCAAGTGTAATCTGGAACAATTCACTTAGATTGGAAAGGGATATAAAAAGGATTATGTGTAAATAGTAATTCTTGCAACAGAGCTGGGGGGGAGGAGTGGGGGGGTGGCTGCAGGGGTGGCTTCTGTGAGAAGATAGAGCCAGTGTCAGCCGGCTCCAACACCAACCTGATGCTGGCCAAAGCTCAGCCAATCAGCGACAGTGCCTCTGGGATAACATATTTAAGAAGGAGAAAAAAACTGATGTACAACAGCATCCAGAAGAAAGGAGTGAGAACATGGGAGAGAAACAACCCTGCAGACACCAAGATCAGTGAAGCAGGGGGGATGAGGTGCTCCAGGTGCTGGAGCAGAGATTCCCCTGCAGCCCGTGGTGAAGACCATGGTGAGGCAGGTTGTCCCCCTGCAACCCATGGAGGATCACGGTGGAGCAGATACCCACCTACAGCCCATGGAGGACCACACACTGGAGCAGGTGGATATGCCCTGAATGAAGCTGTATGACCCTGTGGAGAGCCTGTGCTGGAGCAGGTTTGCTGGCAGGACCTGTGGCCCTGCAGAGGACCCACACTGGAGCAGTCTGTTCCTGAAGGACTGCACCTTGTGGAAAGGACCCACACTGGAGCAGTTCGTGAAGAACTGCAGCCCATGGGAAGGATCCATGTTGGAAAAGTTTGTGAAGGACTGTATCTCATGGGAGGGACCCCATATTGGAACAGAGTAGAGCGTGAGGAGGAAGGAGCAGCAGAGACATGATGAACTGATCACAACCCCCATTCCCCATGCCCCTGTACCGCTTGGGGGAGGAGGTAGAGAATTCAGGAGTGAAGCTGAGCCTGGGAAGAAGGGAGAGTTGAGGGGAAGATGTTTTAAGATTTGTTTTTATTTCTCATTATCCTACTCTGATTTGATTGGCAATAAATTAATTTTGCCAAGCCAAGTCAGTTTTGCCTGTGATGATAACTGCTGAGTGATCTCCCTGTCCTTATCTTGACCCATGAGCCTTTTGTTATATTTTCTCTCCCCTGTCCAGTTGAGGAGGGAAAATGATAGAATGTCTTGGCGAACACCTGGCAGCCAGCCAAGGTTAACCCACCACACCTACCCTTATACTGAAACATCAAAACGAAACTCACTCTGCATAAAAGTATCTGCAAACAAGAGACGTTAGAGTATTATTTAAATAGGTATTCGTATTTTATTATACCTGCCAGTGAGAAAACATTTGCCAAGTACCTTGGTCAGATAGATGCATCTTGAAAATATCAGTTAAGTCAACCATCAGGTAAGTCAATATACATTCTTCTAAATGTTTCTATGCTATCGAACAGCAAACTACCATTGTTCTAAATCATTTTTAATAGAGAGTTTCCAAATTCTGAGAAAAATAAACTACTTAAGTGCTGAATAGTTAATCAAACAGGGTTTCTTTATTGCAAAGAAATGTGAATAATCAGAGCATATTACAAGGCTAATTCCATAAACAGTCACACAGATGTATCAATGGTGTGCTTCAGTGCACTGAGACATAAGATGGCGAAAAAAACAATGCTTTATCTTTAACAATTCATGCACTCAAGTTCCTTTAGTGCCGACAGAAAGCTAGATTGTAATAGTGAAAAAGGAGAACAGATTGGACTATATTAGTTCCAACCTCTTTTGGTTGTACCATTCAATAATCCCTGGACTACAGGGAAGACAGAACTGGTTATGTTAAAAGAACTGAAATTAAGCTCTCCTTATGAAATAAAGTGTTATAAGAAATATTAAAAGCATATAGAAGTTAGGAAAGATGTTCCACTATCAAATCGCCCAATGCTCCCTTAATATGTACACATGATTTTTATATGCCAAACACGGCCAACTTGTGATTGTGAAAACCAGGCACGAATCTGAAACACTGGATTTACGGATTTAAAGTTTCAACAATAATATTTATTCAAATTTTAAACAGAGAATACAACTGTAACCGCATCTCCACTTGTCAATAAACAGAGTCCCAACACGATGTATATATTTACACATATAGTTCAGTAGGTGAGTTTATAATTGTGTAGTACAGAAAGCATAATTTTCAGGTGTATAATTAGTTTAAAAATATACTACATGCTGATAATAATAATCTCTTACTACTGAAAACTATATCCTGCACTGAAGAAAGGTTGACATTAAATAAAAATACAGAAAAAAAAAAAAGTAAACTGTTTTCTATGGTTATTATGAACTAAACTTGATTTCACTAACTTTTCCAAACAGATGAAATTTTCAGATAATCATAGGATTGACAATAATTCTCTGCAAGAACTGCAGGCTTTTAAGATTAATAGCGCACATTTGCTATATCCAAATCCTGTTAGCCTAATAATTAAAAATATAAAGCTATCTGCATACATGCTGGTAGATAGTAACTCTGAATCAATTACAATAACATCTTGAACTTTGCCAATGTTGCTATGTTGGCATTCCAAGAACGCCTACAGGGTAAACAGAATAAATGAAGAAAATAAAATTACTCTTAGTAGAACAGGTTCCAACACCTCATCACTCAAATAATTCAAGTCATGCGCTAAGAAGAGACGGCAATGCGCTAAGAAGAGACGGCAATGCGCTAAGAAGAGACGGCAATGCGCTAAGAAGAGACGGCAATGCGCTAAGAAGAGACGGCAATGCGCTAAGAAGAGACGGCAATGCGCTAAGAAGAGACGGCAATGCGCTAAGAAGAGACGGCAATGCGCTAAGAAGAGACGGCAATGCGCTAAGAAGAGACGGCAATGACTGCTCACTCTGTGTATAAGTTTTACCAAAACACACTGTTAAGTCAAGCCCACAGAACCCACAAAATAAAACAAAGGAAAAAAATAAAAGACAAACAGAGCTAACTGAGCTAAAGTCTCCTGTGTATTGGGATTTCAAATCAGCAGGCTTATAGGTATTCATCTTTACCTGCCATGAATAGAAGTTTTTGTACAGAACAGCGTATGGGCCTGCAAGTTCAGTATCATATCAAGTCAAGAAAGCAAATATTTGGTCCTTGTCCTAATAGGGAGCCAAGCTGTGCTCAGCATAATCAAATAAGTTCCGTGAAAAATAGACAGATGGGCGACACAATCAACTGACCCTCCCAGTGCAGTTTGGTACTTGAGGGCTATTTTCCATTCTAACCTACGTACTACCTGTTCTTAGAGGCACAACGTAGGATCAGCAATAACAAACCCTATGTTACTTTAGTCTTGTAACATAGGAAAATCTTCCTCAAATTTGAACGGTTGCAAACCTGACTTACATCAATAGAGCAACATAAAATACATTTTGTGTAGCCATAAATTTAGCCCAAATAACCCAAAATATTTATCTAAAAGTCTTAGGGTTTTGTTTTGGCTGTATTCTGAAGTGACTGTAAACAAAACCAAGTCACTAAGTCATAATATTAGCTACAGGAACACACAGCAAAATAAAAGCTATTCAGCTGTACAAGTTTAGGCATTCCCCCCCACCCCAATAGGGCAGACATGGAGGGCTTGCCTAATGCCAACAGAACAACCCACTTGCTGATCCCATGTGCATTTAAACAGATGTTCAATTTGTTTATTTGAGGCTAACCTATTTTCAGGGCTGGCTCTAGAAATATCACATCTATTGCTATTATGCTATATAATGCTTATTATTAACAACAACTTATTTTGACAATTTAAGAAAAACAGCCAATACTAGTCACACTAGAGTCTTGCATTTTTTTTTGTGCTAGCTGTAACTTTATTCAGGAATCAAAGCAAATGGTACACCCACAGGGGCAGCAGCAGTCTTACTTCACAGGAAGATTCAACTGCAATTCTAATCTGTTAATATCAGCTCAAAGGGATACCAAGACAATATTTAAAGACATCTATAGACAATGAAGACATTTTAAAGCAATATGCTCTATTAATCACTTAAATTTTTATGATTGTTTTCAGTAAAATTTATGGGTCTGTTAGCTTGTATAACGATTTCAGTTTTTAAGACAACCGTCTACTAGAAAAACCTGATATTCCCATTGGGTTCTTAAATTAGAACCAGCATGCTTTATAAAAAACAAAACGCAACTACAAAGAATTTTACAGCTAGGTGGCGCAAAAGTCTGTAAAATGTATAGAGCCAACACCCTGGCTAGAAGATCAGAGCTTTTTAACTCACTTTGCATTTCCCCTCTGAAAACAACATGTCTTCTGACTCATCAGCAACTAATGTTTTAAAGCTCCGTTTCTATACATCTTTTGCACTCTTACATATGTAACCGTCTTTTTGGTGAGGTTTGCAGTTACCAACTGCACAAAAAAACCCCACCCATGATGTCAAGTTGCATATATTGAATTTCAGAGAAGTTTTATAGAAAATGAAATCAACTCTGAATCTCCTTCAGAGACTGGCTTTATAGATATCTGCCTTATGCTTTGACCACACCTTTCCTATGATTTGTAGCCTCCTAATCTAAAAAAATTAAATCCTAGTAAATACTCACATGGAAGGCCTCCAAAAAACTGAAGTGCTGCAGGAAATAGTATCAATGACTCAGTAGGTGCCACAGTTTCTCTTGAACCAAAGGCACAATGAGATACTAGCTTTCATAAAAACTTAGAACAAAGACCCTAACAATTCAGAGTTATCAGACACTAATACACTGAAGCACAGCAGAAGCTGTGCTTTATTTGTAGTAGAAGTTTCATACAGTCTAAAAGACCTGGCTTTTCTAAAATTAAGAGATCTTTGGCATAGCCTACTCGCTGTTTCTAAAGCAAATTTTAGATCAAGATAATTGCCACTATAGCACTGTCATGTAGGTGATTGCATATGCTTTCTACAGTTGTACTAGTTAGCCAGCGAGCCTCCTACTGCCAGACTGAGTCAGCTCGGCAGGGCAACTCAGGATTACGAAACGAGCTACATCCACCTCCCGGGCCGGCTCTCAGCATCCCAACAGGGAGGAGCCGCGGAGGAGACGACACCGAAGGTTTCTTCACCACTCCGGATAGCCTCAGTTTAGCAGCGGCCCTCCACGAGGACGGCCCAGCCCCGATACCCAACAGCACCGAGAATAGCTCGGATAAACAGAAACTGCTTTGTCACCGAGAAGGGCCCTCACCCTCCAGCATGGGAGACGGAAACCACAGGCCAGGGCTCTTCCCCCTGACTACCCTCCCCACCCACCACCCCCAACTCCTCACCTGCTGGATGCTGCTGGTCTCGGGCACAGCGAACTCTTCCTTCTCCCTAGGAGTCTTCACTGTGATTTTGATGATCCGCGGCTCGGCAACAGCGAAGCCCTGCGCAGAGGACTCAGAGGAGCTGCGAGCCCCCGCGGGCCTCTCTGCGCTTTCCGACATGGCGGGTGGGGCCTGACTCGCTCCAGCCGCACGATTCCAGACGAGTCCGCGCCGCGACCTCACTCCCAAAGCAGCAGACAGAAACAACCAGCTAATCCGCGGCGCGCACTGATGACGCCCCGAACCGGAGAAGTTACTAGAAAGGGGGAGCTGTCTCCCTAGGCGTGGGTTTACTTTCGGCGCGCTAGGGGCGGTAGTTTGAAGATTTTAAATCTTAAAAAGAGACAATAACAAATAGTTCCTTAGACTGTCATATGGAAGTTTTAAATTTATTTTCGGATATAGTCAGGCGACCAGTACTCTGAAATTCCAAGTAAAAACATTAAAAGTGTTATTATGAGTTTTACAATATTAAAGTGTTGATGTCCTACATATAATTACACTATTACTTGCATATAATATAATGCACAATGATATTGTATGAAGTAACAAAGCCCTGCCATGACCTGTATGACTTTCATGTTAAAAAGAGAGGGAGAAAAATTATATACAGCTTCTGAACCTATGTAAAGAGAGATCATAAAATTGCCTTTTGCTTCTAGGTTACTTGTTTAGCATCAGCTTAAGGGTAAAATTTAATATCTCAAATAGCAATCTTTTACTACTTTAAAAATATGGAAGCATTCCATAGCTGGGAATCAGATTTTTTCTCAAACATGGACAAAAAAAAGACACACACACACCCCCCATACCCCACCCCATTAATCCATACTTAAATTTAGTGTCACCAAATTAGGTCCTTTCCCAAAACAGTGATTTTCCTATCCATCAGATAGGAAATTCCAGATTCCTATCCCTGTTTCAAATATATGTATGGCTTTGAATTCTAGAGTCAAATGTCCTTTCTTCCTTATCCTTAAATTATCCTGGAATTACCTTTTCCTACAATAGTCTGATTCATCAAGTGATTTGATGGCTTGGATAATTTCTCAGAAACTATTTAAATTAGTTCAGTAAATTTTTACTAAACCACTTAAAAGGTTTTAAAACTGGAATAGCGAAAAATGGCTAAAGCCTATCCCAAGTTTTGTCTGTCCTAGAGCTTCAATTTGTTACAGTAAAAATTATTTCAGGCATATTTAACCACTGAGCCTTTCCTTGGTCATGCTGTTGAATTCTGATTCAGCAGAGCACTTTGACACATGCTAGTGATATATTTTCCTATTGACTGGCAGAATGAGGGCCATTATGAAATATCATTTTGCACTGCAATCAAGTAGTGATTTCAAGCAGAAATCAAACAGATCAAAGGACAAGATGTTCCTCATCCATGGCTCTTAGTTTATATGCTATTTTATGCTGACTATGTCATTTTACACTGCTGTATGGTATTATTACTTGGAGTACAGTTTGTACTGAAATAGCACAAATTCTACCTGCTTAACCTAGTGGAGATTTACAAATTTTCATGTTTACAAGTCAGATGAGAGAATTAATTATCTGTGTTATTTAATGAGAATACCTGAGGGACAAAGAATACAAATTCATATAAAAGAATAACTTGCAAATCATAAAAAGCAAAGAGGAATTTTTAATGGTAGTTTCATCATCTTAATTTTGGTACAGATAAAATGGAAAAAGGAGTTTATTTACCTATACTGAAAGTGTCAAGGCAGAAAATACCCTGAAACATGATAACATGCTTGTGTGTTCAAATTGAGATAGTTCAGAATACAGTTTATACACAATGCATAGAAAATTAAAATGATCCAGCAAAGGATTTTGAGTTCTTACTCCTCCATAGGCTGTTTTTATTTTGAACAAGATCTTTTCACTTTTCATTTCTTTACACTTGGTTTTACTTTTTTTTTCCCCACTTCCTTCTTTCCTCCTGTGCTTTTATCTCCTCTTTCTATAATCATTTATTATGATAGACAGGGACAGGGTAATCCTGGTTATACATACAAATTGGGGGACAAGAGGCTGGAGAGCAGCCCTGCTGAAAGAGATCTGGGGGTTTGGGTTGATGGCAAGTTGAATATGAGTCAACAGTGTGCCCTGGCAGCCAGAAGGGCCAACCATGTCCTGGGGTGCATCAAGCACAGCATAGCCAGCTGGTCGGGGGAGGGGATTGTCCCACTATACAGGTGCAGTCCCACCTCAAGTACTGTGTGCAGTTTTGGGTGCCTCAGTATAAGGAGGACATCAAACTATTAGCATGTGTCCAGAGGAGGGCAACCAAGATGGTGAAAGTTCTCTAGGGCAAGATTTATGAGGAGCTGCTGAGGTCACTTGGATTGTTCAGCTTGGAGAAGAGAAGGCTGAGGGGTGACCTCATCACAGTCTACAACTTCCTCAAGGGGGGCAGTGGAGGGGGAGGTGCTGATCTCCTCTCTCTGGTGACCAGCAATAGGACACGAGGAAATGGTATGAAGCTGCAGCAGGGGAAGTTCAGACTGGACGTTAGGAAAAGGTTCTTCACTGAGAGGGTGGTCAGTCACTGGAACAGGCTCCCCAGGGAAGTGGTCATGGCATCAAGCCTGTCAGAGTTCAAGGAGTGTCTGGACGATGCTCTTAGTTATACAGTTTAGTTTTAGGTAGTCCTGCAAAGAGCAGGGAGTTGGACTCGATGATCCTTATGGGTGTCTTCCAACAAGAGATATTCTATGATTCTATTATCTGCACAACTTTTCTGCATCAACTTTGATCCTAAAGAATGTAATTCAGAATAAGTTTGATATTAGAGACAACAGTTTAATTTTTATACCATTCCTTTCTCCTCACCTACAATTACAGCATTTACTGCAGCAGTTCAGCTTCTTTATGTACAGATAAATAACTTTATACAGTACAAAGTGCTTATTAATAAACAGATCAAGACTCAAGCCAGACAGAAATCTTGCACAACTCTCCTTCCAGTGAAGTCTCTAAACTTCAACAGCCAGGTTAGACCACTAATGTGAACTATACCAGGTGTTGTAAATGTTCATTAGAAGTCAAATTCTGAGAATTCTTCCATATAATTTAAAATACTTTATACTCCTAATAATTCCAAATAATGTAATTTTCAAAATTGTTTCCTTTAATTGTTTCTTGTTAATAGGTATCCAAGAAGAAAATTCTGCCTTCTGATAGACCTGATTTACTTCGAGTCAAGCATCTTACCAGTTTTTATTTCACCTTAATTCCCAACTCTGACTAGACATCTCCAGTTTGTGATTTTTTTTCCATAGGTAGTTAATTTAATAAAATGTAGTTACATAAATTTGAAAAAAAAAACCACAAACCAAAACAAACAAAAAACCCACACCCCACACACAACTGAAAATGAACTTGCAGTGACCAGAGAATATTTTGCATCAAAATCAAAATACTGGCTCAAGCCAAGTTGAACCAAATTGAGAATATCAGTAAAGGTTTTGAACCAATTTAGCTAAACTCAGTTTAAAGTTATACCTTAAGTTAAAATGATGCAAGTCTGAGTTTAGACAAGGCCTCAGGTGATATAATTACATTAAAACTTACAACCAAGATATCTCCAAAGTTTTGCTATAAACTAGACATAACATTCCTTATTTTTCTCAACATTAAAACCAGAAGATAACACATTCACCTTTCATGTTTTTCATGCATAGGGGAAGAAAGGAAAAAAAACATTAATTTCTACTTTCATATGTCAAAAAGGAAAAAAAAAAAAGAAAAAAGAAAGAAAATAAAAACCCACACAAGATATGTATTAAGTTTCCCTTCTCATTCCTGAGTTGAGGTTAGGACTCTTGTTTCAGAGTCAATTAAAAAGGTTAAATTGAAAATGCTGCATGCTGAAGTGTAACTAGATAGACAAGTTATCTTCTACTGCTGTTAGGGGGCTCACTTTGTGAATACCCTGTCTTTAATATAGCAAACCATAGCCATAATGCTTTGCTAGAACCAGAGTACAACATCCTTGTTAGTTCATCAGTAATTCCAGTAAATGAAATGCTGTTATCTCACTTTGAGTGGGATTTGTCTTTACTCTCTAGAAGACATTAAAGAGCTCCATAAAAGTAGCATTAGACAGGATATATTAGACAGAATATAGCCCCAGGCTTCTGAACTATGACTGCTAGTTCTTAGCTGGAATCACTCTTTCAAAGTCTAGAGAGAAAAAAAGAAAAAAAAACCCACAAAACCAACAACATTCATCAGTTTGATTATCCTGAGCAGTAGACAGGCAGTTTTCAATTGGACTCTACTATCCCTACTTATTTTTGTTGGTTTATTCACACTATTATCTCAGTAAATAGGAGTCTTTCTTTTCCTTCTCTCTATTCAGCATTTGTCACCTCACCTTTGGTCTTGAAATTCTGGTAATTTGTTTTATTTCTTTAAAAGGCATAACCTTTATTTGCTGAGTCTTCCTATATATGTTGCTACATACACGATTTACAGCTTATTTCAAAGCAACTAGGAGAAATACACTGGAAATCAGAAGAGTGACAAATCTGGCTATCGGTAAGTTATATACATTCACAATCTAAAATTACTCAGATTATGGAAAAATAGCAACAGAATTGCTAAATTTTCAGAAGAAAGCATTGTGTGTGTGTGTGCACGCTCCCCCCCGAAACAGGCTACAACAACTATAAAATAAGCTTTCTCTTTATGAACATTCAGTTATTAGAAATTGTGGTGGTTTGACCTTGGCTAAATGCCAGGTACCCACCAAGTCGCTCTATCACTTCCCCCCTTTCCCCTTTTTTTCTCAACAGGGCAAAGAGGGGAAAGAAAATAAGATAGGAAAACAAAACAACCCTTGTGGGTAAAACAACAGCAGTTTTAATATAAGCAAAGCGAAGCAAAGGTCCGCGCGCAGAAGCAAAAAAAAGAAAACAGATTTATTCTCTACTTCCCATGAACAGGCGATGTCGGGCCTTCTCAGGAAGCAGGGCTCCAATACGTGTAGTGGTTGCCTCGGAGGACCAAGGGTGACCCCACCCCCTTCCTCCTTTCTCCCAGCTTTATACTGAGCAGACGTCATATGGTCTGGAATATCCCTTTGGTCAGTTCGGGTCAGCTGTCCTGGTTGTGTCCCCTCCCAAGATCTTGCCCACCCCGTCCCACTGTGGGGGGGAAATGTCAGAAAGAGCCTTGGTGCTGTGTAAGCACTACTCAGCAGTAGCCACACCACCAGTGTGCTATCAACACCCTGCCAGCTCCCAACATAAAACACAGCACCATGAGGGCTGCTACAGGGGAAAACCAATTCTGGCTCAGCCACACCCAGTACACAAATGTAAAAGGAACAAGATATGGAAAAATAGCATTCCTCCCCCCAAGTCATACACAACTAACTTCTAAGAATAAGGGTGACATAGTGGAGAACAAATCAGCTGATTAAAGAATTTCCTTGCAATTTATACTGGACTGCTTGGCTAATATATCAAGTGGTGAACTGGGAAAGGAGGACTGAGATTAATTGTTGAACAATAAGAACTGTATTCAGCATTGCCAAAATCAGAAGTGTGTCTCTATTTCTTTAGCATGTAAAAACAGAATAAGCTTTTTATGAGGAGATGAACATGCACTTATAGAATACAACTTCTTTCTCCTTTTAATAGAATTCCTTCTGCTGCTAATCAATAAGCATTATACAAGCTAATTTTAATTTATGTCAAACTCAGTAAGACAAGAAAAAATACTGTTCCACAGTTCGGGGGGGGGGCAATGATGGACAGACACCTTTTACTGATGGTCGGGGGGGGAAATCTATGTCAAGGAGGGACAGAAGGGTGAAGTGCTAAGGCTTGGACAACAGGCCCAAGCCAGAGTTGACGTATAGATGAATCCTGTATATTTTATAACTGATAACCATTGTGCTAGTAGGTATTGTACTAAGTTATAACAAACCACCTATGCTGATGTAAAAAGTGCTAAAGTGTTGAAATACTGCAGCCTGAACAACAGGCCCAGAGCTGAAGCTGCTAACTTAGCATGTAGTCATTAATAAAATATGTAAACTCGCTAGTGAAAGATGTAGCTTAGACAGAATATAATCAGTAGTGAGGATGAAATGCTGAGAGAATGTATCCAACTTCCCTTGTTTAGCCTTGTTCAAGCCTTGTTTAGACTAGATATTAGGAAGCATTTCTTTACAGAACAGGTTGTTAAGCATTGGAATGGGCTGCCCAGGGAGGTGGTGGAGTCCCCATCCCTGGAGGTGTTTAAGAGTAGGGTCGACTTAGTGCTGAGGGATATGGAGTAGTTGGGAACTGTTAATGTTGGGTTGATGGTTGGATTAGATGATCTTCAAGGTCTTTTTCAACCTAGACAATTCTGTGATTCTCTGATTGCTGAGAACCCAAGTGTTTGGCCTTGTTAGAAACTCCCTTGGTTCCCCCCCACGAGCCCTGGCCAGGCTTTGGGTGGAATCCAACAGGAGAAGGAAACCAGATATTTTCCGCTCAAAACAAAGGTGCCAGCTATTCTGGCTTGTCGATCTCTGGTATATAAGGCTGGACCCGCTCACAGCGACTTTGGAAGCCTCACCTACGGGTGGACGCACCGCGTAGGATTTCCCACTTGCCGGGACAGGCTCTGCAAATCCTCGCTGTAACCGGGGCTGCCCAGCGACTGCGGATCTGGATGATGGTAACGTATGCAAGTGGTGATGGATCTTTCTTAATCACTATTCTCTCTCTCTCGTGTAGTAATGATTTGATGCATTACCCTGTATTTTCCTGTTTGTTGCTTTAAGTGCACTATTCTGCTTTTTTCTTACTGCATGTTTTCTGTATTACTCTGTTACATTATTTAGTTATCACTAGTAAAATACACCTGCTCTTTTCACTCTGGTGTCTGAGTTTAATTGGTATCCTTAATCAGCAAAACAAAGGGTAATTTAAAATTTACAGGAAGACTAATTTAAAGAACAGTGGAAGACAATCTGTTGGCTTTTGGCTTCAAGACCTCTGAGTAATACATCTTTTAATTTTTATCTCTAAATATAATTTAAAAATTTAGTGATGACTTGAAACAGAGTGATTGGATTTCAGGAAAAGCTATATCTTGGATTTCCTAATTCAGAACTGCTCACAAATAGGAATATATTGAAAGAAAGTATATCTTAAAATTACAAACCTTGTTTGGGGAAAATAAATATTTCTTAAGAACAGCAAATAATGAAAAACAAACAAACAAAAAAAATAATTGGAGTTTTTAAATTTGAATTAGACTATTAAAAAGACAGATCACTGATCCACCTAGTAATGTTTTATCTATGAGGACAAGATGCTGCAGTTACTATTTGGTCACAAAGTACACAGTTCTGAAAAGTAGTATCAGTTCAGGTTACACCAATTCTAAAGTGTTGTCAGTCCCAAGGATGTGGTATTTGGAACTGGATTTTGAAGAGCTGGTCAGAACAACCACCACCATGCAAACAAACACACACACAACACCACAAAACCACAACAACCTAGGACAAATAAATCAGTGAAGCTACAGCAAGTCTTCCAGTATTAATACAAAATTGAAATAATTTTTGGACTATTAGCTACAATGTCAAAATTCTTGAAGTTTTATTCCATTAATAGCACCTTCATGCTATTAATTTTCAGAAGTCACTGATAACCATAAAAGTTTAACAGATTCATAGTGGGGTTTTTTCTAATTTTTTTCTAGTTTGGTGGGTTTTCTTTCTAATTTGCTATTTTTAGAACTACAGCTATATTGCTTTGTTTCCTCCTTATTCTCTTCTCTTGTTCTTTCCTTTCAACTTCTGTGTTCTCTGCTGACTGCCCAGGTATCTAATAAGGATTTGCTGACCCAATTTAAGTCAGGCAGCTCCTATTTGTATTCTGTAATACTCCGCTTCAACAACTATCCCAACATAAGTAAGATCCCAGAATTTAGTACTAAATTCAGTGCTGCACAAACAATTCTGCATTTTCATAACTATATCACATTCAGTCATTCACATGGGGCAAAAAAAATGTTTGAATTTTGTCTCTTAGCACATGAACTATTTACTACTGAGCATGCTCTGAGGCAAGACACACAGCATTTTTCAAAACCAAAGATACAAAAGTTCTTTTTGCGTTGTAGTTGCATGTGCTAGCTTCTGCATCTTGCAACTGAACCTCATGCATATACACACACAATGGAAATAAAAGGATACAGATGTGCTATACAGGGAGATGAAATAATGACTGTTGACATTACTTAGATTCAGATCCAGCCACAGGGAGATGGCTTTGCATGAGCTACCTCATTTTTAGTTTTGGTTTGGTGAAACTTTCACCAGTTGCATGCTAATGCATTTTTATCTTAATAGTCATTAAATGAAGTATTCCTAACTGAGAAATTTTAAGAAAGAATTCAAACATACAAATGGAAGAGTAAGTTTTATTGAATGATGAAAAACTAATTATCGTTTTTCAATTAGTTTAAGCTTTGCTAGAATACTAGTTTTCTATTTTTTCTTTAGCAGAAAATGCAACAAATCAATTATTCAGAACGTTAGTCAAACTAGTAATTGTTAATTTCTCTTCAAAAAACTGCATTGCTTTGCTAATATACTAGACATGACACTTTATATCTGCATATAAAGTAGTATAAATTAACAAGATAAAGACTGAGGATTTGTTTAAACTGCATACTTTTGTAAAATTATACAAGTATATTTATATGGGATACAAACCCATCTGGACACCACATATTGATATATAAATGAATATAGTCAAGGCACTTATAGGATGCACAACTGACATAGCATCTGGTTTGCTGGTTTTTTTTTTTTTTTTTTTTTTTTTTTTTTTTTTTTTGCTTGCTTTTGTTTTGAACCCACTCACACATTTTTGGTTGGTTGGTTTTTTTAAAGGGCTTTCTAGTATTTTAAAGCAGTATTCCAATAAAGAAGGCAAATCTAACGTTATTAAAGACAACACCACAAGAAAAGCAGTAGTATAAGAAGGGTTATCCTGGACAGCCTGGGAGGATTGTAGGAGAGAACAATAAAAGTAGTAATGATGATCCCTGGAAGGTAGATGAGACTGAGTTTTCAAAAAAAGAAACATGCGTAAAGATAACAGCACATTAGAAGGGGGGGAGCAAAAAGAGCAAGAGAGGGAATGATTTTGTAGTAATTATGAATATGAGCCAGCAATGTACACTCACAGCTCAGAAAGCCAACTGTATCCTAGGCTCCATCAAGAGAAGCATAGCCAGGAGGTTGAGGGAAGTGATTCTCCCCCTCTACTCCACTCTCGTGAGACCCCACCTGGAGTACTGTGTTCAGCTCTGGGGCCCCCAGAATAAGGACATGGACCTGCTTGAGCAGGTCCAGAGGAGGGCCATGAAGATGATCAGGGAACTGGAGCAGGCTGAGAGAGTTGGGGTTGTTCAGCCTAGAGAAGAGAAGGCTCCAAGGAGACCATATAGCCACCTTCTAGTACTTAAAGGGGGCTACAGGAAAGCTGGGGAGGGACTCTTTATCAGGGAGTGTAGGGATAGGATGAGGTGTAACGGTTTTAAACTGAAAGAGGGTAGATTTAGATTAGATATAAGGAAGAAATTCTTTCCTGTGAGGGTGGTGAGACACTGGCACAGGTTGCCCAGAGAAGCTGTGGCTGCCCCCTCCCTGGAAGGGTTCAAGGCCAGGTTGGACGGGCCTTTGAGCAACCTGGTCTAGTGAAAGGTGTCCTTGCTCATGGCAGGGGAGTTGGAACTAGATGATCTTTAAGGTCCCTTCCAACCCAAACCATTCTATGATTCTATGATACTGTTGTGGTTTGAGCTCAGAGGACAACTGAGCACCACACAGCCATTCACTCACCCCTTCCCCCTCAGGAATGGGAAGAAGAAAATGAAACAAAGGGCTCAGGATTTGAGATAAGAACAGAGAGGGATGACTCACCCATTATGGTCACAGGCAAAAGACAGACTCGTTAGGGGAATTAAAAAGAACATCACTTTAATTCAAAAACTAACAATAATGACACTTAACAGTGGGACAGTGAAAAGTGTTACCACATCTTAAAAACGCCTTCCCCCCACCCCTCTCTTCTTCCTGGGCTCAGTTTTGTTCCAAATTTCTCTACCTCTTCCCCCCAGCAGTGCAGGGGGCATGGAATGGGGTTTATGGTCAGTTCTGCAGATCCTTCCTCCTCGGGAGGGGGGGAAAACTCTGCACATTCTTCCCCTGCTCCGGCATGGGGTACCTCTCACAAGAGACAGTCCTCCACAAACCTTCTCTGTCATGAGTTCTTCCCACAGGCTGCAGCCCTTCCCAAGATGCTCTGGCATGGGTCACCCCCACATGTTGCAGTCCTCCCAGCGCCAAACTACAACAGTGGGGGCTTCTCCTTCCCTCAGAGTCCTGGTCTTCTTCAGGCTCAGCCACCTGCTCCAGTGTGGGGTCCTCCACAGGCTGCAGGTTGGCATCTGCTCCACCGTGGACCTCCATGGGTGGCAGGGGGACAGCCTTGCCATCTCACCACGGGATACAGGGGGCTCTGCACCAGCGCACCTCCCCTCCTCCTTTCTTCCACTGACCTCAGTGTTTGCATAGGTGTCCTTCTCGTAACTCCTCCTCACAGCTCCCACTCCTCTCAGATTCCCCTTCTTAAATACGTTATCACAGAGGCGCAGCCACCATCACTAATTGGCTCTGTCTTGGCCAGAGGTGGGTCTGACTTGGAGCTGGGGGAGCTTCGAGAAGCTTCTCACAGGGGGCCACTGCTGTAGACCCCTCCCCCACTACCAAAAAACCTGCCACACAAACCCAGCACAGATTCTATGAAGGTTTTTTGTCAATTCTTTTACTCTTATTCTGTTAATTTGTTACTGCAATTAACTGAAAACCAGTTGTCTTATTCAAAATTTTCTATTTACAGAGAAAAATACTAAACACTAGCAAAATCATAGAGAGCAGAGGAAGGTAGAAAGACTGAAGTTGTAAGTTTGAACAGAGATGTGAATGAATGACAGTAACAATAGATTTATTTTAGTTTAAATTAGTGGTATAGACACTCAGCTTTTCTATAAGGAACTGAACAAGAACATATATTTGGAAACTGCTGCCAGACAGTTTTAAGAAGGAGCTCACTCACTTGTGGTAAAGTGACAAGTGAAAAAAGACAAGAGATTAAGTAGAGAACGCCATGTAATGCTAGCCAAAGAATTTGATGTAATCAGAAAAGATTTGTTGTTTCAGAAAGAGTAATTATGTCTTAATGAGTCAGATTTCATGAAGTTATAGTAGTCCAACACAAACAGCATATTACAACTTGAAATGAGATTGCTTGCCAAAGACTACAGGGCTACCTGAAAAGTTTCCACTGTAAACTATAGGCTCTCCTTGTAACCTGTGCAAAATGTCACAGTCAAAGAAAAATACAGAAGTGTGTTAAATAAGCCATACACAAATATAAATCCTTATTCTCATGGGACCAAATAACTACACTCTAAGTCCTCAGAAGTTTAAGCAGCATACTATTTATATGAGAGTTAACTGAAATTCACTAACATGAGATGCATTCACAGCCAAGTTGAACAAAACAGTGTATGCACAATCAGCAAGACACTGATCTTATTACTCATATTTCAACAGAATTTGCTCTGAATCTCCTACAACGACTTGACTACATACAAAAATAAGATATAGAATACATGAAAACACATGGCAAAAAAAAGCCATGAAGTCTAAGTTAGTCTAGGTACACACAGAGTATGAAAGGAATTTATTGCTTTTGCTATTTATCAGCATACTTCAAGAAGTTTCAAAGCACAAAACAGGCAAAGTTCTACTTGCCAAAACTGTGCTTTAGTTTTGCTACTCTTTTTCCATACAAAATGAACCACTACAGATTTTTTTTTAAACCTGAAAAAAATAGAGCTAACAGGTCAGTTCAAAGCACATTACTTGATTTAACAGATCATCTTACATCTACGGAAAATAAGAATACCTGATATTTTATTAATTCTGCCTGCAATAGTTTCACTTTGGATCTTTCTTGCTCTAATGCAGCATGAAGTATAGTTATCTAAAAACATATAGAATGTTAATTTATAAAATATGCTTTACATCCACAAGTTTACCAAATCAAAATAGTTCTCTGTTAGTATCATGTTGGACAAACAGGTAATACATGCTGGCTTCAAGAAAAATTAACACTATGTGCATGAACTGGAAGTACAAGTAAAATATTGCATCATGACAATTATTTCCCAAGCAACATTCATTGGTTTACTTCTATAATGTCATATGAAAGCTACAAAGTTAAAAACTCTTCCAAGTTTTGAACTCTGCATTAAGTCCTGCCATAGAGCACTTAACTGATATAATATTATATGCAATACAGATGATCACCCTCAAAAATTAGTAGTGCTCTACAATACTAGGTTTGTGCAAGTTAAGGACTTCAAACTAAGTCACTGCAAACCAAAACTAAACACAAAAATGTTGCATGTTCTCTACTACAGTGGCTTATTAACGGTTATATCCATAAGTAATTCATTGCTCAGTTAAGTTAGCAAACCAGCCATTTTCAAACTTGAAACTAGAAAGCAAAAAAGGAAAGAAGCACCTTCTTCTGCAGTAGCTTTCTGAGCTTCCTAAGCTTGGGTTGCCAAATGATGATATTCTTAAAGTGCTGTTGAGGGAAAAATCCTTTCAGGCATGCTGAAGTATGTCTTTCCAGAAATAACTCTAAATGTATCATGGTGGAAATTTACATAATACACATCCTCTGACACATCTTGTCTGGCTAAAGATGAAATGTAACATTTTTTGCTTGTTAGTCAACCCATCCATGTGTGCCCCAATAAATTGCATCTTTGAAACACTCATGAAATTTTATATTAAGAAATCCTTGCTTACCTATAAGGTGTAGTGCTAGAGCCTAAATAATAGGCCCTGAAACAAAGTTGACCTCTAGATGAACCTCACAACCAAACATTATCCATTATTAGTATCTGCTAATTAGTAAAATCTATATTACCATTAGCATTAATTATTAGTATCTGATCATCAATGAAATATGTATGCTCACTAGTGAAAGATGTAGCTTAGACAGAATACAATCAGCAGTGAGGATGAAATGTTGTCAGAATGTGTATACAACTTTCCTTGTTCAAGGCTGAGAACCCAAGTGTTTGGCCTTGTTAGAAACTCCCTTGGTTCCCCCCACTCAAGCCCTGGCCAGGCTTTGGGTAGAATCCAACAGGAGGATGAAACCAGATGTTTCTGCTCAAAGAAAATTACCAGTCATCCTGACTTGCTGATTTTTGATATATAAGGCTGGACCCTCTTGCCACAACTTTAGATGCCTCACCTAGAGATGGATGCATCACATAGGACTTCACACTTGCAGGGAAAGGTTCTCCAAATCCTCACTGCAACTGGGGCTCCCCAGCAACTGCAGATCTGGATGTTGGTAACATATGCAAGTGGTGATGGATCTTTCTTAATCACTATTCTCCCCATTGTGCAATGATTAGGTGCATTACCTTGCTTATTCTTATTTTCTATAATTAACTGCATATAGTAATAATTAAGTGTACTATTCTGTATTTTTCCTATTGCTTATTTTCTGTATCACTTGGTCATATCCTTTAATTAACAGTAAAATATGCCTACTCTTTTCACTCTAGTGTCTGAGTTTAATTGGCACCCTCGATCAGCAGAACATAAGGTCAGTTTAATACCAGAGGACTGAAACCAAGGACCCATTTGTAAAACTAGCTTATCTCTATGTAACAAAGTATACACTTCTCAGTTTAGATGCCCTAGCAGTAGATAATGGAATGCTTCAGTGACTGGACAAAGAACATTGTGGCTTTGAACAAGTCCAGGCCAGACTCCACTTTGGCAATCAGCCTCCAGGAAAAGCTAGCATGCACAGGGTAAAAGTTCAGCAAAAGGACACAGTGAGGAAGACTATAATTTGCCACTAGAGGACCACCAACTCATTTAGATTAACAGATGTGAACATGCATAAATATTAACACATATGTTAACTAGTTCTAGAAAACATATGAATGTTAGAGTTCATGGAAATTTAATGAATATGAATGAATTGCTTTCAATATAAGCTGTGTAGTGTTAGGATTCAGCACTCACACATTTGTGAAACTATTCATGTGTACACCCAGTGCCACAATAAATGCCTGCTCTCTAAAACTCAAAAATGAGTCTTAGTTTCTTCAACCAGCTTTTTGGTATCAAGCTCATTTTTGACACTTTGCAATTCATCAACCTGGAGGATTATTTCTGCTTTGTCTTTCACTACAGAAAGAAACTGAGTGTGAGGATTTTTCTAGATTTACAGCTCATCACAGTGCTGTTGCAGATGAAATTGCTCTATTTCACTGTTTTAAAATAATGCCCATTGTTAACAGTAGATGTTAATTGAAATACAACCATTATTTACCTGTGACATTAGTAGCAGCTTGAAAAGTTCTGAAGAGTAATCCCCAGTTTAGCAAGAGACTAATTTGTGCTAGAGTTTAGCACTAGTGACTAAAGTAAACAAAGTACAGTTCATACAGCCTAAGGCTTCAACCTTGTTTTTTATCTATGGAAATGTAACTGGTAGGTAAGGAAGTGTAAGTAAAACTTTTACTACAGGATATTCTGTAACAAAAGATAAGGAAATGTCTCAAGACACACACAAAAAGGGTGCCTGGAGGCTGTGAGAGCAAATCAGATGAACAGAAGACCCTGGACTCCACAAACAGGATTGGATGAGCAGAAGTGCCATCAGGAAATCAAGCGACCTATAGAGACTATAAAATCCAGTAATAATCGAGAGACAGGGTTCCTCTTCAGAGGCACCCAGCTCAAGCTGTAACTACTATTGCATATTAAACATAGTAGAAGAAGAAACTCTGCCTTTTATTAAAGTGGAACCTAGGGAGGAGACCTGTTGAGGTGGCATCCGCATAATTCCTACCATGAGCTAGGTGGCATCTGCATAATTCCTACAACACCCAACCTTGCTCTAGTTTCCCCATAGTTAACCCTGTAGGCAGCATGGATTTGAGACATCTATTGTGAACAAAATCCATCAGAAAACTGAATCTTGGCTATGGGTCAAGATTTTGGAACTGTAAACTTCATGTATGAGTTCAGACATAGCTATGGAAACTTATACTAGTATTAAATATTTACTAAAATAAGGATGGTTAAACTTTTTATTTAGTTAACATCTATGAAATATCTATGGATACTTTAAAATTCTTAATATGCAGAAACTAAGGTTTTTCAAGGCTCAGTTCTGCCATGAACTGTCTTTCCCCTAAATAGATGATATTTCTAGATCTGTAGAAGATTAGACTTGGTAAAACCACGTAATTACTATTTTATAGTATATTACTATCCCACAAACATGGGGGGGACCAAAAAAACCCCAGCCTTAAGCAAGAACTTCACCTCTTGCCTTTCATGATGAAAATATTTCATCTTGGCTCAGAGGTTGACCTGAAGTAATAAAGTTCCAACAAGTTAAAATTTGTAGTGCTCAATGACATTGCGAACATTTGGACTGGCTTAGCCATAGCTTGTTTGTAAACATATTTTAAACAAGTTCAGCTCTTTTTTTGGTTCAAAAATTTAGTCTAGAGAAGAAACTACATTTAAGAGCTAAATTAAAAACTTGAAAAGCAAAGGCAATTTTATGAATGCATTTAGTGTACCTGGTCTCATAGACAACATCATGCAAGATGAGGAATATTAAAGGATAGCTACAGGTAACAAGTATAAAGATACCAGGAAATTTACTTATATATTATATGTTCAATCTTTGACACCAAGCTCTGAATTATAAAGACTATGAATAGTGTTGCAACAAAAGAAACTTGTCACATATATAATACTCTTTGAATATTATCTTAGTTGGCCCTATTCATTGTATTGCAAAAGACTTGCTTAGGTGTAGTATTACATTTCCAACAGTTCAAAGCACACAGCTAAACAGCTTCCTTGAGGGTCTAACAGAGATTATGGTAGGGTCAGTCCAGAAGAAATCAAGTCACTAGTAACGGAAAGTCTACTTCAACTGCTCAGTCATGTTTTAGGCGCAATGATTATTGGAATTACATCAGTTGCATGTTAATATCATTCTTTGAAAGTTAATTGTATAATAACAGAAATGCAGTATTGTGTGGTCCAAATTGCATATTTCACTAGAGTTACTGCATATTAATAACTTCCTAGTTCTTTATATTTGTCACTGTATCAACTTATTTTTAAAAAGCTGCTTTGAAAGTGCTTTCCAGCTTTTTAAAAGAACTTTCAAGTTTGCCTGACAAAACTCTACTTACTTTCTCCTTATAGCATCTTCAAAAGTTGTGCATTTCTTACTTTTACTTCTTTATACTTTGCCTGGTATTAAAGAAAATTAATTATTAGATATATATCCTATAAAAGAAGTATTCTATAGAATGAGCATGACTGAAATGTTACAAAGTTGGAAGTTATTACTTCTGCAGAGAATGTGATGTCTGTCTTAAACTAAAGAAGTGAATATACCACAGGAGAAATGGGTTAATAACCAAGTCTAGAAATTAATGCAAGTATAAGACTTAGAGCAAGCTTAAAAATATATAGAGATATATACATATAAATAAAAAAATCTCAGTGCATTGATAGTACAAGAACCACCATTCAGGTCTGCCTACTACATCAAGGGCTTCACAATTCCTCCTCTGAAAAAATATCTAGATAGCACACAATTATTTTAATGTACTTTCTGGATTATATTGCTTGGCAACTAGTAGAAGTCCCCCATTTCCTTTACTTTTAGGCTCTTCACAGTTTTCTACTCAAGAACCTATTTTTGTTTGGTTTTTTACCAACCTATCTGCTATCTACATACTTTCTTCATAAGGCAGCCTTTTCCTTAATTGGCCAATGTCAATTCTAGCCATGTATCTTAACTGTATACTTTTTTTTCCTGTCATAAGTCTCTTCATGTATATAGTTTGCTCTTGCTGGTTCTTGAAAGAGCTTTTTCCATAATAAAGAAGCTGCCAACTTCCACTTATAATATATCACCCCAGTCCCTAATTAATTTTTACACCATTCAGAAAGTTAAACAGTTATTGTTTACCCTCCAACCCACTGTAAACAGGAAATGGCTATAGTACAGATGAGGGGTATGTCTAGTTTCTTAACATCATGAAACCATGCACACATATGCATGTGGCAACTGAGGCATGGAGTCTCCATTGAAGTGCAGAAGGAAAATCCTTTATTATTAAAATGGTACATACTTGTGCTGTCGCTACCTTAGCTCTTACTTCATGATAAGCAAATCAGCAGCTAGACAGTCATCAACACTCTTATCCCACAAACAGTTCCATACCACACAGGCAGTCTCAGTGCTGCTATTTTCTTCACCACACCAGCACAGCCTGGTATCTCTCTTCGAAGGCCTGTTTCTCCTCCAAACCTTGCTGCTTCTCCAAGCCAGCACAGAGTAGAGCTGGTGCTTCTCCAAGCCAGCACAGAGTAGAGCTCCTGCCCGGCTCACCAAGCAGAGTTCTTCTGGGCAGAGCTCTCCACCTTCACCAAGCTCCCCAAACAGAGCTCTCTAGGTGAGCTGCCCAGCCAGTGCTGACTTGCCTCTTAAGTATTGAATCTCCCACAGCTGCGCAGAGCTGACACTCCCACATATGCATACACATGCATCACATTTCTCTGCTGCCACACCCCCCACACCCCTAAAAGAAGGATCTTTAAAAACAGAGCAACTTTCTAACTCCAGTGTACCAAAACACCCTATCACTGCTAAAAGCAATAAATGTCAATATTTACAGGAACTAGAAGGAAAAGAAATTACATTTTAATAGATTCAGGATTTAATAATTTTTAAAAAATACATTTTAGCAAGGCCTTTGATGGCCACCTAAAACTGTATTAGGCTCTCTGGAAAAGTTTATAAAGTCATACAGCTATATAAACAATCACCACCTTGCCAATATCTTTATGAATTATGTTTATTCTGCCAAGTCCAATCAAGTGCTAATTGCAGTAAATATAAATTATTTTATACTTCAAAAATTTCATTTGGGGAGTCCAACTCTAGTTAATAGTAAAGGTAGCTGTTAGCAAAGTTCATGTCTCTATATAGCAACACTGTGAAATTTATTAATGAGCAAACCTATTTCCTGGTGTGTTTGAGCATATGTTGAATCTGATCTCGAGCCTTGCTTGTATGTAATAGTAGAAGGTAAAACAGAACACAGGGTTCCATTACTGTTACACTGCAGCTTTAAAGGAATCCTCTTAAATCTCACAAAATACACATTGTTCTCTTTAAGCACTTCAAATAGTGGACTAAATATATAAAATCCCCCAACTATATTGTTCTTAAATGCAAGAAAAGCTTCTTAGAACCTTAGGAAAAAAAATAGGTTGGAGAAGACCCATGGAGGTCCAACTTCATGCCAATCTAAAGCATCCCTACAGATTTGTCACATTTTAATCAATGTTTGGTTCCAAATGTATAAAACTACTTGAAAGTATGTTTTGTGAAGGTATGTTACTACTTGAAGGTATGTTTTGCCAATTGATGGGGTCAACAGAAAGGACACAGACACCAAGTTAAAAAGATAAGCTTATTTTACTTTAGTTTAAAGCAGCAGAAAGAATAAGCAAGGTAATGCACCTGATCTTTATTACATAAAGTTAGCGACAGTGATTAAGGAAGATACATCACCAATTGCCCTAATACTTTACCATCATCCAGATCCGTGCTTCAGCTGGGGAGCCCCGTCACAGCGAAGGATCGGAGAACCGCTCCCGGCGATTGGGAAGTCCTACGCAGTGCGTCCACTCATAGGTGAGGTCTCCATCTTCGCTGTGAGAGGGTCCTGCTTTTATACAGTTTAACAAACAAATCACATTAAAAAAGGGGCACGGAAACATCTGGTAGATTGGGTTCACTTCACTCGGGCGCATCCCGGATCTGGCCAGGATCCCGGGCACGTCCGAGGAGTTCCTGTCTTCTAGGAAACAGCTGGCTTAGGGTCCAAAAATATATATTCTTTATCTATAGTTTTCAGAGGATATTACCATGCTCATATTTCATGATGAAATAAATGATGCTGGTCGGGAGGTTCACTCAGAAGTCAACTCTGGTTTGAGGCCTATGGTTCAGGCTTTGGTTTGAGGCCTATGGTTCAGGCCTTTTTATGTCAAGGTATTATCAGCTACATACCTCCTACTGAGTTATTATATTTTTCAATTGCTGAATTTGTACATCGTTCTTTTCAAGTTCACACTTTAGCCATTCTGTTCCTGTGGTCAAAGGGGAGGCTTAAACAAATTGGTTCGATCCTGCTCTGGTGCCTGATGAATCTTATCTGCTCTAGTGCATCTTTGCCCAATACTGCACACTGAACAACACCGTTTCAGTTTGCCTTTAAATTCCTTTTTATTATCTTGTTCAAGGGCGAGTACCAAAGGGTCCTGTGGAGGTACAATCCCGCAGTCCCTTTGCCACTCCGGATGATTTCGGAGAGTGAAAAACATGTCTGCATATGATACCTCATCCCACTTCCCTTCTCTCCTCAAAAACAACATTAGTTGTAAAAGGGTGTTATAATCAAGAGTCCCATTAAACGGCCACTTGGTGCTGCCAGAACACTGGAGATGCTAATGTCACATGGAAAAAGAATCAGCTTAGGCATAGGCTGGGATCAAACAAGTACTTTTCTAAAGTGTTAGATCAGGAGTCAATTTATTAAAGGTAGTAAAAGAATTACTAATGTCTTAGAAAAGGGGGGAATTGAGATGAGGAGCTAGGAAATTAAAATAGGATATAGAAATTAGGCACTCAAGAAATGAAGGTATAACTTAGTTTAGAGATAAAGATGGAAGACTTAGAGATCAGGCTAGGGGCTAGAGGCCCATTAGTTAAAAGATAACTAAGATTGAATAGGATAATAGATCATAGTCGATGGGCCAGAGAGCAGAACAATATGGAAACCTTGATTAATGGAAGCTGTGAGGGAACGCTTCCTGATGGAATAGGAAGACAGCCCTAAAAACTGGTCAAAACCAACCCTATGGTCCGGCCCGAGTCCAGGAGGCTACAGAGACTGTGCAAGGAACGGAGGTAAAAAGTTCAACAGTGAGGAAGAGGAGCTACTTCATCTCTGTGACCCCAGCCCATGACCACCGGGACACACTGCGCAGACGCGACTAGGAGGAGACCGGGGCGGAACATATGAAAAAGACTTTCAGGCTCATTATAATACGAAGCGGGGATAGGTCATGCATATGTATAGGCGTATTATGAATGTGATGCTTTGTAGCATAAAGCCAAGACAAGGTGCCACGAGAGGTGCGCACGTTTGTGGTGGAGCGATCCCCTGTGTGTCTCAGTGCTGAATAAACAGCAGCAAAAGCAATAGCAGGAGCACCAGCAGCATAAGTAGCAGCAGAAGCAGTAGTCACAGAAGCAACAGCAACAGCATCATCAGCAAAAGCAACAGCAACAGCAGGAAGAGCAGCAGCACAAGTAGCAGCAGCATGAGCTGCAGTAAAAGGAGCAGCAGCAACAGAAGCAACAGTTGCAGCAGCAAAAGCAGAAGGACAAGCAGCAAAAGCAATAGCAACAGCAGGAACAGCAGCAGAAAAAGAAGGAGCAGCAGAAGCGAAAGAAAGAACAGCAGGCACAGAAGAAGAAACGGCAAAAGCAGCAGCAGGACCAGCAGCAGCAGGAAAAGAATCAGAAACAGCAGAAGCAGAAGATGAAGAAGTAGCAGCTGCAGCAGCAAGAAAAGCAGCGTGAATAGCAGCAAAAGCAACAGCAACATCAGGGGAAGCAGTAGCAGTATTAGTGATTCACGGAAACAGACTCTACAACTCGAATAGAGTTATACCGCAGGTATGTTTACTCCGGCCGGGGTGCAAGGGGATTTCTCCACAAAGCTTGCACACCAACAGCACACGTTTTACCAAAAACTTATCGAGTGTGGATATACATATTCATTGGATTACATAACACAAACATACATATGCATGAGTAAGGCTGGGTTAGTTCTAGAGGCTGGTGTCAGCAGTTTATGTTCTCTTTGCACCTGCGCATTGCCTCCTGGGGGGCGTCTTCGGGGGGCTTTGGGAGGAAGGCTCACAGTCTTTCTCACCTTGTACTTTTCCCCGGAGCATGCGCAGATTCTCTTGGCCAATTTCTTGAACAACAAAAATGTTTTTCAGCCTATTTACTCATCCTATCTTATTTAAGGGAACCAATGGAACTTCTACAATCCGTATATGGCTATCTTTACTCATTACCGAGGCCCAACTAGTTAGAGCACACCTGTTCCTCAAGGACAAACACATGATATTTTGCTGAACACTGCAGTTCTTGGTAGATTTTCACAGTAAACTGCTTTGTTTTGATGGACACAGCAGTCCTTGGTAAAATTCCACAGAACAGTCTGGGCAAGCAGGATTCTTAGCAATATTCAAAAATACTCTAAGTAATACTATAACTTGCTAGAAGTAAGTAAATAAGTTGCTAAGCAGTTTTCTATAAGTAAATATGTAAATAAGTCTTAAAACAAGTAATCATTTCTCTGTATCATTAGCAAAAGCAACAGCAGCAGAAGTAGAAGCAGCTGTTGCAGCAGGAAAAGCAGAAGGAGCAGCAGCAAAAGCATTATCAGGGGAAGCAGCAGCAGGAGCAGCAGTTGCAAAAGCAACAGCAGCTTGAGCAGCAGCATCAGCCACTGCAAAAGAAACAGCAACAGCAGGAGAAGCAGCAGTTGCAGTAGCAAAATCAGAAAGAGCAGCAGCAAAAGAAGCAGCAGAAGATGCAGAAGAAACAGCAGCAGCAGGAGAGGCAACACCAGCAGCAGAAGCACCAGCAGCTGCAAGAGCAGAAAAAGCATCAGGTAGAGCAGTAGCAGCAGATGTCGCAAAAGCAATTTGGAACGTTCTTTGACCGAGGAGGAAAGGCACACAAGGGTAGAATTACAAAAGGTTTATTTCATGATCATGAGACTCCCTCTCCGTAAGGGAAGGAAGGTATCCATAGGGATTTTTCAAGAGTTTATATACAGCTTGAAATAAAATGCTAAGCTTAATCATCTAATAGCACACAGACACACTGTAGTCCTCTCTCTCCAGTCACATTCAGTTAGTTCCTTTGAAGTATTCTTAGGCATCCAGTGTTGTGCTGCCCCTACAGCCTGGTTGTGACCTTCTGAGTCTTGCCAAACACAGGTTAAAGTTTCTTTTTCTCCTTAGGGCATCCTGCTCGGATCTCTTCTCACGATTGTTATCTTGAAGTCTCGACTCAGCAGTTAACCCTTTCGTCACACAAAGAAACAGCTGCAGCAAAAGGAACAGCAACACCAGGAGAAGCAGCAGAAGAAGGAGCATCAGACGCAGAAGTTGAAACAGCAGCAGCAGTTGCAGCAGCAAAAAGAAATAGAAACAGCAGGAGAAGAAGCAGCGCTAGCAACAACAGCAACAGTAGACACAGCAGAGGAGGCAGCAGAAGCAGCAGTAGAAGGAGCAGCAGCAGAAGACTAGGAAGAAGCTGCAGCCAAAGAAGAGCAGGAAGAAGCAGCATCGGAAGCAAGAGAAGATGAAGAAGCAGCGACAGAGAAAGTAGCAGCAGTAGTAGAAGCAGCAGGAGCAGCAAGAGCAGCAAAAGAAGGAGCAACAGTGTTACTGTAAATTCGGTCTCAAAAGAACCCCCTAAGACTTAGTTTGAAGTTTTAGCAGGCAGGCATTCTTTATTGCAGCACTGGATGCACAGGGGATCATTCCACCTAACGTGCATGCCGAAAGACAAAGGCACACTTATTATATACAGTAAAAGAAATGAATATTCATGTAATTTCTGAGAAGTACACACCTATTTGCAGAGAATCTAATGCATATGTTAATACATTCCACAGGCATACTAAAATCTGGGGAAGGGTCTCTGAGGGGCTTCCATGGGGGGTTTCGGTGGTCTGTGGTGGTCCCTAGTGGTTGTTGAAGAGGTGTCTCTTAGTGTCCTTTCCATGAACTCTGAGTCTTTTTTTCATATAAGGTTTTTTCTTGGCTCATTGCTCTGTCTGTAAAGATTCTCAGGTTCCTTATCTTTGACTGCCACAGGTGTCTGTTGGTTTCTCTGCCCTCCCCTCCCTGGGATGTACCCATCACAGTTGAAAAAATTATGTCCTTGGGTGCATTCTTGTCTGAGGCCCCTTACAGCAATTAGCACCAGCTAGCAGACATCAACAGCACAAGAAGGAGTAGCAGAAGTAGAAGAAACAGTTAGGAAAATCTCATTCCCTAACTATTGTACCAATTAGTCTTTATAGTATGAAATTGTATGAACTTTCTTAAGAAATATATATAGTTTACACTGTATACTGCATAGTCATGCTTAAGTCAGCATAACTAAAAGGACCCCAGCTCATTGCAAGGAGGAGAAGGACAGCTCCCACCTTGAATAATAAAGGATACCTCTGGACTACGGTGATCACATCAGCATCCTATCCCCTCTAACACCTCTGTGAAACCCTCCCATTAGCTGGCATCATAGATAAGTAACTGTAGCAAGACTGACTCTAGGATGTCTAGATCAAGAAAGAAGCAGATGGATGATGATGCAATAGAATTATAGTTGCTTTGCAAAACAGTAGCACCCATGTGTTAAGTAGGGATTGGTCAAATCATGTTGTACCTGAATGCTTGAAAGTTATAAGAACCCTGTGTAAAATCACATTCGGGGTGCCCCAATTTGAATGGGACACCTCACGCGCATGAATAAAGAATGACTCTTGTGATTCTATACTTTGTGTCCTAGCCTCTTTCCTTGGGTCGGTTGGCATGGGCCAGTTGCAAAATTTTCATGACAGTTTTGGCAACCCAAGTGGGACTTAGCTGACTTGCCTGATTCAACATTTCACTACCACCCAGACACCGACAATCTGCACTGCCGGCTTGTGGGGGAGTTCACCTTGAGATACTCAGGCACAAGGGGAAGTGAACCATGGATCTTGTTTGGCGGTAAGGATGTGATTTTTTATAATGATGGGAGGCGGACAAAGTATAGTGAAGGTGTCACCAGTAGATGAATTGTTGCAACACTGGAAATGTATTGATGGGATGGCTAGGTCATCAAAAGCCCGAGCCCTATGTCAGGAAATTTGTCCAGAAGTGACCGTCTTAGGTGACATGTACCAAACATGGCAATAGTCTGGTTCTTTTAATGATATTATGATGAGCTATTTATGCCAGCAATTGGTGGATTGGTTCCCATCACAAATGGACTGTTGGTATATCTGGCATAATTACTGGACTATTGGTATATCAGGTATCAAAAAAAATTAATTAATGAACATAATTACCCCTGTCTAATACATACAGAGGCAACTTTTTAATCTGGACTTTCAATACCATTTTGTATTGACTTGGGGAAAGATACAGCTAACATAGACAAGGCTCCCTCAGGGATTTGCTAGGTCCTCCACTATTTTCCTAAAATTTTAGTAAAAGATTTTCAGGATGTTATATTAAAAAATGAATCTGTGTTGTGGTTTGAGCTCAGAGGGCAACTGAGCGCTATGCAGATGCTTCCTCCCCCCTTCCCTCCCAGCGCTGAGAAGGGGGAAAGCAAAAGACCCAGGGACTTGAAATAAGGACAGAGAGGGATGATCTCATCCATTAAGGCACAGGCAAAAGAGACTCACTAGGGGAAGAAAAAAAGAACATAAAATTTAATACAGACACTAACAACAACAGCACGTAACAGACAGAGTAGGACCATGAGAAGCATTACCACATCTTGAAAACACCTTCCCCCATCCCTCCTTTCTTCCTGGGCTCAGCTTTGCTCCCGATATATCTATCTCCTCCCCTCCAGCAGCGCAGGGGGCAGGGAATGGGGGGTGTAGTCAGTCCTGATGCTTCTTCCACCTCAAGATGGGGCAGGGAACTTCTGGCATTCTTCCCCTGTCCCAGTGCAGTCCCTCTCTCACAGGAGACAATCCTCCACAAACTTTCTCTGACATGAGTCACTCCCACAGACGTGTGGGTCACCCTCGCGTGTTGCAGTTCTCCCAGCACTGAATTACAACAGCAGGGCCTTCTTCCTATAGGGTCCCGGCCTTCTTCGGGTGCAGTCACCTGGTGTGGCATGGGGACCCCCACAGGCCGCAAATCAGTATCTGCTCCACTGTAGACCTCCATGGGTGGCAGTGGGAGGCGGCCCTGCCATCTCACCACAGGATACAGAGGAGTCTCTGCTCCAGCACACCTCCTCCCCCCTTCTCCTCCTTCCTTCCACTGACCTCGGTGTTCGCACAGATGTTCTTCTCACAACTTCTCCTCTCAACTCCCACAACAACTCCCAGGTTCCCCTTCTTAAATACATTATCACAGAGGCGCAGCTAATTGGCTCGGCCTTGGTGCAAAGGTAGGTTCGACTTGGAGCCAGGGGAGCTTTGAGAAGCTTCTCACAGGGGGCCACCTCCCTCACTACCAAAAACCCCCACCACTCACTCAAACCAGGACAATCTGTTTTGATACAATATGTTGATGATTTATTAGTAGCCAAGGAATCTTGTATAGCTGACACCCATATCTTACTGTTTGCCTTAGACGAGAAGGGCCATTGGGCTTCTCTGCATAAGTTACAATTATTTTATAAGAGAAGTGTAAAATATCTGGGTTACATTCTCCAACTAGAGGAGTGGCATTTATCTGAGAACCGTATTAAAGCCATTCAAAATCTTCCCCAACCAGTTACTAAAAACGTATGCAAGCCTTTTTAGGAGCTGTAGGATTCTGCCAACTCTGGATAGCTGCTTTTGAGGAAATGGCAAAACCACTGATACAGATTACTGATCATGATGCTGAAGAATCCATTCACTGGACAACAGACAAGGTAAAAGATATTTGAGCTTTTGAAGCAAGCTTTACTTGCTCTGGGATTGTCTGACTATGGTAAGCCATTTACCTTGTTTGTACATGAAGGGAAAGGAATAGCCTCGGGGATGTTAACGCAAAGCCTTGGGGGACAGCAACATCTAATTGCACATTATTCAGCTCAGCCAAATCTGGTAGCTCAAGGATCTGTTAGCACTCCTAGTTGAATGGAGTAAAAATCTCATGCTTGGACACCCTCCAATGGTACAAGTACCACACAAAGTTGAAATGCTGCTGTCACAGCATGTTATGCAGGCAATGTCACCACAGTGAATCGCTATGAGCTGATTCTCTTAACAGTGGAAAACATAACAATTAAGCAGTGTAATACACTGAACCCTGATACGCTACTCCCTTTACCTGGAGAAGCAATTCCACATCATGATTATGTAATAACAACCTGTGAAGCTGAAAAGACTTGAGAAGATTTAACAGATGTGCTGTTTCTAAATCCCGATCTGGAACTATTTATAGACAGATCCTCATATTATCTGAATGGCAACCGGGCTGCAGGTTATTCAATAACTAATGTGAATGAAGTAGTGGAGACTTCACCACTCAGTCCAAAGCTGAGTGCACAAGAAGCAGAATTAATTGCATTAACATAGGCCTGTCAGCTGGCCAAAGAAAAGACTGTAAATATTTATACTGATTCTTGATATGCATTTGGAGTATGCCATGCTGGACAGTTATGGAAGCTGTGTGGGTTTATACTCCAAGTAAAATATCAAATGCTCCTCAAATTACTGAACTGTTAAAAGCTATACAATTCCAGATAAACTTGCTATCATTCATCATCCAGCCCATACCAGCAGAAGGACAAAAGAAGAGATAAGAAATAGTTTAACAGATATTGCTGCTAAAGCCATGGCACAACCACTGTATGAATCACCGGGCTTACAAGCAGTCCAACAGTTGGACCTGGTGTTGCATGCTCCTGAAAAGATATGTTTGACTGTTCCAGCTGAAGAAATTGACTCTTGGAAAAGTTATGCAATGACCAAACACTCCCAGGGAATATGGAGAGCAGGTATGGAAAAACCTTCCTATTTTACCTAAGCAATACCTGATTCCCGTAGCAAAAATGTATCACCATCTAGGACAATTTGGGATTGCTGCACTAGCCCAGACAGTGCTAAAGAATTGGTTTGCGCCAGGAATTTATGCTACAGCCAAATAAATAACTGCATCTTGCATGCAGTACCTTTAACCTTAATGAATATTTAACAAAGACCTCAACAACCAACAAAACTGTCTCCCTATGAAATACTATTCAGAAGACTGATACAACTCCCCAGAACTGATGTACCCGCTCATGTAATTTTATTAGCAGGAAATGAAAATGTGACCCAGTATATTTTACAGTTTCATAAATTATTAAAATACAATCAGGCCCAGGCACAGCTAATACAACCAGTACCTCTAGAAGGAGCTCTGCACCCCTTTAGTCTAGGGAATTACATTTGGGTAAAAGTACACAAAAGAAAGGATAACTTATCTCCTTGGTGGGAGGGACCATTTTTGGTATTGCTAATCTTTCTTAGCAGGAAAGTTGGAAGAAAAATTGACTTGAATACATTGCTCCCACCTGAAAGCTGCAGCCAGTCTGGAAGTGGAAGCAGGAAACCCTCCTGGCACTAAGGGAACATCCACCACTGCAGAGGCTGATTCACCTGCAGCTGGGAATTTACACAAAGCTAGCAGATTGGCTGTGAAACCACTGATCTTGCATAAGAACAACAGGAAAGTGGAAAGAAATCTGATACTTATGAATTGCGCATGGATTGAACCATACCCTTACTTAGAATTAGAGTACAACCAAGGTATAATTATTTTTGCTATTTGTGTCTGTTTGTTTTTCCTGTTAACAGTGGTTTGGAAGCCTAGATTTTAATATGATAGCTTTCTTATAAGCCTGTGGTGGAATAATGATTGTACATATTCATTCCATAATTTGGCCATAGCAACAGTCCAAACTATAGCAGCAGTGTCAAATAAGCCCAACTGTTGGATATGCGCTAAAAGCCTATCCTCTACAAGAAATCTACTCTCCTGGGTATCTATCCCATTGAATTCTCAGTGGTACATGGATGGTCATAGATGATACAGTATACTTCACATTTGCTAGTAGCCATGGTTAATGATTATGCTAGTAGCTATAGTTACTATCTGGGAACAATTGTGAGGTCTTGAAGCTTGGTCAAGCAAGAAGAACAAGCTTTGATCTCCAAACCCTAGAAAATAGGTAGAACATCCTGGACCATGAAGACCATGTCTGGGATTGTGTTGAGGATGAGTTATTTGACAACCTGGCAAAGTGACTATTCCATTATTTAACTTGGTAATGAAACTAACTATTGAGTGTCCTAAAGTGAACTACCTTCATTATAATACTAAAAAACACACCCACAGGTCAAAGAGACCCCTGCCCAGGTTAAAACCCTTCCCCTGAGAATACATAGTAGTAGAAGCATTATGTAAGCTGTATTATAATTGTATGTTAATCACTAACCAATCAGTATCTAATAGGCGTGTTTGGAAAAGTACTAAATTCTGATTTTTGTGTATAAAAGGATCATGAAAACCTGCTGTTGGTGTGCTTGATTTGTGGAAAAGTCCACCGAGCACCCAGGCCTGAATAAATACAATATCTCTCCTGAGAGTGTTAAGATTGGGTTACTGCATGCCGGGCACGAATCTGCTTTTCGGATAACATATACATTATGGATTTTCACTAAAGAAAGGAAGGATACCACCCTTCTGCCAAGAAGAGTTTGTCACTAGTTTGAAAGGAAACCCCTTGAGCGCCATAAAGTCCCTCTGGTGCTCTGTCTTAACTTTCCCTCTCCTAATTTAACTTCCTTGCGTCTTCTCTTACATGGTCTTTGCTTTTAGATGTCTGTAAGGAATTACTATTCTCTTAATCCTTGTATATGCAATATATGTCTTTGATTACGTGTCAGCATGTATAGAATAAGACAAATTTACATTGTGCTTGAAATTCGGGGGGGTGGTGGTGGTGTCTGTTTGATCTTTAGAATACAGGAGCCTCTTCCCAAAAGTGATTTTTCCTGACTGTTTATCATCTTCCATGGCATAAAAAGGACTTGCTGCTTCTATTTGTGTGTACTGGAGAGAAAGGCATTGATTAAAAAACTTGGCTACAGCAAAAATACTGATTCTAATTAGAACTCGAAATTTCATTGGGATTTAGTGTTCACTGACGACTACTGTGGTCAGTTATTTAAGTTTACTAATATATATTGGTATCTTAAGAATGCTAGTGTTCTTTTGTTGCATTAGTAATGCATGATTAGTGTGAACTTCTGAAGTGTGTTAGATAAAAGTTCCTAACTTTAAAAGTTTACTAATTTCCCTCCTCCCATTTTTTTGGGGGGGGGTGTGGGGAGGTAAGGCCTCCTCTTCTCCAGACTAAACAACCCCAGTTCCCTCAGCCACTCCTCGTACAACATGTGCTCCAGACCCTTCACCAGCTTCGTTGCCCTTCTCTGGACACGCTCGAGTCATTCAATGTCCTTTTTGTAGTGAGGGGCCCAAAACTGAACACAGGAATCGAGGTGTGGCCTCACCAGTGCAGAGTACAGGGGTAAGATCCCTTCCCTGTCCCTGCTGGCCACGCTATTTCTGATACAAGCCAGGATGCCATTGGCCTTCTTGGCCACCTGGGCACACTGCTGGCTCATGTTCAGCCGGCTGTCAATCAACCCCCCCAGGTCCCTCTCTGACTGGCAGCTCTCCAGCCACTCCTCCCCAAGCCTGTAGCGCTGCTGGGGGTTGTTGTGGCCCAAGTGCAGCACCCGCCATTTGGCCTTATTGAAACTCCTCCAGTTGGCCTCAGCCCATCGCTCCAGCCTGTCCAGGTCTCTCTGCAGAGCCTCCCTACCCTCGAGCAGATCAACACTCCCACCCAACTTGGTGTCATCTGCAAACTTACTGAGGGTGCACTCGATCCCCTCGTCTAGATCATCAATAAAGATGTTAAACAGGAGTGGCCCCAAAACCAAGCCCTGGGGGACACCACTCGTGACCAGCCGCCAACTGGATTTAACTCCCTTCACCATAACTCTTTGGGCCCGGCCAGCCAGCCAGTTTTTTACCCAGCAAAGCGTGTGCCCATCCAAGCCTCGAGCAGCCAGTTTGCTGATGGGGATGCTCACTGACACTTTAAAATCAGACTTCTCTGGTTATTTTTACGTTTTAATCCTGAATTTAAAGAATCTTTTTAAAACCATTTTCCAAAAGCATTAGTTTTCCAAAGCATAGCAGTAAATTCACCAATGAAGATCTTCATACAGTTTGAAAGGGGAATACGTTATCTGATTTATTGTTGTCATGCATGCCAGTGTTGCAACTTTCTTGAGTGGATTTCTGAACCAGGGTTTTTTGGCTTTAGAGTAACTCTGTGGAACTCCTTGTGGAATTGGTGGCTTGATTTTTTATTTTTTTTTTTAAATAATTTGAAGGATTTTGAGCAGTTTAATGTAGCTTTATGGCCTTTGATCAAACAGCATAAAACAAAGACAGTTTAAAGGGAGAAAGTTGGTCAAACTGTGAGGACTGAAACTTCCTGTAAATGCACTGATAAGGAAAGGTAAATTTGAACTTGCTGTTATAAATGTGCAAACAGCCAAAGATCAATGCATCATGTGCAGAAAGTGCTAAGGTTGATCAGGGCCAGTAGAGAATGGAGATGTTCCTTTTTAAAATATAAAAATATTGTGTATGTTAGTGTTATTTCAGATTTACAGGTAAGTATTTAAATTGATGGATACTTAAGGTGTTTGCTAAGCATGGTGTGGTGGGTTGCCCTTGGCTGGATGCCAGGTGCCCACCAAGTTGCTCTATCACTCCCCTCCTCATCAGTATGAGGAGGGGAGAAAATAAGATGGAAAAAAACCTTGTAGGTCAAGATAAAGGCAGTTTAATAAAAGCAAAAGCAAAGGCCGCACGTGGAAGCAAAGGAAAATGAAAAATTTATTCTCTACTTCCCATCAGTAGATGATGTCCAGCCACTTCCTGGGAAGTAAGGCTTCAGTACATGTAGCAGTTGCTCTGGAAGACAAATGTTATAATAACAAATGCCCCCCCACCCCTCCTCTCTCTTAGCTTTTATTACTGAGCAGACATCATACAGTATGGAATATCCCTTTGGTCAGTTTGGGTCAGCTGTCCTGGCTCTGTTCCCTCCCAATTTCTTGCCCACCCCCAGCCTACTGGGTGAGGCAGGAGGGAATGTTGGAGAGACAGCCTTGATGCTGTGAGCACTTCTCAGCAGTAGCAAAAACATTGGTGTGTTATCAATATCTTTCTAGCTACCAATACAAAGAACAGCACTATGAGGGCTGCTATGAGGAAAATTAACTCCATCTCAGACAGACCCAATAAACATGGATATTGAGTGTAGATTATAAATACATATTTTTGTTGTAGAAACAAGTAGATTATATGTGGGAAGTTGTAGTATGACAATGTCCTATCTTCCAATCTTTTAAAAAATCTGCATTTTTATTAGCACTTTATTTGAAGATGGAAGTGGTTAAAAAAGAAATGGCTTATATTTTGGGCCTGTAGATATGTTTTCCTTGAAATAGTAAAACATCACATATATAGCCAACCAGTTATTCCACAGATCCTTAAAAGTGTACTAATAGCATTAGACTAGAGGTTCCTAAAATGTGATGTACAGTTCAGTTCTTAGTGGTGGTTGAATACTTGCCAGTCAAATGGTAACTCATGCACATGTGCAAAGTTCATCACAGATTGGGAATCTGTTGAAGCTCAAAGAAAATAAGTTTGTAGATGTGTGTTAAATTCTTCTTAGTTTGTGTTGGACTTTTTACTGTAGAGCTTTTGAAACTTCAGTATTCCAAAAGCTGTTTCTCCTGCAAAATGTGGGTTAATACAAGTAACTGATACAAAAGAGGTTTCAAGTTATAGTAACATTATATGAGTATGTTACTTTTATTACTCTAATCCTTGTTGCACAGTGTCTAAAATTAGATTGAAGCTCTTAAGGGCATTGACCTATCCTTTGTTTCTGAAATACACCTATTACACTTTAGGGAACTGAAGTTAAAAAGACTTCAACCACCCCAATATCTGTTGGAGGGACAACACAGCAGGCCATAAGCAATCCAGGAGGTTCCTGGAATGTGTTGATGATAACTTCCTTCTCCAAGTGATAGAGGAGCCATTGAGGAGAGGTGCTGTGCTGGACCTTGTTCTCACCAACAATGAGGGGCTGGTGGGAACCATGAAGCTCAAGGGCAACCTTGGCTGCAGTGACCATGAAGTGGTGGAGTTCAAGATCCTTAGGGCAGTGAGGAGAGTGCACAAGCTCACTTACCGTGGACTTGAGGAGAGCAGACTTTGGCCTCTTCAGGGATCTGCTTGGCAGAGTAGCATGATGTTGGAAGTGTGGAAAAAGCAAATCAGTGAAAAAACTGCAAAACACACTTTTCCTTGACACATGGTGCCCAGAACAAACACAGGACAGGGTGAAGATCCAGTGATTTGTGTTGCCATGGCAACAAGGAGGAACATGAAGTGAGGTGGAGGCCGCACGGTCCCATTCTTCCACTTTTCTCAAGGAATATTTGACACAACTATACAGATTTATCTTTTGTTCTGCTTTTCTCAAGGAATGTTTTGTACAACTCTGCAGACATTATCTCTTGCTCTTCCTATTTTCCCACAACAATTGTGTGCACCTTGCACCAAGGAATGTGCTATGTCATTACTCAAGAAACAATGGCTTGACCGCAGTCCCACCCACTCACACATACATACTGAGATAAATACTATCTCGAGTTTGTATCTAACTAGGAGGGACGAAAATCCGATACCAAATCAGAGGGACAGATCAATGGGTTTGTGCTTCTCGTCCCCCCCAGAAGGGACGCCTTTTGGTAAAATTTGGCCCTTGGCTACGCCGAGTAATTACCCGGGAATTAAGTGTGTGATTGCAATCATTTTGTGTGTAGTGCTATATAGCCAACCTGCAGTTTGTGCATTTATCGTAGGCAATCTCAAAGACTCTGTAGATGTTGCATAAGAACAAACCGTACTATTCGTGAACCTGACTGCTTCTCTTGAATGCAACCAGACCTACAGCACATGGGCTCTTTGTGCATCTGGTGTCAGGCCTATAGTTACAGCCATAATTGGCATAGCTATTAAGAGATAAGTCCAGCTGCCCCTAGCCCCTCTAATCTCTGAGGACCGACTAGAACGCAAGGGGATTCATCGCTTACCAAATTAATTCATTACCTTAAATGCAACACATGGGATAAAGCCCTGGAGGGAAGAGGGGTCCAAGAAAGCCTGTTGATATTCAAGGATCACCTCCTCCAAGCTCAGGAGCAATGCATCCCAACAAAGAGGAAGTCAGATAAAAATGCCAGGAGGCCTGCATGGATGAACAAGGAGCTCCTGGACAAGCTCAAACACAAAAAGGAAGCCTACAGAGGGTGGAAGCAAGGACAGGTAGCCTGGGAAGAGTACAGAGAAATTGTCTGGGTAGCCAGGGACCAGGTTAGGAAGGCCAAAGCCCTGATAGAATTAGATCTGTCCAGGGACGTCAAGGGCAACAAGAAAAGCTTCTACAGTGATAAAAGGGAGAGTAGGGAAAATGTGGGCCCTCTCCATAAAGAAAAGGGAGATCTGATTATCCAGGATATGGAGAAAGCTGAGGTACTCAATGACTTTTTTGCCTCAGTCTTCACTGGCAAGGGCTCCAGCCACACCACCCAAGATGCAGAAGGCAAAGGCAGAGACTGGGAGAATGAAGAACTGCAGAAGTTCTTCATGAACTGAACTGAAGAAAGAAGTAGGAAAAGATCAGGTTCAAGACCATCTGAAGAACCTGAAGGTGCATGAGTCCATGGGACCTGATGAGATGCATCTGCGGGTCCTGAGGGAACTGGCAGATGAAGTGGTTAAGCCACTGTCCATCATATTTGAGAGGTCGTGGCAGTCCGGTGAAGTTCCTGCTGACTGGAAAAGGGGAAACATAACCCCCATTTTTAAAAAGGGAAAAAAGGAACATCCGGGGAACTACAGGCCAGTCTGTCTCAAGTCTGTGCCCAGCAAGATCATGGAGTGGATCCTCCTGGAAACTATGCTAGAGCACATGGAAAATAAGGAAGGTGATTGGTGACAGCCAACATGGCTTCACTAAGGGCAAATTGTGCCTGATGAATTTGGTGGCCTTCTATGACGGGGTTACGGTGTTGGTGGATAAGGGAAGAGCAACTGATATCATCTACCTGGACTTGTGCAAAGCATTTGACACTGTCCTGCACAACAACCTTGTCCCTAAATTGGAGAGTGGAAGCATTGCCATGGAGGATGGTGAAGAGCTGTGGTGGAAGCAAAGCTGGGGATGTTTTGGTGGAGTGATGTATGGATATATAGTACAGATCCATAGTAAAACAGGCTTTGTAAGTTCTGTTAGGCATGGAATGTTTAGTACCTTCTAGATAATCAAGAGTACTTGAACTCTGAAAGCTGACTATCCTTTAGGACACTAGGATAGCTCTATCAGTGTAAGAACCTCTGTTTTTTATTGTTAGATCTTGGTTTAGGTAATAATATCATTGTTAGTAAGGTTTATGAATGCTTGAAGATTATGGTAGAGACAAAGCAAAGACTGCCTGTGCCTGTATGAAGGCAGATATAATGCATTTAGTGTGTTTCTGCCAAAGCTACCACTGTGGTGGGTTGACCCTGTCTGGATGCCAGGTGCCCACCAAAGCTGCTCTATCACTCCCCTCCTCAACTGGACAGGGGAGAGAAAATATAACAAAAAGCTCATATGTTGAGATAAGGACAGGGAGATCACTCAGCAGTTGCCATCATAGGCAAAACAGACTCGACCTGGGGAAATCACTATATTCATTACCAATCAAAATTAGAGTAGGATAATGAGAAAATAAAAAATAAATCTTAAAACACCTTGCCCCTACCCCTCCCCTCTTTCTGGGCTCAGCTTTGCTCCCGAGTTCTCTACCTCCTTCCCCCGAGCAGTGCAGGGGGGCAGGGGATGGGGGTTGCGGTCAGTTCATCACCTGTTGTCTCTGCCACTCCTCCCTCCTCAGGGGGAGGACTTCTCACATTCTTCCCCTGCTCCAGCGTGCGGTCCCTCTCACAGAAGACAGTCCTCCATGAACTTCTCCAATGTGAGTCCTTCCCACAGGCTACAGTTCTTCACAAACTGCTCCGGCACGGGTCCTTCCCACAGGGTGCAGTCCTTTAGGAACAGACTGTGCAGGTCCTCTGCAGGGTCACAAGTCCTGCCAGGAAACCTGCTCCAGCATGGGCTCCTCCCTCCACAGGGCCACAGGTCCTGCCAGAAGCCTGCTTCAGCGTGGGCTTCCCACAGGGTCACAGCCTCCTTCGGGTGCATCCACCTGCTCCAGCGTGGGGTCCTCCCTGGGCTGCAGGTGGATATCTGCTCTACCGTTGACCTCCATGGGTGCAGGGGGACAACCTGCCTCACCATGGTCTTCACCATGGGCTGCAGGGGAATCTCTGCTCTGGCACCTGGAGCACCTCCTCCCCCTCCTTCTTCACTGACCTTGGTGTCTGCAGGGTTGTTTCTCATATATTCTCACTCCTCTCTCCTGGCTGCAATTGCACAGGGTTTTTTTCCCCTTCTTAAATATGTTATCACAGAGGCGCTACCACTGTTGTTGATTGGGTCAGTTTTGGCCAGCAGCGGGACTGTCTTGGAGCTGGCTGGCATTGGCTCTATCGGACATTGGGGAAGCTTCTGGCATCTTCTCACAGAAGCCACCCCTGTAGCCCCTCCACTACCAAACCCTTGCCGCACAAACCAAATATAACCACAAATGGAAATTACCTAAGAAATGCACTTGATCCAAAACAGTAAAACACTCTTTAACTTAAACAGATGGTATAGTTGTTGTTCCTATAATGTCAGTTAGGAAGAATACTTGCATTTAAAACTAGTCAATTTGGTTCTTGACTGTATTAAAAAGGAATATTTAAAATGCTGAATTACTGAAGAATGTATAGTGATTTTTCTTGTATAATGCTGCATATGGATGTTTTGAATTATTTGCAGTATTTTAACTCTTTTAGACAAAAATAGCGGAGATGGACAATTACATTCTTTTAGTTCATTTATTGGGTGATGTTTAAAGAAATATTTCAGTATGCTTTTTTCTAGATTCCTTTTAAATGATTGTCTGCTACCAATTTGTGTTTTCTTTTCCATATAATTCATTCACATAGATCCTCAGACATCTCGATTCACTGTGGATAATACGGTTTGGGCTATCCTGGTATGCTTGAAGATGCCCTTGAGAGTATTTAACTTTGAACAGACTATTTTTCAAGGCAAACTGCAAATAAGCGATACCAACTGGAGTTACAAAGTGTTTTGTGAAGCTACTGAACTTCTATGCTGGCAGCTACTAGGATGTTATTTTCTTTTACAGAGATATCTTCAACTTATGTCTCTCCAAAAAAGATTGTATTGAACTGCTTTCTGTTTAATTCAGAGGAAATACAGAAAGCTATATTGACAAATGATTAATGTTTGGATGCTGTCCTTGGTTTTTGATTGTTGTTAATGCTTTTGTATATGTGCCTCCTTAAACAGTATAGCCAAGTTCTTAACTTTCTAGGCTTCCGAACGATTGTCCTAGCAGTGGAGTAATGACCTGATAATTCTTTTGAAAATTTCCTCAGCTAATTAGCTTCAGAATTAGTTTTAAGGTACAAGTTTACTTTGTTCAGTATTTCTTGTATTCTGCATGCTATAAAGCAATAATTTCAGGCAAATAAGAGAATTGTACAGTCTAACTATTGGATGGTAAAATGGTCAGACAAAGTAAGCTCAGTTATAAACAGTCGATTTTTATTCATATCTTACTGACATATAGGCTACATTCCTGTAAAAGTTGCCTTGGGATTCTTTTATTTTAAAAGTAACTTTAGAGTAATACCAAAGTTGTAACATGATAGTTATGTGTCCTGGTTTCGACCAGGATAGAGTTAACTTTCCCTGGGTTGAGAGGGAGCCCAGCTAGAGGACCAAGTCCCGATCAGTCATTGGAGTATTTCATACCATGTGATGTCATGCCCAGGAATTTAGGTGGGGGGGCTCTCCTCAGGTTTGGGCTGGCGCCGCTTTGCTGTTTTGCTCGTCGGGTCTTGTTGTTGCTGGGGGGGCGGTCGCCGCGCTCGGTAAGCCACTGCTGCATTTTACCCGTTTCTTTTTGGACTCACTATTGTTATTGTTGTTCTCTTGTTATATTGAGTAAATTCTTTCTTTTTTTATTCAACCTACGAATTCTCTTCTTTTTGTCCCTCCCCTATTTCACCGGGGAGGGGGGAGGTGAACGGCCGGTCACGTGGCGTCTGGCTGCCGGCTGAGTTCAAACCTCAACATTATGTTACAGTTCTGAAGACATTTTATATCCCTCTTTATGGAAAAAAACACAAACCAAACAAAAAACTAAATGCTATCATAAGATTCAAAGTTGGAGAGTAGATTGTTTTGTAGTACAGCTACATTTCAGTTTTCTGCAGTCACAAGGGACTGAGCATAAAGAATGGAGGTACACTGTGGACTGTTAATATTCTTCTGACTGAAGTGAGAAACCTTAACAAAATAGATGCAGGCCTCTCAGCAGGGTGGGCTCTCAGCAGGATGGGCTCTTGAGATAAGGGAGGAGCTGCAACTACTGAGTCCCAAGATAAGGAAGGGGAATTCAAAGAATGCTAAATTGACATGCTGAAGTGACCTAATTGGGTGAAAAGTCACGAGAGGAAGAAGAGGAATCTTCAATCTTCATCCTGAAGACCCCTGCCCAAGACCATCAGGAGCCACTGCGCAGGCGCAACGGGGAGGGACTTGGGGCGGGATTTATGATAATGATTTCTCAAAACTAATTGTAATATCTCTCCCTATTCTCGGGATTATCATGAATATGTAAACACTTACGCTATAGAAAGGAGCTGCTTTTCGCTCCAAAATGTGCATGTTTGTGGAGGAGCGATCCCCCGTGCACCCAGCGCTGAATAAACATACCTTCTTTATAACCTTACTGGTTGTAAAGTCGTGACTCCGCACGTCATTTTGGCACCCCAGATGGGACTCTCTCTGCTCGGCTGCCGGAACGACTGAGGAACGGACGTCCTAGCCGCGGCCCGGGAATTCTCAGAGGAACTCCGCTCTCAGCCGTTCACTGCGGGGGCAGACAAGAGCCATCTCAACTACGGACAAAGGTATGTTTACAGGGTAACGGGAGGCTGGTAAGGCGCGCAGAGACGTCTGGCACACAGCGTAGTCCCATGCGCTGCTGGTAAGGCGCGCAGAGATGTCTGGCGCACAGCGTGGTCCCACGGGTGGCTGGTAAGGCGCACAGAGACGTCTGGTGCACAGCCTAGAGGGGTACCCAGTCTGGTTAAGGCGCCTCGGAAAGAGCTCTGTTTAAGGTGTTAAATGGGATAGCTATCATTCGTGTCATCTGTTGTAACCCATGGGAGATCGAAATATTGAAATTATATGTGTTAAGTTTAAGTTAACTGGCTTTATACCTGTGGTAAACGATTAATGGTTTACGATTTATGTGATATGCGAATTTGGCTCTTATCTTAATTGGTACATTTTGTAGCATGAGTGTGAGTAAAAAGCAAGACGGGCCCTTTAAGAAACTGTGTGACTGAGTGCTTGCAGAGTGTGAGTGAGACGCAGCACAGCTGCGAAGCGAGTGTGGAGTTCTGATCCAAGGTTCCGTGTTCTCCGCGAGGAGAGCGGCCGGAGACGAACGAAGCGAATTCAGCTGCCAGGCGAGCAAAGTGGTCGTAGGGGGATATCCAACTTAACATATTAAGAGTGTATGAGGCTGGTATGATGGGTTGTATGTCCCTGACGACAGTTGGTGGGATAATAGCTGGAATAATAATCGTTGTAATCCTTTGTTGTTTGTTACCATATTCTGTGGTAACACACTGACTCTGTGTATAGTGTAAAAGCCGCTGGGTTCGGCTTGTTTTAATTGTAGTAATTACCTGTACCAATATTACGGTTGTCGCAGTTGAGATAGGTTGTACTTTGGGATAAAATTAGGAAATTTCAAGCGTAAAGAGAAAGTATAGGAGTGTCCCCCGTTTGTTCCCACTTTAATCTGAAACAAACTCTTTAGGATAGAGGTGGGAGCAGGATGGGAAATACCCACAGTAAAGAAATCCTAAAGAGAAGCCCCTTAGGATGTATACTAATGCATTGGAAAGATATCATTAAGTCTGGGGGTACAGAAAATAAAAAGACTCTCATAAAATATTGCAATCAGTGGTGGCCACTTTATAAACTGGAAAATGAGGCACAATGGCCACTAAATGGAACTTTGGACTATAATACCCTCCTACAATTAATGTTGTTCTTAAGAAGGGAGGGGAAGTGGGATGAAGTATCATATGCAGACATGTTTTTCACTATCCGTAATCATCCAGATTGGCAAAAAGATTGTGGTCTAATCATACCACAAGATCCCTTGGTGCTCGCTTTGGAGCGAGAAAACAATAAAGGATTAAAAGGAAAACTGAGACAGTGTTGCTCAGCATGTAGTTTTGGCCAGAGATGTACAAAAATTGGAAAGGTGCACCAAGGATCAGACCCCGACCTGACAGACTTATTTGAGCCTCCCCCACGAAATCAATCTCCTCCACCGCAACAAAAACAAGAACAAAACTCAGATTCAGACCCTACTCCTACCCCCTCTCCCCCAGGTAGCCCGGTATCTTCCCGCACACGGGGAAAACCTGCTCAAACAATTCTTCAGGCACCCCTCAGGGAGGCAGTCGGTCCAGATGGGGGAGCCATGCTAATAAAAATACCCTTTTCCAGCACAGACTTAGAAAATTGGAAAAGAGCTGTAAAGGAGTTCCGAAGTGACCCAATAAGCGTGACCAGACAATTTCAGTTTATACTGAAACAACATAATCCTGATTGGAATGATATACAGCTACTACTGGATTACCTAACAGAGACCGAGAAACAATTGGTTCTGAAAGCAGCAGGTGATTTGGCCTCAGACTATTGCAGAACCACGGGGAACGAGGTTAAGGATTTCTTTCCACTTCAGGACCCAAGGTGGAATCCAAACAGTTCTGCTCAAATGGACAGGTTAAAAGGATACCAGGATTTAATCTTAAAGGGATTGGAAAGGGCCATGCCCAAAAATATAAATTGGTCAGCATTATATGCAATTAAGCAGGGTCCTTCGGAATCACCTTCTGAATTCCTGGATCGGCTAAGGGAAGTGATGCGCCGAAATACGCCACTAGACCCAGGATCCGAAGCAGGAATACAACAGCTGGTATCATTATTTTTGGGGCAATCCACAGGGGATATCAGGCGTAAGTTACAGAAACTACGCACCACGGAAAGCAGAAACCTAGAAGTATTACTGGATGAAGCATGGAGGGTGTTTAGCAATAGGGAAGACGAGTATAGGAAGGGGCAACGAAGAGTGGTGGCAGTAATAGATGAACTAAAGGGGAGAAAATTTAAGAAGGGGTTTCTGGATAAAGACCAGTGTGCATTTTGTAAAGAAAGAGGACACTGGAAGGCTGCCTGTCCGAAACAAAAGCGGAAAGGGAAAGTACTTGCATCAATAGATACAGATTGACAGGGACCGGAGGAGTCCACCCTAGCGGATCCACTGGTTACAATGAAGCTAGGGAAAGAACAAAAAGAAATAGAATTTTTAGTAGATACCGGAGCAACTTATTCAGTACTTAATCAAGCTCTGATGCCCCTAGGAGAAGAATATGTGATGGTAAAAGGAGCTACTGGACGAACTGAAAAAGCTTATTTTTGTAAGCCGTTAAAATATAAATTGGGAAAGCAAATGGGTATACATAAATTCTTGTATCTACCAAATTCACCCAAAGCTCTTCTGGGAAGAGATCTTCTGGAACAATTAAAAGCTATAATTACATTCAAAAAAGGGGAAGTTACTCTGAAGGTAAATAATCAACAATATATACAAATGATGAGCTTACTTTTAACAGATCTTCCAATAAAAGAAGAAGTAATTAGTAAAGAAATTATGGACCAGGTATACCCCGGAGTATGGGCAACAGATATACCAGGGCAGGCTAAAAATGCTATGCCAGTTATAGTAAAATTAAAAGAAGGGCAAAAACCAGTAAGGATAAAACAATATCCTCTAAAAAGGGAGGATTGGGAAGGCATTCAGCCCACCATTGAGAGATTTTTAGATCAGGGATTGCTGAGGGAATGCGAATCCGATTTCAATACCCCTATCCTTCCAGTAAAGAAACCAGATGGGTCCTACCGGGTGGTGCAGGATCTAAGAGCAATTAATAAAATAACCAAAGATTTATATCCTGTAGTGGCTAACCCTTATACCTTGCTCACCACCTTAACCCAGGAACTAGCCTGGTTTACTGTTCTAGATTTAAAAGATGCCTTCTTTTACCTCCCTCTCCACGAGTCTAGCCAGAAATTATTTGCTTTTGAATGGGAAAATCACAAAACAGGCCGCAAAACTCAACTAACTTGGACGGTGCTGCCTCAAGGATTTAAGAACAGCCCCACGATATTTGGCAATCAATTAGCTAAAGATCTTGAAAGCTGGGACCAGCCACCTGACAAAGGCAAGATTCTCCAATACGTGGATGACCTGCTTGTCGCTACGGAAACCAGAGAAGGATGTATCGCCTGGACGGTGAGCCTCCTAAACTTTTTGGGTCTACAGGGGTATAGAGTCTCCCAGAAGAAGGCACAAGTGGTACAACAACAGGTTGTCTATATGGGCTATGAGATAAGCGTGGGAGTCCGTACCCTGGGGCAATCCCAAAGAGAGGCAATTTGCCAAACACCACAACCCAGAACTGTGAAAGAACTTCACACCTTCTTAGGCATGACTGGGTGGTGTAGGCTTTGGATATACAACTATGGGCTCCTGGTCAAACCTCTGTATGACCTTATTAAGGCAGGCACAAGCGGAAACAGATTAGAATGGACCCCAGATGCAGACAGGGCCTATAAGAACTTGAAAAAGGCCCTGATGTCAGCACCTGCACTTGGACTCCCAGATGTGAGTAAACCTTTCTCTCTATTCTCGCACGAAAAACAGGGAATAGCTTTGGGAATCCTAACCCAAGATCTTGGGCCCTATCGAAGGGCTGTGGCCTATTTCTCCAAGCGATTAGACAAGGCTGCGAAAGGATGGCCAGGATGTCTCAGAGCAGTGGCAGCCATAATCTTGAATATCCAGGAAGCTCGTAAATTTACCCTGGGTCAGAAAAATGACTGTGTTTGTCTCCCACACTGTGTCAGCGGTCTTAGAAGCTAAAGGTGGTCACTGGCTATCACCACAGAGATACCTGAGGTACCAGGCTACTATCATGGTAGAACTGGATGATGTAGAAATAGTGGTGACTAACATTGTCAACCCAGCTTCTTTCCTAGATGGCAGGAATGGGGAACTTTTAGAACATGACTGCCTAAAAACTATTGAAGCCGTGTACTCCAGCCGACCAGATCTGAAAGACACTCCGTTGGAGGGAGCCGATGATTGGTTTACCGATGGAAGCAGTTATATGGTAAGCGGTACCCGACACTCAGGGTATGCAGTCACAACAACCAGCGAAGTCCTGGATTCTGGGCCACTACCTGCTTCAACTTCAGCCCAGAAAGCCAAAATAATTGCCTTAACAAAGGCCCTTGAGAGAGCTAAAGGGCTAAAAATCAACATATGGACTGATTCGAAATATGCATTTGGAGTGGTGCATGCTCATGGGGCCGTCTGGAAGGAAAGAGGACTTTTGAACTCTCAAGGAAAAACCATCAGACATGCCACAGAGATTCTGAAACTCTTAGAAGCCATTCAATTACCAGAAAGGGTGGCTATTATGCATATAAAGGCGCACCAGAAAGTACAATCGGACATAGAAAGAGGCAATGAGCTCGCGGACAGAGAGGCAAAACGAGTGGCACGGATGGAACAGGTAACCGAGGGAGCACTAATCCCAGATGGTAAGGTCACACTAGGGGAAAAACCCCACTACAATAAGGAAGACCTTAAACTTATAGAGGATTTAGATGGAAAATATAATCAGGATGGATGGGCTATTACCTCACAGAAGAAAATCATAGTCCCCTCACACATGATATGGGCGGTAGTTCGGGAAGAACATAGAAAGGGTCATTGGGGGACGGAAGCATTATATAAATACTTAATTGGGAAGATTGTTGCAAGAAATCTGTATATGACAGTGAGGCAAGTAACTCAACAGTGTGATCTTTGCCTTCAGACTAACCCCAAAGGAGGCCCAAAATTCAAAGTAGGACACATAGGCAGAGGTAACCTGCCTGGGCAACAGTGGCAAATCGATTTTTCGGAACTCCCAAGGAAAGGGGGGTACCGGTATTTGTTAGTATTAACAGATACTTTTTCAGGATGGCCAGAAGCATTTCCCTGTAGAACGTCAAAAGCCCGAGAGGTCACCAGTCTTGCTACAAGAAATCATTCCAAGGTTTGGTGTACCATCAGCAATGTCCTCAGATAGAGGATCACACTTTATATCAAAAATAGTTCAACAAGTGAATTTGATGTTAGGAATTGATTGGCAGCTGCATACACCTTATCAACCACAATCGAGTGGCCAGGTAGAGAAAATTAATCACTTGATTAAACAACAGATTGTGAAATTGGGACAAGAAGCAAATTTGGCTTGACCACAGTCTTTGCCTCTGGCACTCTTACAAATCAGGACAAGGCCCAGAGCCAAGGAAGGGATAAGTTCTTTTGAAATTCTATATGGAAAACCGTATTCTGTAAAGATGGGGATATCATCACAAGTAGGGGAGGAAATAATGAATGGGTACCTCATAGAGTTGAGCAAACAACTCAGAAAGCTTGAGAAACATGTATACAGTACAAGAGGCAGGGGGCTTGATGGACCCGTACATAAGATATCACCTGGCAATTTTGTATATGTAAAGTCTTTTACAGGTAAGACCCTGGAACCACAGTGGGAAGGACCGTTTCAAGTACTGCTGACCTCTTACACGGCTATCAAAATCAAGGAACAGAACGCCTGGATTCATCACTCACGAGTGAAGAAGGCACCTAAGTCCCAATGGAGAATCACGCAAGTCCAGCCAGGGAAATTATTCTTATCTCGGTCATAATATTGAGTCAAGATATGACAGTGGGAAGCAGTTCTTTTTTGTCACCACTGCATATGTTTCGACCAAATAAGCAAAAACCACATCTAGCAGTAGTAGCAATACAAGCGACTCCATTTCTGAATGACTCATGGGTCTGGGATGAGGAAACAGGAAAATAAGAGATCATGGCAAAAAAAGGAGGAATGTTAGTAGGGTGTGCAAGGAACGGTTTTGAACTGGCAAGTATTATAAGTGTTGTAACTCCGCCCCCTAGTCGGAAACAAATCTCAAGGTTTTCTAAACGATTGTTCGATCTATGGAAATGCTGTGAACTGGGATGCTGTAGCACCCCAGGTGTTAGCAATAACAAGTGGCCATGGTCACAAGCTCATTTGGCGTACACAGAGACAATAGGAAAAAAATCAGAAATACGAGGGCTAACTTTAGCTACTGTGGTCACGTACGAAGAGGGTTCTGGAGGTTATGTATATAAAAAGGGAATATGGAATGAAAGCGAAGGAATCCCTCAGATACGGGGGATATCCGGGGAAGAAATTAACATAGGATGTCGAATGGTGGATGGAACCAAGTATAGTGGGTCCACCCAGATCTCAATTTCAACCTCACAGGGTAAAATTGTTACAGACTGTGGTAGTAGTAAGCTTGAGTGTTGGCACGACCACATTTTAGAACAAAATGTTACAGTGGAATACCTATGGAAACGACAGGGAAATGGGTTAAAATTTAAATTTCGGATCCAAGTCCAAGCTGAACCAACTTGGCTGAGTTTTTCATTAACCGAGACAGTAGAAGTCAGCTGTATATGGAAACATCCAGATGAAAACATAACTTTTAGAATTAAAAATGGAACAAGGCCAATAAAGCCAACAACGACGACGGTTAAACCAACAATAACAACAATGGTAAAGCCAATAGCTCCCCCATACCCTGGATACCATATTTATGAAACAGGCCCACACATAATTCGGAAAACAGGACAGCAGATTGTATTGTACAATCCTAAATGGTCATTGAAGCAAATAGAATTACATTTGCAACTAGATATGTCAGGTGTCCACCAAAAATGCCTCCCATTTATAAAAGCAACACAGGAGGGATGGAGAGAGTGGTTAAAATCTCGCACTATGAGGTCAAAAAGGGATGTGACAGGGGTCCTAGGAACAGGACTAGGAGTGCTAAACAGCATAGACTCAGAAGTAATAATGAACAAGCTGGCATCCGCAACCGGAGAGCTGGTCAAACTAAAACAACCTTTGATATCATCCTTGTTAGCCTTAGGAAATCACGAATGGCTGACGTCTAAACTACTCCCTGATTGGGAAAAAAACAATATTAAGGACCATTTGATGATAGTAGAAGGATTGGAAATGATACCAAAAGACATATCCTGGGCCCTTAGTTGCATCCAGACACAAATGTGGATGCAAATTGTCATTTCCGATATCTTAAGAGAAGGCGAAGAAGGAATCCTCCCAACAGAGATTAGAAAGATAATTTGGGATAAGGCAAAACCTCAAGAGAGGGAGTTGCAGTCCTGGTGGAAACTGGTGAATTTTACATATGAAAGACAGGATGACAAAATAATTGCCTTTGTATTAACAGTTGTAGAAGCTGCCCAGCATAGCATATACCCTGTTACCTCTATAGGACTAAACCATGGGGGAATGATAATCAGTCCAGTAGGGCATGGGAGATGGGCATGGAAGCAAGGGGATAAATGGCAAACCGTCAACACAGAACTATGCATTAATATGGGCCAGCAGGGATACGTTTGTGAAGGGAACGGCATACAGGCCGAAGACATGTGCTTAGACACACATCAGAAAGAGTGTCATTTTGAAATACAGTCATCCATAAACAATGATACAGTTATGATATATATAGGAGAGGGGTGCATATGTCTTCGTACCCTTTGCACAAGTGTGCTCATAGATGGTTATTTTAAGGTAAAGATAGGAAACTATTCCAATCATTGTGTATGTAATTTCACAAAAATTGAAGGGTGTGATTTTGCCTATACTATCCCAGTACTAACCTCTCAGGTAATAGAATCAGATTATGCCTTAATTAGAAAAATAGATCCTGTCTCTATAGGAATGAATTTGGATAGGATTAAAGAAATGTTGCAACATAAAGACTTAATCTCCATCCTAGAAGATGTAAAAAGGAAAGGAAAAGAAATGTTAGTTGTAGTAAAACATGATACAGAACAAATTCATGAGATTCTAACACAAGTACAGAAAACCACTGATCACCACTGGTGGGATACTCTCCTTGGGTGGTCACCTACAGCTACTGGAATACTTACTATAGCTCTCCACCCAATTATAGCATTGCTAATAGCAGTAGCGATCCTACTAATTCTCACTATAGCCATATATGTCTGGAATTGGAGACTTACCAGACGCATACAGGCTATATACGAGGCTCTTCACTTTACTCCGATACCAAAAAACAATAAGGCCCTGAAAACTAGATTTAAACTATAAGATAAGTATTAGAGTTAGGAATAATTTCAGTAGTTAGTATAAGGATTATGAGTGAATTTTAGCTAACGAAAGAAGTAAAAGAACTTACTACTAGGAAAAGAAAGGGGGGAATTGAAGTGAGAAACCTTAACAAAATAGATGCAGGCCTCTCAGCAGGATGGGCTCTTGAGATAAGGGAGGAGCTGCAACTACTGAGTCCCAAGATAAGGAAGGGGAATTCAAAGAATGCTAAATTGACATGCTGAAGAGACCTAATTGGGTGAAAAGTCACGAGAGGAAGAAGAGGAATCTTCAATCTTCATCCTGAAGACCCCTGCCCAAGACCATCAGGAGACATTGTGCAGGCGCAACGGGGAGGGACTTGGGGCGGGATTTATGATAATGATTTCTCAAAACTAATTGTAATATCTCTCCCTATTCTCGGGATTATCATGAATATGTAAACACTTACGCTATAGAAAGGAGCTGCTTTTCGCTCCAAAATGTGCATGTTTGTGGAGGAGCGATCCCCCGTGCACCCAGCGCTGAATAAACATACCTTCTTTATAACCTTACTGGTTGTAAAGTCGTGACTCCGCACGTCATGACAAATTCTGTGTTAATGTTTATTTTGCTAGAATAAAAGTTTAGTGAAATAGTTGACTTGGGCATGATCACTGTTAGAGTGCAGTGTTAATATTCCATAATCATGAAGGCTCTTGGGGAGAATTACTTTTTTTTTCTATCTTCCCACCACTCCAGGGAGTCATGACCCTGAAATAAACTTTATATTGAAAGGCCAGTGTCGAACACAGCCATGCGGCCACTTCCTATTGTGGTGCTTTGACCTTGGCTAAATGCCAGGTACCCACCAAGTCGCTCTATCACTTCCCCCCCTTCCCCTTTTTTTCTCAACAGGGCAAAGAGGGGAAAGAAAATAAGATAGGAAAAAAAAACCAACCCTTGTGGGTAAAACAAAAGCAGTTTTAATATAAGCAAAGCAAAGCAAAGGTCCACGCGCGGAAGCAAAAAAAAGAAAAGAGATTTATTCTCTACTTCCCATGAACAGGCGATGTCGGGCCTTCTCAGGAAGCAGGGCTCCCATACGCGGAGGGGTTGCCTCGGAGGACCAAGGGTGACCCCACCCCCTTCCTCCTTTCTCCCAGCTTTATACTGAGCAGACGTCAGATGGTCTGGAATATCCCTTTGGTCAGTTCGGGTCAGCTGTCCTGGTTGTGTCCCCTCCCAAGATCTTGCCCACCCCGTCCCACTGTGGGGGGGAAATGTCGGAAAGAGCCTTGGTGCTGTGTAAGCACTACTCAGCAGTAGCCACACCACCAGTGTGCTATCAACACCCTGCCAGCTCCCAACATAAAACACAGCACCATGAGGGCTGCTACAGGGGAAAACCAATTCTGGCTCAGCCAGACCCGGTGCACCTATAAATACTGACCAGCCTCAGCTATACTTTTCCAGGGTGCTGCATTATTGTCCTAATCAGTAGATGAAGGATACTCTGCTTTTAAAGCTTCCTGGAGCCATTACCCTGTGCTTCTCTCAGCTGCTGCATAATCATAGGGTTTTGCGAGATGACATCCAAGCACTTTAATTCTTTAGGATTTAAATGTACATTATCTCCTCCAAAGTCCAATATTCACAATAGCCAGTGTGCCAGCCTTTCTCCTGGCTTTTGCTGATATGTTTTTGTTAAACCTTGCAATTTAGGCTGTATAAAATTGCGCACTGAGGTGGTGTGCTGGAATGTCCCCTGGGGGCCCCCTTTGCTTTGTGAATCACTAATGGCCAGAGGGAAATGCTGTTGCCACATGTCCTCTGACCCCTCTGTCCACTTTTCCTCACCAGAGGAACAAGGATCTTCATCCCACCATTCATCCTTCTGGCAAATAACTCGTACCTCAGCGGTAAATGCCTTGCAAATACCCTCCATGGCTGTGTGTGGGGCCAGCCAGGCACAAGGTTTCTCTCTTACTCGTTCTTTCTACAGAAAGGCATTTCTCACTGGGATCTGCTGACCACACCAAATGCTTTGCACCAGGAAGTGCTGGTCTGTTATGATCCCAGTAAGAAAGGCTCTTGGACTCTCTAAGGCATAATTTTAAAATGTTTTTTATTAGAACTAACACTGAAAAAACCCAATAGCATAGATAATCTTACATCCCTTTAGATGGTGGGAACCCCAGGTGGCATAACATCCAACAGGCCTCTGATCCAAGCACAGCAGACTGTGCAGACCCTGTCCATAGAACAGATTCCCAGATTTCCCCCCTTTTGGTCATTCAATCTATTATAGGATTTTCTTACAAGAAAAAAATTCTTGCTGCACTCCTAGATAAAGGCAAAGCCATGCAGGTGGCATAATTGCTGGTACCAAGTGGGAGATGCCTGCAGGTTCCTCTGTTAGAATGAGCTGGCTGAGGTTATCCTGCAGCCAAGGGCTATGTGTAGCACAACACAGGCCTGAAGGCCAAGCCCTATATACAGCACAGACCTGGGCCTACTCAGGTTAACTGTTATGTGGATCACTAACTCCTCAATGTACAGTGGTCTTCTGGTCAGGATCACTACAGCAAGCAACCATTAACTTTTTATATCTGCTGTTGCGGGAGGATATCGGACCTGCACAACTCTATGAGAGTTATAACAACCAAAGCCGTTTATTTTTCCAATAGTACATACTTATGCTCTCGCCAAAGCTCTTACTTCATAATTAGCAAATCAGCAATTAGACAGTTATCAACCTTTTCTCCTGTCAGCATCAGACCACTCTCACACGCGCTGTGCAGACCAATCACCTTCTTGTTCACGCGCTGTTCACGGCGGTAACTTCTCACAGTTCAGTACTTTTCCACAGTTCAGTGTTGCAGCTGTCCGTTGTTTTTCCCTGCCACCTTGGCACAACTCAGCAGTCTCTTATCTTTCTCCCAAGGCCTGTTTCTCATCAAAGCCTTGCTGTTGATTCAGAGACTGTGCAAGGCTGACAGGCCAATGTCTCCCGCAATCTGCTATGCTTTGTTATATCTATTTAATGTTGTCATCAACAGTTTTAGTGATAACTTGTTTTATTGTCCACAATCTTGTTGTCTGAATTGTGTCAAGCTTCTATGTGGTCTAGTTGTTAAATGACTTGAAATAAAATTTGGCATGTTCATTCTCAGCTTGAAATGCTCCAAGCTCATCTCTTCCTATGAGTGTGCCAAGAGCATAGACTGCAGGATGATTTACATCTGCACAGTTTTATCTATCTAAAGCTGCATTATTTTTATTGGGGGATGTTGCATGGTATATGTATGTGTACTTGGGGATCACCCTACCAAAGTCAAGTGTCTTAGCCATTTAGCAGTGTGGTCCTGCTGTGGGAGAAGGACGCTTCATGTGGAGGAGCCCTTATCACTCGTTGATCATGTACAGGCTTATTGCATCATGACCACTATTTTAGGAATATAAATTTTATAGAGTCTGTGTATAACCTTTTAAAACTAAAGCAAATGGGGGGGGGGGGAAGAGAGAGCTAGTGCTCATGTTTGTGTGAAATGCATTAAAGGCAGAATCAGTCAAATTACCTTGAATCTTAGAGTCTTGAGAAAGTCACTCTAAGAACACTGTGCATGGATCTCAATTGCTTGAGAGTATTAGGTGTGCTCAGAGCTTGCCTATTGGACATGTACCCCTCTCTTCCTGCCAGTGTATAAGCAAAGAGCTCTTGGGCTTCCTAGTGATCCTTTTACAATGACACTTTTAATCCTTTAACATCCTCTTTTTCATCTTTCAGAACTTCAAGACTAAACATAATGATTTTAAAGAAATCTCATATAAACAAATTTGAAAGATGGTAACTGTATTGACATTAATATGTGCACAACTTATTTATTGTATATTTACATCACACAGTTTCCTGAAGATATTTTATTACTTATGATACAAACAGGTATATTAGTTAATACTGTCGTATGTCACACCAGTGAAGCTTTCTGACAACTGTAGTGATATGTTTATTGAAACTGAATTTTTAACATGGTTTTAGTGGTTTGGTCTCTCTTTCTCCTTTTTTTAAACAAATCAGAAAGAATGTATTATTTTTGTTTCTTTAGCTGACATCTGAAATGTTTCAAGCAGACCTTGAAAAAACATTGTTGATAAGCAAACTGGAATATGAAGAACACAAAATGGTATTTGCGGGCTTCATCCTAATGTAAAAGTTGTAAAAGTTGGAGGCTTGAATTGTAAAAATCATAGAATCATAGAATGATTTGGGATGGAAGGGACCTTTAATGATCATCTAGGTCTGATCCCCTGCCATGGCCCAGGGACATCTTCCACTAGATCAAGTTACTCAAAAAACTCCTGTCCAACCTAACCTTGAATACTTCCAATGATGGGCTATCCACAACTTCTCTGGGCAACCTGTTCCAGCGTCTCACCACCCTCATCGTAAAAAATGTCTTCCTTATGTCCAATATAAGCCTACCCTATTTCAGTTTAAAACTGTTTGAAGTGCTAAGGCTTGGACAATAGGCCCAAGCCAGAGTTGACCTATAGATGAATCCTGTATATTTTATAACTGATAACCATTGTGCTAGTAGGTATTGTACTAAGTTATAACAAACCACCTATTCTGATGTAAAAAGTGGAAGTATTGAAGCCTGAATAACAGGCCCTGAGCCAAAGCTGCTGACTCAGTATGTAGTCATTAATGAAATATGCATAGAAGATGTAGCTATCTTAAATGTATCTTTTCCTTCCTTTGTGTGTGGATAAAATAATAGGGTCATGGAGACAGTTGTCTGTCACTGTGGCCTGATGTGAGACCTTGCGCATAATTCAATCAGATAAGCAGAGGAACTCCCTTAGGTTCTCCCTTGAGCCCTGGCCAGGCTCTGGGGGAATCTAATGTGAGATGAAAACCAGATATTTCCACTTAAAACAAAGGTGCCAGCTATTCTAACTAGCTGATTCTTGGGTATATAAGGCTGGACCCGCTCACAGCAACTTTGGAAGCCTCACCTACGGGTGGACACACCACGTAGGATTTCCCACTTGCCGGGACAGGCTCTCCAAATCCTCGCTGTAACCGGGGCTGCCCAGCGACTGCGGGTCTGGATGATGGTAACGTATGCAAGTGGTGATGGATCTTTCTTAATCATTATTCTCTCTCTCTCGTGTAGTGATGTTTTGATGCATTACCCTGTATTTTCCTATTTGTTTAAGTGCACTGTTCTGTCTTTTCTTACTGTATGTTTTCTGTATTATTCTGCTATATTATTTAGTTATTTCTAGTAAAATACGCCTGCTCTTTTCACTCTGGTGTCTGAGTTTAATTGGTATCCCTAATCAGTAAAACACTGTTGCCCCTTGTTCTGTCACTACAGGCTCTGGTAAATAGCCTTTCTCCATCTTTCTTATAAGCCCCCTTTAAGTACTGAAAGGCTGCAATAAGGTCTCCCTGGAGCCTTCTCTTCTCCAGGCTAAACAACCACACCTCTCTCAGCCTTTCTTCATAGAAGATGTTCCAGCCATCTGATGGTTTTTGTGGTCCTGCTCTGGACCTGCTCTAACAGGCCCACATCTTTCTTGTACTGGAGACCCCATAGCTGAACACAATACTCCAGGTGGGGTCTCCCAAGAGCAGAATACAGAGGGAGAATCACCTCCCTTGACCTGCTGGCCACGCTTCTTTTTATGCAGCCCGGGATATGATTAGCTTTCTGGGCTGCAAGCGCACATTGCCAACTCACGTCCAATTTTTCATCCAGCAGTACCCCAAAGTGTTGCAGGAGGATATTGGACCTGCACAACTCTGAGAGTTATAACAAGCAAAGCCGTTTATTTTTCCAATAGTACATACTTATGCTCTCGCCAAAGCTCTTACTTCATAATTAGCAAATCAGCAATTAGACAGCTATCAACCTTTTCTCCTGTCAGCATCAGACCACTCTAACACGCGCTGTGCAGACCAATCACCTTCTTGTTCACGCACTGTTCACGCGGCGGTAACTTCTCACAGTTCAGTACTTTTCCACAGTTCAGTGTTGCAGCTGTCCGTTGTTTTTCCCTGCTCCCTTGGCACAACTCGGCAGTTTCTTATCTTTCTCCCAAGGCCTGTTTCTCATCAAAGCCTAGCTGTTGATTCAGAGGCTGTGCAGGGCTGACAGGCCAATGCCTCCCACATCTCCCCCTTCTTTGTTTTGTAGCTGCACCTCCAAGACTTGTTTCAGAGCTTTATCAATTAAGGTTTAGACAAACTTCAAAAAACACAGCATACCTAAAACAATTCTACAAAAGGCTAAAAATAAAACAGCAGTTACAGGTACTAGTTGAAAAGAGTAGGACAGTCTTTGACTAAGTGTTACAAAATAAGGAAGATACAGAATAGCACACTTACTTAATGGGGTACTAACATTCAGATCCGCAATTGCTGGGGAACCCTGGATGCAGCGAGAATTTAGAGTGCCCTTCCTCGCAAACCAGAAATCCTACGCGATGCGTCCATCCGTAGGTGAGGCATCCAACATCGCTGCAAGCAGGTCCAGCCTCTAAATCAACAGGCCAAAATAACTGGCAATTTTCTTTGAGCGGAAACATCTGATTTCATCCTCCTGTTGGGTTCCACCCAGAGCCTGGCCACCACTCAAGGGGGAAAACCAAGGGAGTTTCTAATAAGGTTAAACACTTGAGTTCTTAATTCTTAATATTATTAAACAAAGTTAAATACACACATTCTTACAGCATTTCATCCTTATTAATAACTACATTTTGTCTAAGCTACATCTTTCACTAGTGACTAGTAAGCCTATATATTTCATCAAGGAGTTGCAATTACTGTCAGCATTTTCTCTTAAAAGAGTTGGCAACTGTAGTGTGATTAAGGACAGAGACAGTGTATTTGGTCCTATTGCAGCAGCAAGCATTACCCATACATTCTGCTTAAATGATCAGTCGAAGAGACCGCAAACTGTCGGCACAGGGGCACCCACAGCACCCACAGCCGGCTCCTGAGTGTCCACCAAAAGCTGCCTCTCACGCCTCAGGTGTGGTCGCACACACCTTGCCGGTAACCACCGGGGACCGTGACCTGTGGAGACACAAGCATAACCTCTTCCCCAGGTTATTAAAGGATATGGTCCTTCCCAGTTAGCACTTTCCAGGTTTTTTGCTGACACTTGAGCCTTGCCCTGGACTTCTTGTTGATCTGGTATCTGCGATGAGAAGTGATGCAATATTGGTGGCACCTGTGAGACAGGGGAAATGTTTAAAAAGTTCATGGCATATAATGCCTTATTTAGCCTTTCGTGAGGTGTAGATTGATACCCTCCATCTCCCCCTTTTTGTTGTTGCAATAGACGCTTTAGCGTGCCATGCGTACGCTCCACAATGGCCTGTCCGGTCGGTGAGTGGGGAATGCCGGTCAGATGCTTGACTCCCCACTGTATGGCAGGACGCAAACACTGCTCCAGAAAAGGTATCAACAGACACAGGTACATATTTTAACGTTCCAAATGCAGCGAAGTGAGTGACGTCAGATTGCCATAATTCTGAGGAGGTGAGTCCCCAAGGGTTGACACCACTGGCTGTTGAAGAGAGGGAGTCCTCTGGTATTCAGGGCAAGTGGCAATGATGTCTTTAGCCTGACGCCTTGATAAAAAAAAGTGGTTTTGTATTGCCCTGGTGTTTTGGTGGAAAAATGCATGTGAAAGCCGAGCTTGCTCGAGGACATTTGTATTAGCCACTGTAACATGTGCATAGTAACCGGAACAATGATACACACAGGTTCCTGACCAGCAAGTAATAGTAGGCGCTGCCTACCTTTCATGATCAGTTTGGCAAACATTTCTGGACGAGTAGTGACCGTCTTGTGCATTTGGTGTGACAAAAAAAATCCATTTAACAATAACAAGAGGGTCACTAAGTGTTTCATCCCAGTGAAACAGCAGAGCATAGGGCTGCCCTGGAGGGTTAAATAATACCAGTTGATACGGATGGCCGGGCACACATCACGATGCTTGTCTTTCTGAGATGGTGTTAGCTACACGGTGGAGATCTTGTTTTGCTTTCTCTGTAAGTACTCTGGGTGATGTCAGTGAAGGATCTCCTTGCAAAATACCAAACAAGCTATGCAGATCATCATTAGTTAGGCCCAACAACGGCCGTATCCAATTTATGGCTCCCAACAGTTTCTGTAAATCATTTAAAGTCTTAACATCAGTTTTAAGTTCAACCTGTTGTGGGACATTAGTCTGTTCACAAATTCTCCACTCCAGGTACTGCCATGGTGATGATCGCTGTACCTTTTCAGGTGCTAATTGTCACCCCATTTGAGATACTGAGTCTTTGGTTAAAGCAAGAGCCTTTTCCATGATCTCCTGTGTTTCTGCTGCTATAAGGATGTCATCCATATAATGATATATAACAGCCTGGGGGACCTGCATTCTAACAGGGCTCAAAGCCTTTGCAACAAACCACTGACACATCGTGGGGCTGTTTTTTATGCCTTATGGTAAAACAACCCAGTGGTACTGTCTTGCAGGTTCACTAACATTAATACTGGGAACAGAAAAGGCAAATTTAGGTGCATCATCCGGATGCAAGGGAATAGTAAAAAACCAATCCTTTAGATCAATTATTGCAAGATGCCAGTTTCGGGGAATCATTGTTGGGGAGGGCATTCCTGGCTGTAACGTACCCATATCCTCCATGGCATCATTAATGTGTCGGAGATCATATAAAAGTCACCATTTACCACTTTTCTTTAAAATAACAAACACCGGGAAGTTCCAAGGACTGGTGGTAGGTACGAGATGTCCTGCACTTAATTGTTCCTGAACTAAGTCATTAAGGTGGCACAACTTTTCCCTTGGCAAAGGCCACTGACCCACCCACACAGGTGATTCTGTTTTCCAGGTTAGTTTCAGGGTGGGTTTAGGGGTGAGTTGTGCTGCAGTGGCCCTTAAGACAAATTTGATCCCATTTGAGTTCCCCATCGAGCCATACAGTCACGACCCCATGATGTAGTAGGGGTTTCCAATATAAATGGAGGAATATTTGCTACCCAGTTTTCTGGGCCCCTTACATGAATGAGATCTTTGCTTTGAAATGTTACAGCAATTCAAGACAACAATTAACACAGAATTACTGCCTCCCGCTAGAGGAGATATCTCACCTATGACACTTCAAACACTGAGCCCGAACAAACAGGCAGCACCAGTGACCCAGCGGGCGGGCACTAGGGCGCTCTGTCCTAAGGAATGTTCACTGGTCCTGCACTACCCCCCCACTGGTACAGAGTCTGCCCTGCGCTTCGTTCCTCTCCGGCCGCTTCCCTCGCGGGATAACGGAACTGCGGGTCAGAGAACTCCGCACTCCGCAGCTGCAGCTGGGCTGTGCCTCACACCCGCAGAACAGTCACACACCCACACAAAGGGGCCCCTTACACTTATTACTCACACAACATCAAATGACAAACACTACAAACATCAAAACACCATTAAGAATATATAAAGCCATTGCTAGTTGATTATGTGTTTGTCCTGGTTCAGCTAGGATAGGGTTACGTTTCCCCAGCAGTGGGGAAGGAGCTCTAGCCAGATTATTCAATACCATGCTGATGTCAGGTCCGGGCGCCCAAGCTCGGGAAGAGCAGGGACGGTTTTGGTCCGGGTCGGTCCCCTCACTTCTGCATCCGTGCGGTATATCTCTTGTTCTGTTCATTGTTATTACTGTTATTGTTATTGTTAGTGTTGTTGTTTGGTTTGTTGTTGTTACACTGTTGTATTAAATTTTTTTTCCTTATCTCAACCTTGGGGTTTGTATTTCACTCCCTGCCCCGTCAGGTCCGAGGGTGGGGGAGTGGTAGCAGCAATGTGGTCTCGGATCCCGGCAGGGCCTAAACCACCACAGTGGTGTGTCCAGAAAATTCCCCCTTCTTTGTTTTTAAATCAAGGCCTTTAGTGCACTGACCATCAGAAAGGTTTAAAGTTAGTCCTTTTAGAATGGACAAGGGACTCGGCATCACAGTGTCAGCACCTTCTGTAAAAACTGCTGCTTTTGGTGTTCGGGGGAGGTGGGACAGACGATCGCGCGGTGCCAGATGGCCGCAGGCAGTCGCTCCGAGGCGGGGGGGCTTGGGGAGGCCCGGGGCCGCCGCCGCCAACTCTGCGCTTTAAGAGTGTCCGAAACCAACTTCCAAGTGGTCGTGAGCTCACTGGCATGCTGATCCCCCTTGGAAATGGCATCCCACAACCGTTCACCTATTTCAGCCCATTTTGCTGGTTCAAAGGCTGTGAGGGTATCGGCAGGATAGCCGTGGTTTCTGCACCATTTAAGTAACCTTCGTACAGAAGTTTCCTTATAAGTTATCCCTCTCTTAGAGTATAAGTTATCCCTCTCTTAGAGAGTATATGCAGCAGGAGTCTGGCAGTGGCCATCTCCCCTGGGGACATGTTCTGCCCCATGCTGCCCCCGATTGATCACCTCTCCCGGGTGATTTTCCGTCGATCGACTGTTTTCCATCCTCCCTGTCACACCCCGCTGCAGACAGTACCTCCAACCGGGGATCCTCCCGCGGCGTCTTCTGCGCTCCGTCCTGGGACATCGGGGTCACCATTTGTTGCGGGAGGATATCGGACCTGCACAACTCTATGAGAGTTATAACAAGCAAAGCCGTTTATTTTTCCAATAGTACATACTTATGCTCTCGCCAAAGCTCTTACTTCATAATTAGCAAATCAGCAATTAGACAGTTATCAACCTTTTCTCCTATCAGCATAAGACCACTCTCACACGCGCTGTGCAGACCAATCACCTTCTTGTTCACGCGCTGTTCATGGCGGTAACTTCTCACAGTTCAGTACTTTTCCACAGTTCAGTGTTGCAGCTGGCCGTTGTTTTTCCCTGCCCCCTTGGCACAACTCAGCAGTTTCTTATCTTTCTCCCAAGGCCTGTTTCTCATCAAAGCCTAGCTGTTGATTCAGAGGCTGTGCAGGGCTGACAGGCCGATGCCTCCCACAGGGCACCGTTTTCTGACTTGTACCCTTTGCAGGAGGCAAGGGAGGGGAATCAATATTATGGTCCCCACAAACTGTAAATGCCCTGATTGACGCTGGAGCGGAGGCTTCCTTAATATATGGGAATCCCGGGAAATTTAAAGGACAACCTGTAATTATCACAGGTTTGAAAGGAAAACACATTGAAGCTGTACAAACACAAATGGAAATGCAAATAGGAAACCTCCCAAGACGATTGTATACAGTCATGATTGTCCCCGTTCCTGAATATATAATAGGTATAGACATTCTAAAAGGACTAACTTTAAATCTTTCTGATGGTCAGCATCGATTTGGAGTTAAACCCTGTATTAGTGCCAGACCTGTTACGGTCGGTAGAGTATAAACGCCTCCTGTGCAGATTCCAGCTGCGACTAAGTTAGTCACGGTGAAGCAATGTAGAATTCCGGGAGGACATGAAGAGATATCACAGACAATTAGAGATTTATTAGATGTAGGAGTTTTAAAGCCAATCACCACAGCTTGGAACAATCCAATATGGCCTGTCAAGAAAAGTGACGGATCCTGGAGAATGACGGTGGATTTTAGAGATGGAAGGTGTCAGACTTGTCCGTGTTATCAAGAGGGTTCCACACAGATTCAGCATAAGACAGGTATTCCTCATAACCCCACAGGACAGGCAATAGTCGAACGTGCACATGCTACACTAAAAGCCTTGATTTTAAAACAAAGAAGGGGGAATTCTCTGGACACACCATATAATCAGCTGGCAATGGCTTTATATACTCTTAATTTTTTAAACAGAAATAGTTTTGCCCTGACAGCACCAGAATGTCATTTAGCACCACAACGGACTCTATAATTAAACCACGGGTCTTGTATAAGGATCCCAAAGGAGGCCCGACCTGGAGAGGGCCAGTAGATCTGCTGGTCTGGGGGAGGGGGTATGCTTGTCTTTTGTCACCCACAGGTCCTTGGTGGATACCGGCAAGAAAAGTCAAGCCATATGATGAGCTGGAAGGATCAACCCTCCAACCCGATACCCCAGATCTCTCAACTGACAGTGCGGGAATAGGCACACAGGCTACGTTCCCCTAGGAACTCGGTGACTGCAGCTATCACTCGGGGAAGTCTAAAACAACTACAACAGCAAGCAGAAGATATGATGGTATGTGTAGGAGCGATGCCAACGCTGGAAAAAACCTTTCTTGCTTATTTGGCCCTTATTTCAACCAACTCAGCAGTAAGTATAGGTTTGTTATTTTTGCCAGGAGCAGCTGGTCACGTATCTTGGGCACACGTCATCGACCCACCATTTTTTGTTTTGGTAAGTTGGTGGGATCCCAATGTACCAGTAGCCAATAACGACACACAGTGGACTGGAGGGGCTTGGCTTCCTCCTTGAGACACAGAGAATCAGTCATATCGTTTGAATGTTGCTAATATAGCATTGTATGCAGATGCCCCCCTGTGTGTATGTCCACAGGAGGAGGGGGTGCATGTGTGCTGCTGCAGCCACAACAGCACCTGTATTTTAGACCATCTGTGCAACTCGTCCGTATATTTTGTTGGCTGGAAAAGAGGCATGAATAAGCAATAGTAGTGGCTGATATCAGATCATCATTACAGATCCTCAGTATTTTAGTTGTCTATCTATGGCCAATGTATCTAGCCGGAAGCTTACAGTAATTTTTTCTTTAAGATGTAGATCTGAATTATGGTTACCAGTCAATCTTACTTGCCCTTGGGAGGGTGACTCTGGACTGTCTCAATTAAACAAGCTGTTGAGACAACAAGTTGCAGCAAAACGACAAAAGCGATTCATTGGATGGCTGATAGCCTTTATTATCTCGGCTATTATAATTGCGGCCACAGCTGTGGTAGCTTCTACGGCCCTTGTACATTCTGTTCAAACAGCCCATATGGTGGCACAGGTTATAAATAACATTACTGAAGGATACGACATGGGAGCTGGTTAAGATGCATCTATAAGGAGCCTTTTCTAGCAATCTGCAACAACAAGTTACCAAACTACATAATTCATTACAGCATGAATTAAATGAGATTCAGAAATTAACTCATGATGACATCATGAGAGTTAGGCGAAAGTTTATCATGACTCAACCCTAGGCATTGGGCTGCAGGTCTGAACCTACAGATGTGGGTTTTAGCAGGCCTGGGATGTTTGATTTGTTTTACAGGATTTGTCATCCTGTGACACATATGACTCCTCCTGTCCGCAGTGAGGGAGGCCGAACCGTGACTGATTGCAATGATCGCCATGGAAACAAAGCTACAAAACAAAGAAGGGGAAGATGTGGGAATTAAGAATTGATAGTTAGCAAAACGTAAACTAACCTTGAGGTTAGAAGAATGATTGTGGGTAAATGAGGCAACATTATGGAACACCGTGTTGCGAGCATGAGAAACAGCAGGTCGGAACACCACCTGCAGAATGCATGGTGAGCGTGTGAGCAGTAAACAGGCAAAATCTGAAGGTCAGTAGGATGTAGAAGTAGAAATGAAACTATGTAAACAATTGGTAATAAATTGGGAGCTTGCAGACAGCGCAGCAGCATTTGCTCTTGGCAATGCCCCCCCTTCAACAAACTTGAGTGTGTTTGTCATGATTCAGCGCGTCGCCCCGATCCTGGCTGGTCCAAGACCAGCAGGTGAGTGTGTGTGTACAATTTCTTTTGTCTTCCTTTTCTGGCCAATGTACCTGTAGAAGCCCTTCACATTATTCACATCCCTTGCCAAATTCAGTTCCAACTGTGCCATAGCTTTCCTGATCCCATCCCCACACTCCTGGAAAGTATCCCTATATTCTTCCCAGGATAGATGTCCCTGGTTCCACTGTCTGTGTATTTCCTTCTTATGCTTTAGTTTGACCAGGCAGTCCTTACTGAGCCATGCTGGTCTCCTTTCCTTGCCCAATGTCCTGGTTTCGACCAGGATAGAGTTAACTTTCCCTGGGTTGAGAGGGAGCCCAGCTAGAGGACCAAGTCCCGATCAGTCATTGGAGTATTTCATACCATGTGATGTCATGCCCAGGGATACAGGCCGGCGCGGGCTCCTTCTCTGGCGTGTGGTTTTCAGGTTCCGGTCTGGTCACATGTTGCTGGGGGGACGGTCGCCGCGCTCGGTAAGCCACTGCTGCATTTTACCAGTTTCTTTTTTTGGACTCACTATTGTTACTGTTGTTCTCTTGTTATATTTAGTAAATTCTTTCTTTTTATTCAACCTACGAATTCTCTTCTTTTTGTCCCTCCCCTATTTCACCGGGGAGGGGGGAGGTGAACGGCCGGTCACGTGGCGTCTGGCTGCCGGCTGAGTTCAAACTTCAACACCCAAAAATTAGTTTTATCTTTTCAGTTTTCTAGCCTATAAAGACACTGCAATTTTAAAAATTCAACAAGAGATTCTCCCCTTACTTCCTCAGGAAAAAAATCCATCATGCTTGGAGAGTCTGAGAATGAAAGCACTGATTTTTCTTTATGCCTTAAAGTGCTAGTTATGTTAGTCTTTGGCATTTTTGCTAACACTTTTTTTTTTCCTCCCCTCTGTTTTGTGTTGTGTTGGGTTTGTGTGTGTGGCGGGGGGTTTTTGGTAGTGGGGAGGGGTCTACAGCGGTGGCCCGTGTGAGAAGCTTCTTGAAGCTCCCCCGGCTCCAAGTCGGACCCGCCTCTGGCCAAGGCCGAGCCAATTAGTGACAGTGGCCACACCTCTGTGATAACATATTTAAGAAGGGGAACCTGGGAGGAGGAGTTGGAGTTGTGAGTGTGACACCTATGTAAACAGTAAGGTCAGTGGAAGGGAGGGGGAGGGGGAGGTACACCGGAGCAGAGACTCCCCTGCAGCCCAAGGTGAGAGGGCAGGCTGTGCCCCTGCAGCCCATGGAGGTCACCGGTGCAGCAGATGCCCACCTGCAGCCAGCGGAGGACCCCACACTGGAGCAGGTGGCTGTGCCTGAAGAAGGCCGGGACTCTGAGGGAAGCCAATGCTGTAGCAGTTCGTCACTGGGAGGACTACAACATATGGGAGGGACCCACGCTGGAGCATCTCATGAAGAGCTGCAGCCCATGGGAAGGACTCCTGTGGGAGAAGTTTGTGGAAGACTGTCTCCCATGAGAGGGACCCCATGCATGAGCAGGGGAAGAGTGTGAGGAGTCGTCCCCCTGAAGAGGAAGGAGTGGCAGAAACGAAGTGTGAGGGACTGACCACAACCCCCATCCTCAGCCCTGGGAGGAGATAGATAAATCAGGAGGAAAGCTGAGCCCAGGAAGAAGGGAGGGGTGTGAGGAAGCTGTTTTTAAGATGTGGTTATACTTCTCACTGTCCTACTCTGTTTGTTAAGTGTTGTTGTAGGTGGTGTTATTGATTAATTGTAATTTAGTGGGAAATAACCACTTCTCAATTTTTAGTGATCAATAAAATTTTATTAGCAAGCGGCGAGTGAGCAAAACAGCGCTGGGTGTGCCGGGAGTCTCTGCTCTACCAGGACACACACCTTACAGGACAGAACTGAGTCCCTTTCTAGTGTAGGCTTCATCCATATTCATGATGGGCGTACCCTGAGGGGTCTGCAAAGGGGTAAACAAGTTTCGAGGGCTTTTCTCCTGTTTTCGTGGGCTTTTCTCAGGTTTCCCTCACAGAAGGGGGGATGACTCAGCACAGGGGTTTTTGTAGTGGCTTGAAGATGGGGGCCATTTTAGCTCCCTTCTAACAACTGATTTTAACAATAGAAACTATATACATATATCTTATTTCTTATTTACATAAGAGAATTACAAAACTGTTCGGCCACAACATCCTGACTACAACTTCTTTTTCCCCTTGAGATTTGAATAACAAATACCATATATGTTTTATTACAATTCCCCCCTTTTCTTTTAACTAATTTTGTTTTTCAAATCTCCTTAACACATCACAAACTTGTTAAATATACATGGTCCGAAAGTTAACCCAATTAATAATAACACTAGGGGCCTCATAAAATGGAGGCTTAACATCAAAATTGCGATTCCTCCCACAGCCCAAATGACCACTATAGTGAGGAGAGTTGGTGGGTTCATCTTCCAATTACTAGCTAATTGTACAAACGTGTCCCTTTTCTGTCTTGCGACAGGATTTGTATGTTCAGATCTTTTCCTTCCCCATACTTTCCAGTTCTCCTTGCCACAACAATCACCTGAACTGGTTGCTTCGAGGCCTTTCTTATTTTCCCCTCTCCATACGTCTCTGCCTCCTCCGCCTACTCCATTCCTTAGAGCAGCGGGGCTTTCCATCTTCTCGGCAGCAGTCGTATTCTGTGGGGTGAGGGTCTCGTTGTCGACACCTAAACACCTCCCAGTTCCGGGCTTTTACTTGTGGGATTGTACAGGGCACTTGGAGTATTTGGAATTTGCAAAGAGTTTGTGCTATATTCACGTTATGGGGCTCAGGTTCATTGGTACGCACACACCCTTTTTCAGGATTTATCCCTTTTATAAATATACTCCACCATTTATGGGACTCCTTTACAATTTTTCCTGTTGATACCCCCACTCGTAAGGTTTGACTGGTTAATTTTCTTTCTCTTATATAGCACTGGTCACAGTATTCCTTTGGGGAATAGCCGTGGACGCAGTGCGCCCACCAACTTTCCTCACAAATAGTGCATTTAAAACACACAAAAGGATAACAAACACAGTTAGGGGTTTTACAAAATTCATTTAGTCCTTCTTCCTTCGCAACACTAGCTTCAGATCTCCTGATGTTTCAGCTACTTCCCAGTGATCAGGCGTTAAGGGTCCTTTCACTCTGGTAGCATGAGTCCATCCCTTTTCAGCAGTCCTGACAGCAGTCTCTGTTGTGAGTATAACAAGAAACGGTCCCTCCCAACGAGGGGTAAGAGAGGATTCTTTCCAAGTTTTTATTAACACCTTGTCTCCAGGTCTTATGGAGTGCATACAAATTTCTAATGGAGGTCTCTGTACTACCATCCCTTTTTTGCGTAGTTCTTTCCTCCTATTCATGAGGTTTATTAAGTATGGTTGCAAATTGTCTTTTTCCAATACTGGGTGATCAGTGGGAAATTCCATATCATAGGGCATACCATATAGCATTTCGAACGGGGATATTCCAGTATCAGTTCGGGGCTGGGTCCGGATATTCAGAAGTGCTAGGGGTAAACACTTAACCCAAGACATCTTTGTTTCTAACATGAATTTGGTAAGTTGTTTCTTGATTTCCCCATTCATTCTTTCTACTTTTTCTGAGTTTTTTTTTTTGGATGCCAGGGAGTGTGGAATTCCCACTTGGTCCCCAGGGAAGTCAATGTCTCTCTGATTATTTTAGACAAAGTGGGGACCCCTGTCCGAATCGATTACTTCTATATTTCCATACCTAGGGATGATGTTTTCTAAGACTATTTTTTTACCACAGTATTTGTTGTAGCTCGAGTGGTGGGAAAGGCCTCCACATAATGAGTGAGATGATCTACCAATACTAGGAGGTATTTGTACCGTCCTACTTTTGGTAGTTCTGTAAAATCGATTTGAATTCTTCCAAATGGTCTGTATGCCACATCCCGTCCCCCTTGAATCTTTTCTCTTAATTGGTGCTTATTAATTTTCTGGCATGTTAAACAGCTTTTTATTATTTCCTTAGCAACATTATAAATCTCTATGCACATGTATTTAATAGCAAACTGATCTACTAACGTTTGTACTCCCCAGTGAGTTTTAGTATGGAAATCTTTCATAACTCTCCAAGCCACTGTCTTCAGGAGAACCTTCCTCCCATCAGGTAGTTCAAGGAGCTGCCTAACCTGTTGTTTGTTTTTGGGAGCCTGGAGAGAAAGAATTCCATTTACCCTCTCTGGGTCTAATTTCTTGCTTTCTTTACTGATCCAGTGACCTAAATACTTCACCTCTTCTTCTACAAATTGCAATTTAGATTTGGATACTTTTAATCCTTGGAGGCTTAAGAAATTTAACAACTTAATGTTTTCCTTTCGTACCATACTAAAGTAACACCTTCCCCCAAGTTATAATCTTTTAAGATGTGTTCGAGGGCTTGTCCAAAGAGGTTAAGGGACTCAGTAAAACCCTGAGGCAAAACTGTCCACCTCAGCTGTTGTTTCCTAAAGGTATCTGGGTCTTCCCATTCAAAAGCAAAATAATTTCTACACTCCTCTTTTAGAGGACATGTCCAAAAAGCATCTTTCAAGTCTATTACGCTATACCACTGATTTTCAGGATTCAATTGATTTAAGTAAAGTAAGGGGGTTTGCTACTACAGGAAATCTGGTTACAGTTCTTTTGTTGATTTCTCTTAAGTCATGCACTAATCTATAACTCCCATCTGCCTTCTTAACGGGCAATATTGGAGTATTAAAAGGTGACATACAAGGTTCTAATAGCCCCTGATTAAGGAGTCTCTCTATTTCAGGCTTTAAGCCTCTCCTGCCTTCTTGCGGTAAGGGATACTGTTTGATTCTAGTCGGGATCTCTGGGTTTCTAATGGTGACTTCGAAGGGGGTGATATCCAATCTACCCACTGTCTCTGGGGTATACCATACTTCTGGGTTAATCTTTTCTTCATCCGCCACTGTGAGGGGGCATAATCTGACTTTGAGTTCTTTTTCTTCTACTTTCAGATTAATTCTCAATTCTATATCAGATCCAAGTAAATTATAATCTGCTTCTGGTAATAATAAAAATGTTCTAATCACATATTTGCATTTTGATTCAACAATCACATCATGAAGAACCGGGGCCTCAAACGGTTCACCTTTAGCCCCTATTACACTGATTTTTTCTGATGATACTTTACAGCCTGGAGGCAGAGCCTGAATGGTAGATCTTTCGGCTCCTGAGTCCACAAGGAATTCTACCTCTTGTCGCTGAGGACCCACTTTAAGTTTTATCAAGGGCTCTTTGTTCTTTGAGTTCCCAGCACATAGAGTTCCTGACCCCACTAATCTTCAGAAAACATTTTCTCATCTTGGATTCTCCTCCAACAAACCTTCTTCACATGCCCCTTCCTTTTGCAATAAAAACATTCCACTTCCTTCATATTAAAGCAGGCAGAACCATTCAATGAATGAAAATCTCTGATCCCAAAGAAACCATGGTCTCCAGGTAAACATCACATAAAACATCCATGTTCTGCACAGCTTTATTACATGCAGGTACTGGGGAACAGTTTTCAGGCTAAAATAATGCAGTTTGCTGCATGTTTGAGTTGTTACACACTCTGCATTGCCTCCTCTCAACCTGAAACTCCTACTCCTGGGTCTAGACATTTAGAGCAAGGGCAGTTTAAATCTACCGAGACTGTTGCCCATGTACTTCCAGATGCCATCAAATAAAGCATCTGGGCAGCTATACCACACACGCGCTGCGCGGTGTTTACATAGCACATCACAAATTACAAAACTGGTAAGCTCTAGGCCACGGCCTGTTGAGGAGAAAGTCCGCAAAGGGCGCAGCAGCATCCTCATTCTTTGGAAAAGACACAACATTTATGAGCTGCCTAGTCAGTGTGCTACAATTATGTCAGTTCCCCGTCTTTTGGCTAAGAAGTACAAACCAGATTAGCAGCTCCAAAAGAATGTGGTCTGGGGGCAAATTAGCTTGAACTTGGCTCCCCAGCCCATATACCTGCCTGTATGCTAGAACCCTGATTTTTTTTTTTTTTTTTTTTTTTTCTTCCAACTCCTGCCAATGATGTAAGAGAGCTGCCTGCTTGAAGAACAGGCAGCCAGATTAAGCTGCAGATCTGCTCACTTTTTTCCCTCTTGGACTATTGCTTTCACTCTGATAATGTTTTACTCCGATTTTCTTATTTAAATTGATTCATCACTGTTAAGAAAAATAAAAAAAGCTGCTGAAGCTAGCCAAGGGCTTGTATCTATCACAGTGATCTTTTGATCCTTGTCTACAGTCCTTAAAATACCAAGAGGATAGAAAGTTCTAAGCTGTCACCTTCTGATCACCAAGTCAAGCAGGCAAAGGTATACTGAATAATAAACGAGTCAGGAAGAAGTGAAATGACATTTAAATAGATCATTATCTGGGTATCCAAATTGATAACGAGAACAATACCACCACTTCAAGTAGGAATCCACCTAAACTTTCTGAGCTTCTCTCAGCAATTCCTCTCCCTTGCCAATCTTCTATCTTTTCTAGCTTCTTCCTAATATTTGCCCAAGACTTAGCCACAAACTGAGTCTTTAATAATGCCTGCCCCACAGGGGTGGCAGGATCTACTCCCGAGTAGAACTGTTATTAATATTCTGCCCTCGGGGAACTGACTCTCTAATTCCTTGAATTATGATCATTCTTAAATCTGCCATGTGGGTTTGGTGGCCTGGGTCTTGATTATTCCAGTTGGGTTTTACCAACAGCCACTTCTGATCTGCTGTGGGACCCACTTGATGTTGCTGGTCCCAAAGTCTCATACCTGCCCTCCTGATCATATCTCGTTCCTCCATAGTAAATAGAATTCCTAGGATAGATTGTAATTTATCCCAGGTATATAAATCTGGGCCAAGAAACTGGTCCACCTGTTTGGCTACGCCAAGCGGGTCCTCTAATAAGTTCCCCATTTCTTTTTTTAAAAATCTCTCACATCTCCAGTGTTGAGGGGAACAGCGACATACCCCGCTCCCGGTTCCCCTTGTGCCCCCACTCCTGGCACAAGCATTTCTCTAAGGGGGTATAATCTCCCTTCCTTAACTTTGCTTCGGGTAACCCGCTGAGGGGGTCCGGGAGATTCAGGGTCAGAATCATTGGTTACGAGTATGAGCGGGTTAGAAGGGGGAGGGGGGCTCAGCACAGAGCCCCCTCGAGACAGTTTACTGCAGCCTGTCTCTGAGCAGACACCTAAACGCTAATTTGGGGCCGCTCGGTGCCCCCTGCCCCAGCCCCAACCCCCACCCCGGGGCAGCTGGGTGCTCGGGACAGGCCCTCCCGGCTGGGGAGTGGGCAGCTCTGCCCCCCCCCTCCCCCACGCTGGGCCAGGCTCCGCGACACTGCTCCAGGGCTCGGCTTGGGCACGCTGCTCGGGTCGGGCGGTGGCGCCCCGGGAACAAGCCCTGTCCCAGCTGGAGCCAGCAGCGGGAGGAGTTCAGCTGCCCCCTGCCATGGATCCAGAGGGCTTGCTTTCCCTCTGTCCCATCTTCCAGAGTGCCACTCACAAGCACTCTGGGATTATCAACCTCCTAGTGGGATATCCGGCAATTCTTCCTTGCCCCCACCCATGGATCCAGAGGGCTTGCTTTCCCTCTGTCCCATCTTCCAGAGTGCCTTCTTTCACACACACACACGCTCCCCTTATTCGTGACTCGCTCCCTCACGGGCTACGAGAACTGCACTACTAAAGGGTCCACACTCGGGTGATCTCTTCGAGACCTCTCACTCACTGGCACTCTGGGATTACCAACCCCAACCGAACGGATAACTGCACAAACGCAAACACTTACTCCTCCCCGGAGTCTTCGATCGGTCTTCGTGCACAAAATTTAAGGGGTTCTGCAGATTCTTTTGCTCACTCCCGAGTCCGAATTAAAAGGGGTTCGGATATCCAGCGTTTTGGCCACGAGATCCTCAGACTGGGGCTATCCGAAGATAGGGCGCCTCCCCTATCTGGGGTTTCGCACCAAAAGATCTGGATCCGAGTCACGGCACCAAATTTGTTATTGATTAATTGTAATTTAGTGGGAAATAACCACTTCTCAATTTTTAGTGATGAATAAAATTTTATTAGCAAGCGGCGAGTGAGCAAAACAGCGCTGGGTGTGCCGGGAGTCTCTGCTCTACCAGGACACACACCTTACAGGACAGAACCGAGTCCCTTTCTAGTGTAGGCTTCATCCATATTCATGATGGGCGTACCCTGAGGGGGCTGCAAAGGTGTAAACAAGTTTCCCGGGCTTTTCTCAGGTTTCCCTCACAGAAGGGGGGATGACTCAGCACAGGGGTTTTTGTAGTGGCTTGAAGATGGGGGCCATTTTAGCTCCCTTCTAACAACTGATTTTAACAATAGAAACTATATACATATATCTTATTTCTTATTTACATAAGAGAATTACAAAACTGTTCGTCCACAACATCCTGACTACAACTTCTTTTTCCCCTTGAGATTTGAATAACAAATACCATATATGTTTTATTACAGGTGGTGTTTGAATTGATGTTATTTTTCTTCCCCTAACAAGTCTGTCTTTTGCCCGTGACCATAATTTTCTCCTCCCCATCCCTGAGGGAGAAGGAATGAGGGAGCGGCTGCATGGTGCTCAGTTTCCCCCTGCGCTCAAACCATGACATGTGTTTAAATATTTTAGTTCTAATAAGCAGTCTACATTTTCTCTTATCTGATCAGGATGCTATTTTCTGGGTACTTCTTTTAGGGATAATGAGAACTGGCTGCTAAAATCTATGGTATAGTGTGCTCAGATGAATTTTTAATTTCTAGCAGGAACTTATTTCTTATTTTCAGTAAGTCAGGAGCCTGTGAAATGTTATGAAAATACACTAAATTTTAACAATTATGCATAATAAAGAATCAAAAATTACATATGCACTTCTGTGTAAATACCTTTGTACAATAATTCAGTTTGGGGGAATACTATAATTATTAAAAATTCTTAGTAAATTTCTGTATTAAAAGTTCTTTCTGAAAGTGAAGACTCTTCAGGCATTGTGAAATAGCAACTTTTGTAGACTTCCTGAGAATTAACTTCATTGAACAATTCAGACTGTACACTGTATCTTTTAAATATACAGTACGCATGAGTATAGATAAACAATTTTGCTTTTACAGAAAGAAAAGCATTCAATTTCCATTATTGCTCTCTATATAACAACCTTTTTCTTAACATTATTTTGACTAAGAATCAAACCAAACATGTAGGACAGTGACAATTTGCTAAGAATGTTAATACAGATGGGGGTGGGAGAGTGGCACAAGCAGGGCTTGTATTAAAATGGATATCATCACAGAATCACAGAATCATCTAGGTTGGAAAAGACCTTGAAGATAATCTAGCCCAACCATTAACCTAACGCTGACAGTTTCCAAATACACCATATCTCTCAGCGCTATGTCAACCCGACTCTTAAACACCTCCAGGGATGGGGACTCCACCACCTCCCTGGGCAGCCCATTCCAACGCCTAACAACCCGTTCTGTAAAGAAATGCTTCCTAATATCCAGTCTAAACCTTCCCTGGCGCAACTTGAGGCCATTCCCTCTTGTCCTATCGCTTGTTACTTGGTTAAAGAGACTCATCCCCAGCTCTCTGCAACCTCCTTTCAGGTAGTTGTAGAGGGCGATGAGGTCTCCCCTCAGCCTCCTCCAGACTAAACAATCCCAGTTCCCTCAGCCGCTCCTTGTACGATGTGTGCTCCAGACCCTTCACCAGCTTCATTGCCCTTCTTTGGACGCGCTCGAGTGTCCTTTTTGTAGTGAGGGGCCCAAAACTGAACACAGTAATCGAGGTGCGGCCTCACCAGTGCCGAGTACAGGGGCAAGATCACTTCCCTGTCCCTGCTGGCCATGCTATTTCTGATGCAAGCCAGGATGCCATTGGCCTTCTTGGCCACCTGGGCACACTGCTGGCTCATGTTTAGCTGGCTGTCAATCAACCCCCCCAGGTCCCTCTCTGACTGGCAGCTCTCCAGCCACTCCTCCCCAAGCCTGCAGTGCTGCTGGGGGTTGTTGTGGCCCAAGTGCAGCACCTGGGATTTGGCCTTATTGAAACTCCTCCAGTTGGCCTTAGCCCATCGCTCCAGCCTGTCCAGGTCTCTCTGCAGAGCCTCCCTACCCTCGAGCAGATCAACACTCCCACCCAACTTGGTGTCATCTGCAAACTTACTGAGGGTGCACTCGTTCCCCTCGTCTAGATCATCAATAAAGATGTTAAACAGGAGTGGCCCCAAAACCGAGCCCTGGGGGACACCACTCGTGACCGGCTGCCAACTGGATTTAACTCTGTTCACCACAACTCTTTGGGCCCGGCCATCCAGCCAGTTTTTTACCCAGCAAAGCGTGTGCCCATCCAAGCCACGAGCAGCCAGTTTTGCCAGGAGAATGCTGTGGGAAACGGTGTCAAAGGCCTTACTGAAGTCAAGGTAAACTACATCCACAGCCTTTCCCTCATCCAATAAGCAGGTCACCCTGTCGTAGAAGGAGATCAGGTTTGTCAAGCAGGACCTGCCTTTCATAAACCCATGCTGACTAGGCCTGATCATCTGGTTGTCCCTCATATGTTGTATGATGGTACTCAGGATGAGCTGCTCCATCAGCTTCCCGGGCACTGAAGTCAAGCTGACAGGCCTGTAATTTCCCGGATCATCCTTCCGACCCTTCTTATAGATGGGCGTCACATTGGCCAATTTCCAATCTGTCGGGACCTCCCCGGTCAGCCAGGACTGCTGGTAAATGATGGAAAGCGGCTTGGCGAGCACCCCAGCCAGCTCCTTCAGCACCCTCGGTTGTATCCCACCCGGTCCCATAGACTTGTGTATGTCTATGTGATGCAGTAGGTCACTGACTGTCTCCTCCTGGATTGCGGGGGGGTCGTTCTCCCAGTCTCTGTCTTCTGGCTGAGGAGGCTGGATTCCCTCAATACAACTAGTCTTGTTATTAAAGACTGAGGCAAAGAAGGCATTAAGCACCTCAGCCTTCTCCTCATCACTTGTTACCATGTTTCCTCCTGCATCTAGCAGGGGATGGATACTCTCCCTGGTCTTTCTTTTGCTGTTGACATACTTATAGAAACATTTCTTGTTATCTTTGTCTGCTGAAGCCAGATTAATTTCTAGCTGGGCTTTCTACCTCCTGATTTCCACCCCGCATAGCCTCACAGAGTCTTTGTAATCACTGTGAGTGGCTAGCCTCTTCTTCCAAAGGCCGTAAACTCTCCTTTTCTCCCTGAGCTGCAGCCAAAGCTCCCTGTTCAGACAGGGTGGTCTTCTCTGCTGCTGGCTTCTCTTACAGCACCTGGGGACTGCCTGTTCCTGAGCCATAAACACTTCCTTCTTAAAGAGTGCCCAGCCTTCCTGGACCCCTATACCCTTCAGGACCATCTCCCAAGGGATTCTGTCAAGCAGTTGCCTACACAAGACAAAGTCAGCCCTTTGGAAGTCCAGGATCTCAGTTCTGCTTAGCCCTCTCTAAGAATAGAGAACTCTCTTATTTCATGATCGCTGTGCCCTAGTCGGCCTCCAACCACCACATCATCCACCAGTCCTTCTCTGCTCACAAAGAGGAGATCTAGCAGGGCACCTTCTCTGGTCGGTTCTCTCACCAGCTGCGTCAGGAAGTTATCTGCCACACATTCCAGGAATATCTGGGACTGGTCCCGCTCTGCTGTGTTGTATTTCCAGCAGATGTCTGGGAAGTTAAAGTCTCCCACAAGAACAAGGGCAAGCGATCGTGAGATTTCTCCTAAATGCCCATAGAATATTTCATCCACCTCTCTCTCCTGGTTGGGTGGCCTATAGTAGACTCCTACTACAACATCTGCCCTGTTGGCCTTCCCCCTGATTCTAACACAAAGACACTACACCCTGTCTTCACTACACTTGTGCTCGAAGCAATCATAACAGTCCCTAACATACAGCGCCACCCCACCACCTCTCCTTCCTTGTCTATCCCTCCTAAAGAGCTTGTAGCCATCAGTTGGCACACTCCAGTCATGGGAGACATCCCACCATGTTTCTGTGATAGCCACTACATCATAATTTTCCTGTTTCATCATGGCTTACAGCTCCTCCTGTTTGTTACCCATGCTGTGTGTGTTGGTATACATGCACTTCAGATGGGATGATGTCCCCAGCACCTGTTTGCATTTAGACGTCCTAAGTCCGGCCTGACCTTTCGCAGGTGTTACCACAGTTACTGATCCATCAATATCCCTTGCATCTTTGTTGTGCTGCATGTCTCCATCCCTTGCCTCCACTGGGATAGCAGGGTGAGTGTCATCGCTGGCACAACAGCCCACAAAGTCTGGTAATCTACCCTGGGGCTTATGTCTGGGAGTTCCAGTTTTGTCCCCTTCCCCCTTCAAATCTACTTTAAAGCTCTCTCAATAAGAATAGCTAATTCCTGCCCCAATATCATGTACCAGTCTGTCTCTTTTCAGTAGGAGATAAGGTTGTTTGGTAGAGCATTGCTGCACACTAATACCTGTCTGACTCCTAGTGAAAGAGTAAATATATTTTGAGACTTAAATGAAGGTACAGTATACCTCCTGTTTTTTAAAGGAAGTGTTAACTTGTCGTGTGTAGCATTTGGCTTTCCTGTTTGATTACGTTATATGTTCAGATTATCAGATTTTGGATAAAACTTTATCTAAGTTAATAGGGGGTATTAGGCTGATAATTCATTTGCTGTTTAGTGAAGAGCAATACTCTACTTCCAAGAATGGAGTTGATGTTCAGTTGCTGATTGGTTTAAAGAGAATAAGGCACCTATCAGAAGCCTGCAAATTAGTATACGGGCTAAAATCTGCTGTAGTATATTATAATTTTGTTTTTCTTTATAAAGCTTTGGGAAAAATACTTGGATATTGAAGAAAATTATATCAGTGGGACTTTATTCTTCCAGGAATATGAACACATGGAAAATACTTCACCTTAGTCAAAGTCTGTGAATAAGAAAGAGAAAAGAAAAAAACAGCAAGGAAAAGACAAACCTCTCACTGTGTCTCTGAAAGATTTTCAGTCAGACAGTAATATAGGTATGCCTTATCATATTAATATATCTGTTCATGAGCTATTCTACTTGTAATTTTGATAGTGTGTATATTAACAGCAAAATGCTCTCTGAGTTGGAACTCTATATTTTTGTCTCTGTTCATTAATACTGTGCTTGAACACTGTGTGTTCTATTAAGTCTAAAAGCTAAAAGTCCATTATATAACAGTGGACTAGTTAGTGTTAGAAGAGGTTAGGAAAAACGTAATTTCATGTATGCCTAGGGTGGGAGGTGGTGGGGGACTCAAACACTCTTAATGTGACTTTTTTTTTTCCTTTCTTATTTTACTTTGTAGTAGAGGGTTTTGGGGGTTATACTAAGCCTGCACTTCTTGGGCAACTGAGTTCCTGTGTTCCCTGGGTATTAGCAAGGCACTGTTTGCCTTTCTTCATGGTACTGGCTTTTATTAAAATGAGCAAATGTTGAAAGAACTTGTTATACTCATTTTTACACACTTAGAACTCTTTCATCTGTGTCTATAGAGCAGAGATTCCAAATTTTACTGTAGAAATTGATAGAGGCTGAAAAAGAAAGAAAATAGTTTATTTTAAAGGATATTTTTATCTAAATTTCACAATATTTATTAAATGCATTCTTTCTGAAGAAACTGGATAGAGGAAAAAAATGAAAGCACAACGTATCTTAAGAAGAGGCAACTGGAAGGCATTCAGGTATACAGCGAGTTATATGCTAAAAAAGCCTAAATAGAATTTAAAAAAAAAGTGCATGTGCCAAAGATGTTGCCTTTCACTTTAACTGAAGCACATGCATATGGTATGTTGCTTTCAATTACATAGTCCAAAAGATCTGGGAAAAGATTAACCTAAAATAGGGATTAACCTAAAACATAGTGTTTCAGTTTATCTTCTAATGATTTAGTATGTTTATTTTTTTTTAATATGGCTTTGAGAGGAGAGATAATGCTGAAGAACTCTACTAGAGTTCTCCCCACTTTTCAAAATATCCTGCTTTAATAGCAAGATGTACAAGATTTTAGTAACTTAATGTCATCGCTTCTTTTTTTCTTATTCTTTTTCATATAATCTTGCTAAAAAAATGACATAAGTCTTAATTTTTTTAAATTAATCTAGTTAGAAAAACTCTGTTTAGAAAGTAGTTATTTCTGCAAAAGGTATGGTCACTCTCTGTAGCAACAATCAAATATATATTCCAAAACTGACTGCTCTGCATTTGAAAAATTTGTACAGATGGATGCAGATTTACTAGCATTGTATGTCTGTGGTTCTAGTATCTGAGAACTTAGCAAAAGCTAGCTCTAAGAAAGCCTTTAAGATTATTCGAAAGCTAAAGAAGCAAATTTTGCAATTTGCAGATTTAAAACCATGTCCAAAAATATCAACTTTGGTATGAACAAGAAGAGAAGCAAAGTAGATGATAAGATACTAATGGTACTATGTTGTGGTACAGTCTGTTGATATTAAAACTCTTAGAGAGAAAAATAGTTAACAGTAAAATAAAACAAAATAATGTGAGCATGGTAAAAAATATTAAATTCTAATTGCTTTTGTGTAATCTCATCAGTTAATTGGTAATTGGTTTCTAGACTCTTCAATCGGAATAATTTTATAACTAGAAGTCACAGTGTTCTCATGACATACAACATTAAAAACTCGTAGAATCCTAGAATGCTTTGGACTGGAAGGGACCTTAAAGATCACCTAGTTCCAACCCCCCTGCCATGGGCAGGGACACCTTCCACTAGACCAGTTTGCTCAAAGCCCCGTCCAACCTGGCCTTGAACACTGCCAGGGAGGGGGCGGCCACAGCTTCTCTGGGCAACCTGTGCCAGTGTCTCACCACCCTCACAGTGAAGAACTTCTTCCTTACATCTAATCTAAATCTACCCTCTTTCAGTTTAAAACCGTTACCCCTTATCCTATCATTACATGCCCTTCCCTCTCCAGATTTCTTGTAGGGTCCCTGTAGGTATTGAAAGTCTGCTATAACATCTCCCCGGAGCCTTCTCTTCTCTAGGCTGAACAACCCCAACTCACAGAATCACAGAATCATCTAGGTTGGAAAGGACCTTGAAGATCATCTAGTCCAACCGTTAATGTAGCACTGACAGTTCCCAACTACACCATATCCCTCAGCGCTATGTCAACCTGACTCTTAAACACCTCCAGGGATGGGGACTCCACCGCCTCCCTGGGCAGCCTATTCCAATGCCTAACTACCCGTTCTGCAAAGAAATGCTTCCTAATATCTAGTCTAAACCTTCCCTGGCGCAACTTGAGGCCATTACCTCTTGTCCTATCGCTTATTACTTGGTTAAAGAGGCTCATCCCCATCTCTCTGCAACCTCCTTTCAGGTAGTTGTAGAGGGCGATGAGGTCTCCCCTCAGCCTCCTCTTCTCCAGACTAAACAACCCCAGTTCCCTCAGCCGCTCCTCATACGACCTGTGCTCCAGACCCTTCACCAGCTTCGTTGCCCTTCTTTGGACACGCTCGAGTCATTCAATGTCCTTTTTGTAGTGAGGGGCCCAAAACTGAACACAGTAATCGAGGTGCGGCCTCACCAGTGCCGAGTACAGGGGCAAGATCACTTCCCTGTCCCTGCTGGCCACGCTATTTCTGATACAAGCCAGGATGCCATTGGCCTTCTTGGCCACCTGGGCACACTGCTGGCTCATGTTCAGCTGGCTGTCAATCAACACCCCCAGGTCCCTCTCTGACTGGCAGCTCTCCAGCCACTCCTCCCCAAGCCTGCAGTGCTGCTGGGGGTTGTTGTGGCCCAAGTGCAGCACCCGGCATTTGGCTTATTGAAACTCCTCCAGTTGGCCTTAGCCCATCGCTCCAGCCTGTCCAGATCTCTTTGCAGAGCCTCCCTGCCCTCGAGCAGATCAACACTCCCACCCAACTTGGTGTCATCTGCAAACTTACTGAGGGTGCACTCGATCCCCTCATCTAGATCATCAATAAAGATGTTAAACAGGAGTGGCCCCAAAACCGAGCCCTGGGGGACACCACTTGTGACCGGCTGCCAACCGGATTTAACTCCCTTCACCACCACTCTTTGGCCCGGCCATCCAGCCAGTTTTTTACCCAGCAAAGCGTGCGATCATCCAAGCCTCGAGCAGCCAGTCCTCATAGGGAAGATGCTCCAGCCCCCTGATCATCTTCATGGCATCCTCTGGACCCGCTGGAGCAGGTCCATATCCTTCTTATGCTGGGTGCCTCACAGTTGAACACAATTCTCCAGGTGGGGTCTCAGAAGAGCAGAGTAGAGGGGGAAAATCACTTTCCTTGACCTGCTGGTCATGCTTCTTCTGATGCAACCCAGGATATGGTTGACTTTTGGGGCTGCAAGCACGCATTCCTGGGTCATGTTGAGCTTCTCGTCAACCAACACCCCCAAGTCCTTCTCCACAGGGCTGTTCTCAATCCACTCATCACCCAGCCTGTATTTGTGCATGGGATTGCCTCGACCCATGTGCAGGACCTTGCATATGGCCTTGTTGAACTTCATGAGGTTTGCATGGGCCCACCTCTCAAGCCTGTCCAGGTCCCTCCAGCATCCCTTCCCTCCAGCATGTCGACTTTACCACACAGCTTGGTGTCATCGGCAAACTTGCTGAGGGTGCACTCCATCCCACTGTCCATTTCCCCAGCAAAGATGTTAAACAGCGCCAGTCCCAATACTGACCCCTGAGGAACGCCAGTTGTCACTGCTCTCCACTCGGACATCAAGCCATTGACTGCAACTCTTTGAGCGCGACCATCCAGCTGTTATAAATTGAGACCACAATGGACTATAATTCACTCTTTATTAATTATAGCAAGTAGAATATGAGCAAAGACAGCGCTGGACGGCAGGGGAGTCTGCGCTCCGCCAACTGCCGTGCTGAGTAGTTCAAACAGTCCCCTTTTTATACATCTTTACTTCCCTGCTCATGAGGTAGTGGAGGTACTCCGCGCATGCTTCAGTTGTTGTTAGGGGGGTCGTTTCCTGCCTCCTGGTATTTGTTGAGGCTGAAGTAAGAAGTCTTCCCTCTTTGTCTCATAGTTGATCTTTCACTCATATATCCTTATATGGGCTGTCTTGTCCTGTTTCTTGTCGCTTTCCTGGAAATCTGGTGTTTATCTTGCATGAGCAGTATCTGGTTCAGTTTGTGTGAGCGATTACAGTTATCTTATCTCACACAGGCGGCGTCCAGTGGTTGTTTGCATGAGTGGTTTCTGTCGTCTAACTTTACCTTGAGCTTAACATAAATCTTAATAAACAATACCTTAGTCCATAGTTTCTCACAATCCCCCCTTTTTCTTTTTATCCTATTGTTTATTAGGTGCTACTTTCATCTTCATTCTTGTAAACAATTTCTTTTTCACAATTTTGACATTTATTATAGCACTCACAATAATGATTTTCGCGTGGCATAATACATTCACAATAATTTTCATCTTCATTATTAGATACACTTTCATATTCTACTCTCGAGGTTAAAATAAGCAATTTAGCTGTGTCAAACCGTTCTTTAATAAAATGAAAAATATAGCGTAATATACAAGGCCCAAATATAAGTCCCAGGATCAACATAATAAGCGGTCCTGCTAAAGCCGACAACAAAGTGGTTAGCCAAGGTGAAACATTAAACCAGTTTTCATACCATGACCTGCCCGCTTCACGATCCTTTCTACGTTGGTCTAACCTTTTCCGAAGTTCGGCCATGGTGTCTTGGACGACTCCCGTATGGTCAGCAAAAGAACAACATTCTTCATTGAGAGCTACACATAACCCTCCTTCCTTCAAAAATAATAGGTCTAATCCTCTTCTATTTTGTAGTACTACTTCTGATAAAGACTTTACTGAAGTGGCTAAATTTTGGATAGATTGTTCTATTTTCGCTAAATCCTCATCTACAGCCATTTGCAAACATTGTAATTCCTGACCTTGTACTAGAGAGGCTATACCTGTGCCTGCTCCAACTCCACCCGCTATCAGTAGTGTAGCTAGGGTTACCGCTGTAATTGGTTCTCGTTTTTGTCTATTCCGGTCTCCCTCAAAGTGATGCAATATTTCTTCCGAGGTGTGATAGATTAGACGAGGAACAATAATTACCTGCACGCAAAACTGAGATTGATCAAACACATTTAGAGATAGACAAGGCGTTATTCCGATGTCTGAACAAACCCATTTAGCTCCTGGTGTCGGGATAGCCCATTTGTCCTTTTGATTTTTGTGTTTCTCTATATTGGTATTAGTGACTGTTCGGTTGCATAAAGGCTGATACTTTTCGGGCACTGTACCTATACATTTTCCTTGACCCGTTACTAATTGAATAGTAATTCCTTGCGTATGATTCCCCCGGCCATCCCATGGACATTCTCGTGGGTTTGAACCGTTAGACCATCGAATCCTTCCTGGTTTTCCAATTGCCTCAAAATATGGTGGTCTAATATTATAACATAACCAGCATTCTTCAGTTAAATTTGGTTTGCTTTCATTAAGGGTACGATAAGAGGCTTGCATTAGATTCCATAAAGGGTCTTTGGATTCTAACAACTTTAAATCCCTGGATAAGGAGAATTCAGTCATGGTACCATTAGCTGTTTTCAAGAAGGAGTCTGGGGAAGGGGTTGCGATGTTCACGGGGACAACCTTTTTTTTAGAGAAAGTGGGTGGATTCAGGACCGGATTTGGTCCTACTGGTAAAGGATCGTGGGGTATCCTTTCTTTTATTATTTTGAAAAAGCTTCCTCTATCTGCTCCAGGTTCCCAATATCTAATTCCCCAGGTACGGCCAATTAACCATGTGTCATCTTCTGGTTGTTTAACTTCAATCTCTATTCTGTCGCATTCTGATGGAGATGATTTCACCCCCCTTACAGATCCCCAGACCCCGGAGCCGTCAGATCCATGTTGTGGTGGAATGCAACCTGGAGGTCCCCAAGTGATACTTATATATTTGTCTCCTTTTGTTGGCCAGTCTGAGGCTATTGTCTCACAACCCCAATAACCGCAATAAAAATGGCCTGGATAGTTGCAATAACTCTTTCCAGGATTGGAAGCTGGACACACATAGAAGGCTTTGGAGTTGGCTTCCGTCGCCTCCCAGCCTCTCTGGATATCGACCGGAATCATTGAGACTAATTGGACAGTAAAATTCCAATTTCCCGGAGAGGTCTGATTTTGTATTAGTCTAGATTCCTGTAAGTTATATAGTTTCCAGAGCATTGGTTCATGGGGGTTTCCATTTGCTTGGGTTATTATCAGTAACAAAACTAGCGGTATACCAGAAAAAAAGGTGTCTGTCAATTTTGCCAATTTAAGTATATTTTTATCATCCCTGGGGAAGTTTGGCCATTGTTGCTTTTGTGTCCCATTGTTCTGATTCTTTTCTCCACAGTTTGTTCCTCCTCTGCCTCGCCCGTCGACTCGGTTGCTTCGAGCCACGGGGTGTACCATCTTCTCGGCAGCAAGGGAATTCTTCAGGAGAACAGCTGTTTTGGGCTTTCTGCCTGTTTATATAGGCTCCCCACTTTACAGCTTTAACTAATGGGATGAGGCAAGGCACAGTTGGTACTTCCCTTCTTACACTTTATAGCCAAGATTTCAGTTACAAAGGGGATTGGTTCATTGGAATAGTAACAATAATATTGGGGGTTTATTCCTTTGGTAAAAATTTCCCACCACTCATGGGATTCTTAAATAATTTCTTGTTTAGACTCTAATTGCTTTGATTTTCACTCAGTGAGAGTTCTTTGGATTTTCCAACACTGTGTGCAAACCCCTATTGAAGGGTATCCACATTCACAGTGAGTCCACCATTTATCCTGGCATACCATACACTTGGAACAAGCAAACGGATAACAATTGCGGTTCAAATTATTATACTTAATTCGTATATCTAGAGTGTTTATATCAACATATTTTCTATATTCAATATTGTGTGGTTGCATGAGTTTAACAATATCCTTTAGTACATTTTGTATGCTTCCATATATAATATACGAAGAGAGAAATAATTATTGCGAATATAAACAACAATACACACTTTATACCAAAAGGTAATGCGACAAAATAATCAAGCAAAGTTTTTATCATTACTTTATCTTTTCAGGGTTATCTTGGTGTCACCTGGAGTACTGATTACTTTCCAGTGGGGTCTTGTCACTGGGCCTTTAACGCGACTGGCATGAGTCCATCCACGCTCAGCAGTCCGGACAGCTGTTTCTGTTGTAAGCAAAATAAGATAAGGTCCCTCCCAATTGGGTTTTAGGGTTTCTTCTTTCCATGTTTTAACTAATATCCAGTCCCCCGGTTTGAAAGTGTGAATTTTTAAGTCCAATGGAGGTCGTTGCACAATCAGCCCATGTTCCCAAAGTTTGTTACGATGCTCTGCTAATTGTGAAACATATTCATTAATTACATGATCTCGAATTAAAACATTTGTTTGTGGACTTTCAATTCTATAGGACATTCCATATACCATCTCAAACGCTGATATTCCTATATCTGCTCGGGGTCTGGTTCTGAGTATTAATAGTGCCATGGGTAGGCACTTGATCCATGATAGTTTGGTTTCTATCATTAATTTAGTCAAAATAGTTTTGATTTCTCCATTCATCCTTTCAACTTTTCCCGAACTTTGTGGATGCCATGGCGTATGGTATTCCCACTTAATTCCCAGGTTTTCTGCTAGATCTCTAACAATTTTTGACACAAAATGTGTTCCTCTGTCTGAGTCGATTACATCAGGTACTCCATATCTAGGTATAATGTGTTCAAGTAATACCTTAGTAACCTGGTTAGCAGTTGCCTTGGAGGTAGGAAAAGCCTCAACATAATGTGTTAAATGATCCACCATTACTAATAAATATTTGTAACGCCCTACTCTGGGTAGTTCAGTAAAATCCACTTGTATGTGTGAGAAAGGTCTGTATGCTGGGGAACGTCCTCCAAGAGGTTTTTGTCTCGTGTTGTTTCGATTAACCTTTTGACAGGTCTCGCAGGCTGCTGTGACTGTCTTTGCTATATTATATACGCCTATACAGGCAAACTGTTGATTGAAATGATCAACTAACGCCTGGGTTCCCCAGTGGGTTTTACTGTGTATTTTTGAAAATATTTCGAGTGCTATGCCCTTCGGCAAGACTTCTCTCCCATCTGGTAATATGTACTTACTATCCCGTTCCTTAGCTCCCATTTGTTCTAGTTTTTCCTTTTCTGCAGACTCAAAACTCAAATTTTTACTAACAGGTACTGGTTGTATAGTCAAAATCGTATTATAATTGCCTGCCACTCGTTTTGCTTCTATATCAGCTGCGTTATTTCCCCTGACTTGATAATTTGTACCTCGCTGGTGTCCCTTTATATGTACAACTGCTATTTTATTCGGCACTTTCAATGCCCCCAGAACTCGCCGAATTAATTCCGGGTGTATCAATTCTTTTCCTTGTGAGTTAATAAATCCTCTTTCCTCCCATATTTTTCCAAAGGTATGTACCACTCCAAACGCATAGCGTGAGTCTGTATATATAGTTCCATCCTTTCCCTTCAGTGACACTAATGCTTTCCACAATGCATACAGCTCACAGGCTTGAGCTGACCAGCTGGCACTCAGGGGGCCTGATTCTATTGTCTTAAATTCTCCTTTTTCCAACTTAACGATGGCATATCCGGACAATCGTTTACCTTCCACTATTCGTGATGACCCATCTATAAATAATACTTCCCCACATTGTAGTTCTTCTTCTTCTAAGTCTGGCCTAATGCGTGTCTGTTGTTCAATTGTTTGAAAACAATTGTGTAATAGTTCATTACCTTCTCCTGGGTACAAAAATTCAGCGGGGTTAACTGCTCCAATAGTTTTTAAAGAAAATTTAGGGGATTCTATGAGTATTCCTTCATACTTCAATAGTCGGCTATCTGTAAGCCATTTTTCCGCTTTTTGTTGTAACACTCCCCTGATGTTATGAGGTGCATATAAGACAACTTCTCCATTAAAGGTAATGCGATTCGTTTCCTCAAGTAATAAGGCAGCAGCGACAATGATTTGTAAACAACTTGGCCAACCCCTGCTCACAGGATCCAACAGCTTCGATAAGTATGCCACCGGCTTCTTTTGTCCGGCCCATTCCTGAGTTAATACTCCGAATGCCGTTCCTTCATGTATGTTAACGAATAAGTGGAATGGCCGCTTTAAATCTGGGAGGCTTAAAACCGGTGCTTGACTTAGCTCCCTTTTGAGATTAGCAAACTGCTCTTGATCCCAAGGGGTCCACTTGAGTATTTTGTCTTTAGACAATTGTTCGTATAAAAATTTAACTTTAAAGCTGTAGTTCTCTATCCATTGTCTACAATACCCAAATAGCCCTAATGCCTGCCGAATTTGCCTCTTAGTGACAGGCATAGGTAATTCTAGAATTCCTTTAATGCGCTCTGGGTCCAATATTTTTTTGCCATTAAACAAATAATGTCCCAAATATTTCACTTTTTCCTCCACAAATTGTAACTTTTCTTGTGATACCCGTAGTCCCTTTTGTGCAAGAAAGTTTAGGAGTCGAATGCTTTCTTTTCTTACATCCTCCTTATTGTTCCCTGCTATGAGCAGATCATCTACATACTGTAACAGCACGTTTCCCGTTTGTACCTGGTATTCTTTTAAGAGTTCTTCCAGGGCCTGTCCAAACAGATTAGGGGACTCAGTGAACCCTTGGGGGAGCACGGTCCATCTCAATTGCTGTCTTCGGCCTGTCTCTATGTCTTCCCATTCAAAGGCAAAATAATCACGGCATTCTTCTGCCAATGGACAGGCCCAAAAAGCATCTTTTAAATCAGCCACACTATACCAGGAGTTATGGGGTCCTAGCTTGCTTAACAGTGTGTATGGATTTGCTACTACAGGGAACCGGGTGATAGTTCTTTTGTTTATTTCCCTTAAGTCATGTACAAGCCGATATTTTCCATTTGGCTTCCTTACAGGCAAAATAGGAGTGTTAAAGGGTGACATACAAGGTTCTAAGATTCCTTGTGTTAACAATCGATCAATTTCTGGTTTTAATCCCCTCCGTCCTTCTAAGGATATAGGATATTGCTTTACCCTTACAGGTATGTGGGGTTCGGAAATTTGAATTTTAATCGGTGGGATTTTTAATTTACTTATTGTATCCGGAGAGTACCAGACATCGGGGTTGATTTGGTTTTGATCATCCATGGTCAAGGGATAAGCAGACACCGTTAGCTCTTGATTTTCTACTTTGATTTCTAATTGTAGTTCAACAATTAAATCCCGTCCCAACAGATTAAATTCTGCTTCAGGGACGAGCAAGAGTTCACCCATTCCAAATTTATTTTCAGTTTCGAATATCACATTTTTGATTTTGCTTACTTTAAAGGGTTCTCCTTTTGCCCCTATTACTTGTACTTTTTCAGGGGAAGCTTTACATCCCTCAGGTATTTGCCTAATAGTCGATTTCTCAGCCCCTGTGTCTACTAAAAAGGTGAACTCTTGTTTATGGGGACCTAATTTTAACTTTATCAAGGGCTCATGATGACTCCGGTCCCCTAAAATATAGAGCCCCTGACTCTCCTATTCTGCTTTCAATATTTCCTCATCTCTGATCCTTTCTCTGCAATTCTTCTTTATGTGTCCCTTCTTTCCACAGTAAAAACAACATCTCTGTTCCTTCTTTACTACTGCGTTCCCTTGTTTTATTCCAGCAGATCTGTGTTCACCAGTCCGCCCGTTGCGATCCTCTCTGACAGCTGCTATCATCATTTTTACTTGTCGCTTGCTGCTCTCTTCTTCCCGCCTTACGTAGACTTTCTGAGCTTCCCTCAATAATTCATCCAACCCTCTATTTTGCCAGTCTTCTAGTTTTTCAATCTTTTTTTCTGATATCTTCCCATGATTTTGCTACAAACTGAGTTTTTAGGAGCGCTTGCCCTAAAGGGTCGTCTGGATTTACCCCAGAGTACAGTTGAAGGACTTTCCTCAGTCGTTCCAGCCACTCAGTAGGGCTCTCATCTTTCTTTTGCATTTCATTAAATGCTTTATTGATATTCTGGCCACGGGGTACTGCTTCTCTAATCCCCTGAATTACTATAGTTCTCAGATCTTGCATATGAGTTCTATGCACCGGATCCTGATTATCCCAGTTAGGTCTTTGGAGTGGCCATTTGATATCTGCTTGGGGTCCCTGGGCATGCTGAACATCCCACAGTCTCATTCCTGCTCGTCTAATCATATCTCTTTCCTCGGTAGTAAATAATTGACCAAGGATAGATTGCATCTCATCCCAAGTATAAAGGTTTGGTCCCAAAAATTGATCTAATCTTTCTGCCACTCCAAGTGGGTCCTCAATCAAGTTTCCCATCTCGGTTCTTTTAAAATCTCGTAGGTCAGCCGAGTTTAGGGGTACAGAAATATATCCAATCATAGGCTGAGGTCCCCCCATGGGCATTTCCCTTAGAGGATACATCTGAGCTGCCCCTTTTTGACTTCTAGTCATGCGTCTAGGAGGAGGGGAAGACCCTTGTTCCGACTCCGGTGGGGGAGTGGGAGCTCTGGGGACCTCGGGAGGGGCTACGGGAGCAGGAGGAGGAATGTAAGGAGGGGGGGTTAGAAGGGTTTCGTCTAACTCTTCCTGCTTTTTCTTTTGTTTAGTTTTTACTTCATTCAGTGGGTAAAGTTTAGCTCCCGGTCTTTTTATCCATACTTCCGCATACTGACTCTCCTCCGGGTTAAGGGGTTTTTTATTATTGACCCAGAGGTTTAATTGCTGTCTTACCCAATCTTCTTCTGACCCATAGACTGGCCAAAAGGTATTTTTAGAAATCTTCTTCCCTCCCCATATCTTAGTACAGTATTCTATCATTTTCTGCTTATCTTTCCCTAGGGTTCCAGGGAAATACCTCCAATTGTCTAAGACATATGCCAAAGGGGTATTTTTAGGTACAGTGTGTACCCTTCCCATGGGAGTCGAAGGCTTGCTGCCCTTCGCCCCCATCTTCTGGAATATCCACAAACATACACTCACTCACTCCCCTTGTTCCTGGCCCAATCCCTCGCGGGAGATGGGAAACGCAGTACTTAAGAGTCCACACTCGCTTGGTTCAGTATATCGAACCTCTCATTCGTTATATTCCAGGAAACCCAGTCCCGCCCGAACGGCAAACCTGCGAGCAAATTCGCAATATACTTACGCGTCCTGCGTCTTCGTCCGGACTCCCGTGCACAGAATTTTTATGGGATTTTACCGGTTTTCTCCTTTGCTCACTATTCTAGAATTTAGGTTCGTCGGTAAGGTTGAGGTAGGCTGTCAGTCGCGGGGCCGCGGATTGCCGCGGGGCGCCTCCCCGGAGGACAGAAGCCCACCGTTCCTTATCCGAGTCACAGCACCAGGAATTGTTATAAATTGAGACCACAATGGACTATAATTCACTCTTTATTAATTATAGCAAGTAGAATATGAGCAAAGACAGCGCTGGACGGCAGGGGAGTCTGCGCTCCGCCAACTGCCGTGCTGAGTAGTTCAAACAGTCCCCTTTTTATACATCTTTACTTCCCTGCTCATGAGGTAGTGGAGGTACTCCGCGCATGCTTCAGTTGTTGTTAGGGGGGTCGTTTCCTGCCTCCTGGTATTTGTTGAGGCTGAAGTAAGAAGTCTTCCCTCTTTGTCTCATAGTTGATCTTTCACTCATATATCCTTATATGGGCTGTCTTGTCCTGTTTCTTGTCGCTTTCCTGGAAATCTGGTGTTTATCTTGCATGAGCAGTATCTGGTTCAGTTTGTGTGAGCGATTACAGTTATCTTATCTCACACAGGCGGCGTCCAGTGGTTGTTTGCATGAGTGGTTTCTGTCGTCTAACTTTACCTTGAGCTTAACATAAATCTTAATAAACAATACCTTAGTCCATAGTTTCTCACACAGCCAATTCCTTATCCACCGAGTGGTCCATCCGTCAAATCCATGTCTCTCCAATTTAGAGACAGGGATGTCATGCGGGACAGTGTCAAATGCTTTGCACAAGTCCAGGTAGATGATGTCAGCTGCTCTTCCCTTATCCACCCCATCGTAGAAGGCCACCAAATTTGTGAGGTGCAATTTGCCCTTAGTGAAACCATGTTGGCTGTCACCAATCACCTCCTTATTTTCCATGTGCCCTAGCATAGTTTCTAGGACGATCCGCTCCATGATCTTGCCAGGCACAGAGGCGAGACTGACATAGCCACTTCATCCACCAGTTCCCTTAGGACCTGAAGATGCATCTCATCTGGTCCCATGGATTTGTGCACCTTCAGGTTCCTTAAATGGTCTCAAATCTGATCTCCTACAGTGGGCGGTTCTTCATTCTCCTAGTTCCCACATGTCTTGGTTTGAGCCCAGAGGGAAACTGATCACCACAAAAACTCTCCCTCACTCCTTCCCCCTCAGGGATGGGGAGGAGAAAATAAAACAAAAGGCTCAGGGATTGAGACAAGGACAGGGAGGAATGACTCACCCATTATGGTCACAGGCAAAAGACAGACTCATTACGGGAAGAAAAAGAACTTCAATTTAGTTCAAACAACAACAACACTCAGCAAACAGAGTAGGACAGTGAGAAGTATATCCATATCTTAAAAACACCTTCCCCCCACCCCTCCCTTCTTCTTGGGCTCAGCTTTGCTCCTGATTTATCTGCCTCTTCCCACTGAGCAGCACAGGGGGGCAGAGGATGGGGGTTGCAGTCAGTTCATCACATGTTGTTTCTGCTCTTCCTTCCTCCTCAGGGAACGGACTCCTCACACTCCTCCCCTGCTCACACATGGGGTCCTTCTCATGGAGACAGTCCTCCATGAACTTTCTCTGACATGAGTCCTTCCTATGGGCTGCAGCTCTTCATGAGATCATAGAATCATAGAATCATTCAGGTTGGAAAAGACCCTTGGGATCATCGAGTCCAACCATCAGCCCTAATCTACAAAGTTCTCCCCTACACCATATCCCCCAACATCTCATCTAAATGATCCTTAAACACATCCAGGGATGGTGACTCCACCACCTCCCTGGGCAGCCTATTCCACTGTCTGATCACTCTTTCTGTGAAAAATATTTTCCTAATGTCCAGTCTGAACCTCCCCTGTTGGAGTTTAAAGCCATTCCCTCTCGTTCTAGCGCTAATTACCTGTGAGAAGAGACCAGCACCAACCTCTCTACAATGTCCTTTCAGGTAGCTGTAGGGAGTGATGAGGTCTCCCCTCAGCCTTCTCCAAACTAAACAGTCCCAGCTCCTTCAATCGCTGCTCATAAGATTTATTCTCCAGGCCCTTCACCAGCTTCGTTGCCCTCCTCTGCACTTGCTCCAGCACCTCGATATCTCTCTCGTATTGAGGTGCCCAAAACTGGACACAATACTCAAGGTGTGGCCTCACCAGTGCAGAGTACAGGGGGACTATCACCTCCCTACTTCTGCTGGTCACACTATTTCTAATACAAGCCAGGATGCTGTTGACTTTCTTGGCCACCTGGGCACACTGCTGGCTCATGTTCAGCTGCTTGTCAGTTAGCTTGTCATGTTCAGCTGCTTGTCAATTAGAACCCCCAGATCCTTCTCTTCCAGACAGCTCTCCAGCCACACCTCCCCAAGCCCGTAGCGATGCATGGGGTTGTTGTGGCCCAAGTGCAGGACCTGGCACTTGGCCTTGTTGAAGCTCATCCCGTTGACGTTGGCCCACCGATCCAATCTATCCAAGTGTCTCTGTAGGGCCTCCCTATCTTCATGCAGATCGACACTCCCGCTTAACTTGGTGTCATCTGCGAATTTACTGATGATACACTCTATGTCCTTATCAAGATCATCAGTAAAGATGTTGAACAGAAATGGTCCCAACACCAAGCCCTGAGGAACACCACTTGTGACGGGCCGCCAGCTGGATTTAGCTCCATTGACCACCACTCTCTGGGACCGTCCATCCAGCCACTGCTTGACCCAGCAGACCGTTTGCTCATCCAGGCCATGGGCAGCCAGTTTTTCTATGAGAATCCTATGGGGAACTGTGTCAAATGCTTTTCAAAAATCCAGGTAGATAATATCCACAGCTTTTCCCTTGTCCAATAGTCGGGTCATCTTGTCATAGAAGGAGATCAGGTTTGTCAGACAGGACCTGCCTTTCATAAACCCACGCTGACTAGGCCTGATCCCCTGGTTGTCCATTATATGACTTTTAATGGCACCCGAGATGACCTGCTCCATGACCTTCCCTGGCACCGAGGTCAGACTGACAGGTCTATAGTTTCCTGGATCCTCCTTTCTGCCTCTCTTGTAGATGGGTGTCACATTTGCCACCCTCCAGTCCAATGGGACCTCCCCAGTTAGCCATGACTTCAGGTAAATCATGGACAGCAGCTTGGCGAGCACATCTGCCAACTCCCTCAGCACCCTTGGGTGTAACCCATCTGGTCCCACAGACTTGTGTGCATCCAAGTGGTGTAGCAGGTCTCTGACCACTTCCTCTTCAACTGTGCTGACCTCATTCTGCTTCCCCTCCCCATCTCCCAGCTCATGAGTCTGGGTGTCCAGGGAACAGCCAGTTCCACTGCTAAAGACTGAGGCAAAGTAGGCGTTGAGCACCTCAGCCTTTTCCTCAGCCTTAGGTACCATGTTTCCCTCTGCATCCAGTAGGGGAGGGAGATTTTCCCTAATCCTCCTTTTGTTGTTAACGAATTTATAGAAACATTTTTTATTATCTTTAACAGCTGTAGCCAGGTTGAGCTCTAGCTGTGCTTTGGCTCTCCTAATGTTCTCCCTGCATAACTTCACTACATCTTTACAGTCTTCATGAGAGGCCTGGCCCCTCTTCCAAAGGCGATAGATTCTCCTTTTGTTCTTGAGATCCAGCCAAAGGTCCCTGTTTAGCCAGGCCGGTCTCCTTCCCCGCCTGCTTGTTTTTCAGCACATGGGAACAGCCTGCTCCTGTGCCTTTAAGACTTCTCTCTTGAAGTATGTCCAGCCTTCCTGGACTCCCATTTCCTTCGAGGCAGCCTCCCACGGGATTTTGTTAATTAGTCTTTTGAACAGGTCAAAGTTTGCCCTCCGGAAGTCTAAGGTGGCAGTTTTACTAACCCCATAGATGCTCCAGCGTTGGTCACCCCCACATGTGGCAATCCTCCCAGTGACAAACTGCCCCAGCATGGGCTTCCCTCAGAGTCCTGGCCTTCTTTGGGCGCAGCCACCTGCTCCAGCGTGGGGTTCTCCACGGGCTGCAGGTGGGCATCTGCTCCACTGTGGACCTCCATGGGCTGCAGGGGGACAGCCTGCCCTCTCACCATGAGCTACAGGGAAGTCTCTGCTCCAGCGCACCTCCCCCTCCTCTCTTCCACTGACCTCAGTGTTTGCATAGGTGTCACCCTCAGAACTCCTGCTCCTCCTCCCAGGTTCCCCTTCTTAAATATATTATCACAGAGGCGCAGCCACCATTGCTAATCGGCTCAGCCTTGGTCAGAGGTGGGTCTGACTTGGAGCCGGGGAGCTTTGAGAAACTTCTCACAGAGGCCACTGCTGTAGCCCCCTACTCTGCTACCAAAACCCCTCCCACCACACACACAAACACATCACACTGCCTTTGCCTTCTGCGACTTGGGCGGTGTGTCTGAAGCCCTTGCCGGTGAAGACTGATGCAAAGAAGTTGTGAATACCTCGGCCGTCTCCATATCCCAGGTAACCAGGTCTCCCATTTCCTTCCAGAGAGGGCCTACATTTCCCCTAGTGTTCCTTTTATCACTGATGTACCCGTAGAAGCTTTTCTTGTTGCCCTTTACATCCCCGGACAGATTGAATTCCATCAGTGCTTTAGCTTTCCTAATCTGATCCCTGGCTGCTTGAACAATTTCTCCGTACTCCTCCCAGGCTATCTGTCCTTTCTTCCACCCTCTGTAGGCTTCCTTTTTGTGTTTGAGCTTGTCCAGGAACTTCTTGTTCACCCATGCAGGCCTCCTGGCGTTTTTATCTGACTTCCTCTTTGTTGGGATGCATTGCTCCTGAGCTTGGAGGAGGTGATCTTTGAATATTAACCAGCTTTCTTGGGTGCCTCTTCCTCCTAGGGCTTTATCCGATGCTACTCTGCCAAGCAGATCCCTGAAGAGGCCAAAGTCTCCTCTCCTCAAGTCCACGGTAGTGAGCTTGCTGCGCACTCTCCTCGCTGCCCTAAGGATCTTGAACTCCACCACTTCATGGTCACTGCAGCCAAGGCTGCCCTTGAGCTTCACATTCCCCACCAGCCCCTCCTTGTTGGTGAGAACAAGGTCCAGCACAGCACCTCTCCTCGTTGGCTCCTCTATCACTTGGAGAAGGAAGCTATCGTCAATGCACTCCAGGAACCTCCTGGATTGCTTATGGCCTGCTGTGTTGTCCCTCCAACAGATATCGGGGTGATTGATTTCCCCCATGAGGTCCAGGGCCTGTGAACATGAGGCTGCTCCTATCTGTCTATAGAGGGCCTTATCTGCTCGGTCTTCCTGGTCAGGTGGCCTGTAGCAGACCCCCACTATGATTTCTCCTGTCTCTGCCTTTCCTTTAATCCTGACCCATAAGCTCTTGGTCAGCTCCTCATCCATCCCCAGGCAGAGCTCCATGCACTCCAGCTTGTCATTGACATAGAGGGCGACACCCCCTCCTCATCTTCCCTGCCTTTCCTTCCTAAAGAGCCTGTATCCTTCCATTCCAACACTCCAGTCATAGGAGTCATCCCACCACATCTCCATGATGGCAGTAAGATCATAGCCCTGCAGGTGTGTGCGCATCTCTAGCTCTTCTTGTTTATTCCCCATGCTATGTGCATTTGCATAGAGACATTTCAGTCGGGCCCCCGCTGAAGCTGATTTACTGGCTGGATCTCCTTTGTGCTGCATTTTAGGTGCTCTCCTGCTGACCTGTGACTCCTCTCCAGGCTCTGGGCATCTATTGCTGGCACTGGCATGAAGTTGGTAGGAGCAGGATGGATTGAGGTTCCCCTCCCCTGGCAACTTTAGTTTAAAGCCCTCTTCACCAGCTTGGCAAGCCTATGACTGAAGATGCTCTTCCCCTTCTCTGACAGATGGACCCCATCAGCCCCCAGTAGTCCAGGTTTCTGAAAGCGAGTCCCATGGTCTAAGTAGCCAAACCCCTGGCTGTGGCACCAGTCCTGTAAACATTTGTTGATTTGCCAGATTTGACTGGTCCTTTCAAACCCCTTCCCTTTGACTGAGAGGACTGTTGAAAAAACTACCTGTGATCCAGAGTCCTTTACTACCAGGGCTCTGTAATCCTTCTTGATACTTCTCAGACTGCTTCTGGCTGTATCCCTGGTGCCTATGTGAAACAACAGCAAGGGATAATAGTCTGGTAATAGTAGTATGGTTATAGTCTGGTTATAATAGTCTGGGTTTTGTGCTTTTCTGTGACAAGCTATTCTTTAAAGATTTTTTTTAACTTATGTGTAAAGGGAGATAAGTTATAATACTTTTTTTAAAAATTTTTGACAAGAACTGAACTCATCTCAGACTCGGTCACATGATGGAGGGTTTTTCAGTAGTCTGGAAGATGATGTTCACAAAATACTTAAAAGAGAAAAAAGAAGAGGCCAATTTACCAATTACAGTGGAATGGATAACTGTATATCTCATGAACGCAACCAGGCATGTATGATAAGAGTCACTTTGAAGTGAACAAAGTTGCTTGATGAAACTTCTTTAATGATTAGAAGACAGCACCTGATTAGAAGATATCATGAATCAAAAGCTGTAGGAGAGGCATCGGCCTGTCAGCGCAGCCCCTGAGAAGCAGTAGGGCTTTGATGAGAAACAGGCCTTTGATGAAAAACAGGCCTTGGAAGAAAGATAAGAAACTGCTGAGCTATGCCAAGGTGGCAGGGAAAAACAACGGACAGCTGCAACACTGAACTGTGAGAAGTTACCGCTGCATGAACAGCGCGTGAACAAGAAGGTGATTGGTCTGCACAGCGCTTGTTAGAGTGGTCTTATGCTGATAGGAGAAAAGGTTGATAACTGTCTAATTGCTGATTTGCTAATGATGAAGTAAGAGCTTTAACCAGAGCATAAGTATGTTCTAGTGTAAGAATAAATGGCCCCTGCCCTGCAGAAAAAAAAAAGAGAACACTGACTCGTTATTTCAGCTGCTACAACTGGTGACCCCGACGCACGAATTCCAACCTGACGTGTGGATCCCAACCTGACGTGCGAATCCCATCTCAATTTGGGACAGAGCGAGGACCATGGAAGCCGAGCGGTGGTAGCGGAGCCCAGCTGAACTTTACGATCGGTGGAGGTGAGCCGACTAGTCCAGACAAGTAACTGAAGTCACCTGGAGTGAAGGTGAGCAGCTCGGACTAACACGGGGGCGCAAATTTCTGCAGAGGAAAAATCTATTTTACATATTTTGACAAAAATTCTGGAGAAGCTGGGAATCGAATATGAGGAAAAGGCTGTATGCACTTTGCTTATTTGGTGTAAAAGGAATGGGGTCCCTGCTGATGCACTCTCTGCTTTTAATCTTGAAACATGGAGAGAGGCAGGCAACACCTTATTTGAGGTGGCCACAAGGGGGGATACCATCACGGCATCATCTTTCACTACATGGCAACAAATACATGAATCCCTGAAACAGCTAAAAAGTGATCGGACTGCCGCAGTAGCTGCAACCGATGTCATGTCACTTACTGGATCTGATTTTCGGACAGATCATATAGTTGTGCTTGAGACACCCCCAGTAAGGCCGCAGACCCCTTCCATGTGTCCACTACCTGCCGATGAGGACTCTGATGAGGACTCTCCCGAGTCGCTGGCACGCCATAAAGCATCGAGACATTTACTAATAGATTTATCTGATGACTCGGTGGGGGGACCTGTTGATCGACCACCACCTACTGCCCCCCCAATCCCGATTAAGGGGCCTGAAAGAGATGATTTGCTTACGATACAACCGGTAACAGTGACTATAGGGGCTCCTGACCCCCATAAATTTTGGCTAAAAATAAGGGAGCATGCTCTACAAGAAGGAGACTTAGAACTGGCTCAAGCTTTGGGTCCCAGGAAAAAACATGCATACCCAGTACTTGTTAACCCAGATGGTGGTTATAACAAGTGGGAACTGTTCCACTGGGGGGTAGTAAAGGAATTGAGAGCCACTTGTATGCAACATAGATTACACTCTCCTTACGCAAAAGCAAGGAATCTATACTAGCGAATTAACACCTCATGATTGTCGGAGCTTGGCTCAGGTCTGTTTAACTCCTATGCAGCTAATGGTGTTTGAAGCAAAATGGAGGCAGCTCGCTCAGGAGCAGGCTTTAGCCAATTTGGAATTCCCACAAGACGACCCTCGTTTTGGGGCAGGACTTCCACAATTGCTAGGAGACCATCCTCTTAATGTCCCACAACTGCAAGCCCAATTACATACATTGATTTTACAACAAGCCAAAGAGCTGGCTTTTCAGGCTTTACTTCAAGTACCAGATGTCGGGGCTCCGAAATTGTCCTGGACTATGATCAAACAAAAGCCAGATGAATCATATATGTCATTCCTAGATAGACTACGGGATGCATTAGAGAAGCAAGTTTATAATAAATCAGCAAAAGAGGCTCTAATTCTACAGCTTGCACGAGACAATGCTAATGAGGATTGCAGACGTGTAATTGCAGCATTACCCAGTGCTAATCCCTCACTGGTAGAAATGATAGATGCCTGCAGTAAGATTGGGACAGCAATACATCAAATGGAGACATTGGCAAAAACAGTTGCCGTCGCAGTAAGGGGGGATCGACCTCGCTATGGCTGTGGCTGAACAGGACATTTTAAAAAGAACTGTCCAAGCAAAGAGCATGTTAACAATACGCCTACTGCAAATATACTCTGTGCAAGATGTAAAAAACCAGGGCACTATGCCAAGGACTGTCGCTCGAAAATTAACGTGCAAGGGCAGCCCCTGATACTCCACCATAATCAGGGAAACGGAGGGCAGAGCGCGAGGGGGGGGCGCTCTGTGACACAAATAATTCCTCGGAATCCATTTCAGGCCTATGTGGTGGACTCACAGCAAAAACCTCAGGAAGTGCCGGAGTGGATGTCTCCACAGCCACGTCAGTGACTATTTCTGATGAGAAAGTTCACAAAGTGCCTCTCCTGGTGTATGGCCCTTTAGGGAATGGATTAAGCGCCTTGTTGTTAGGACGTTCTAGTACTACTTTACAAGGATTGTTTGTTCTCCAAGGAGCAATTGATGCAGATTATGAGGGTCAAATTTGTGCTATGATGTGGACACCATCTCCACCAGTAACTGTTCCTGCTAATTGTCCTATTGCTCAACTTGTACCATTTGTTTCACAGGCCCTGGGTGCGGAACAACGGAGCAGGGGAACTGGGGGTTTTGGCTCCACAGGTACTCCGCAGATCTATTGGACGCAGAACATCAGATCTTCACGTCCTATTATGACATGTATTGTTTCGTTATCCAAAGGTATTCCAAAAGATGTGCGGATCAAGGGGATGATAGATACAGGAGCTGACATCACTATTATATCATCCCAAGATTGGCCCAAAAATTGGCCAACGATAAATATTGGGGCAGCATTAGCGGGAAGAGGAGGAGCCACGACCACTTGTCAGAGTACTATGCCAGTTCAGATTGTTAACCCAGAAGGACAAGTGGCCACAGTACGGCCTTATGTAGCGGCAGTCCCTCTAAATCTATGGGGACGAGATGTACTGGGAATGTGGGGCACGACTATCAGTTCACAGCCAGTGGGTTTTTCATAGGGGCCACTGTCACAGAGGGCACAAAGAGACCAACCATTCCCTTGAAATGGTTGACAACTACCCCTGTTTGGGTTGATCAGTGGCCCCTGTCTCAAGAAAAGCTATGTGCCCTGCAGTCCTTAGTACAAGAGCAATTAGACCAAGGCCACATTGAACCGTCTAATAGTCCTTGGAATACACCTGTCTTTGTAATCAAAAAGAAATCTGGCAAATGGAGGCTGCTGCATGACTTCAGGCAAGTCAATGCAGTGATGGAAAGTATGGGCACCTTACAACCTGGGATGCCTTCACCAAAGATGATACCAAGAGAATGGGACATATGTGTAATCGACCTGAAAGACTGGGTTTTTTACGATCCCGTTGCATCCTGATGATGCCCCGAAATTTGCCTTTACAGTTCCAACAGTAAACAATCAAGAACCCTGTAAAAGATATCATTGGACGGTCTTGCCCCAGGGCATGAAAAACAGTCCGACCATTTGCCAGTGGTATGTTGCCTTAGCTCTTTCAACAGTTAGGAAACAGTTCCCTAATGTATATTTTTATCATTATATGGATGACATCTTAACAGCTGCACCAAGAAAAATGCATTTGCAGGAAGTGATGCCAGTTTTACGACAGGCGCTGGAAATATATGGTTTGCACATTGCCCCTGAAAAGGCTCAAACACTGCCACCCTGGAGATATCTAGGGGTGAAAATATTAGATCACACTATCCAGCCACAACTGATTCAAATTAATGATGAATTAAAAACTTTAAATGATGTGCAGAAGTTATTGGGTACAATCAATTGGTTACAGCCCTTGCTGGGCATTACAAATTCCTTTTTGGCTCCACTGTTTCACCTTTTAAAGGGAGACTCAGACCTACTTTCAGCTCAACAACTGTCCCCAGAGGCAAAAGCTGTTTTGAATATTGTTGCCGATGCTGTTGCAAATAAGCAAGTTTATAGGATTAATGACCAGCTTGAAGTTAATCTGTATGTCATGCTAAACAACAATCACCCAGTAGGCATTCTAGGACAGTGGGATGACCAACTCACTGACCCGCTGTTAATATTGGAGTGGGTATTTTTGGCTTATCAACCAAAGAAAACAGTAAGCACTCACATAGAATTGGTAGCAAAATTAATTTGTAAAGGCCGTCAACGTTGTGTGCAATTAACAGGCCAAGATCCAAAAAACGTTCTGGTTCCTATAAAAAATGACTATCTTGATTGGTGTTTAGCAAACAGTACGGATCTGCAAATGTCACTGTTGGATTTTTCAGGGAAAATATTGTTTCACTTACCATCACATAAACTCCTGCAAATGCATTTGGAATTGCAAATTGTGCAACGCCCTTTGGTTTCCCCGGTGCCACTTTCCGGCCTTACTGTCTTTACTGATGGGTCCGGAAAGACTGGAAAAGCAGTTGTTACATGGAAGCAGGATGGTGAATGGCAAGACCTTATCGGACGAGAAGAAGGGTCTCCTCAGTTAGTGGAACTCCGAGCTGTTGCAATGGCTTTTCAAAGATTTCCTCATCTTCCACTAAATATAGTTACAGATTCCGCCTATGTAGCTGATGTTGTTAAGAGATTAGATAGATCTCTTTTAAAAGAAGTGAACAATAAGAATCTGTTTTTTCTTTTAAAGACCTTGTGGCATGAATTGCAATCTCAGTCGCAACCCTTTTATGTGCTACATGTCTGAAGCCATACTGCACTGCCAGGATTCATTAATGAAGGTAATGCACGAGCTGATGCTCTTGCAGCCCCAGCTTGGGCTGCTCCTCTTCCGGACAAATTTCAACAAGCTGTGACTTCTCATGCCTTTTTCCACCAAGGTGCTAGAGCATTACAACGACAGTTTGAATTGACTCCTTCTGTTGCCAAAGATATTATAGCTTCGTGTCCAGACTGCCAACAACACGTATCCGTGCCTCAGCTAGGAGTTAACCCTAGAGGTCTACAGAGCCTTCAGGTGTGGCAAACAGATGTTACTCATATACCTGAATTTGGGCACTTGAAATATGTACATGTTTCTGTTGACAACTTTTCCACAGCAGTATGGGCCACCGCCCATTCAGGAGAGAAAACTCAAGATGTTACCTCACACTGGAGATCTGCCTTTGCAGCTTTAGGCATCCCTCACCGCATTAAAACAGACAACGGTCCAGGATATGTGGCAGCCCACACCCGCACGTTTTTACACCAATGGGGTGTATCTCATGTAACTGGCATTCCTCATTCCCCCACAGGACAAGCCATTGTCGAACGTACCCATGCTACTCTCAAGCGACTGATTGAAAAACAAAGAGGGGGAATGCAAGGAGAGATGCCACACAGCCGTCTTGCTAAAGCAATATATTTTTGAATCATCTTACCATCCCAGAATATTCCAATAACCCTGTGATATTAACACATTTTTTGTTGTTACAGAGCTCGAGCGAAGTATCTGTTCCTCGTGCCAAAGTCCTAGTGCGGGATCTTATCTCCCGCAAGTGGGAAGGCCCCTGGGACCTTGTTACTTGGGGACGTGGGTATGCTTGTGTCTCTACAGATCGTGGTCCGCAATGGATACCAGCACGAAATGTGTGACCGTTTTTATTGCCCTCCTCAGAAGTATCACCTCCGCAGTCTGGGTGCTACCACAACCAAAAACAAATGCCTGGGTCTAACTTGTACCCTTTGCAGGAGGCAAGGGAGGGGAATCAATATTATGGCCTGCACAAACTGTAAATGCTCTGATTGATGCTGAAGCAGAGGCTTCCTTAATATATGGGAACTCCAGGAAAAGCTGTACAAACATAAATAGAAAGGGAAATACAAGACCTCCCTGGACAATTGTATTCAGTCATGTTTCCCTCGTTCCTGAATATATAATAGGTATACACATTCTAAAAGGACTAACTTTAAATCTTTCTGATGGTCAGTACACTAAAGGCCTTGATTTTAAAACAAAGAAGGGGGAATTCTCTGGACACACCACATAATCAACTGGCAATGGCTTTATATACTCTTAATTTCTTTAACAGAAATCATTCTGCTTTGACAGCAGCAGAACATCATTTTACTACTACGACAGACTCTGCAATTAAACTACGGGTCTTGTATAAGGATCTTGAAGGAGGCCCGACCTGGAGAGTGGATCTGTTGGTATGGGGGAGGGGGTATGTTTGTGTTTTATCACCCACAGGTCCCCGGTGGATACCAGCAAAGAAAGTTAAGCCATATTGTGAGCTGGAAGGAGCAACCCTCCAACCCAATGCCACAGACCCCTCAACTGATGAGTATTTGATCATTAACGAAATATATAGGTTTATTAGTTACTAGTGAAAGATGTAGCTTAGACAATTCTCTGTTTAGCAATATTAAGAATTAAGAACCCAAGTGTTTAACCGTATTAAAAACTCCCTTGGTTTTCCCCCTTGAGTGGTGGCCAGGCTCTGGGTGGAACCCAACAGGAGGATGAAATCAGATGTTTCTGCTCAAAGAAAATTGCCAGTTATTTTGGCCTGTTGATTTAGAGGCTGGACCTGCTTGCAGCGATGTTGGATGCCTCACCTACGGATGGACGCATCGCGTAGGATTTCCGGTTTGCGAGGAAGGGCACTCCAAATCCTCGCTGCAACCAGGGTTCCCCAATAATTGTGGATCTGAATATTAGTACCCCATTAAGTAAGTGTGCTATTTCGTATTTTCCTTATTTTGTAATACTTAGTCATATGCTTTAATTATTGGCAGTGAAACCAGCCTATTCTTTTCAACTAGTAACTGTGACTGCTGTATTGTTTTTAGCTTCTTGTAGAACTATTTTATGCATACTGTGTTTTTTGAAGTTTGTCTAAATTTTAATTGTTAAAGCTTTGCAGGTGCAGCTGTAAAACAAAGAAGGGGGGAGATGTAGGAGAGGCATCGGCCTGTCAGCGCAGCCCCTGAGAAGCAGTAGGGCTTTGATGAGAAACAGGCCTTTGATGAAAAACAGGCCTTGGGAGAAAGATAAGAAACTGCTGAGTTGTGCCAAGGTGGCAGGGAAAAACAACGGACAGCTGCAACACTGAACTGTGGAAAAGTACTGAACTGTGAGAAGTTACCGCTGCGTGAACAGCCTGTGAAAAAGAAGGTGATTGGTCTGCACAGCGCGTGTTAGAGTGGTCTTATGCTGATAGGAGAAAAGGTTGATAGCTGTCTAATTGCTGATTTGCTAATTATGAAGTAAGAGCTTTGGCGAGAGCATAAGTATGTACTATTGTAAGAATAAACGGCCCCTGCCCTGCAGAAAAAAAAAAAAGAGAATACTCTCTGACTCGTTATTTCAGCCGCTACAAAAAGCATGATAATCTTAAAAGAGCCTTTTAAAAAAATGTTTGTATTCTTCCTTTCCTAGAAGAGGTATTTAAATCACTTAGTGGGTTTGGTTTTGATTTTTTTTTAATCAGAAAACACTTGTGATTGAAATATTTTTTGCTCCATAGAACATGCCAATAGTTTTTTTTTTTAATAAGAAAAAGAATAAGTTTCCTTTCCCAAGAATAAAATTCACATGACTGAGTTATTAAGGAATGATACTTGCTTGTTTATAGGACAGTGTTTTGAAAGATGGAAAAACAGAATGGCTAAAGTGTGAACTTGAAAAGAACGATGTACAAATTCAGCAATTGAAAAATATAATAACTCAGTAGGAGGTATGTAGCTGATAATACCTTGACATAAAAAGGCCTGAACCATAGGCCTCAAACCAAAGCCTGAACCATAGGCCTCAAACCAGAGTTGACTTCTGAGTGAACCTCCCGACCAGCATCATTTATTTCATCATGAAATATGAGCATGGTAATATCCTCTGAAAACTATAGATAAAGAATATATATTTTTGGACCCTAAGCCAGCTGTTTCCTAGAAGGCAGGAACTCCTCGGACATGCCCAGGATCCAGGCCAGATCCGGGATGCACCCGAGTGAAGTGAAGCCAATCTACCAGATGTTTTCATGCCCTTTTTTTTTTTTATATGATTTGTTTGTTAAACTGTATAAAAGCAGGACCCTCTCACAGCAAAGATGGAGACCTCACCTACGAGTGGACGCACTGTGTAGGACTTCCCAATTGCCAGGAGCGGTTCTCCGATCCTTCGCTGTGACAGGGCTCTTGGTAGATTTTCACTGTAAACTGTTTGTGCAAACGGAAAGGCCAGGAAGTGTTTACCTCAAAATTGGTGGGGAGAATGTACAACAGGTATATTATTGCTTATCTCATACCCCATTAGGAATCTGCAAGGTGTCTCACAGACCCTGTGGTACCAGGTTAAACAGAAAAGAGAGGTTGAGAACCCCCTGGTAATTAGAGGAACCAGATTTCATAACTTTGTAAGATGGCTCATCCCTATGCTAGGAGTAAGCGAATTAGAAAAAGCCATAGTAAATATCTCTGCCACTGTTGAAATCTTGGCTAACGCTACTGCTGACGCCATTGTCAATTTACCAAAGGAGATTAATTCATTGGCAGAAGTAACTATACAAAATCGCATGGCTTTGGATCTATTAATGGCTGAAGAAGGAGGGGTCTGTACAGTAATTAATCAAAGCTGCTGTGCCTTTGTAAATCGTGAGGCCCAAATTGAGACAGATGTGCACAGGATTTGGGAAGCTTCAAAACTATTTCATTTAATAGCACAAGATGATGCGTCCTGGGGTTTCACAAATCTTTGGGAAAAATTGACTTCATGGCTACCTAATTTTGCATGGTTAAAACAGCTTTTTGTTCTGGTAGTAACATTGTTGATTTTAGGAGTATTAACTTGTATTCTAATCAAATGTTTCTTTTGGTGCTGCCAGAACACTGGAGATGCTAATGTCACATGGAAAAAGAATCAGCTTAGGCATAGGCTGGGATCAAACAAGTACTTTTCTAAAGTGTTAGATCAGGAGTCAATTTATTAAAGGTAGTAAAAGAATTACTAATGTCTTAGAAAAGGGGGGAATTGAGATGAGGAGCTAGGAAATTAAAATAGGATATAGAAATTAGGCACTCAAGAAATGAAGGTATAACTTAGTTTAGAGATAAAGATGGAAGACTTAGAGATCAGGCTAGGGGCTAGAGGCCCATTAGTTAAAAGATAACTAAGATTGAATAGGATAATAGATCATAGTCGATGGGCCAGAGAGCAGAACAATATGGAAACCTTGATTAATGGAAGCTGTGAGGGAACGCTTCCTGATGGAATAGGAAGACAGCCCTAAAAACTGGTCAAAACCAACCCTATGGTCCGGCCCGAGTCCAGGAGGCTACAGAGACTGCGCAAGGAACGGAGGTAAAAAGTTCAACAGTGAGGAAGAGGAGCTACTTCATCTCGGCGACCCCAGCCCACGACCACCGGGACACACTGCGCAGGCGCGACTAGGAGGAGACCGGGGCGGAACATATGAAAAAGACTTTCAGACTCCTTATAATACGAAGCGGGGATAGGTCATGCATATGTATAGGCGTATTATGAATATGTGATGCTTTGTAGCATAAAGCCAAGACAAGGTGCCACGAGAGGTGTGCACGTTTGTGGTGGAGCGATCCCCCGTGCGTCTCAGCGCTGAATAAACATACCTACTTTATAACCTTATAGGTTGTGGAGTCGTGTTTCCGCACGTCAATATGGTGTACGAAACACCCACTTGATGCCTTGTGTGCCCACTCCTGGACCACCCCGGCAATAAAGTGGCTCCTGTTACCTGATTAAATGGATTTGGGTGTTTCCTTCTCTATCTGCCGTGGGTGGCCATAATGATCTCACTGCACACAGCCTTCCTCGCTTCCTCGAGTGAGAAACTGCCGGACTCCCACAGGAGGGGGGGGGTTTCCAGAGATCTTAACCCCTTCTCCAGGCTGGTTTTAGCGAGCTTTTGAGCCAGTCCATAGCAAGCAATTGTCAGCGAAAGCCATGCAAATGTAAACTGCCCGCCGTCCCACATGGGAGCAAAGCCATCTCTTGCTTCTGACAAAGAAACCACAAAGAGCCCGTCCCAGAGCTGGCTGGGGCTCCTGCAGGCCGTGCCCAAAGGCCTGGATGGACATTCAGCCGCCCATAATCGACTGTTAATTGCCACCTTTTGTTTGGCTTGCGACTGGCCACACCTGGAGAATTCTAAGGGGAATGTGTACGATTTATAATCTTTTTCCAGTATCATGAATCACCTCAAAAATACCCTGTTTGGCAGCAGTTGGCAATGGATATTGAGAGACACAGGTAACGTCTGTCCCCCTAACTCCAAAACTCCACACTGCCGTGTGGTAAACACCACTGTTTACTTGCCAAAACATCAAACTGATCTGAGGAAAGTGGGAAAAAAAAAAAAAAGGAAGCAAAGAAATATAGACAAAGTTGTGAGGCCCCTTAAACAATGCTAGCCATTAGGCAATGTTAGCTAGATAACATTCTTACAGAAAACAGGATAGATAGTAAACTAATCCCTGTCTTTGAGATAAAGGGGGAGCCGTATCAGCTAAAGGATGACCAATTCCTGATAACACCAAGGATTTACTTCCTGGAACATCTTGATAGACACAAAAGTTCCAATTAACAAAACAAACAGGTAAAACTAACTCTACAACCTGAAGAGGAGCCAAAGGTCCAGAGAGCATGAGCAGGAAGCAAAGTCAAAAAATTCATGAAAAGGAAGGAGTCTTACTTCATCCTGAAGACCCTTGAAGATCCCCGCCCACCCTCACCAGGAGGCACTGCACAGGCGCAAAGAAGAAGGACTTGGGGGGGGGGGGGCAAGAGGGGAATTTCTCGGAACTAATTCTAATATTCCCTCCTTATCTTCGGAATCCTAATGCATATGTAACATTTCAAACAATAAAAGGAGCTGTTTTTTTGGCTCCCGGCGCGCACGTTTGTGGCGGAGCGATCCCCCGTGTGCCTGACGTTGTAATAAACATACTACTTTATAACTCTTAGTGAGTTGTAGAGTTTGATTCCGCGCCACATTTTGGCACCCCAGATGGGACACTCTCTTCTCGGCTGCTGGAACGACTGAGGGGCGGACATCCTTGATGCGCCCCGAGCCCTTCTCGGAGGAACTCCGCTCTCAGCTGTTCACTGCGGGGGCAGACAAGAACCATCTAAATTGCGGACAAAGGTATGTTTATAAGTTGGTGGGCTGCTGGTAAGGCGCGCAGAGATGTCTGGTGCACAGCGTAGTCCCTGGAGGGTTCCCGTTTGGGTTTGGGGCGCCATGGGAAGGGTTTTGCTTGTAGGTCTTTGGGGTAAACTATCGATGACTGGTATATAAGAGGTAGTTTGCATTTGGGCAGGTTGTCGGTAAACTACTGACATCCTGCGTTGGAAATCCTACCCCGCCCTCCCGGGCTTGCGGAAATCTCTTATTGAAGGGCATTACGCAGGGAAGTTGAAAGTCGCATAACGCGAGCCTTGCGTGGACCCCTTATAAGAGAGGAACGCGAGCAAGATAGCTATCATTAAAATTTTACGTCAATGTGGCTATAATTGGGATAGTTGTGGTAGCCACTTCAGGCACTTAAATTGTTACATCTTGCACTGTGCACTAAATGTTGGTTTACATTAACTGGTTTTGTATTTGTGGCAAATAGTTAATGGTTTATGATTTATGCTACACATGGACTTGATTGTTGTTTTAAATATGGTATATTTTGTGGTATGAGTGAAAAGCGTGACGGGCCCTTTAAGTGTGATAGAGTGCTTGTGTACCTGAGAGACTAAGTGCCTGCAGAGTAATAAAGTGCCTGCGAGCCTGTGTGTCTGTGTGCCTGCATGCCTGCAGGGTGTGAGTGAGACGCAGCATCGCTGCGAAGCGAGTGTGGAGTTCTGATCTGCGTTCCGTGATCCCGTGAGGGGTACGGCCAGAGACGAACGAAGCGTATGACAAATTTTGGAGATGAGTCATTTGAGCTCATAGTCCATCCTTGGTATAATATACACGGGCCTGCGGATTTTTTTTTTCTTGTAACCCAATTTTTGTATTTGATTGTTTTTAGTGTGGAAACAAGGTCTGGGAGAGGTTTGGGAACGACTTTTGGTGTGAAAAGTGTGAGGGAATTTGGTCAAATTGGGATAGAATCGAACGCGCAGGGGAACTTAAAAGAGTTCATTGTGGATATCTGGGAAACATAAAGAACCAGTAAGGGACACAATGGGGAGTGGCCTAAGTAAAGAAATTCTAAAGAAAAGCCCTCTAGGATGCATACTAGTACACTGGAAAGATATTTCTGGGTCCAGTGGTACAGAAAATAAGAAAACCCTTACAAAGTATTGCAATCAGTGGTGGCCACTTTATAAATTAGAGGATGGAGCCAAATGGCCATTAAATGGGACCTTAGATTATAATACTCTCCTACAATTAATGCTATTTTTGAGGAGAGAAGGAAAATGGGATGAAATATCATATGCAGACATGTTCTTTACTCTCCGAAATCACCCTGATTGGCAAAGAGACTGTGGCTTAGTCCCACCACAAGATCCCCTGGTACTCGCTTTAGAGTGAGAAAACAAAAGAGAAGCAAAAGGTAAATTAAAACGATGTTGCTCAGCATGCAGCATTGGTCAGAGGTGTACAAAAAGTGAAAAAATACCACAAGGATCAGATCCAGACTTGACAGACTTATTTAAACCTCCCCCACGACTGCAGTCCCCACCACAACCGAGAGAAAAAGAACAAGACTCAGACTCAGGCCATACCCTTATCCCTTCTCCTCCGGACAGCCCGGTGGCTGCCCGCATTCGATCAAAACAAACTGGGGCAGTCATCCAAGCACCCCTTAGAGAGGCAGTAGGTCCGGACGGGGGAACCATGCTAATAAAAATACCTTTTACCAGTAGTGATTTGGAAAGTTGGAGAAAGTCTGCAAAGGAATTCCAAAGTGACCCAGTGAGAGTAACAAAGCATTTTCAACTTATATTAAAGCAACATAATCCTGACTGGAGTGACGTACAAATATTATTAGATTGTTTAACAGAATCTGAAAAACAAATGGTCCTGAAAGTGGCGGGAGACCTAGCTGCAGACTACTGCAGAGTAAAAGGGGATGATGTTAAAGATTACTTTCCCCTTCAAGATCCAGGATGAAACCCGAATCATTCTGCTCAATTAGAAAGGCTTAGAGCATATCAAGAGTGGGTTTTAAAGGGGATGGAGAGGGCTGTGCCTAGAAATATAAATTGGTCAGCACTATATGAAATCAAACAGGGCCCCTCAGAAACCCCGTCTGAGTTTCTGGACCGTTTAAGAGAAGTAATGCGCCGCAGTACGCCGCTTGACCCCGGATCTGAAATTGGGATACAGGAACTGGTGTCACTATTTTTAGGACAATCTGCCGGGGATATAAGACGCAAACTGCAGAAATTACGTGGCACAGAAGGCAGAAACTTAGAAACATTATTGGAGGAAGCTTGGAGGGTGTTTAGTAACAGAGAAGAAGAATGTAAGAGGGGTCAGAGGAGAATGGTGGCGGTTGTAAGTGAAGTTCGAGAAAGGAAATTCAAAAGAGAGGCTCTAGAGGAAGATCAATGTGCATTCTGCAAAGAAAAAGGGCACTGGAAGAGGGAATGCACAAAGCTGAAGCGAAGGGGTCGAAAGAAAGGGATAATGGCATTAGTGGATGAGGATTGACAGGGACCTGGGGAATCCACCCTAGCGGATCCACTGGTTATAATGAGGCTAGGGAAAGAACAACGAGAAGTGGAATTTTTGGTGGACACGGGAGCAACTTATTCGGTCCTTAACCAGGCTTTGATGCCCTTAGGGGAAGAATATATAATGGTAAAAGGAGCTACTGGCCAGACTGAAAAAGCTTATTTTTGCAAACCACTAAAATATGAATTGGGAAAACAAATTGGTGTACACAAATTCTTATATCTACCTGATTCACCTAAAGCCCTTTTGGGAAGAGACCTTCTGGAACAACTCAAAGCAGTGATTAGGTTTAAAAGAGGGGAAGTTACTCTGGAAGTAAATGATCAACAGTATGTACAAATAATGAGTTTACTTTTAATGGACCTTCCAATAACAGGAAAGATCAGCGAGGAGATTACTGACCAAGTATACCCAGGGGTATGGGCAACAGACGTACCAGGGCAAGCTAAAAACACTGCACCAGTCATAGTAAAGCTGAAAGAAGGACAGAGGCCAGTAAAAATAAAACAATACCCTCTAAAATGGGAAGATAGGGAAGGCATTCAGCCCATCATCGAAAATTTTTTGAAACAGGGATTATTGAAGGAATGTGAATCTGTTTATAATACTCCTATTCTTCCAGTAAAGAAACCAGATGGATCTTACCGCGTAGTACAGGACCTGAGGGCAATCAACAAAATAACAGAGGACCTGTATCCTGTAGTGGCTAATCCCTACGCCTTGCTCACTACCTTGACTCATGACTTAACCTGGTTTACTGTTTTAGATTTGAAGGATGCCTTCTTTTGCCTCCCTCTCCACGAGTCTAACCAGGAGTTATTTGTCTTTGGGAAAATCCCAGAAGTAAAAGTGGCTGTAAAACCCAGTTAACCTGGACGGTGTTGCCTCAAGGATTTAAAAACAGCCCCACGATATTCGGCAATCAACTAGCCAAAGACCTCGAAAGTTGGGATCAGCCACCTGACAAAGGCAAGGTTCTGCAGTATGTAGATGACCTGCTCATCGCCACAGAGACCAGAGAAGGTTGCACAGCTTGGACGGTGAGTCTCTTGAACTTTTTGGGCCTACAGGGGTACCGGGTTTCCCAGAAGAAAGCTCAGGTAGTACAACAACAGGTTATTTATTTGGGTTATGAAATAAGTGCGGGGATCTGTATCTTGGGACAAAGCCAAAAAGAAACAATCTGCCAGAAACCACAACCCAGGACTGTGAAAGAATTGCGCACCTTTCTGGGCATGACCGGGTGGTGCAGGCTCTGGATTTATAACTATGGGCTCCTGGTGAAGCCTCTGTATAATTTGATCAAAGTACACACAGGTGGGAACAAATTAGAATGGACTCCAGAAGCGGCCAGGGCCTATACAGACCTGAAGAAAGCCCTGATGTCAGCACCCGCTCTCGGACTCCCTGACGTGAGTAAGCCTTTCCTTTTATTCTCTCATGAGAAACAGGGGATTGCATTGGAATCCTAGCCCAGGACCTCGGGCCATATCGGAGAGCTGTAGCTTATATTTCCAAGCAATTGGACGAGGCTGCAAAAGGATGGCCAGGGTGCCTCAGAGCAGTGGCAGCTATCATTTTGAACATCCAAGAGGCCCGTAAGTTCACCTTGGGCCAGAAAATTACTGTATTAGTCTCTCACACAGGTGTCAGCAGTTTTGGAAGTGAAAGGTGGCCATTGGTTGTCCCCACAGAGGTTCTTGAAGTACCACGCTGTCATGGTAGAACAAGATGACGTGGAAATAGTGGTGACTAATATTGTCAATCCAGCCTCTTTCTTAGACGGTAACCAAGGGGAGCCTGTGGAACACAACTGCCTAGAGACTATTGAAGCAGTATATTCCAGCCGTCCAGACCTGAAGGACATGCCACTAGAAGGAGCTGAAGACTGGTTCACAGATGGAAGCAGTTACATGGTAAGCGGCATCCGTTACTCGGGATATGCTGTCACAACAACCGACAGGATCCTGGACTCTGGGCCGCTATCTGCTTCAACCTCAGCCCAGAAAGCAGAAATAATTGCCTTGACAAGAGCCCTTGAGAAAGCTGAAGGACTAAAAATCAACATATGGACTGATTCTAAATATGCCTTCGGAGTGGTACACGCTCACGGGGCTATTTGGAGGGAAAGAGGACTTTTAAACTCTCAAGGGAAGACCATCAAGCATGCCACAGAGATTCTGAAACTCCTGGAAGCCGTCCAATTACCAGAAGAGGTGGCTATTATGCATGTAAAGGCACACCAGAAAGTGCAGTCGTCTATAGAAAAAGGCAATGAGCTCACGGATAGAGAGGCAAAACGAGTGGCATGAGAGGAACAGGTAAGCGAGGGAGCACTAATCCCAGATGGTAAGGTCCCATTAGAAGGAAAACCTCACTATAACAAGGAAGATCTTAAACTTATAGAGGATTTAGGTGGGGAATATAACCAGGATGGATGGGCTGTTATGCCACAACAAAAAATCATAGTTCCCTCACACATGATATGGGCAGTAGTTTGGGAGGAACATAGAAAAGGTCACTGGGGAGCAGAAGCACTGTATAAATATTTGATCGAGAAAATCATTGCAAGGAACCTGTATACAACAGTACGACAGGTAACTCAACAGTGTGATCTTTGCCTTCAGACTACCCCCAAAGGAGGTCCAAAATTAGAAATGGGCCAAATAGGCAGAGGCAATCTGCCTGGCCAGCAATGGCAAATCGATTTCTCAGAACTCCCAAGAAAAGGGGGGTATAAATATTTGATGGTATTAACTGATACTTTTTCAGGATGGCCAGAAGCATTTCCTTGCAGAACAGCAAAAGCTCGGGAGGTTACTGTGATAGACAGTAAACTGTTTGTTCATCAAATTCCATTGAAGATACTGGGAGCTCGTGACATGTTATTCCATAAACTATGTAGGCCTAAGCTTAATCTTAACTATTACATTGTGTAACGACTAACTGACTGCAAGTGCTTATCTAAGTTGAAATGCTGAAGCAAGGACTCCTACTATGCAAAAGACTGAAAAGAGGGAGAAAGGGAAGAAGGACAAAGGGGAGAAAGACAAAGGGAAGAAGAAGAAGAAAAAAAAAAAAAAAAAGGGGTAGTGTCTATATTCTGTAAGATATAAACAAAGGCTTTGTGAGCCACTCTCAGGAAAGCAGGAAATACGAGGAGCTGGTGACGTGAGGAAGACCCGGATGGAGCGACCCCCTAGCTGCAAAGTGCGCAGACGCAGGATACACCTCTCAGAGAGACCCGATACCGGAAGGCGGAGGATATAAAAAAGACGGACCCTCGGGAAGTGGGTGCGCGCCGTTGGTGGAGCAGGGACTCCCCGGCCGCCCAGCGCTGTTTTGCTTATTGCCGCTTGCTAAAATAAATAATTGAAATTTAATTTGTCCTAACTTGCATCATTTTTGGCAAGATAGTCTATAACAAAATTGGTGCCGTGACTCGGATAGAGGCAATCTGGTGGGAAGCCCCATACGGGGAGGCGCCCCGCTGAGTTCAGCGGCCCCGGCTGAGTGCTATCACATCACACCCTCTACCGACGAACTCCAAAACTCGGCAACAAGCAAAAGAATACCGGTAACCCCGTAATCTTTGTGCACGAAGCCCCGGACGAAGACGCAGGGTTGCGTGAGTATAGGCCGGTTACCGTTCGGTGGGGTTGGGTTTCCCGGAGCGTGGTGTGTGAGACGCCCAGCAGGGCGAAGCGAGTGCGGACCCCTTGGTAGTGCAGTTCCCATATCCCGCGAGGGACTGGGTCACGAAAAGGGGGAAGCGAATTGTGTGAGTGTGTGAAGGCGCTCCGGAAGATGGGACAGAAGAAAAGCAAGCCTTCTGATCCCATGGGTGATTTGGGACCCGAGGTGAGGTACCCCCAAATACCACCAGATAGCCCTTTAGGCTTGATGTTAAACCATTGGGAAGATTACCCCTCTAGGCGGGGTAAGGACAAAGCAAAAATGATTTATTATTGTATGGAAGTTTGGGGAGGGAAACAAATCAGAGGCGACCATCTCTATTGGCCTGTTTTTGGGTCCTTTGAAGAATGGGTCTGCCAAGCCCTAAACATTTATGTCAACTCAAGGGAACCCTTTAATTTAGAGGAGAGTGAATATGCACAGGTATGGATAGCATCAGATACCCGAATAAATCTATATCCTCTAAAAGAAAAAGTTAAGAAAAAGAAGGTACGTGATGAGGACGAACCTCCCACCTCTCCTCCTCCTTACATACCTCCACCCCCACCGCCGGCGCCTTCACCTCCTCCGACTGCGCCGGAGGACCCAGAGAATTCAGACTCCCCACCTGAATCCCCGAAAGAACCGAGACGAATAACCCGTAGTCAAACTAGAATGGGGTGGGGTGATAGTGGCTTGTACCCCCTAAGGGAGGTTGCGATGGGAGGACCCCAGCCTGGCATGGGATATGTGACTGTCCCTCTTAATTCAGGGGACGTCAGAGAATTTAAAAAAGAGATGGGGAATCTATTGGAGGATCCCTTAGGTGTGGCGGAGCGGGTGGATCAGTTTTTAGGACCAAACATCTATACCTGGGATGAAATACAAGCCATAATGGCTATACTATTCACTGTTGAAGAAAGGGATATGATCAGGAGAGCAGGAATGAGAATTTGGGATCAACAGCATCAGCAAGGTCCGGCAGCAGATGTAAAATGGCCTCTAAATCGACCTAATTGGAATAATCAAAATGAAATCGATAGAGGTCATATGCAAGACCTGAGGACGATTGTAATCCAGGGTATAAGAGAATCAGTCCCTAGAGGACAAAATATAAACAAAGCCTTTAGTGAACATCAGAAAAAGGATGAAACTCCTACCGAGTGGTTAGAGAGACTGAGAAAAAATCTTCAGCTTTACTCAGGACTGGACCCTAATACCCCAGTGGGACAGGTATTGTTAAAGACACAATTTGTGGCAAAAGCATGGATAGATATTAGAAAGAAGCTAGAAAAAATAGAAGATTGGCAGGATCGGGGGTTGGATGAATTACTGAGAGAAGCACAGAAAGTCTATGTCCGAAGGGAGGACGAGACTCAAAAGAAACATACCAGAATGATGGTAGCTGCGATAAGGGAAGGACAGAGAGTGAACAGTGCTGGGAGAAAACAAGAAGGTCAAAGAACAGGCTATAGATCAAAGGAACCGGAGAGAGAGAGAGAAAAAGGGAGTATTGTCTGCTTTTATTGCGGAAGAAAAGGTCACACAAAGAAGAGCTGCAGAAGGAGAATGATGGATGAGAGAATGTTTAAAGAAGATTAGGGGTGTCAGGGGCTCTATTTGCTGGGGAGCCGAGAACGAACTGAGCCCTTGATAAAGTTAAAAGTAGGTCCTCGGCAACAGGAGGTAGAATTTTTAGTAGATTCAGGAGCGGAGAGATCTACTGTTCAAACATTGCCCCAAGGATGTAAGATTTCATCAGAAAAAGTAAAGTAGTTGGAGCAAAAGGAAAACCATTCAGAGTACCGGTAATTAAAGATGTACTCCTTGAAACAGATTCTAAAGTGGGGGTGGGATCCTTATTGTTAGTACCTGAGGCAGATTATAACCTACTGGGGAGAGATCTAATGATTGAATTAGGAATTAGTTTGGAAGTAACAGAACACAAACTTGAAATCAAACTATGCCCCCTACGGGTTGAAGATGAGACTAAAATCAACCCTGAAGTGTGGTACACTCCGGATACGGTGGGAAAACTGAATGTTGAACCTTTTATGGTAACCATCCGGGATCCTGAAGTACCGGTGAGGATTAAGCAATATCCCATACCTCTGGAGGGAAGGCAAGGATTAAAACCAGAAATTCAGAGATTAATAAAGCAGGGATTATTGGAACCCTGCATGTCCCCTTTTAATACTCCCATTTTACCTGTCAAGAAGGCGGATGGGGGGTACAGATTAGTCCATGACCTAAGGGAAATTAACAAAAGGACTGTAACTAGATTCCCTGTAGTAGCTAACCCACACACTCTCTTAAGTCAATTAGGCCCAAACGACCGGTGGTACAGTGTAATAGACTTGAAGGACGCTTTCTGGGCATGTCCCTTAAAAGAGGAATGCAGAAACTATTTTGCTTTTGAGTGGGAGGACCCAGACACCCACAGGAAAACTCAACTCCGGTGGACGGTCCTACCCCAAGGTTTCACTGAATCCCCAAACCTGTTTGGGCAAGCTTTAGAACAAATTTTGCAGGATTACCAGATAGGAGATACCCTTACCCTAGTCCAGTATGTAGATGATCTTTTAATAGCAGGGGAGGATGAGGAAAGGGTTCGGGAAGAAAGCATCAAATTGTTAAATTTCCTGAGCTTAAAGGGACTGAAGGTGTCAAAATCCAAATTGCAATTTGTTGAAAAGGAAGTTAAATACCTAGGGCATCAAGTCAAGGAACTAAGAAATTGGATCCAGAAAGAGTTAAAGGGATACTTTCCCTACCAAGTCCAAAAACCAAGAAACAAGTCTGGCAGCTATTAGGGCTATTTGGATATTGTGAGCAGTGGATCGAAGGGTATAGTGGAAAGGTAAAGCTTTTATACACCAAAATAACTAAAAATGGATTATTAAAATGGACTCAGGAAGATGATCAACGGTTAAAAGAACTAAAAACTGAATTAGTAAATGCTCCTGTTCTGAGCTTGCCCGACCTGAAAAGACCATTTTTCTTATTTGTCAACACAGAGGAAGGAACTGCATTTGGAGTATTAGCCCAGGAATGGGCAGGAAAAAAGAAACCAGTAGCATATATCTCAAAATTACTGGACCCCGTAATCAGGAGTTAATATCACAAATTTTGCAAGCTATACGAGGGCCCAGCGAAATTGCGGTAGTACACTTAAAGGGACACTAGAGGGGGCTAAATCCTTTAGTACGGGGGAATAACCTTGCTGATCAAGAGACAAAGAGAGCAGTGCTATTAGCACTGCACTTGGATGATCCGATAGAGACCAGAAAGCGGTGTGTTAATTGTGGAGATAATTACCTCCCCTGTTATGGTTGCTGGGACGATTTCGGGGTAGACGGCATAGAATGTGTATGTGAAAGACCAGGGTTTAAGTGGTGCTTTTTCCATGGAAAATCCTATGAAACTTTAAACTTTACTATTCAAGAACAAACAAAATTAAATCAAATGGGGATTAAACAGAAAGCTAATGGAAAATGGGAACTCCCGGACGGCCGAGAAGTTCTCCCAAAACCCATAGCTACCAAAATAATGCAGCAATTCCATAAAAACACTCATTGGGGAACTCAGGCATTAGTGGATCAATTTGCAACTAAATACATGTGCATTGGGATATATGATATAGCCAAACGAGTGATAGGAGAATGTCTCGTTTGTCAAAAAGTAAATAAACATCAAATAAGAAAACGAGTATATGGGGGGCGAGAATTGGCTCATAGACCTTTTGCAAAAATACAAATAGACTTTACTGAATTACCAAAGGTGGGGAGGTATAAATACCTATTAGTAATTATAGATCATTTAACTCAATTCGTAGAAGCCTTTCCCACAGCCCGAGCCACAGCTCACACAGTAACAAGGATATTACTTGAAGAAATTATACCTCGGTATGGAACAATAGAAACAATAGACTCAGATAGGAGTCCACATTTTGTATCCAGAGTAGCCAAAGAGACTTTGGCTGCGCTGGGTACGCAGTGGCAGTACCACACTCCGTGGCACCCGCAGAGCTCAGGGAAAGTTGAACGTATGAACGGAGAAATAAAAAAACAACTTACCAAACTAATGTTAGAAACTAAAATGTCATGGGTAAAGTGTCTCCCTTTAGCTTTGTTAAATATCAGAACTCAGCCCCGAACTGATGTAGGCATTTCTCCCTTTGAAATGCTATATGGGATGCCCTATGATTTAGAAATGCCACCGGATCACCCCCAACTTGAAGAATTAAAGATAAAATCCTATCTGATACAGCTAATGGCAAGGAGAAAACAACTGCAGGCCCGGGGGATGGTAGTACAAAGGCCTCCATTGGATGTGGCCATGCATCAAATCCAACCAGGAGATAAAGTACTAATCAAATCATGGAAAGAATCTTCTTTGACCCCCCGTTGGGAAGGACCCTATGTTGCTCTTATCACTACAGAAACTGCTGTTCGGACTGCTGAGAAGGGGTGGACACACGCAAGCCGAGTAAAGGGACCTATACAGGATCCGGCCTGGAAAGTGACCAGCCCTCCTGGGGATCTACGAGTCACCCTTCGGAAAACCTGAAAGAACTCTCTACACATTGTGAGATAAGAACCTACGAAGGACTCGATGAGTGAGACCCTGATATTTTTGTCCAATTGAAACTTATATTTGTTTTCCTTTTATATGCATAAAGTGTAAAGTGTAATGTATGTAAAGAAGGCTGGGGGATTCATAATGCACATGGAATAAATCTCCGGTCTAGTTGTAATCAGTGTTACTAACGAGAACGGAGATTAACTAATCAGGCCCTAAAACTGGAGTAAAAACAGGAAAATAATTGAAGATTCTAAAACTTGGTAGAAAATATTTACTAAAGGGATAAATCCTGAAAGAGAGTGCACTCACTCTAATTGACCTACTGAATAACACCCTCAGATCCTAAGGGTGATCTGTAGAAAGCAGATCCCCTGGGTCCCCTGTCGTGAACCCGAGGTCAAAGATAAAAACTGGGAGACCTATGTGTCCCGGAGTAGAGGCAAACGTACCCCTGAAGAATACGGCTGCTGCCGAGAAGATGGAACACCCTGCTGCTCTAAGCAACAGAGTAGGCAGAGGAGGCAGAGACGTATCAAAGTGGGGAAAACTTTACTGCCCTACTCTGAAGAAAAAAGGACCTCTGAGGGAGAAGGGCCAGACGAGAGTGTCAGACACCCCGATACAAAAGAGACTAAGAAAAAATATGCAAATCTATAGAATCCCGTCAGCCTTCTATTGGAGCTATTGGATAGTCTGGCTAGGTGTATTAGCTACAATGAATACACTACCAGGATGGGCTAGAACGACTAACCAATCCCACCAACCTTTTGAACATACCCTAACTAATCAAATTATATGGCCTTGGACAGATGCTTATTATGGACATACAGGAAGTATGGATGCAGATTTGTATGGGACAGAGTTAGCAACTACCATACTAAGCAATAACCTAACACTCCAAACATATAAATGGGAGAATTCATCCCATACCTGGACAGCTAAAAAAGGAGATGAGATACAGATAGGCTGCAGAGTATTCAATGTAAATGTGATAATAAGTCGGCACCCTTTAATTCAAACCGTCCATCAGCCCCCTTTTACTCAAATTGTTATCAGAGACAAAACGGCATCTAAAATAGCTCAAACCCATTGTGAGTCAGAGGCCTGTTGGTATACATTTACTGCAACCCAACCAGTGTCCATAGTTTATTTGAGAGGAACCAGGTCAGGAGATCAAGCTATATCTTTCCGATTTCCATTGAATATACAGGAGGAAACTACAACAACCACAACCCACGCTCCCAAAGAGACTACTCAGACTACTCATACTATTCCAACACAACCAACAGTCGTGCTTAGCCCAAGAATTTTTGAAATTGGACCATATGCAATTAGAAATACAGGTCAACAACAAATGCTGTTTAACCCGGCATGGTCTCTCAAACAAGTTGAATTGTTAATGCAAAATAATGTTTCAAATATTCAGACAGCATGTTCACCTTTCCTAAAGACTTCTTACGAGGGATGGACAACCTGGCTGCAAAAACAAACTCCTCACACAAAAAGAACGCAGAGAGACTTAACCGGTGCTTTGAAAACAGGATTGGGAGTTTTAAATAGTATTGATTCGGAGGTGATAATGAACAAATTGGCTACCTCAATTAGTGATTTAACTAATATACAAAGGCCTTTGCGATCTTCCTTATTGGCTTTGGGGGCTAACCAGTGGCTGTTGTCGAATATATTACCAAAAGGGGAAAAGGTAAATATAAAGGATCATGAATTGATTACAGATGCACTCAGTGTGCTTCAAAATAACCTCTCTTTAGCTCTCAGCTGCATCCAGGCTCAAATATGGATGCAGTCGATAGCTGCCTCAATTATAAGAGAAGGTGAAGAAGGTATTCTTCCTACTGAAATTCGGAGAATAATTTGGGACAGTGCTACTAATTTTGAAAAGAAACTCCAATCCTGGTGGAACCTGGTAAACTTTACCTATGACCCCATCACAAACACAGCTACTACCTTTATACTCACTATTTACAATGCCACCATATACCAAATTTATCCTATCATTGCATTAAGGCTGAATCACAACGGGACCATACTCTATCCTTCTGAGCATAGAGTATGGGCCCAAAAGGTAAACGGAAAATGGCAAACTGTCAATCTAGAGTCTTGCATTGTACGGGAACAACAAGGATTCATTTGTGAAGGCAATGCAATTGAGACACAAGATATTTGTTTAGATACTGAACAAAATATTTGTCACTTTGAGGTCCATCCCAATGAAAATCCTAAAACAGTACTTATATATATTGGCGAAGGTTGTGTATGTTTGAGGACGGTTTGTGAATTCTTAACCGTAGACAAGATCATAGTAGAGACAAAAAATTATTCAAATATCTGTGTTTGCAATTTCACAAAGATAATCAGATGTGACTTTTCCTATTTAACCCCGGTCACGTCTTACCAACTCCTGCAATCCAATTATACATTAATACATAATCTACAACCTACACCCATTGGAATGAATCTCACTTTGGTTAGACAGTTACTTCAACACAAAGACTTAGTTAGAATTTTAGAGAAAGTTAGAGAAAACGGACAGAAAACTCTAATAACTGTTCATCACAATGTGGAAGAAATACACCGAGTCTTGGAAAGAGCAAAAAAGAATGCAGAACATAATTGGTGGGACACCCTTTTTGGATGGTCACCTACTGCTACAGGCATCTTGAACAAGTTGTGTCACCCCATTGTGGTTCTCTTGATATTAATCTTAATCAGTTTGACTTTGTCAATAATATTATATGTCATAACTTGGAGAATGATGCAACGGGTAACATATCTGATATCTGTCACCCGTCCAATACTCATTAAAGCCAAAACCAACCAATTAGATGATGACTTTAAATTGAAAAAAACTCTCCTGTTAAGTCAACAAGAATTGCAACGATTTGATGAACAAAATGATAAAAAGAAAAAGGGGGGATTGTGATAGACAGTAAACTGTTTGTTCATCAAATTCCATTGAAGATACTGGGAGCTCGTGACATGTTATTCCATAAACTATGTAGGCCTAAGCTTAATCTTAACTATTACACTGTGTAACGACTAACTGACTGCAAGTGCTTATCTAAGTTGAAATGCTGAAGCAAGGACTCCTACTATGCAAAAGACTGAAAAGAGGGAGAAAGGGAAGAAGGACAAAGGGGAGAAAGACAAAGGGAAGAAGAAGAAGAAAAAAAAAAAAAAAGGGGGTAGTGTCTATATTCTGTAAGACATAAACAAAGGCTTTGTGAGCCACTCTCAAGAAAGTAGGAAATACGAGAAGCTGGTGACGCGAGGAAGACCCGGATGGAGCGACCCCCTAGCTGCAAAGTGCGCAGACGCAGGGTACACCTCTCAGAGAGACCCGATACCGGAAGGCGGAGGATATAAAAAAGACGGACCCTCGGGAAGTGAGTGCGCGCCGTTGGTGGAGCAGAGACTCCCCGGCCGCCCAGCGCTGTTTTGCTTATTGCCGCTTGCTAAAATAAATAGTTGAAATTTAATTTGTCCTAACTTGCATCATTTTTGGCAAGATAGTCTATAACAGTTACCAGAGTCCTTCTACAAGAAATCATCCCAAGGTTTGGTGTACCATCAGTAATCTCCTCAGACAGGGGACCACACTTTGTATCAAGAGTAGTTCAACAAGTGAGCTTACGATTAGGGATCGATTGGCAATTGCATGCTCCCTATCGACCTCAATCAAGTGGTCAGGTGGAGAAAATGAATCACTTGATCAAACAACAGATTGTAAAATTGGAACAGGAAGCAAATTTAACTTGGCCACAATCCTTACCTCTGGCTCTTTTGCGGATCAGAACAAGACCCAGGGCTAAGGAAGGAGTGAGCTCTTTTGAAATTTTATATGGAAGGCCATATTCTGTAAAAATGGGAACATCAGAACAAATAGGGGAAAACCAATTGAATAAGTATCTTATAGAATTGAGCAGACAACTCAAAAAGATTGAGAAACATGTATACAGCACAAGGAGCAGGGCACTTGATGGCCCAGTGCATAAGATATCACCAGGCGATTTTGTATATGTAAAGTCTCTTGCAGATAAGACCTTGGAGCCACAGTGGGAAGGACCATTCCAAGTGCTGCTCACCTCCTTCACAGCTATCAAAATCAAGGAACAGGCATCATGGATACATCATACCAGGGTAAAGAAGGCTCCTAAACAACGCTGGGAGGTAACAGAAACTGGACCATTAAAACTCAGACTCAAACAAAAACTTTTATAAACAAAAGCTATTGGATGTAGACCTCAATATGATCAACCGTGAGTTTGAACTGTTAATATGTTTTAGTATTTCCCTTTTTGCCTGTGCCCAGGAACCTAAAGACTGGCCTTGGAATCATGCTCAGAAAAATCATGCCATGATGATAAAGGATGTGGACTCAAAAACGAAATTAGCCATAGTGGTTGTTCACAATAATAAGGTATACCAAAAGAATCAGTGGAGCAGGGACTAACACTGGCATATTAAGGCTATGAAAGTAGATTGTAGGATAGTTTGGAAAGTAAAAGAATTTACTTTTGGGAAGAAAAGGGGGGAATTGATCTGAGGAAAGCGAAAAAGAAAAAAAAAAAAAAGGAAGCAAAGAAATATAGACAAAGTTGTGAGGCCCCTTAAACAATGCTAGCCATTAGGCAATGTTAGCTAGATAACATTCTTACAGAAAACAGGATAGATAGTAAACTAATCCCTGTCTTTGAGATAAAGGGGGAGCCGTATCAGCTAAAGGATGACCAATTCCTGATAACACCAAGGATTTACTTCCTGGAACATCTTGATAGACACAAAAGTTCCAATTAACAAAACAAACAGGTAAAACTAACTCTACAACCTGAAGAGGAGCCAAAGGTCCAGAGAGCATGAGCAGGAAGCAAAGTCAAAAAATTCATTAAAAGGAAGGAGTCTTACTTCATCCTGAAGACCCTTGAAGATCCCCGCCCACCCTCACCAGGAGGCACTGCACAGGCGCAAAGAAGAAGGACTTGGGGGGGGGGGGGCAAGAGGGGAATTTCTCGGAACTAATTCTAATATTCCCTCCTTATCTTCGGAATCCTAATGCATATGTAACATTTCAAACAATAAAAGGAGCTGGTTTTTTGGCTCCCGGCGCGCACGTTTGTGGCGGAGCGATCCCCCGTGTGCCCGACGTTGTAATAAACATACTACTTTATAACTCTTAGTGAGTTGTAGAGTTTGATTCCGTGCCACAAAACCCTAATATTTTTCCTTTTGTTCTCGAGTTCTGCCCTCCAGCAATTGCACCAACTTCGACATGTTACCAGTAGATCGCCCATGTAATATTGCCTGGGGTACCCCCAGTGCCGACGCCTTCCGCCAAAGAGGATTCCTTCCTGAATCGTAAAACCGACCTGACTTATCCCGGGGCGGTTTAAACTCTCTACCAGGAGGCTGCTCGGGGGGGAGTTTCCGACTGACTGGCCGAACCCTCCGGCTTCCATCTTCACCCCCACCCAGGTCAGTCCAGCCCATCTCTCACCCATAAGTAACCAGATCCTGTCACACTTCTGCCCACGTTAACACGTGCACGTGAAGGGTGGGGGGGGGGGTTTGCTGGTTGCATTCAATAGCTCTTTGCACCCTTTCTCTGAGGGACTGGACATGGATCTTTAAGGCATCCGGGAGCCCTCTGATGAGAGGTTTAAGGTGGCTGGGATCCACCGGCGCCGCAAGCGGGATTCCACACCGGCCCCTCTCATACATCACCTGAATGCCGGCCGCCTTTTGTACTCCCTCTGCCAGCTCCAACAGTCCCTTTACTTTAATGGTAACAGGCTCCCCCCTCTCCTTCGGGTCCACACCCCCAGCCCAGTAAGCCACTCGAGATGTTATCGACTGGTTACCCGCTGGTCCGTCACTTAAAAACACTCCGGGACCCCAGAAACCTCCCGCCTCGTCATCACTCAACAGAATTCGATCCCCCCCCATTAAAGAAACTCTCCACAAATACTCAGTTTCAGTTTCACCCGGCTTACGCGAATATTTAACCTGAAGCTCACTAAGCTCAGGTCCCGTCCAGGGGGTTGTGCGGACAAAGGTTCGGGGGTTCCCACCTTGTGGACCTGTATGCCTTTCTGTTTTAATGAGAGGTCGCACATATCTTTCCTCCAACTCCTTTATTTCCTCCGAGCCACTTTCATCAGACTCTCCCCAAATAGCTCCATCCCACTCCTCAAGATCTACACTGGTAATTAACTTTCAAATCTGAATAACACTAGGGGGCTTTTTTGCTTGTGCCAGCATAATTTCAATTTTTTTTTCTAATAAGTGCCTTCTCTCTCTTTCTCATAACAATTCTGTCTTTAAATGATTGATTTCCAACCACTCCTCTAAGGCATCTCTCTCTACTACTACAAAGTAATCCTGCGCCTGAATCAAGCAGGCACCTAATATGGCACACACTTTTCCTTCACTTCCACTATTTCGCCAACTTCCCCGGCTTTGTTCCAACTTTCTTGCAACTTCCACCAGATCAAACCACCTCTCCTTCGCCCATTGTATCTCTGAGGGAGAAGGGGCACAACTATATTTCTGTAATAACTCCTCTATCGACATCCTGCCAACTATGCCAATTGTTACAGAGGATCTCAAATGAGCAACCAACCACCAAAAATAAAAAATTATTAACACAGTTAACTAGCTCTCCGTAAATTACAGGTTCGAATGTCTGTGAGAGGAGAACAGAACAACTTTCTAGGGTTTAACGGCAACCCAAAATACAGAACAAAGCCCCACTCCCTGGGGTTTAACGGCAACCCAAAATGCTCTATCACTCACCTAACAAGTGAGGGTTCTCAACCTCGAGGACCTGTTCAGGGCAGCGTCCTGACCTAAGGCACCTCGAGGAGTTTCCTTGGGCAGTGTCCTGACCCAAGGGGAGAGTCCTCGACCGCAGCTGCTGCTCCAGGGGATGAGCTCAAAATGGCTCCCCCAGGGGACTCCATTTATACCCAGGCCGAATCTGACCTGTAGTCAACAGTGGCTCACATTGGCCAAAGGCCCCAATTACCGTGAAGCCCTGAGAACAAAGGCAGCCAGGAGCTGCTGCACTTCAGCAGCCAAGAAGCTCTGCTTTCATTGGGCGGGTGCACCTGCCACAGGGGGGTATAGATATATTTTGGTTTTGGTTGATACCTTTACTGGGTGGCCCGAGGCTTTCCCCTGTTGCACCAACAAATCAAAAGAGGTAGTTAAAGCTATGCTAAAAGAAATTATCCCGTGATTTGGTACACCTTTGGGATGTCATCAGATAATGGGCCTCACTTTATTGCTGGAATTGTGAAACAGTTGAGCAAAGCTTTTTCTATAATTTGGGATTACCACACTATTTATAGACCACAATCCAGCAGTAAAGTGGAGCGAATGAATGATACTCTCAAACAGCAGCTTGGGAAAATCTGTCAGGAAACACCTATGACTTAGGTACAGGCCCTACCCTTAGCATTGCTGAGAGTTAGAATCCAGCCCCATGGAAAGAGTAATTTGAGTCCACATGTGTTATTATATGGACGACAGTACCAGGCTCCACGTGTGCCATGTGCCACTCATATCATGAGAGAACTAAATTTTAAAACTTATTTGATATCTTTAGGGAATACCTTACAGAAGCTCCAGAAATACATCGTGACAAATAGACCTTTGGAACTTGACACACCAGCACATCCTTTCCAGCCTGGAGATTGGGTCTATGTCAAGTCATGGAACACTGAACCTCTGACAGAAAAGTGGAAAGGACCATTTCAAGTTTTGTTAACTACCTCTACGGCAGTCAAGGTTTGGGGCAAAAGCCCTTGGATTCATTATTCAAGAATCAAGAAAGCTCCCACCCCACGGGTAGTGGAGCAGCAGTCTCCTCTTAAATTGAAATTAAGGAGGTCATGATTGAGTTTCATGTCTGGTCTGTGACAATTACGATAGCCATGAGTCAAGTTGGGCAAACTCATTGGGACTAAAATTTCCATTCGATGTTAGTCCAAAATCTTACAAGGGTGCTTAACAAAACTAACTGTTGGATTTGTACCCATCTTCCAGAACATAGGTCTAAAGGGTGGTCTTTGACAGGAGTCCCGATTCCTTTTGAAACAAATTGGAACGATTTATGGATAAATTCAAAATACATGAATTTGAGTAATACTAACCTTTGAGTTTGTAAAGTAGAAAATCTTAATATTTTGGATGTTAAATGTGTAACCACCAATAAAACTGCCAGCCCTGGTAATATTTCAGTAGGACACTATCCAAATTGCGGCTGGGCAATACAACTTCAAACTAAGAAAAATCAAGATGGCTATTGGAATGTCCCAAAAGGCAAAGGATGGTACTGGTTATGTAGAAACTCAGCACAAAAGGCCTTAACCTCCAGGTTGGTCAGGGACATGTACACTAGGAGGCCTGGTCCCTAATATAATGAATAAATTAAATTAACAGAGTGGATGGGTAAGGACCTTCCTTAAACGAACCAGAAGGACTGCTATAGCAGACCGTCCTTATGCATTGCACAGTTTTGTTAGATAGTTTCTCCCTTGGCTAGGAGTAAGTGAATTGGAAAAGACAATTGTAAATATATCCGCCATAATGGAGAACATAGAAAACAAAACTATGGACGCCATACAAGCATTACAAATTGAAGTGCCCAGTTTATTTCAGGTAGTATTACAAAATCAAATGGCCCTTGACTTACTATTGGCTTCACAAGGGGGTGTCTACACTGTAATTAACACAAGATGTTGTGTATATGTAGATCAGAGTGGCAGAATTTCCACGGATTTGACAGAAATTTAGGAACAGACAAAGGTCTTGCATCAGGTTACCAAGGATGATATGTCCTGGGGCTTTGAAGAATTGTGGCACAAACTTACTTCATGGCTACCAAATTGGGTATGGTTAAGAAATCTGTTTGTAATAATAATAGTAGTAATCTACATCTGTATCTTAGCTTGCATTATAATTCAATGTTGTAGTTGTTGTAGCCAAATCTGTATGAAAATAAGGTATGGGTATTCAGTATTGAGACCTTGGATTTATGAGTCCAAAGTCTCCACAGGGCTCCCTCCTCCAGCTGCATCCTGTGTTATTCAGGCAGCCTTATCAGCTTCGACCTCCACACTATCCACCCCGTGACTAATAGTTACTTCTTGCAAGTGTTTGAGGCATTCCTTATGTCAGCCTCAACTTTTATCGCTTTCTCAGGCTGTTTTTCTTAGTTCGTGTTTCTTGCAGGCCTGGTTTTTCGTCTCTCACAGTCTCTGCCACTCCTTCCTCCTCATGCTCTTCCCCTGCTCCAGCATGGAGTCCCTCCCACAGGATACAGTCCTTCACACACTGCTCCATCATGGGTCCTTTCCATGGGGTGCAGTCCTTCAGGAACAGACAGCTCCAGCATGGACTCCCCACAGGGCCACAGGTCCTGACAGAAGATCTGCTCCAGCGTGGGCTCTCCACAGGGTCACAGCGTCATTCAGGTGCAGCCACCTGCTCCAGCATGGGTCCTCCAGGGGCTGCAGGTGGGCATCTGGTCCACCGTGGACCTCCATGGCTGCAGGGGGACAGCCTGACCTCTCACCACAGGCTGCAGCGGAGTCTCTGCTCTGGAGCACCTCCCCCCCACACTTCGCTGACCTTGATGTCTGCAGAGTTGTTTCTCTCAGATATTCTCACTCCTCTCTTCTGGCTGCTGTTGTGCAGCAGTTTTTCCCCTTCTTAAATACATTATCCCAGAGGCACTAGCACCATCGCTAATTGGCTCAGCTTTGGCCAGTGGCAGGTCTGTCTTGGAGCCTGCTGGCATTGGCTCTATCGGGCATGGGGGGAAGCTTCTGGGATCTTCTCACAGAAGCCACCCCCGCAGCCCTCCTGCTAACAAAACCTCGCTACACAAACCCAGTATATTTATATCTCTTTCTTAAGAAAGTTCATACAATTTCATATTATAAAGACTAATATAAAGACTAATAGTTAGGGAATGAGATTTTCCTAACATACTTATTACGCATGCTGAGGCCCTGCTTTACAGGAAGGTGGCTAAACATCTGCCTGCCAATGAGAAGTGGTGAGTGAATTCCTTATTTTGCTTGACTTGTGTGTACAGCTTGGCTTCACTTGCTAAACCCTTTTCCTTTTGCCCTTCTGATTCTCTCCACCTTTCCACTGCAGGGGAGGTAAACCAGCAAGCAACTGTGTGGGGGCTTACCTGCCAGTCAGGGTCAACCCACCACAAGTCTGTATTGCATCTTGATAATAAAGTAAAATTAAAATACCTTTATAAATATCATTTGTAAATTGTGACTATATGAAGGAAGATTGTGAAATAAAATTGGAAATGAACGGAATCCCCATCTTTTTGTATTTAAGATTAGTGCAAAGTTCTTCACCTGGGGAGGAACAACCCCAGGCACCAATATAGGATGGGGGCCACCCAGCTGGAAAGCAGCTTGGCGGAAAATACCCGGGGGTCCTGATGGATGCCAGGTTGAACATGAGCCAGCAATGTGCCCTTGCAGCAAAGGCGGCTAATGGTATCCTGGGCTGCATTAGGAGGAGTGTTGCTAGCAGGTTGGGGGAGGTGATCCTTCCCCTCTACTCAGCACTGGTGAGGCCACACCTGGAGTCCTGTGTCCAGTTCTGGGCTCCCCAGTACAAGAAAGACATGGACATACTGGAGGGAGTCCAACAAAGGGCCATAAAGATGATGAAGGGACTGGAGCATCACTCCTATGAGGAAAGGCTGAGAGAGCTGGGACTGTTTAGCCTGGAGAAGAGAAGGCTCAGGGGAGATGTCATCAATGTATATAAATACCTGAAGGGAGGGTGCAGAGGTGAAGATGGAGCCAGGCTCTTTTCAGTGGTGCCCAGTGACAGGACCAGAGGCAATGGGCACAAATTGAAACACAGGAGGTTCTTGTCTGATCGCAAGGAGACTTTTTTACTGTGTGGGTGACTGAGCGCTGGAACAGGTTGCTCAGGGAGGTTGTGGAGTCTCCCTCCTTGGAGATTTTTAAGAGCCGTGTGGCAGGTGCATCCGCCCAATGAAAGCAGAGCTTCTTGGCTGCTGAAGTGCAGCAGCTCCTGGCTGCCTTTGTTCTCAGGGCTTCACGGTAATTGGGGCCTTTGGCCAATGTGAGCCACTGTTGACTACAGGTCAGATTCGGCCTGGGTATAAATGGAGTCCCCTGGGGGAGCCATTTTGAGCTTATCCCCTGGAGCAGCAGCTGCAGTCAAGGACTCTCCCCTTGGGTCAGGACGCTGCCCAAGGAAACTCCTCGAGGTGCCTTGGGTCAGGACGCTGCCCTGAGCAGGTCCTCGAGGTTGAGAGCCCTCACTTGTTAGGTGAGTGATAGAGCGTTTTGGATTGCCGTTAAACCCTAGGGAGTGGGGCTTTGTTCTGCGTTTTGGGTTGCCGTTAAACCCTAGAAAGTTGTTCTGTTCTCCTCTCACAGACATTCGAACCTGTAATTTACGGAGAGCTAGTTAACTGTGTTAATAATTAATTTTTTTTTTTGGTGGTTGGTTGCTCATTTGGGAGCCTCCGTAACACCCCCTTTTCTAAGTAGTTCAGTAAAATCTATTTCCTCCTTTGGTAATCCCAAATACTAGTTTATTGGTAGTGTTCAGGTTATTTCTAAGACAAATTTCACACTTCTCTGTAATGGACTGAACAATTTCTGTCATAGCTCTACTTATAATCATTTTCTGAAGGTGTTTCACCAAATTCTCTGTTCCCCAATGTACCTTATGTTCTTTCTTAGCAATTTCCCTCATCAATTAGGGTGGAACAATTACCTGTCTAGTGGGTGTAACGGCCCACCCATTCACCTGCTCCTTGGCCTGTAATTTAGTTATCAACTTACCATCTTTTTCATCATACTTGGGTGGTGTGTCTGGCAAAATTATTTCCTTTACAGGTACCAGGGCTAGGATGCCTTTTTCTGCAGCCTCCTTTGCAGCTTTATCTGCCAATTGATTACCCAATTCTGGTGCGGTTTTACCTGTCTGGTGGGCTTTACAATGCGTAACTGCGATTGCCTTGGTTTTTGAATGCTTTCTTGAATCTGGGGGGCATGTTTAATCACAGTTCCTTGTGTTGATAACAATCCTCTTTCTTTCCAAATAGCCCCGTGGGCGTGGACTACCCTGAAGACATACTTGGAATCTGTCCATATGTTGGCTCCTTTTCCTTCACTGAGGTCTAGTGCTCTCTTGAGGGCTATTAATTCGGCTTTCTGGGCGGATACCTTTGAAGACAAAGCTCGCAATTCTATTACCTTGTCAACTGTGGTTATAGCATACCCAGACATTTGCTTTCCATCTTGAACAAAGCTGCTTCTGTTGGTGTACAGCTCCCAATCCAGGTTCTCTAATGGGGTGTCCTTGAGGTCTGGTCGACTGGAGTAGACTTCTTCGATAGTCTGCAAACAATCGTGCTCTGGCACTCCTTCTACTTGGTCAGTCGAGAGAAACACAGCAGGGTTAACAACTGAGGTGGTTTTAAGATGAACATCGTCCTGTTCTAGCAATACCACTTGGTATTTTAACATGTGGCTGGGAGCCGGCCAATGCCCCCCTTTTTGTTCTAACACAGTAACCACCATGTGTGGAACATATACAGTAATCTTTTGCCCCAGAGTAAACTTGCAGGCTTCCTGCATTAGCAACACTGTCGCTGCTACTGCTTTAAGACAGCCAGGCCGACCCTGGCTCACATTATCCAATTGTTTGTAGAAATATGCAACAGTTTGTGGCTGTGTTCCAAGGAACTGTGCCAGGACACCCAAGGACACACCCTTTCTTTCATAAGTAAAAAGTTCAAAAGACTGTGTGAGATCTGGTAGTCTGAGGGCAGGTGCTTCCATCAGGGCCTGCTTTAATTGCTTAAATGCAGTTCTGCTCTTATCAGTCCAATCAAGATACCCATTGTGGGAATCTTTTAACATCTCATATAGAGGTTTTACCAGTAATCCATAGTTAATGATCCATAGGCGGCACCATCCCACCATTCCCAAGAACGCCCATAGTTCTTTCAAGGTTTTGGGCTCAGGGAGGCGGCAGATGGCCTCTTTGAACTTGGATTCTAGTTGTCTTTGACCTTTCGGGATTTCAAATCCCAAATATGTAACTGATTCTCGGGCAATTTGGGCCTTGTCCTTTGACATCCGGTATCCGCTGATGCCCAGGAAATTCAAAAGGCTTATGGTCAGGGCAAGACATTGTTCCTCAGTCTCTGCTGCAATCAAAATGTCATCCACATACTGTAATACAGTTGTCTGGTGATTTTCTTTTCTCCAAATTTCTAACACTTTTGCCAATTGATTTCCAAAGATTGTTAGGCTATTCTTAAAGCCTTGAGGTAAAACCGTCCAGGTATATTTTGTTTTTCTCCCTGTTTCTGGATTTTCCACTCAAAAGCAAAGAGCTCCTGACTTTTAGTATCAAGGGGAATGCAGAAAAAGGCATCTTTCAAGTCTAAGTCTGTGAACCAACCTTGTTCCTCAGTGAGGGCTGTTAAGAATGTATATGGATTTGCCACTACAGGATGAATATCCTGGGTTATTTGATTTATTACCCTCAGGTCCTGGACCAACCGGTAATCCTTATCACTGGCCTTTTTAACCAGCAAAATGGGGATGTTGTATTTTGACTCACACTCTACTAGTAACTTATACTTTAAGAATTTCTCAGTTATTGGCACCAATCCATTTCTAGCTTCCAGCTTCAGAGGATACTGTTTAATTCTTACCAGGGATGATCTTGGTTTAAGATCACTTCTTACTGGTTCTGCTCTTTTGGATTTTCCCAGGACTTCTCCAGCCCATACAATAGGAATCACAGCGTCTTCTACTTCTGAAGGTACCTCCTGTAACTCGGCTTCTGTAACATAAAGACTTGGGCATCCAAAGCTTTATTTTCAGGAATATGGATTTGGATTTTCCCTTTTTCAAAAGTGATTTATGCATTCAGTTTACTTCATATGTCCTGTCCTACTAGTGGCATAGGGCAATCTAGTATATAAAGAAATTGATGGGTTAACACCCTGTTCCCAATTCCAAACTTCAAAGGCTGGAAAAACAGCTGATTTTCTTTCTGCCCTGTGGCACCAATCACTGATATAAAGAATTTGCTCATGTTTTTTTTACAACTATTTAGTACAGAATATGTTACTCCTGTATCAACTAGGAATTTAACTGTCTCATTTCCCAGCTTAACTGAAAGCAAGGGTTTGGCTGGGGAGTCTTAATTCCTCAACCCCAGTCCCTGTCGATCTGAGTCTTCCATACCAATCATAAATAAGTCTGCCTCCAGAACGGGTGCAGACAGGGGTATCCAATTAACTGATCGTCTCTTTGGGCATTCATTTTTCCAGTGTCCCTTTCTCTTGCAGATCACACACTAATCCCTTCCCAGAGGGATTCTGTTTCTCATATTTCCTGCTGTTCTTTGTCCTCTCGGGAAACCTCTTCCCCCAGAGGAGGTTTGTGCTTAAGCAAATGCGGTTGCTGAAATTGCAGCATTTTCTGTTAACTGAGATGTTGACATTCCAGACACACCCTCTACTTTTGTAACTTTCTTCTTATAGCTGGTCCTGACTGACCTATGAACAAAGTAGTCAACTGTTGATACTGTTTATTCATCAGTCTGCCTGCCCCTGTATTTAGATTCCAGTCTGGCTCTTGTGCTGGCATAAAATGATCTGGACCATCCCTTGTATTTAGCCTCCCTTCCTCCTGAGCTTTTTCCAGCACCACTCTCTTTTCCTCAGGCAGGACCCAGCAGACTCCTTCCAAATAATTAAATCTGATACTGAAAAAGGCACCTTTATCCAACTGATCTATCTCTTCCTACTGCTTGCCTGAGAGGGACTTGTACGTTCTGAGCATTTCCCCACCTAGTCCTACCCACCACCAGACTGAAACCTTTCTCCTCGTCGGAACTATCCGAGTCACTATCCTTTTGTTTCCTTTGCCTTCCATTCACTCCCTGTGAGAGACGAAAAACAGGTCTGCAAGAAACACAGACTGAGAAAAACAGCCTGAGAAAGAGATAAAAGTTAGCAGGGGGAGTGGAGGCCCTCCAACCTAAGGAATGCCTCAAATACTCGCAAGACGAAACTACAGTCACAGGGTGGATGGTGTGGAGGTCGAAGCTGATAAGGCTGCCCCAATAACACAAGATGCAGCTGGAGGAGGGAGCCCTGTGGAGACAGGACAGCTCTGCTCTGGTGCACCTGGCCAAATTTCAAGGGCCATCTGTCCGGTGAATGACCTTTGCTTCATTATCCACGAAATGCATATTAAAGTTAACACCCCTCAATATGCTAACGAGGGCTAACATGATCATGCTAATTACATCATCCCATGAAACACCTTACCCCTCCCCGTACATGGGATACGTAGGTATGTGGGTCGACCTAGGGGATGGACCCAAGGAAAGTGGGTATAAATCAAGGGGGGGGAAGAAAGGGGGGGGCCTGGAGAGTGCAGTGAAGTGAAGAAGATGGCTGCCTCCTGGAACCCTCGCTGGTGGGATCGACGCAGAAACCCAGACCGGTGATCTCTATTCCCCTATTCCCTCCATCTCCCTCCTTTCCTTTTTCCCCTTTTCCTTCACTACCATTAAGCAATACAAGGCATACTGTATTGCTTGCCACAACTCAGTATATACTTAGCCAATTATCGTGTATCCAATTAGTACATTGTGGGAAGTTAATAAATGTCTGGACTTTGAGATTTCTCTCACCGTTGTCTGCTCTGTTGGGGATTTACGAATCTGAGTCACTTGTCTCCCTCATCTGAGCGGGACATGACACCCTCCCTTTCACCCTGTGCTACCATTTCCTACTCATTTGTCCTTTGCATCGCCTGCTGATGCTACATGCTGCTACAACACTTAGGCAATTTCTTATTTTCTGCCTCTAGTGCAAATACACCACTTTCACTTACAATCAAGCCACATTCCTTATGCATATCATTTATCATACAATGCAAAGAACAAATTCACATATGGCATCTCATTACATTTTCCTTCACGTCTACAAAACAACATTAATCGCAATACAGTATTATAGTTTATATTTCCGTTCTTAGGCCATTTCTCCTGATCATCTAAAGTATATAAGGGCTATCAATGATTACAATATTCAATCAGTTTCTTTCAGGTCAGTGGTTCCCCCCCAGATCTTTCCAGTGTTTCAATAAGCAGCCTAAAGGACCAGCCTTTAGAATTCCTCCATCCTGTGATTGGACATAACCCATCACAAAAATAATACAATAAACAAAATAGTTTTTATAGCTCAACCTTCACAGAATCACAGAATCATCTAGGTTGGAAAAGACTTTGAAGATCACCTAGTCCAACCATTAACCTAACACTGACTGTTCTCAGCTACACCATATCCCTCAGCGCTATGTCAACTCGACTCTTAAACCCCTCCAGGGATGGGGACTCCACCACTGCCCTGGGCAGCCCATTCCAACGCCCGACAACCCCTTCTGGAAAGAAATACTTCCTAATAGCCAGTCTAAACCTTCCCTGGCGCAACTTGAGGCCATTACCTTGCGAGTCTTTCACCACGTCTTACAGGCAGGCAACCAGAAATCCCAGAAGAATGCCTTTAATCTTACCAGGGGACTTACTCCGAGCTCTTTGGTCTGGGGATCAGAGGTTCTCCCCGAGAATCCCTCAGTGCCAGCTGGAGGTCCTTCAACCCTGCGGATCTGTCAAGATTCAGCAGCAGTGTCACATCTGGGGTGCCAAAATGTTACTGTAAATCCGGTCTCAAAAGAACCCCCTAAGACTTAGTTTGAAGTTTTAGCAGGCAGGCATTCTTTATTGCAGCACTGGATGCACAGGGGATCATTCCACCTAACATGCATGCCGAAAGACAAAGGCACACTTATTATATACAGTAAAAGAAATGAATATTCATGTAATTTCTGAGAAGTACACACCTATTTCCAGAGGATCTAATACATATGTTGATACATTGTGCAAGCATACTAAAATTTGGAGAAAGGTCTCTGAGGGGCTTCCATGGGGTTTTTTGGTGGTCTGTGGTGGTCCCTAGTGGTTGTTGAAGAGGTGTCTCTTAGTGTCCTTTCCATGAACTCTGAGTCTTTTTTTCATATAAGGTTTTTTCTTGGCTCATTGCTCTGTCTGTAAAGTTTCTCAGCTTTCTTATCTTTGGCTCCCACAGGTGTCTGTTGGTTTCTCTGCCCTCCCCTCCCTGGGATGTACCCATCACAGTTGAAAAAATTATGTCCTTGGGTGCATTCTTGTCTGAGGCCCCTTACAGCAATTCCATAAGAAAAAAATCTGTTTGTAGGTTTAGATGGAAGTTTTAATTAAATTCCTCTATATTTGTGTGTAAACTAAGATCAAGTTTGCAAGAAGATACTTTTTGTAAATGCACAATGATTAGGAGCTAAGGTAAAGCATAGGTCTATACTAATTACTATATTTGCCTGGTATGCTATATAAACACCATACTGAAATATGAGGACTAAGCAGATGAGAAAAAAATTACATGCATTCATGGTACCTTTCTTCCTTTTTATACGTTGGAAGTTGTTATCTATAGAAGGGAACACTATATACAAACAAAAAATTAGTTTTAAGCAACAATTTCAAGGTCCTTTCCAACCTAGATGATTCTGTGATTCGAGTGTGATCATCACTTCAATACTTGGTTGTTCTTAAGAGTTAATTTTAGTACACTTGTGCAATGTATTAACATATGCATTAGATTCCCTGGAAATAGGTGTGTACTTCTCAGAAATTACATGAATATTCATTTCTTTTACTGTATATAATAAGTGTGCCTTTGTCTTTCGGCATGCATGTTAGGTGGAATGATCCCCTGTGCATCCAGTGCTGCAATAAAGAGAATGCTGCCTTCTTAATGCTACATTAGTGTTAAAGAGGTTTATTCCCTATTTCGGTGACAAAATGACAACAGCGAGTACTATAATACTGTTTTCAGAAGCATATGTTTTTTTCAGATTTTGTGGAGCTGCTTTAGTACTACTAGATCACCCCAGAGGATTCCTGGTTTAAGCATGTTTTTTTCATTTATCATGAAAATATGAAATTTATTTTGAGAATATATGTTAAGTAATAGAAGCCACAAACAGGTGACTATAGACATTTCTGAAAATCTTTTTAATAGAAAAAATAATCAGAGTCACAAATAAGACATCCACAAAGACATCTAGCTGCTGTCTGCTATGAACTTGGGGGCATGTGTGTGGTGTGCTGTGTGTAAGGAACGTGCAAGGCACCATGCTCGGACTCGTATCTGAGGGTAGAAAACATTTTCAAGAAGGCATTTTCATTAGAAGACATTTTTAAGGCTGCCTTTTCCTTCCTGTCTCCTCCTCAACCCGCAGGGACACTGACAGGAATCAGCCCCACAACTGCCGACCGGCCCTGTGAAGTGCTAAGGCTTGGACAATAAGCCCAAGCCAGAGTTGACCTATAGATGAATCCTGTATGTTTTATAACTGACAAGCATTGTATCAATAGGTATTGTACTAAATTATAACAAACCACCTATCCTGATGTAAAAGGTGGGAATATTGAAACCTGAACAATAGGCCCTGAACCGAAATTGCTAACTCAGTATGTAGTCATTAGTGAAATATGTATGGAAGATGTAGCTTAAACATCATAAAACATGTATCCTTCTTTGTGTGTGTAAACAAGATAACAGGGCCACAATAACAGGGCCACAGAGACAGTTGTCTGGCCCTGTGACCTGGTGTGTGACCTTGCTCATAAATCACCTAGATAAGCTGGGAAAACTCCATTAGGTTTTTTCCCTGAGCCCCGGCCAGGCTCTGGGAAAATCTAACGTGAGACTGACTTCAGATATTTCCGCTTAAAACAAAAGGTGCCAGCTCTTCTGGCTTACTGATTTCAGGTATATAAGGCTGGGCCCGCTCACAGCGACTTTGGAAGCCTCACCTACGGGTGGACGCACCGCGTAGGATTTCCCACTTGCCGGGACAGGCTCTCCAAATCCTCGCTGTAACCGGGGCTGCCCAGCGACTGCGGATCTGGACGATGGTAACGTATGCAAGTGGTGATGGATCTTTCTTAATCACTATTCTCTCTCTCTCTCGTGTAGTAATGATTTGATGCATTACCCTGTATTTTCCTATTTGTTTAAGCGCGCTACTTTGTTTTTCCTTACTGTATGTTTTCTATATTATTCTGTTATATTATTTAGTTATTTCTAGTAAAATACGCCTGCTCTTTTCACTCTGGTGTCTGAGTTTAATTGATATCCCTGATCAGCAAAACACCCTGTGACCACCCCGCTCTGGCTGGCTCCAGCACAGCCTTCATTTCTGCAGCCAGGCCTTCAATCAGATGCAGCAAGAAGCGGTATGACCGAAACTACTCCTCCCTTACCGGCACAGGAAAGCAGCTACCAAGGACACCACACCGCCCCTCCCTTCTAGCTCAATGCAGGGGAAACCGCATCACCTGCCACTGGCCAGGCACGCAGACGGTGGCTAGGGGTGGGATAGGCTGTCCTGTCATGCTAGTAGTACCTGCCTGCAAACTCCACAAACCAGCTCACACCTTTATCATAATATAATTCCCTTAAAATAAACTGTAGATTGTTTATACAATATAACATATAATTTGTTTTGGCTTGATAGGGTCATACAAACCTACTTAAAACACACACATTTGCCTTTTCTGGCTGTGCAATGGTTGGTAACTCATATGCACCAAGCAGTCAAAAAAATAATTATTTCTAGACATTTTAAGTTAACTTCAGGCATAATGTACAGAAATATGCACCTAACAGTGAATGCTGCTACAGAACTGTCCTGGTTTCAGCTGGGATAGAGTTAATTTTCTTGAGCTGGGAGGGGGCACAGCCAGAGTGCCAGGCCTGGATTAGCCATTGGAGTATTCCATATCATGTGACATTATGCTCAGTATATAAGAGAGGCAGGTTCTCTCTCACTTCTGGTCTGTGACAGTGGGATCTTTGTTCTGTGGGGACTGTTGGCCAGGAGCAGGCTGCGTATCAGTCGGCAGGTGGTGAGCAAGCACATTGTGCATTACCCATTTGGACTTTATCTGTTATTATTTTGTTACATAACAATCACTAAACTGTTTTGTTTGTTTTTTTTAATCTCAACCCAGGGCTTTTTTCCTTGTGTTCCTTCAGTCTCCTGCCCCCTTCACCTGGCAGGGGCAGGGGGTGTGTAGGGGTGGGTAAGCCACCAGCTGCTGGCCAAGTTCAAATCATGACAAGAACCCATACCTTAAGGGCTACATTTCAAATCCAGCAGTTTCTGTATATAGTAGTCAACCTTTAAAAAAAGGCCTCCATAAAGAATAATTTTTTTCATACAGTCTGTATTACTATTTTTGAAGTACAAGTATAAGGACTACTGTGCTATCAGTATTCCTCTACATCCCCCCCCTAGCAGGAAACCCCAGCACAGTCCTCAGGAGACAGGCAACTTTTCAGCACTAGGTCAGCAGGGGAAAGAGGGGTGAGGACAGAGGCAAAGACCCAAGACCCAAACCCATAGCTCCTTTTACAGCAGGAATCCCTTAGGCTCATCTTAAATCATACATGGTTGGTTTAAGGGAAACCTTAAAGAAAACCCTACTAAAGCTAGAGCAGTGCTCAACTTCTTTATAGCTTCTTAAAAGATGCAGATCATTAAAACAAACCCCAAAACACATATTCTCTCATATATTGACACTTGTGCAGCTTTCCTCCCCCCTAAAATATTTTAAAAACACACCCCCCCAAACCACTCTGCACATACAAAATGTAGAAGTGCATAGAAAAAAAAAAATCCTGCACCTGTTTTTCTCTTAATTCATTTGCATTTTGTCTGACAACCTTTTTCTAGGTTGCTGATTTCTCCCTATAACTTATGTTCAGCCTTTCTCAAGGAAGCACAAATTCTACATGTAGGTTTATTCACTGGGAAAACTGACATACGCCTTGCCCTAGACAAAAGCAGGTTTTGGGTGTTTTCTAAGGGTTGATTATAGCTCTGCTAAGGAGGTCACCTCTTACCTCCTTGCCCTTTCCCATTACATTGTAAGTGTAGCTCCTTATTATGACAGGAATTACCTCATATGGCTCAAAAAGATGAGAAAAGTAAAAAGTTCTAGACAACCCCCAAGTGAAAGAATCCACTTAATCTGGATCACATTCAGATTTACAAAGTTCTTTTGCATTTTTAAAATTGTTTTTATTTAGGAAATGAAATTAAAACTTGTAAACTATAAATACAAATGCCAAGGTATTACATGAAATATCCAGAGGTACTTTATCTTTTTTAATTTCTCACAAATATTTTCTATGGAATTCAACAAACAGGGAAACCAAACAAGTTTAAGTTCTGTATACAATGAAAATCAAATTAGATACTGCCAATTTGTCAATTCATAGAAGTTTCTACTTGACACAAATGAAAGCTCCGAAAACTACAATTCATTCATTAATGATACACCAACTGCTATTTTTAACATTGTTATTTTCATTAAGCAAGCTGTCTAAAACCAGGTGTACTTAACCCACTGTTAACTCAGTGGCATCACAAACCTTTAAAATATTGTATTTATATACTGTCACCAATATAGATATGTACTGCAGAGGGCCAAAAAATGGTCAAATTTCACACAATGTTTGCATTAATATTTTTGTATGTTTTTCCCCAAATGGCAAAGCTGAGCCACTGTTTTCACACAGTTTCTTTAATTTGCCAAAAAGACGTAACTCCATCTATATCAAAGAAGCAGAAGAGCAAGCTTAACAGAGTCTTTCATTTATGCATTTTCTTGTGGGGGGAAAAAAAGGGTGTATCCGTTAAATAAAAAAAAAAAAAAAAGGACCACCAAATAGGTTCCCTAAATTTATTTAAAAATCATAAAATATATCTTAAAAAAAGAGCATTACATTCTGCACACTGCTCCCAAAGGATGCCAGGGACATGTGGAGGACCAATCTTCTACTCAGTTAAAAAAAAAAAAAAAATTACAGTGTACATAAAGCAGGGTGTTCACGATAGTTACAGAAAAAAAAAATTACAATTTATCACCAACAATGAGCAAAAATAAAATCAACTCTCTGCTGCTGTTTCAAAATTTCAGTGTTAGTCTTGTGCAGCCTTTCCCTCCCCCAAATATTTGTAATGAACTAAAACATTACATCTGGTGAACAGCAGACTCCACTACACCTCAAATGCAGAACACCTATGAAGCAGAGGAATGTTGGCTTTTTAAACAGAAGCAGATAATAATAAAAAAAAAAAAAAAAAAAGGTGCAGGACTCCTTCAGTTCTTCACTAGTCTTAGAAAAACTTTCCAGAATACTGCTTCACACTATAAAAAAGAAAAAATAATCTTGCATTAGAATCCTTCAACATCTGCATACTGCTTCACACTATAAAAGAAAAAGAAGAAAAAAGCATGTATTAGAATGATTGACCATACATCTCGCATCAACATTCACAATGGCATTCTTAAAGATTAAACTACAAATTCCCAATACATTTAAAAGCAATTAATTTTAAAATATTAATGGCTAATAATTATAGGCATATAAATATTTTAAGCACATTTAAACATTAGTAATCTAAAGCCAAACATTCAAGTTAAACATTAACAAATGCTATGATATCCAACATGTTATTAAAACAAAGCTAAGCAAGCTAAGTCTGAAACTGTTAATATTTGGCAGAAGAGAAAAGTAATGCCAGCAAGATGTGAAATGCTGCATAACAGCACCAACTGATTTCAACTTGTCCTGTAGAGGCATGGTCTGTGCCATATGGCAGACTGTGATTTGTTGTCAGTTAAGTTATCTAAAAACAACAAAATCACTAGTCTTCCACACAGAACTAGACCAACGTCCACTGAAATCTTCTATATTTTCTACAGGTTCTATATAATTTATTACAAGTAGGCTTTTTGCAGCAATTTTCACCAGAGAAATGAGAGGACTGCTTGGTTAAGGTGTCTTCCATTAAGATTAGTTTTGAGGGAATCTTCATTTTAGTTAGAACAGAGAAAAAAAGAGAACCAAGGCAGAACTACCACTGGAGAAGTTAAGTTCAATAGTTACTTAAATCCTGCTTCTAAAAACCATATTGCAGAGAAGAGCTTTAGAACGTAGTAGTAGGAAAGTCAGTTTAAAATTGACAGTAAAAGGGCAGCATTAAGCTTCAACTTGCCTGTTCTGCAGTAAATACTGAGCATTTTGTATCTGGTCCTGTGTTCCTGTAATAGTTATTATCCGATCTTCTGAGCCTTCTAGTGGTTCATCAATTTTGATTGAAGCTCCTGACTCGTGACGTATTTGTTTGATTCTCTGGCCTCCCTTTCCAATAATAGATCCTGCCAACTAGGGGAGAAAATAAAGCATTCATTTCTTGATATAACTTCCTCTGCAAAAACACAGTACTGTTCAAGTAGCTTCCATCAATTTAGTTTTAAGAGTTACAACGGAAGCTTATTCTTACAGCCTCAAAACATTTTCTGTAATGTTTATATAATAAATACAGGTAGGATAAAGTTGGAAGAACCAGATGCTTGTTTGTAAAAACAAGTTATGTAGACCCTCTCTACTATTGAATATTAACAATTTAAAAAAATAGTTCAGTGCATCTCTAAAGTGAAGACAAAACAAACATCCTTAAGAATAGACTTCCGGTGATTTAGAAACACTTGCTTTATATTAAAAGTACTTGTCAAGCATCCCAAATATTTTTGATTTACTTACATAGTCTGAGAAAAGGCTGTGAGTTTCTTTTTATTTATTTAAACACGAGTGGAAAGCAAGTCAGCTTCACTTACATCTTTGGGAATCGTTACTTGTGTTGTAATGATGGGTCCACCAAGATCTCCATATGAACCACGGCCCCCTGTGTAAGAATAGTCTGATTTAAATGTATGCATCAAGCCTCTTACTGACTAAATGAAGTGCATGCCAAAGTCCTCTATAAAAACTTACCATATCCAGAGCCACCCTCAAACTGTAAGAAAAAGAGAAAGAAAACCCTTAAATAGCAAATAGCCACGATTCATTAACGTGCTTTCATCCCAAGTATCATACTGTTAACTTGGAGCCTATTTTATGCAAAAATCCTAACCTACAACCTTAATCTAAGTGTCATTAAAAGCAAACTGGGGAAGAGGGCAGACCAGGAATAAAGGGGAGAAGAATATCTTAGGAGAACCTCTTCGCTTGCTCTGTTAAAACCTCTAAGAATAAGTCATCAAGATCCAGCCATACCAGTTTACCAAGCAACCTTATCAATTCAGCTGGTAAACAGCTATTGATGCTAATCTACTCCTGACCCTTGGACTAAAATAACATTCAAATCAGAAGATCAAAGTTCAGCCTTATTACTACTACCTATACAGCTCAGGAGAAATTAAAGTCTCAGTTTGGGACAAGACATTTACCTGGTAACTGTCAGCCCTCCTATTCCACCTATATCTTGAGGAAAAACCAAGTCAACTCTAATAACTTTATAATTGATCTCTATTCAGACTATGCTACGATCCTTTGTATCTTAGAAAGGACAATCATGACACTAATTACTACTGTTCTGCTAAAGCTACCATATACCAAATCCAAATCACTGCAGTGGAGCACCCCTGACTGCTTTTATTTTCAAGATTTGTAGACTAGTACTTGATATCAAGTGCTTAATTTGATCTAGTGCCTTCTAAATGCACAAACACCCATTTTAATATCTTCCTGTAGAAGCAGAGAATAGATGTGCACACTTCTCTAGAATTTAACTTATATCACTGAAATACAGGAATCTGCATGAATTACTTGTTTGCAGAAGTTGTAACGTAACAACTTTTTAAAAAAACTGTTTACCTGCTAGCTTTTTGGAGCCACCTCAAAATGGAAGCTATTCAGAAAAAAATTCTTCAGCTGATCATCTGTTTCTAAGCAACCTGTGTCATCTACTCACATTGCTTAGCAATACAGACCATAATACAACATAATAGAGCTTGTAGTGGAGTGAAAAATACAACAGAATGAAGGACACTGTTTAGAACTTAATTCAGAGGCTGATCAGAGCTGCATATTCCACACACATACTCTTCCACCTATTTCTGCTGATATTTTGCAAAGGGAATCCCTTTTTTGGGCTAACTTATTTTAATGAACAATCCTTTTCTTGACCCTTTCTGCTGCTTCTCCTCCCCAGACTACAATACAGCAAATGAATTTGACAGCAGATGAGTAATTATAACTGCAGTGTTTATGTAAGCTAGGAACTAACATTTAATATTTGGTAGCACTTTTCCATCTTCTAGACAGCATTTTCTGACACCCTTTGAACTTTCCTTCCTAAACCCCCTAAGAGTAAGAAGCTTGATAAACACAAATCAAATTGAATACTTTCAAATATATGGATAGGTAATGTATAATAGTTTATCCACAACTGTAAGTAAATAATTGTTTTTAACATTCCTTGTTTGAAACAGGAGAAAACACATGATGAAGTTAACATAAAACATATTTCTAAATAAATGCACCTACAGAGTGTTGAAAAGCAAGAGTTACAGTGAAAGTTACAACTTGGAACACTAAAAGAGGCAATACAACAGAAAAGCTTCTCTCTCAGCTGTGCTGCCACATACTTTCATTGTGGAACATTAACTGCCTGTATAGGATTCACTGTTCAAGACAAATTGCCTATAACCTGAGTTAGAAGGATAACTTTAGGTATTTTTCAATAGGTGCAAGCTGCACTGACTAGATTCAATCTCAAGAAAATCCAGTTATCACATAACCAATTCAAATAATTTTTCTCAAAAATCAACCATTAAATCAGTCAAATAAAAGCATGAGCACACTCACCAACTCTGGTGGCTGCATGTCATCACAGGCATCCACATGACACTGCATCATCTCCCAGGCACAACATAATAGGAGGAAAAGAGGAAATAAGTCCATGTCATGGAGGCTTATAGGTAACTTGGCAAGCAAATGCATACATACCAATATAGAGAAACATTTTTCTGCACTACTTAAACAAGACTCAAAAGTACATGATATAGAACAGTTACAAGATTCACTCCCTTTTACTTTCACTGCAAGGAAACTGTAACTGGTCACACTTCTTTCTTCCTTGTTTCTGTGGTGTAAACGGATTTTCCTTTTACAAAGGACATCAGACAGCTAACGGGAGAGCAAAGCTTGAATATTTTTTTTGTTGTTATTGTTTGTTTGGTTTTTTTTTTTTAAACACCTTTGAGTACTAAAACTGTACTATATACTAAAAGATATTACTCTCAGATACCAAACCCTTCTATTTCTCTCATGCATAAAAAAACCCCCCAACACCAAAACCAGAAAAGGCATTTAATAAAACAAGTAACTGTCATTGATATATCTATGTCAACAACAGGTCAAGCAAGAAGGACATGGCTTCTCATATTTTATTAATTCCATTTCCATATACCTCATATAGCCAATAGCTAGACTAACAATCTACTACTGCCTAATTATATTGGAAATCCAATTACTTTAAAAAAAAGTGATATATAGCATTTATTTCCTTCAGAATTCTTCAACAAACATTGGGGGAAAAAAAAAAAAATCAACAAAGTTATAAAAATATCATTTGTAGAATCCACTCTAAATTACTATTAAGGCAAAGGCCTTTGCTGGGTTAAAACGTGCAACACCACATGAATAGCATATTAAAATATAAAAGCTCATTTAAAAACAGTTCCTAAAATACTAAGTGCAGGATAACTGAAGATACATAACCGAATTTTCTTCTCTACAGACTCATTTGTGCTAGCTACTACTGGTAACCAATGGAAATTAAATCGAAACCAAATGAAACACTGACTGGATAAGACAAAGTGCATAGTATTAATAAGAGTTTATTGACTTTTACATCTAATGAAAGAATATGCATGCAATCCTAACTGATGGCAAATGCCTTACTGTAACTTCCCATTATTTTTAAGGGATTGGCCCAGAAGAATGAAATTTTGTTAATAGAGGTGTCAAACATCTTTCCTTCACTGATTTTTTTTACATGCTCCTTAATGTCAAATCTCTTAAAACATGAAGTACTTTTAATATTTTTAGTGTATGTACCTTTATTGAAGTGCTTATACAGACATGTATATACACACAGACATAGATATAATGTTAAGAAATATCAAGAAGTGGGAATCATTTGAACGAGTAAAACCAGATTAGATGCCTGAACATACACTCTACTTTTAAACAGACATTCTGATTTAGTTCTCAATTAACTCCAATTTAAAAATACTTTGAAAGCATTAGGAATTGACTATTAAAAAAAAGGTGGAGGGAAGGGGGGATTAAATGGCTTTATAGGCACTTCTCCACCTTATCCCCCCCCCCGGTATGTTTTTATGCATTTATATATCTAAAGCACCCATGGGGATAGGGGTGTTAAAAAAAAATAAATAGTGGAAATGCATTCATGTTTTCTCAGCTATCAAAATAGCCATTATGATCCATAAGCATTTCATTTAGAGTAGTTACAGCCTAAAATATATACCTCTGTAATAAGAGAAACAATGCATGTATGTCTTTCAGTAAAATGCTTCAGAGGAGAGAAAGAGAAATACAAAATTTTTTTCCTCCCATCTTAGAATTTACAAGGCTGTCAGTATTGTTGCATCTCATAAAATTCAAGTTTCACCATCCAGTCTTGGTTCACCATCTTACAAGTCTTGAACTACTCAAGTTTTCCACCTTTAGTGTAGAAGAGAACTGGCAGAAAATGAGGATTTCTGTAGATTCAACATCAAAATGTTGGGCTGAAGAGATAATCTATTCTTGCCTTTTAACATATTTATGTAAAATGGCATTCCTGCTCTCTGAAAGTAGCCTTTCCCATGCATTACTTCACAAACCACAATGATGTTGGTTTACTTTAAGTTTAAATGTTTTGCTAGAGAATGGTTTCTATATGAAATGTGTAGTAGCTCAAGACGACCTTATATTTCTGGCATGACACTTCCAACTTCAGCCTCGCAATCCACAGAAAGACTTCGCATCTGCTTATACAATTAAGGATACCAGGATTATGGCTAGCTAAAACTAGAAGTTAAATACAATCTGTGTCAGAAAGCAGTCCTCATTGTAGGCAGGCTATGAAACTCATGCATAAAGCAGGCAAAGCCATGAGCAGCTCCACTGTGAAGAGGAAATAAAATTGCTTTTCAGAACATGGAAAATGAGCAGAGATGACTCCCACTTATTTGTAGAAACTCATGTCAAGAAAGCCAAGGTTAACCTGATCAAAGTCAGACTAAATAGAGTTCAAATAGATTTTTCTATTCTAAATGGAATGAAACAGAACTAGAACATACTATTGCCCAAGCTGAAGATTGTGCTCAACCAGACACTCAAGGAAGGACAGGCTGCTCTGTTTATATGCCCTGACACTGGTTTTACCAGCTGCAAATATGAAAACACAAAAACCGAGCTTTGAAAACATAAGAATATGAATAAGGGATCTTAGAGGTATAGTTCATGATTCTTCTAGTTTCTTAAGATTCAGAGTAGCATAGAAAACTTGGTGGTTTTGGTGTTAGGTTGTTTTGGGGGTTTTTTTGTAATTTTAAGTGCAAGTCTTTCCTTTCAATATTTCTGCTAGGCTTCTGGTGCCCCAATGTTGACATTCTTGTAATATGTACTTCCAGTATGTATTACTGGAAGTAATTGACTCTTCCTCCCAGGAGGCAGCAATGTGTAAATCTCATTTAGGTAGCCCATTTCATAGCTACACTCTACTTCTTTCTCTTCCGTTCATTTAAAAGAAAAATAAAATCTCATCTAACCTGTCATCTTAAGGAATGTGCCAAACAGAACCAGAGGAGAAAAAAAGATTATTAAACACAGAGATTTACCTCCCAGATACTTATGATTTCTCTTCCCAGGAAAGAGGATGTAACCGTAAACGACTACCAGGAAGTCACATTTCAGAATACAACATGGAAGAGTAGCTTTAAGGCTTTTTTTATTCTCTCCACCCCCAACATGGTTGAAAGTACCTAATTTCATTTAAAATTCAACTTATCGGTGGCCCTGGCTCCAAAACATTTGAGATTACAGTAGATTTTTTTTTCCCAGACATAGAAATCAGCATAAAGACAAGAACTGATTTGAAAAAAGCATCATCTGCCAGACCAACTAGAGCTCTTTATAGATATTATTCATGTTCTCTGAAGTTCTACTAACATCTGTTGGAAAACATTGTTCTGACATGCTTTCTTGATCTGAAAATCCTCCCAATTCTTATTTCTGTCATCCTGATTAAAAAGAAAAAGTCTAAAAGAAGGTCCATGTAATAAAACCTGCAGGGACTGTGCTCTACCAACTTTCTATTCCATTGTTGATGGCAGGTAGGGAAAACAATCGACCAACCAAAAAAACCCCACAAACCAAAACCACACAGCAGATTCACATCCCAAATACCCTTTACATCCCAAAACAGTCATCTTCTTGGGGGGACCATTTGTATGGCTAAAACATTTTGGTGATATCAAAGTTTACCAGAAGCACACATGTCCCACACTTAAATGTATGTATTCAAGAACAGTTTCCTCAGATGTTCAAAGTGCTAACTGTATTTACTAAACAAAACAATATGAATTTTAACTCCTACCATTCCATCATAACGGTCTCCAGGTCTACCCCTTCGGTCATAAGACATAAGATCTCTAAAATGAGAAAAAGCAGCAGCACATGACTCATGTTATAAACTAGTTTATACATTCTATCTAATTCAAGTTTTCATGATTTGCACACAACTATGAATTTCTGAATGCTTTAGCCAAGTTCTGAATGACATAAAATAAAGTTACAGAACTACTGAATATAGTCCTGATAGACTGTTGCATCACAAAAATAATTAAATTCAAATACTTTTCAAAATTCTCTGGTGCAACGCACACTCAATCCTACATAATCATTACCAACATAAAGTGTGAAACAAGTCATGGAAACATAAGCACAATTCATCAAATTTTACTCAACTTGAGCTTTGTACAATGCATTTATGCAACAGCTTACCCTCCACGAGGAGGTGGTGGAGGAGGAAGAGGAAGATTACGAGCTCTGCTGCCACCTCTGCCACCACGACCTGGCGGAGGTGGTGGAGGTCCTCTGCGAGGGCTCATATCATCATAATCTCTTCTTGATGGAGGCATAGGTCGTCCACCACGACCAGGAGGCATTCGATCAAAGCCTCCTCTTCCACGCATTGGAAAGCCTACTGGACGTCCCCTTCTATCATCAAACATCATCGTGAAGCCACCATAGTCATATGTTTCATCATAGAAATTGGGATCATAAGGCTGCGCCCGTCCTTTAATTGGAGACTAAGACACACAAAAAAACAAAAATGACACCACCCCTCCCCCCTGGTTAGCACTGACTGTTACAATTATTATATTCTATTAAATTACCATATTAGACATATAAATACAGATTTATACAGTCTGAATACATTCTTGATTTCACAATGCTGATAAGAAAGGCAGGGATGGTGATATTCTTCCTGAGAACTTAACTATGATAGAGAAACCACTGTTACTGATGGGTGGCACGTAAATTTGTCTCGCTTCCTCCCCAATTTATTATTTTTTTTTTTTACTGATATGTAAAGCATGAGTAACAGTCCATTGGTACCAAAAATGGCTTCCCTCTCCAATAAGGTACACCCCAATTCTAGAAAACAAGAATAATTTCAAAGGGTGCTAACAGTCCAACACTTACTTTGTTACTGGAGAAGAGGCACTGAATTCAAAATAGAAATGGAAAGATATAATTTTCCATCCAAATCATCCCGACTTTCGTGAATACCAATGAAAGAATAATAAGTTTAAGACACATTACCTCAGAGATAAGATCCAAGATAATCTTGATACATTCCACAACTCTATCAGGTTTTCCACCAATAAGCACCACTCTATCAGTGGAATGAGGACAACACTCTTGGAAGAGCTTAATGGTGGTCTGAGTGTTCTGTTGAAGAGAAGGAAAAAACCCCAAAATCTTCAGATAGAAGTATTTTAAACAATTTTATAAATTTACCTTCGTATGTCATAAAACTACGGTTTGGATGCAAGACAGCAATGTTGCCAGGATTAGGTCTATTCATCTTGCCTTCATCAGTCCACACAAATAGTAGCTTACGCCTAAACTGACCTGGAATTGCCTCTGACACAATGCCAGGAAAGGATAGAAAACCCTCTAGATTCAGAGACCACTAGCTTTTTAGAACAAACCCTCATTCTTTCACAAAGGAAACAGTGGTCTTCAAGGAAGTGGAACTTAAAAACCAACCCACCCAAAACCAAAGAACACCAACACCCCCACCCCCCCCACCCCCCAACAAAAAGACCCCAAACCCACCCAAAACCAAACCACCCAAAAATCCATCCCATACCACCTTTTTATAGAAATATTCAAACATCTATTAAATTATCATCATTAGAGTTTATGGAGATGTGTCCACGCTAAACCATTTTCTATGTCCAACACCACCAATATAGTCTATTCAGCAGTTCATTCCAGGAGTGAATGGCATTTTAATTTTAAAAAGTATCCTTTATTTATAAAGATTACTCTACTGCTAATATGCTTAAAAGCTTTATAAGAAGTCCTAGGCTCTATCACCAACAGCCACTTTATTTCTGACTTTTTGCAAAAAAGTTGTAATAAGTAACTCAGATTGATCTCAGAACACAGAAATCATGTATGAAATATGTTCTGACAGAATTACTGCACAGATGATGCTTACACTTACTGTTTATGAACACAAAAACCTAATTTATGTAATAAAAGCAGAATCTCAAAAGAATAGGAAACAGTACCTCTCTGAGTTCTTTGATTTTAGCACCCTTGACACCAATAATTCCTCCTGCTAGACTTTGGTGAATTAGAAGTCTTAATTCACAGTCAAAGTCGCTACCTTTGTAGTGTTGATACTGTAAGTAAGATGCATACAAGGAAAGAATAAAATATTAGTCAGGGGAAGAAATAATTGAAAAATCAAAATACTAATTTTGTTTTTTTGTTAAGGTTTTTCTCCAAACACCATGGTATGAATTAATTTGCTGCTGAAATGTAATGCTGTATTTGATACAATATAATCACACCTATTTAAGTACTTTGCCTCAACATGAGGTGATGTCAAATTAGTTTCCCTTATTTCTTTTATTATTATTGTATAAAATTTTAAGATATCAAACAGCGCAACAGGCTTGCTTACAAAGCCAAGAGACATACCTCTTCTAAAGTAGGGATAATCTTCTTCAAGATTTCTCCAATTGTCTCTGTATCTGCACTTATACTCAAGATGCTGTTAGAGGCCATAGTATCAGAAAATATGGAGAAGGTGGAAAAGTAGTAGAAGTTTAGTATTCATAATCATACACAAAATTATAACAAGATTGACTACACAGAAGAATTTACAATTAATATTCCCCATTTAAAGTAAACCTGTTCACTGGATTTACAACACATGCATCTTTGTTTACACCCAATATATATGCACGATGAATTTAAGACTAGGTAGGTCTTGCAGAGAGAGTGAGAGAGAACAAGCAAGCAAGAGCTTTTGGAAGGGCTCAGATTAAGTGGGCAAGAAATCGACGCAGAACTGAAAGTGAATAATCATGTTCCCCACCACCACTAATTTCATATACCCTCACTATTACATTGGTAAAACTGGCACACCTTCTTGCAGAACAAGTGGGGATATGCAAGTGGTCAACATTTTATCTGGAGTAAGGTTGAGAGACCAGTTAGAAATTAGATTACTAATGGGCTCTGCAAAAAAGGAATATAAATACAAGGAAAAAAAACCCAAACCAAAAGACAACCCCCAGAAACTTCACAAACAAACAAAAATGTAACACAAATGAGAAGTGAAGGGAAGTGCACTAGTTGTTATTTAATTAGAAATAATTATGAACAGACAATGTTGGGGGGAGTAAGGTGGGCCACAAAGACAGAGCAAGAGACTCTTGAAACAATTTGATTTATAATGCAGTGAATATGCAACACTTGAAGCTGTGCTCCTTCCACTGAAAATTAGTGGATTGTTCGGGTGGCCAACTCATGTAAAAGTTCAGTGACAAAAAGACTTAATGGGGAAAATAAGACAGAAAACTTTAAAAAAACAATACATGGTCTATAAGGGGATACTATTTAATTATATAAAAGGCAGGTAATAAAATACATTTCTCTCTTTCTAATCAGGCAGTGAGGCATAAACTGTTGGGACATACCGCTCGGGGCCACTGCTGTCTGGGACTGAAACACTTGCATTGTACTGCATTGGTCATTGGCGTTCGTGGATGTTGGCATTGGGCATGGGCATTCAATCAGAAGTTGTCAAGTATGGCACCCGTTTGGCAACGAGCACATTTTTGGGCATAGCCAACCAGGGTTTTCACATGGGCGTTCAGGGGTGGATGGGCCAACGTCATGGTGGGCAACGCAGGGGCAAGTCGATCCAGTACATGGGTAACGGAGATATAGGGCCAAAAAAACAAGGAGAGGGAAAAGGGGGAAAAGCAATAAATTTTAATACAAACTATACTCATTACTCTCAGTTAATGAAGCAAGCTTAAGTTGTTCTGAAGACTAACACAATAATGGATTGCTACATCAACTGTGGCTTAACAGTATGGATCTTAATGAGTTACTTTATCTGACTAAACTACTTCTTACTTTTAACATAATGTTTCAGTAGCAGGCTGGCTTATGAATGTAGACACAAAAACTATCGAGATCCATATTACTGAAACCTCGGGCAAGTTGGGAAATTTAGTATTCCAGACCAATTAAATTATCTGGACTTAGGTGATGTATTTATTTACTTAAAACAAACAAAAACAAACACTAGCTGCCAAAGTTAAGAGCGTATGTATGATTCCTGACCATTTCAGCTTAATCCTCAATTCTACTTGCTATAGTTTGTGAACTTAGATGGAACTGATTCTATAATGATGTATTAGCAAATATTGCGTTGAACACAGCCTTGCTTGAAAAAATTGCTGAAATTGTAGCTGATGCAAAGTACAGGAGTGTAAACAAATGAAATTTAAGAAGCATCATCAAGTTTTATAAATAGATAACATTTGTGCTGAACATGTGTCTAATCACAAGAGTCAACCCAGGATAAAATATGAATAGGTAAATAAGTCATAACCATTTAAAAAGGCTTCCAAGTAACAGAATAAAATGTTTCTTTACTGTTCTATACCCGTATTTAAATCATACAACCTTAACATGAATGTTTTTGTGCTTTATGTCCAAGCTGTTAAAGTAAGAACAGATGGACCATTATGATTGTTTGTGGGGGTTTTTTTTGTTTTTGTTTTGTTTTTTTTTTTTTTTTTTTTTTTTTTTTTTTTTTAAGGAAGTTAAAAAATTCCTCTATCACTGGGTTAAGCCAGCCACCTGCAGTAGTTTTCAATATTACTATAATTGATTCACACATATGGGAAATGGTAGAGTTAAATGTTTTAAGCTTTGCCAATATTTCTAAAGATGTTAACTCATTTGAAGTGTGTAATTTAGAGGAACCCTGTCTGAAAGCAAAGAGGTTTAATATAAACCTCTCCTCCCACATAACTTAAGCTGGGTTTTAATTACAAACTGAAAAACTAAAGTTATCTCCTCTAACAATCATGATAAATGGCTTATGATTAGATTTTGTCTAGATTTTAATTTCTCAATTTCTAGAAATGTATGCAATCAAGTTTTCAACGTAGTGCTCTGAAAGAATTGGTGTTAAATTAATTCAAACTCATATATACTCACATCTGTACGAAGTGCCTTAATATTTTTGCCACCTTTTCCAATCACTGCTCCAGCATTCTGGAAAATAGTTTTCAGAAGTTATGTTATGCTAATACAGCAAAGACTAGATTTTTGAACTGAAGACTAAGAACAATATATCTATTTCTGCATTACCTCATGGGATGCATTTAGGGGTGGGGCAGTGCTTGTTTTGCTTTTGAAAGGTTCGAATTAAATCAAAGCAAACTGACATGTTGTTACCATGGGGGAAAAAAAAAGTCAAAACAGCTCTTACAACTGAACTTTGGAAAGAGATAAAAATACTCAGTATTATTTCAATTTAAATTTTAAGTTTCTAGGCAATTCTGCCTGTGTTAAAACCAGCTCATGGTTAGAGTATGACTGAAAAAATACCTCATGGGATTCCATGCACGTTATATAGGTCAAGGATTTTCCTAATTTATTTGATAAATTTTTTCTTTTTTTTTTTTTTAAATATGTTTGCAAATTTCACTTCTGCACTCCAAACATTTGATAATTTCAAATGCTACTTTTGGTTTAAACCTATATAACTCAGCTGACCACTCAGGTAGGTACAGTCTGAAGAATGTAACACCAATATAAACAATCACTGCTCTCCAGTTGCTAATCAATGGGAATAAACTCAGATATTCAAGAGGGGCAATTGTAAAACTACAGTTTTACCAGGCTATTTCAAGAACTACACGCAAAATTATTGCTTTTATTATGCAGCTCATACATAATGCTAACAGCACCAGAAACATTTTGCAGCACTCCACATAGCTTAACTATTCATCAGAAACACCATGCAGAGCAATGGTAACATTCCCCTGCCCTGACACAAAACACTGAGTTACTTCAGACATTGCAAACATCTGTAACATCTGGAAACACTAAAGGAGATTCATAAATAGCAATTTTACTGTGACAATTTATAGTCAATGAAGCAATTGCAATCCCTGAAACATTACTCCCATATTTCCTCCTGTTGATACATATAGATTTAGTAAATCTGGGAAAATTACTAAAATTCTGAGGAAGTCCTCATCTTGTCTGTCATATTTATAATCATAAGCTGATCAGTCTCTAAACTGCTTGCTTTCTAAAGACTAATACAGTCATTCCCCTGGAAACAATTACGTTCCACTCAAACATAAGAAAAGTGGCTTATAATTTCTATTGCTTTATTTTTTCAATGAGTACTTTTTTTTAAAATCAGAGAAATCCCATAGATCATTAAAGACTCATCCTTGAAAAAATTTATTGACGATAATACCATTGCAATACACTTCTATCATTCATGCACATTTACAAATATTCCTAATAACTTATTTTATTTTTGTGCTGGTTTGGCTGGGATAGAGTTAATTTTCTTCACAGTAGCTAGTATGGGGCTATGATTTAGATTTGTGCTGGAAACAGTGTTAATAATACAGGGATGTTTTAGTTATTGCTGAGCAGTGCTTACACAGAGTCAAGGCCTTTCCTGCTTCTCACACCACCCAAGAGTAGGCTGGGAGTGCATGAGTTGGGAGGGGACACAGCTGGGACAGCTAACCCCAAACGACCAAAGGGATATCCCATACCATATGACATCATGCTCAGCAATAAAAGCCAGGGGAAAAAGGAGGCGGCGGGGGGAACATTCAGAGTGATGGCATTTGTCTTCCCAAGTAACCGTTACGCATGACCCAGCCCTGCTTTCCTGGAGATGGCTGAACACCTGCCTGCCGATGGGAAGCGGTGAATGAATTCCTTGTTTTGCTCACATGCATGGCTTTTGCTTTCCCTATGAAACTGTCTTTATCTCAACCCACGAGTTTTCTCAATCCCGGCACGAGGGGGAGTGAGTGAGCAGCTGTGTGGTGCTTAGTTGCCTGCTGGGGTTAAACCATGACAATTTTAAATAAAGCACACATTCTTTCTAAACATACACCACAACATACACTTTGTCACCACTGTCTTAAGCAATGATATAAGCAGGAACATAGTGATACTGAAAAAGCATACTTTGCTTTGAAGCAAGATGCGCAATTCAACCATCTCATCTGTATTCCGAGATCTTTTGAAGGCCTGTTCTTCTTCCATATCTTCTGCAGGACGTTTGCCTGTAGACAGGTCCGTAGGGGAGAAAAACCACAAACGTATATTTAAGTCATGATAAAAACTGTATATCAAGCTTATGCACTGTATTCCTAATGAAACATTCCCTCCTATTAGCCCAACACTAACTTCTGACATCTACCCTGAGTATCTATAGCAGAGAAACAGGTTTTTACTTCATCAGCCTACATATCAATTAATTATTGAAGACTCATTCCAAATCTATGAACTACAGTTGAAATGAGAATTTTGCAAACCTAGTGAAAAATTTACAACATGTTGTTTAAAGCAGTGCTGCATCACCTACCTAGTATTTCTTTTACAATTGGGAAAACCTTAAAGCCCAAAAGATCAAAAGTAGTTTGTCCAATACTGAAATACTGGTGGAACAATAGGAAAGCAGTATTTCAAATAGCTTTGAAAAACTGGCATGAATCAACTCAATGCTAACGCCCTAACCCTTCTTCACTAATTAAGTCCAAAAAGTTTTTCATTTAGCTAATATTTAGAGATATTTCACATATATATACACACATTCCTTCAAAGTAACAACTGCAATAAATACAGTAATAGATATTCCTGACAATATTTTTACATGATCACACTGTCCAGACAAGTATTAAGTATTTAACTATCAAATATGTTCAAATCCTTAATTATAACTTTTAGTTACTTATGCCACATCTAAAATACTCCCAAAGAAAAATTATGTATTCATGATACAAAACCCATGTAAAACCATACGTGACACTTAAAAGATTAAATGCAAAAATACTGCCAATAAAAACATTTGATACAGTTAAAGTGTTCCAAAATAGTTAGAAATACTGAGACTTAAAAAGGTTCTTTCCTCCCCAAATAAAATAAAACAGCCCTTTAAAAAATTTACCATTTGTCTCTGTGCTGGTAAAGGTCTCCTCCTGTTGTTCAGTCTCCATTACCTTTTATTCTTAGGTGTACAGATAAAACCTGCTGCAGAATAAAAAAAGCTAGTACATCTATTTTTTTTTTTTTTGGGGGGGGGGGGGGGAGGGAGAGAGCAAACTGTACATCCTACTAAAGGGAAAAACAAAAAGAGATGCCTGCTTTTAGAACTTACCAGTTTTATATATGCTTGCAGAGCAAAACTTAAGTGTTCTGGGCAGGATCAAAACCCCAACGGCCTACTGCTTCAGAAGCCTATGAAAACAGCATAGATCAGGCTCTGTTCACTTACAGGTCTGATTTTCGCTACAACTAAAACCAGGGGTTTGACCCAAGATTTTGCTGCAAAGTTTTTGTTTATAAATGAGAAAACATAACAAGGCCAAACACACAACTAAGAGGAGAAATAATAATCAAGTCTGTAAATTTACAGATAAACAATTACAGTCTGAATTATTCTGGACTTGCTCAGTTTTCAAGCAATCACATTTACTGAGAATGATTTTCAGATATTTAAAGTGAACAATTATCTGGTTTCTAGTTTTTTAGGATGTTATAGAATACATACCTTGAATTTCATTTTTAAGAGACATTATGTTTAGTTCTAAACCAAATTAGACTAAAAAGTTGTTATTATAATCACCAGCATTAATTTTATAAGTTCTCTTTCAACTTACTAGCAGGCATTCTATCATGCCTTCCATTCAATATAACAGATGAACAAAAGAAATTACACACAAGCCACACGAGAAAAATTCTATTAAAAATACCACACTGTAGTTACGTATACATACATGAAGAATCTCAAAAGCAGCTGAACTTTTTTGACTTTGTGAAACAGGCACCTCTTTCAATATCTATTTTTGTTAAGTCCACGCGAGAATACTTGTAAAACACATTAAAAGTCCAGGCAGAACAATTTTGCACCGTATTTTCTTAAAAAAAATTAATTTGTACAGATAACAGCCAAACAAAGAATGCTACTTCTCCCCCCCCCCGGATTTTATCGCTCATCTTCCATAGCCTGGGCAAACGGTTGACACTTACCTATCCACGAAGAAAAAGTGAGGTACCTTTAACCTTTTAAAACATCCTTTCAATCATCTGTTAATTTGTAACAGTTACCCATTTGTGTAGGCTGACAGAAAGCACTGCCGGTAGGCATGCACTCTTTTACAACCGCTGCTGAGAGACCGTCTTCCCAGCACATGATAGTATTTCCAGGCCCCTAATTTGAACTAATGGAAAAACGCCGCTTAAAGAATAGCCAAGTCTCAAACAGACGTTGCCAGAGCGCGGGGGAGGCGGGAAGAGAAGTTTCACCAGGTTCAAATAGCTAGCCCTTCCAGATCCTCTTCTATTTTATTCCAGACCCTTGTCTATTTACGACCCTCCCAAAAATTTTAGAGCTGCAGGGGGACGAAGTATAATATAGCATTGAGGACAAGATGCTCTCAATTAGTTACTGTGATCTGTTGGGCAAATCGAGTTTGAGGGATTAAATTGGCTAACTCAGTGTTTTTAAAAACATCGAAAGGACAAAGCAGCCACAGACACAAGTAGAGGGCTGGGAGATGCCGGCGCGTCTCTACCCCGCTCCCTTCAGAACAAATGGCCCTTCCCACTGCCCATGCGCATGCCGAGCCACGGCCTGCTCGGGCTGACGTTCACCTTTACCCCTCGCACGATTTCCACAGCCTGCCCGCCGCCGCAGAGGGCTCGGAAAACCAGCTCACTCCCTGGGCGGGGAGGAAGGGGGAGAAGGAGGCGGCGTTACATAACTCCCGCAACCCGAGACCCACCTCCGCCGTGGCGGGGACCAGCAGAAATGGCGGCCACTGTAATGGCGCCTACCCACTACTAGGCGGAGCCACATGCCGAAAAACCATCACCACGCGGTCACAAGATTTCCCCACTCTGCCCAGGGAGACACAAAGGAGGCAGTCAGCGGCCCTTACCCGAGCTCAAACGGAGCCGACCGAGCGCAACAGCCCCACCACGAGAAAAACGCCGAGACTGCCCCTAAAAGTAGGCCCGACTGTAGAGCTCTCTCCAATCGGTTTGGCACGGTCGCTTCCGCACAGGCCGCAGCCAAGAACGCCTTCCCTCCTCTTCCTCTCTGCCTACCATCATTCCCAAAAACTCACCCCATGCAGTTACCTAGGGTAGACGCAGGAAGGCGGCGGCGGCCGCTCCCCCAGCCTTAGCGCATACCCGCTAGTGCAGCCGGCCTCCACCACATCGCCCCTCCCGGAGCCGCACTGGTTGAGCCGCCGTAGTCGCACTAAGGTCGCCGAGGCGCGACGGCTGCCGACAGAAACACAGATCATCCTTCCCTCAGGACAGATGGGGCCCCTTGGGCCCAAATTGCTCCAAGCCACTCCACAGTAGCTAAGGAGGAGTCACTCCCGGCCCCCTCCTTCTCCACGCAGCAGTTCCCGGACCTACCTAATTCCGCCGCCCCGCCAGCGGGGGAGAGCGCTGTCCCTACGGGAGCCCACGGAAATCCTGGGGCCCAGCGACTCAGGTCTCCCGCGTTACTGTGTCACACAACAGCGTCGAGAGGGGCGCGACCAACAGCTTCACTTCCCTTAGCCCGCCCGCCCCAAGGCCACGCACAACACCTCCTCCTCACCTTCATCAGCTACGCGCGCGAACCGCACTTACCTGCGCCTACCACGTACGAGAGAAAGAGGTAAGCAACTACCACCAGCACCGCCAGGCGCCTGACCCAGCCACCTCCTCTCCTCCCCCCGAGTGAGGACCCACTGCAGCCCCATTGGGTAAGGCAGCTGCCCATCAGGGCAGGGATGGCCTCTAGCTCGCCCCGCCCTCCGTGCGGCCACGGCAAGACAGGCCTGGGTGTCACGAGGAGAGGAACGCGATTCACCCTGCACCGCCACAGTGTGCTTAGATGGTTTGTTTATTTGTTTTACCTGCTTGACAGAAGCTATGAGAAGAGCGGACAATAACAGTGGAGACAATAGAAGGCGGTAAAGAAGAGCGACCTCAGATTTTTTTTGGGAAAAAATGGCGTCTGTGAAAACTCCGCCTTGTGCTTGTCCCCTAGCACCGGAGGGGGCGGGGCAGGGCTCTTACGATGCTTAAAGGCACGCATGACTCCACACCTCCTATTGGCTGTTGGGTTGCGCGGGGTTTTTGGGGCTGTGTACAGAGAGTAGGTGTATTCTCTTTTTTCTTCCCATCCGCAACTCGGGTGATGGAAGGTACGCTGTCCTGCTGGTTCTGCCCGCTCGTTCGGCACTGCCCCCGCCCTGGATAAGTGCGGGGTGGGTCGGCTGAGGGTAGGGTGTGGGGGAAGAGGCTTGGGCTTTATTCAGCCTGTTTGAGGAGCAGGGACGTATGTGCCCCCTCTCCGATATGACTCTGTGGTGGGGCGGACCATCCCACCTCAGCGTCCATCACTGTCCACTGCAGCTCGTCGCTGCCCGCAGGGATGCGGGATGGCAGCTGGCCTCACCGCCCCTGGGGGTCTTGGCACAAGGTAGCAGCACCAAGCGGGTGACAGGCTGTTTAAGGACTGCTCAGCCGAGATGAGAAACCTATCAAAAATGGCGTGATATGCTGGTCCTTACCTTACAAGAGACCCATGGAATTAGACCTGTTGATGAGTAAACAAATGGATTATTTCCCTTAAGTAACTGTACCGGTTCTTTTAAGTGGTAGAGTTTTGGGGAGAACTTTAAGCCACAGTATTCTTTTCTTAGCTGCAGGTTATAATGTCAGAAGACAAGCCTTGTGTTTCTTAACCATTCTTACAGTAACTTTTCTTTGGTGTAATTCTGTAGGGAGGTTGAGCTCCTTGGTCATCCCCTTTAAGGGGATAAACAGGTTCCAAATGCAGTTATACAACTTAAATGTGCATAGCTACTTCCAAAACTAACTAGTATCATAGAATGGTTTGGGTTGGAAGGGACCTGAAAGATCATCTAGATACAATCCCCTTGCCATGGGCTGGGACATTTTTCACTAGACCAGGTTGCTCAAAGCTCCATCCAACCTGACCTTGAACATTTCCAATGATGGGGCAGACAAAACCTCTATGAGCAACCTGTTTCAGTGCCTCACCACCCTCACAGTGAAGAACTTCTTTACATCCAATTTAAATCTACCCTCTTTGAGTTTAAAGCCATTACCCCTTGTCCTATCACTACATGCCCTCGTAAAAAGTCCCTCCCCATCTGTCCTGTAGGCCCCCTTTAGGTACTAGAAGGCCACTATAAGGTCTCCCTGGAGCCTTCTCTTCTCCAGGCTGAACAACCCCAACTCTCTCAGCCTGTCCTTATAGGTGTCGTGGTTTAAACCCAGCCAGCAGGGAAGCACCATACAGCCACTCACTCACCATCCCCTGCCTGGGGGATGAGGGCAAATAGATTGGAAGGGTAAAGGGAGACTCGTAGGTTGAGATAAAAAACAGTTTAATAATTGAAATAGGGTTGGAGTAGCTTCAGTGTCTGTTGTGGGCGTTGGAGTGGCTGCAGTGCCTGTCATTTTGCTATCAGATCCAGAGCCCTTCTCTTCCCCTTGAGGGCACTGAATAGTGTTGGACAGGGCTCGGTAGGCATGGGCCAGGCCCCAGCACATTGCAGTGATTTGTGTCTCTCTGGAATTGCCAGGGTGACAGCATACGTTTTCCAAATATTTTACTAGTTTTTTGGGATTCTGCACTTGTTCAGGGTGAAGTTCCAAAACACTGGGGGTGCCCACTGTCCTAGGTATTTGCCCATGCTCTCCCACACCCCCTGCCACTCATAACTCTCCAGCCTTGGGGTAGATCTCCGGGTGATACTCTTAAATAGTTGCTTAGCCCTGAACAAAATCTGAACCACATGCAGGAACACGCTGGCTCCTAACAATAAGATGACCATGTTAGTGTTAACATTCCAAGGATATTCAAAATTTCCAAAATTCTCAAACTCTATTGTAAGTAGCCTGGAGGAGAAGGGGAAGGAAGGTGTCTCCCCCATGGATTGGCTCTCTGAGGAGAAAAGGTAAAGGGTGTAATTGTTAATCTTTTCCGCTAGATGACCCCGGAGTACAGACGTGACAACAGTGCTGAGTACAAATACAAGACTAATCTCAGGACCAAGAACTTTATCGTGCCATAAATCAGAGTTATATAGTACAGCAAAGCAAAAATAATAATCCAACTCCCATGGGAGATAAGCCGCAGCATAGTTACTATATATGGCAAGTGAGGTGATGCATAGCACAACTGTAAGAACGAAAGCCACAACTCTAGGAGCAAATAGATTGACATTATGACAAGCAACTGATAAGCCAATATAATGAATGCTTATAATGAATTCATTATAATACACTCTGATCAGATCCGTCGTTATCTCAACCCTTCGAGCCCCATGTTGGGTGCCAAAAAGGACTGTTGTGTTTTCAACCCATCTGGCAGCCAAACACCATGCAGCTGCTCACTCACCATCCCCTGCCCTGGGGATGAGGGAAAATAGATTGGAGGGGTAAAGGGAGACTCGTAGGTTGAGATAAAAAACAGTTTAATAATTGAAATAAAATAAAACAATAACAGTAATGGAAAGTACAAACAGGTAACACAGTGCGATTGCTCACCATCCGCCGACTGATACCCAGCCTGTTCCCGGCTAGCGATCCCGAAATACCAAGATCCCACAATCACAATCCTGGAAGCAAGAGAGAACCCCCTCCTTCCTGGCTGACCCTCCTTTATATACTGAGCATGACGTTACATGATATGGAATATTCCATTGGCCAATTTGGGTCCGATGCTCCGGCTCTGCTCCCTCCCAGCTTCTTGTACACTATTCTAGCTACTCTATCCCAGCCAAAACCAGGACAATAGGAGAGGTGCTCCAGCCCTCTGAACATCTTTGTGGCCCTCCTCTGGACTCACTCCAACAGGTCCATGTCCTTCTTATGCTGGGGGCCCCAGAGCTGGAGACAGTACTCCAGGTGGGGTCTCACAAGAGTGGAGTAGAGGGGAAGAATCCCCTCCCTCGACCTGCTGGCCGGACTTCTCTTGATGCAGCCCAGGATACGGTTGGCTTTCTGGGCTGCAAGCACACACTTCCGGGTCATGTTGAGCTTCTCGTCAACCAGCACCCCCAAGTCTTTCTCTGCAGGGCTGCTAATGAGATGGGAGAATAACTTCTTGGGTCAATTTTTGAGGTAGACTGGGTGTGAACAGCAGCACTGATAGGAATAAAACAAACAAAAAAGAGTTGGAGGAGAACCTTTCTTCTTCTAGTTATTATGTTCTCTTTCCATCCACAGTGAAAGGATTTCAGGTGTATACTTCCAATTAAATCAACAGGAAAAGATGAAGCCACCAAGAAGGGTTGCTTGTAGAAGTCTCAGTACTTTCCTGATACTTTGTGATGAGTAAACTGTATAGGCTGTTTATGCTGGTTGAAGCTTGCTTGTTTAATTATTGGAACTTCATGGGGTTTTTTAGCATCAGTGGAAGTGTTTTAATTGTAATTGCTTCTACATTGTTACACTTAGAATAGCTGAACTTTGAATTGAGAGCAAATGTCTATACAATGCAAGTGAGAGATGTCATAACTAGCTACTGTCAGAAGAATAAAAACATCTTTCTGGGTTTTGTTCTAGAGAATTCACTTTTTTCTTTTAACTTAAAAGACAATGTCTGCATCTAACATTGCAGCAAGAGTGGAAACTTGGCTTTCATCTATGTGACATGTTGAAGTTCCTTTGGTATGGCTAGAAGCATGTATTATTTCTATCTGTGGAAAAAAATCCCCATATTTATATTTTAACCATTGTCCTCCATTCCAAAGGGGCTTTAACTGTTTGGCTTGCTTGATCACAGCACGTGTCTCACATTCATGGATAACCTGTGCAATAATGTCCATGGTTAAGTCCACCCCTCAATCACAAGCCCATCTATATGTTGCATCTCTTCCCTGACGGCCTGAGGAGTCATGGGCATCAACGTGGCATCAGTTACATGGTGTGTAGAGGGGATCCTCCCTTTGAACATCCAGCCCAGCACTGGCAGTTGGGGTGCCAGGAGGAGCTGTGCTTCAGTCCCAATCACTTCTGAAGCAGCTCGAACCCCTTCATATGCTGCCAATATCTCTTTTTCGGTTGGAGTATAATGGGCTTCAGATCCTCTGTATTCCCAACTCCAAAACCCCAAGGGTCGACCCCGAGTGTCCCCTGGTGCTCTCTGCCAGAGACTCCAGGTAGGGCCATTCTCCCCGGCTGCAGTGTAGAGCACATTTTTAACATCTTGTCCTGTCTGAACTGGCCCAAGGGCTACTGCATGAACTATTTCCTGTTTAATATGTTCAAAGGCTTGTTGTTGCTCAGAACCCCATATAAAATCATTATTTTTCCGGGTCACTTGATAAAGAGGGCATTATCCAGCTGAGTGGCAATCAAGGCTTTCTCCTCTCTTCTCTCGCCTTTCAATCTTTCTGCGTAAAGGAATGAGCTTCCTCTGTCGCTTGAGTGTCAGCTTCCGGATGCGGATAAAGTACTGCATGATCCTAGTAAACCGCTGCTTGCATTTGTGTCGGATGAACCATGGCCAGTAGATGAGGTTCTCGTCTATCTCTTCCAGTGCTTTCTCATAGTTCTTGCTTAGCAGGACCCACTCCCAGAGTTGACAGAGAAAAGCTGCCCACTCTATTGTCTTCATGTACAGGTAACACCGCCCTTTCTCCTCCCTGATGGTCACGTACTGGCTGTTTGCCAGTGGGCAGGAGGAACGGTTGCACAGGCCGGTCAGGTTGTACTCATTGCAGCAAAAGTTCTGGGTTTTTGTCATTATCTTGTATGAGCAGAACTGCCTGTTGCCCAGCGTGTCCCAGACAATGTCGTCTGAGTGCATGGCGGTCGTGCTGCCGGCCCACGTGGCCTAGCGCGCTGCCATCACCTTCAGTACTCTGGGGTGAATCCCATGAGGCCCCATGGACTTATGAACATTCAGTTGATACAGCTGGTCCCTTACAATTTCAGTGTCCACAAATGGAAAGTCACTGTTCCTGCAGTTGTGGTCCTCCACCTCAGAGGACTGGGCAGCCCAAGGTCTATCAGTATTATTAAAGGCTTATAATTTACATGTATTCACTCTCAAATTGTAGAATAAGGCAGTGGCTAGACCAAAGATGTGGTCGGATTCCAAATAAACTAGTCTGGCCAAAGCAGCTTGAGGATTAGCCTAATCCTTCCAGATACCAATTTGGCCTCAGTGATACATGTGTTTATAACCCAGCAACTTCTTTCTTGTTGAATGAAGGAAGCAACAGCTAGCTGTAATTATATCATCTTAAAGTACCAGTTAGGAATATTAAAGGATAAAGGATTTCCTAAAGGGTGTGCTGTATTGGTTCATATCAAAAGGAGACTTTTCACAGAAGTTGAGTAGGGAGCACTATTAGATAGAACATTAAATATAACATTTGGAATGAAATATAAAACCCTATTTCTTAATATCTTTTGTGTGGGAATTTTTGTTGTACCCCTTGAAGTGAATTAAAAACATGTTTGTGCTTAAATATAAAGAACAAAATTAATGAACACTGCATTGGACAGAGTCCTACCGTTATAAGTGGTTCTACAAGGAGTCTGTAAAGATGAATCACAAGCTGATTCCTTATATACACTTGCACCAGCACCAATCCCATGAGCAATTGCATGAGGTGACTCAGCCTGGCCTTGAGTCCATCCCATGGCCCAGCTCTGCTGCCCAAAAGTGGCCCCTGAGCGCTTGCATTTTAGGATGGCTACAAGACAATGCTGTGGATTTTTCTTATCACCAGGGGAAACTTCACTCCCTTACAGGGAGTCCTCCTGTCTCTGGCATTCCTGCTTCCAGCCAGTTCAACCCCTTCTGCAGTTGGACCTTCTTGCCCTCCATGCCAGATCATTCCTTGGTCACAAATTACCACTGCTGAGCAGTTACAATTTGAATTTCCTCTTCACTTGCTATAATAATTTCAAGCATTTCTGTTTAGAATAAAATCTTAATAACTTTAAGCTTTTCTTTGTAGGTAGAGTGATTTACAGTATAGTGTTTGAGTTATCTGGTGTCAAGCAAACTTAAATGTATTTACCTGGGAGGAAAAAGCAAAAAGGACTTTAAAAAGTAAATACTACTCATTTCTAATCCAATTCTATTCATTATTGTCCTAGAAGGAACAGAGTGCTAGGAATAATGACAGCAAACTGAAGATTAAGGGCAGCCTGACATTGCAACTCTTTTTTAATCCAACATAAGAGGTAGAAGTTTCCTACAACTCTGCTTCTCATATAAATGTATGTGTAGCAGACTGACCTGTTTCTGCTTCTTAGTCTTCTCTTATGGCTGAAAAAACCTGGTTCTTTCATCCTCTCCACGGAGTGGCATATGCTCCAGCCCCATGACCACCTTGGCAGCCATTTGCTGGACCTGCTCCATTATGTCAGTGGCTTTCTTGTAGTGGGAAGCCCAAAATGGGACACAGTACTCCACATGCAGTCTCACAAGTGCTGAATACAGAAGGATCACCTTCATGGACCTGCCTGATACTCTCTAATAGAGCCTGGTATGTGGTTGGTCATCTTCACTGCAAAAGCATGCTGCTGACTCATGTTCAATTTTGTTGTTCACCAGGGCGCACAGGTTTTATTCTGTAAAGTTGCCTTTTAAGTAGTTGGCCCCTAGCCTACATTGTTGCATGGGGTTATTTGTGCCCAGATGTAGGACTTTGCATTTGCCTTTGCTGAACTAATGAGGTTTCTATCAGACTATTTCTCCAGCCTGCTGAGGTCTCTGCTCTCTTGTATATTGACTATTTTCTCTCCCCACCCCCCCATTTGGTAGCTTCTTCCCTGCTTTCCCCTTATTCACACAGTCAGTAATCTCTTCATAGAAGATAATCAGATTGGTCAGGCATGACTTGCCCTTGATAAATCCATACTGGCTGTTCTTCCCAATCACCACCTTTTCCTTCATGTGTCTGGATAGGGCTTCAAGGAGGATTTGCTCTAACCTTCACAGGGACTGAGGTCAGGCTGCCCAGTCTGTAGTTCCCCGGATCCTCCTCCTCATCCTCCTTGAAAATGGGTGTGACATTTGCCTTTTTCCAGTCATCAGGATCACCTCCCCCATTGCCATGACCTTTCTAATATGATAGAGTGGCCCTGCAATGACATCAAGCCAGATCCTTTCAGCACCCTCAGCTGCATCCTGTCTGGTCTCATGAAGTTGTATGTCTATTGGGTTAAATACTCCCTATAACTGTATCTTTCTCCACAATAGGTAGTACTACATTTCCACAGACTCTATTAATAGGCTTGGGGAAATGGGAAGCAAGAAAGGTTACTATTAAACCACAAATCTGACATTATTGTAAAGAAAAACATACTTAGCAGCCCCAGGACTGCTGGCTTCCTAAACACTTGCTTAGATAATTTACCCCTGGTATCACCTATTAGTGTAGTTGCCCTCATACAGTTTCTACAAACTAGAAAATAGTGCTATTAAATAGAAAGTGTAATTAAAGATCCACTTTAATTTAAAACATTTTTAAAAATCATTCAATAGATTTATTTCATGAAAACGTGTTATTGTCTGGATCCTTTTACTTACAGATTGAGGATTTCCTCTTAAGTACAAAAATTGATGAGAAATACCTTTGAGCTGATATACCTGAACTGACATACTGCATAAAGCATATGTGCAGCAAGTGCCTAAATAAAATAAACATTATATCTCTTTAAAATGTATGTTAAAATACACAAAAACACCAAAAGAGATTTTATATTTTATTTCACAAGTTACTAAGAACACACATGTGGTCAGATATGAAGTTCAACAGAAAGGCATCAAGTTTTTAAATACTGTAATGTTGTCATATTTGGTAGCATAGGCAAAGCCAAAACAGGAGAAAAGCAAATGTCTTACCTACAGGGTCTGTTGCTTATCATAAAAGGAAATGAGATTGATACTAATCATGTAGAACATAGGCTATCATCTTATTTAATGTAAAATAATAAAGGACAATGTAAAATAATCCTCAGTATCTCTGGAAAAATACTAAACCTACTGTTTCTAGTACTGGTAGATGACTAAGCATGAAGCAAAAAAATTCTGGGTTTTCTTATATCGGGTGATACCAGTTAGGCTACTATTTATTTCCCAGTTGTATTTAAAACTCCTGATTCAGTGATACTTCTTCCATTTCTGTTATTTGAAAAACAGAACTAGGAATTAGTTTGATCTAATAATATCTTAGTAGTGTTTTTTATGAAGTTAAAAACCAGTAAATTAGGCCCTGAGTACACATAGAAAAATTTAAAAGTGAAATAATTGTGTACACTCACAGCTAAGTATTAATTATTCATACATAAGTATAGTTAATGAGTTAGCATAGACTGTTGCAAATGTACAAAATGAAACATGGCTATATATTTATCTCATATATTTTCTATTCTTGTAATAGTTATTCTTGTGACAAACTGTGATATACTTTAACAGTATACTATGTATTGCTGGAACTCTTACAAAATTACTGTTTTGTAGACAGGAATAAACTATTATTACTGCCTTCTTTGCAGAAGATAGCTTTCTTAAAATTTTTTTTTCAGCTTCAGATATATGAAAATGTCTGATAAAAAATATTAAGTACTTTTACAACAATGATAATCTTAAACTGATCTAAAGGCACATTATTTCTGAAAGCTTGTTATTTTGTGAAATTAGTAGTTTTGAATCTAAAAATCAGATGTTATGTCTTCAGTGTAATTTATCACTTTAGATCTTCCTGAGAAATATGGCCAGTCTGTTGATATTTCAGGTATTTCAAAATTCAAGAGAAATGTTTTGTGATGGAAGTAAACAAACCAAATCTTTATCATGATGGAGACATTCTAATAAGTTGCCAGCTAAAATTTTGTGTTAGTCTGATGTTGGGAAATTGTACATTTCTATTCCTGACTTCACTTTTGGAGCATAAAAGATTGTTAGAGGGGGAGAATTTGTGAGTGGAAAAGGAAGGTGTGATTGGCAAGAATATCAGGTATTTTAAAAGAAGGGTGTTTTAACAGGATGTTTCTTTACTTAAATGAAAAAAAAAAAAAAAAGCAAATGATTAAGTAAAGCAACATTAAAAGAACATTGTCTTAAGCATTTTTGGTGGGTTGACCCCTTCCAGCAGCCAAGCACCCACATAGCTGCTCACTTTTCCCTGCCCAGCATGATGGGGGAGAAAATAGGAAGAGCAAAACTGTTATAAATGAGCTCAGACTCATTAAGATTTTAAAACTTAACTCCAAATTTGTTGTTTGAATAGAGACAAGCAAACAGCGCTGGGTGTGCTGGGAGTCTCCGCTCCACCAAGACACACACCTTACATAACAAAACCGAGTCTTTTTATAGTGTAGTCCTTGTACATATTCATGAGGATGGGTGTGTTCCCTGAGGGGTCTTCGAAGTTGTAAACAAGTTTCGCGGGCTTTTCTCGGGTTTCCATCATGGAGGGGGGGAATGACTCAGCATGGAGGATGACTCAGCACAGGTGTATTCGCAGCCATAGTCTAAACAAGTCTGGACATGACACTGTCTGGTTTGATGATGGAGGCCATTTTAACTCCCCTCTAACAACAATTGATCTTAACAACAAGAACTATGTACATAACATCTTATTTCCTAAAAAAGTACAAAAGCATTTAGGAGTTCTATACATAAGAGAATTACATTTTATCACTCACGTGGGCACGAATCAGACAAACATATCTCACAGCTTTCAAGGTGGCCATTGCCTGAAGAGTGTCTGGGCATGAGTCTGCTTGTGTGAGGTGGTGAGTGATTGCCTTTGCATTACTTGGGTTTTTTCTCTTTCCTTCATTTATGAAAATGTCTTTAACTTGACTCATGAGTTTTTCTTGGTTTTTGTGAGACTCCCGGCACACCCAGTGCTGTTTGCTTGTCTCTATTCAAACAATAAATTTGGAGTTAAGTTTTAAAATCTTAATGAGTCTGAACTCATTTATAACAATTGGGGGCTCGTCCGGGATGGTCTTAGATCCTGCATTCTGACTTAATACAGGGGGGGCGCCCCACCACTAGGTGGCTCCTGGTTGAGTCAGATCAGGACTAACACCATCCTGAACCTGAATAAAGACAAGCAAAGAACTTAATTTTTTTGTGAGCTCCCTTGCCGGCTGCAGCAAGTTTTTTTTTGCCCGTAATTCTGCGCGCGAAGATCCGGACGAAGACGACAGAGTCGTAAGAGTTGCGTATACTGTTTGGTTGGCTGGGATCCGGTTGCCTGTGTGTGAGTGAGAGTGTGACTGAGACGGAACCTAGTTCCGAAGCGATTGTGGAGGTCTCTTAACCGTGGTTCCAATCTCCCGCGAGGGAATTGGCCGGTGAAGGACCGAAACGATTCCCATAGGATTCGTGGGTGGGTGATAGGTCCTAAACCCCCTGCAAGACACTCTCACTGGCAACCAAGGGCTGTAGGAATTACCACTGTAAAATTCCTAGATGGGTCAGAAGAAATCGAAGACCCAGGACCAGAAGAAAGGGAGCAAATTATTAGACATACCTCCAGAGAGTCCATTAGGCATAATGATTAAGAATTGGAACCAAAGGGGCCCCAGAAAAGGAAAAAAGCAAATTAAAGTTAATACAGTACTGTATGGTTGAATGGCCAAAGAAACCTTTAAGACCACATGTCTTTTGGCCTGTTTTTGGATCCTTCGAAGACTGGATCTGTCAAGCTTTAAATGAATATGTTAATTCAAAGGAACCTTTTAATCAAGAAGAGAGTGATTATGCAGGATTGTGGAGCAGGACTTCACGTCCTTTTCCAGCCTCAATACTTACCTTAAAAACAAACGAAAAGTTTGAGGAAGAAGAAGGAGATAAAAATAAAAAGAAGGAAGAAAAAGATGATGAATGGAAACCACTAGATAACTTGCCGCCTCCATACTTTAACTATTCAGCTCCGACAGCCCCAGCGGCTTTAGCGGCTCCGGCGGCCTTAACAGCCCCTGCGGCTTTAACAGCGGCAGAGGCTGTAACGGCTCCGGCGGCTTTAACAGCCCCGGCGGCCTTGACGGCTCCAGCGGCGGTTCCCCTTCCACCTCCGGCTGCATGCACAAGAAGTAAAACTGCCGTAACTGAGAGAGCTTCTTTATATCCCTTACGGGAGGTACCCCTCGGAGGCAATCAAGGAGGCATCGGATTTGTGGCAGTCCCGTTAAACACCACCGATGTAAGAAACTTTAAAAAAGAGATGGGGACTTTAACATCAACAGAGCCCTTGATAAAATTATTGATCGGTCCCCACAAAGAAGAGGTTTTATTTTTAGTAGATACGGGAGCTGAAAGGTCAACTATTCAAAGACTCCCAAAGGGGATAGAAAAAGGAAAAGATTATATTTCAGTAATAGGAGCAAAAGGGGAGCCTTTTAAAGTTCCTATTCTGAAAAATGTAGAAATAGAAACAGAGAACAAAATCTACCTCAATGATTTACTTTTACTCCCTGAGGCAGAATACAATTTATTAGGAAGGGATCTGATTTTAAAATTAAATCTAAACATCTGAAGCCAAGGGGATAAATTACAGATCCAGCTATATACTTTAACACAAGAAGATGAAAAAGCTATAGACCCCTCAGTATGGTATAAGGAGGGGGAAACTGGAAAAATAGAAATGACCCCCATAAGTGTCCAAATAATGGATCCAGGTCGTCCAATCAGAACCAGACAGTACCCTATGCCAATGGAGGGCCGGAAAGGATTAAAACCTATAGTTGATAGACTTTTAGAAAAAGGAACTTTAGAACCATGCATGTCACCTCATAATACACCCATCCTCCCTGTAAAGAAACCGGATGGGACATATAGAATGGTACAAGACCTAAGAGCTGTAAATCAGCGAACAATTAGTAAATTCCCCGTGGTGGCAAATCCTTACACTTTACTAAGTCATATATCCCCAAAACATACTTGGTACAGTGTAATAGATTTAAAAAGATGCCTTTTGGGCCTGCCCTCTAGATGAAGAATCTAGAGATTATTTTGCTTTTGAGTGGGAAGACCCTGAAACGAGACGAAAACAACAATTAAGATGGACTGTGCTGCCACAGGGGTTCACAGAGTCACCAAATCTATTTGGACAGACTCTAGAAAAAATATTACAAGATTTTATATTACCTAAAGAAGCAAAATTACTACAATATGTGGATGATTTATTAATAGCAGGTGAGACTGAAGAAGGGACACGAGAGACCACCATTAAATTGTTAAATTTCCTAGGTGAAAAAGGATTAAAAGTTTCCCGATCGAAATTGCAGTTTGCAGAACAAGAAGTAAAATATTTGGGACATTGGTTAAGCAAAGGGAAAAAGAAGCTGGACCCTGACAGAGTGTCTGGGATTTTATCCCTAAGACCCCCAAAAACAAAGAAAGAAATTCGACAAGTGTTAGGATTATTAGGGTATTGTAGACCCTGGATTGAAAGCTATAGTGAAAAAGTAAAATTTTTATATGAGAAATTAACTAACAACCAACTCAAATGGTTTACAGAAGACGAGGAGAGATTAGAAGAAATAAAAAAGACATTAATACAAGCACCCGTGCTAAGTTTACCAGATTTGGAAAAGCCTTTTTATCTTTTTGTAAATACATCAAATCAAACAGCATATGGCATTCTTACTCAGGATTGGGCAGGAGTAAGAAAACCCATAGGATATTATTCTAAATTACTCGACCCGGTAAGCAGAGGGTGGCCTGCTTGTCTTCAAGCTCTAGTTGCCACAGCACTACTTGTAGAAGAAGTTAGAAAAATTACCTTTAGTGCCCCTTTGAAAGTATATACCCCACATAATGTCAGGGGTGTTTTACAACAAAAAGCAGAAAAATGGTTGACAGATAGCCGAATCCTGAAATATGAAGCAATATTAGTTGATTCTCCTAATTTGGAACTAAAAGTGACCTCTATTCAAAGTCCAGCACAATTTTTATTTGGGGAGCCATCTGAAAAATTACAACATAATTGTTTAGAAGTGATTGAAACCCAGACCAAAGTGAGACCAGATCTAGAAGACGCTGAATTAAAGAAAGGAGAAATATCATTTATAGATGGTTCATCTCAGGTAGTAGAAGGAAAAAGAAAGTCGGGATATGCAATAATTAATAAGGATCTCGACCTTATAGAATCAGGACCCCTAAGTCCATCATGGTCAGCTCAGGCCTGTGAATTATACGCCTTATACAGGGCCTTGGAGCTATTAAAAGGAAAAAGTGGAACTATATTTACAGATTCTAAGTATGCATATGGGGTGGTCCACACTTTTGGAAAGATTTGGGAAGAGAGAGGTTTAATTAATACACAAGGAAGAAATTTAATACACCAAGAATTAATAGTAAAAATTTTAAAAGCACTAAGAGAACCGAAAGAGATAGCAGTGGTGCATATAAGGGGACATCAAAAGGGATTAGAGTACCGAACTAGAGGAAACAATTTAGCAGATAAAGAAGCCCAGGAAGCAGCCTTAAGGACTCAAGTTGTTAAAATAAACGTAATACAAACAGAAGAAAATACCAGCGAAGAAAAACAAGATGAAAAAGGGAAGAAGTTTACCCCTGAAGAGCAAACCAAATTAGAGGGAATAGGAGCAAAATTAGAACAGGGAAAATGGACTCTTGCCGGACGGGCGAGAAATGTTGCCGAGGGCATGTACCAGGCAAATATTAGAACAAATACATATGAAAACACATTGGGGTACGAAGGCATTAAGCAATCATTTTCTTAAACAATTCGGCTGTATTGGAATTTTTGAAATAGCAAAACAAATTACACAAGGCTGCCTAACTTGTCGAAAGATAAATAAGAAAGTGTTCCGACAAGTGGCGATAGGAGGGAGAAAAACTGCTTATAGACCTTTTGAAAAAATACAAGTTGATTTTACTGAAATACCTAAAGTGGGGAGGATAAGATACCTATTGGTAGTAGTAGACCATTTAACACAGTGGGTAGAAGCTTACCTTGTCACCCGAGCAACAGCACAGATGGTGGTGAAGATTTTATTAGAACACTTAATACCTAGATACGGAATAATCCAATATATTGATTCTGATCAAGGTACACACTTCACTTCTAAAGTAATAAAATTATTATGTCAATCACTGGGTATTCAATGGGAGTATCATACCCCGTGGCATCCACAAAGCTCCGGGAGAGTAGAAAGAATGAATCAAACAATAAAACAACAATTAGCTAAATTAATGATAGATACCCAAATGCCTTGGACAAAATGTTTACCATTAGCACTTTTAAACATTAGAACAAAACCTCATAGTGAAACTGGATTATCACCTTATGAAATGCTGTATGGAATGCCATACTCCCAGGGAATGCCTTTAGGAAACAATGTTATTGAAGATCATAATATACAGAAATATATAATTACTATTGGAGAAAGACTGAAAGAATTAAGGGAAATAGGAATGATGGTTCAAACACCACCTCTGGGATTTACCATCCATCAATTTAAACCAGGAGACAGAGTAATGGTAAAAACTTGGAAAGAAGAGAGTCTCTCCCCTCGATGGGAAGGACCATTCCTGGTGCTGTTAACAACAGAAACTGCTATAAGAACTGCTGAAAGAGGGTGGACTCATGCTTCTAGGGTAAAAGGACCTGTTACAGAAGAACCTCAGTGGAAGATTGAATCGACGCCGGGAGACCTAAAGCTTCGAATGCGGCGGAATTAGCAGAGGAATGGACTCATTAAAGCTAACTGAATAATTGAAAGAACTCTATATTGGTAACAATAAGATTTGAGGTATTTGTTATGAAGTTTTCTAACATCCTAAATGTTTGTTATAATAAGTTGTGGTATCTGTTTTATAAATAAGTGTATAAGCTGTTGTATATAGTTAAATAAGAAGTTAAATAAGAATAACAAAAAGGAGAAAAAGACTAAAAATAAGTTTAAGTGAGGGCAAGACCGGGTTGGCCTCCATTTTTGCTGTTAAGAAGATAAAAACCCGACCGTTGGCAGAAACCCAATGGGTCCAGGGATAAACAGGAAAATGTGCCATACCGGACCTCACTATAGTGGTTTCCTTTTTCTCCTAATTATATGTGTCAGTCCTGTAATGACTACAGAAAGTCGAAATGTTCCATATGATCCCTTTGAAGATAATGAGTTTATTTTATTAGCCAAAACAATAAGCAAAACCTTCAATCTAAGCCATTGCTGGGTCTGTGGAGGACCCTTAGGACTATCCAGCTGGCCGTGGGTCTCTGTACCCCTTACTCCATTGCAGATTGTGAGTAATTATAGTGATATTGACAATACTACCTGGGAAGAAAACGGAACATGGCCAGTCCAATTTCCAAATCAGGGCCGATTTTGTTTGAATCAAACTCAGAAAGGAGGAATTGATGTAGGAGAAAGTAAGTGCCAGTGGACACTTACACATAAATTGATCAACAAAGATAGAGATATTTATATATGGTTATGGCTTAATGAACAGGGACGCAGCAAAGGATTCAAGGGATTTTGGTCAGATAAAAATGAAACCGAATATGCTAAATTGTTCGGAAATAACTTTTATAATCGAACCTGCGTATGGAAGAATGATATGGGATCCTGGTATTGCACTGTACGGATAAATCATAATTTAAATGAAGTTTTCAGTCCTTTAGGAGATAAGAACACAACCTACTTCCAGACTCCAAGGACTACAGAAGAACCATTCGCTAAAGGTACCAAAGCCAGAAAGGGCCACTATTGGATATGTGGACATACTGCCTACAAACAATTACCTGCAAATTGGTCAGGGGTATGTTACATAGGAATTATTCGACCACTGTTTTTCCTTCTTCCAGAAGCAAATGGACCTCAATTGGGAATAAAATATTATGATAAATTAAGAAATAAAAGTGTCACCCGCGGTAAGCGATCTGTTGATTTCAAAATAGGAGGAACCCAGAAGTGGGGGGAGAATGAGTGGCCTCCCGAAAGAATAATCGAGCACTATGGGCCTGCCTCCTGGAATCCTAATGAACCAATATCAGGAGCCAGGGAACCAATTTATAATTTAAATCGTATTATTCAATTACAAGCAGTCTTAGAAATTATTGCAAACAAAACTACTAACGCTATAGATCTTCTAACCCAACAGGCTCAACAGATGCGCACTGCGATTCTCCAACACCGCATGGTATTAGACTATCTGCTTGCTGAAGAAGGAGGGGTATGTGGAAAATTAAATGTTTCTAATTGTTGCTTAGAAATAGATGATGTAGGGGAAGTAGTCCTTCAGCTGACCAAGGATATTAGAAAACTGTCTCATGTCCCTATCCAGACGTGGAATGGCTGGAATGGCGATTTATGGTCCTGGTTACCCGGAGCACCGTGGGTAAAACAACTCTTATTTTATCTATTATGTGCAATAGCTGCCTTAATATTTATACCCTGTATGATTCCATGTTTTATTAGACTAATTCATTCAGTTGTACAAGGAATGCAGATCGCAGCAATACCAGTGGATCCTGAGAAAGTCGGAGGTGGGACAACACATTCATTACTGATATTAAAATTGAAAAGGGCAGATAAACCAAATCTTATTCAACAAACGTTAGCACGTTTTGAAAATCAGGCACGAATCAATGTTATGAAAAAAGAAATGGGGGATTGTGAGATATGTTTGTCTGATTCATGCCCACGTGAGTGATAAAATGTAATTCTCTTATGTATAGAACTCCTAAATGCTTTTGTACTTTTTTAGGAAATAAGATGTTATGTACATAGTTCTTGTTGTTAAGATCAATTGTTGTTAGAGGGGAGTTAAAATGGCCTCCATCATCAAACCAGACAGTGTCATGTCCAGACTTGTTTAGACTATGGCTGCGAATACACCTGTGCTGAGTCATCCTCCATGCTGAGTCATTCCCCCCCTCCATGATGGAAACCCGAGAAAAGCCCGCGAAACTTGTTTACAACTTTGAAGACCCCTCAGGGAACACACCCATCCTCATGAATATGTACAAGGACTACACTATAAAAAGACTCGGTTTTGTTATGTAAGGTGTGTGTCTTGGTGGAGCGGAGACTCCCAGCACACCCAGCGCTGTTTGCTTGTCTCTATTCAAACAACAAATTTGGAGTTAAGTTTTAAAATCTTAATGAGTCTGAACTCATTTATAACAAAAGCTAACCCCCTTTCTTCTTCCTCTACCTCCAGTTTTTATTGCTGAGTATGAGGTTATGTGGTATGGAATATCCCTTTGGCCAATTTGGGTCAACTGTCCTGGTTGCATCCCCTCTCAGTCTCTTGCCCACCCCTAGCTACTCAGTGGAGGGGCAGAGTGAGAAACAGCCTTGATGCTGTGCAACCACTGTTCAGCAGTAGTCAAAACATTGGTGTGTTATCAACAATTTTATCCACAAATGCAAAGCACAGCACCATGCCAGCTGCTATGAAGAAAGTTAACTCCGTCCCAGCCAGACCTAGTACAGCATTCTTTTTTGATTTTTTTTAATAGAAAAATATATTTAAACTAAGGTTGCTGTTCTAGGCAAAGAAATATTGTTCTTTACAAACACAGTGTATCTGTGTTGCATTAGTGGTGTCCACAGATCAATCAGTAGTAAAATTTTTATTGGGCCTGTTCATAGTAGACCTTCATCTACAGCAAGTACTGCTCAATACTTCCATAGTACTTACAAACTTTGTGTGTCAAAACTTCAGGCTGCTGTGCTTTTGACAGTAGTATCTCATCTAGCATATTGTTGGAAGTAAAACCTTTCATGTTCATTTTAAGAAAAAAGCCTGTAAAATGTTCAGATGTCTGGGCTAACCTGAGGCCTTTGAGTCACACTAGCTGGATTTGTTTGTTTTTTATGGGGGACAGGTTCGGTGTAACTACATTGTTATAAATCCAGAGGCAGAACCAGAGTATAGTTTTATAAATTTATTGGAATAAGAACAAGCAAAATAGCGCTTTGGTATGCCAGGGAGCCGGGGGGGGGGGGGGGGTTCCGCTCCGCACGGACGCACACTAGGTGGGGCTATGCCACTTCTTTTATAGTCTATCCTAATACATATTCACAAAATGGGCGTATTTCTCCCAAAAAGTTTCCACCTCCAGGCTGCGCAGGCGCAATAGAGTTTCTCGAACCTTCTCCTAGTCTGCACATGCGTAGTAGAGCTTCTTGAACTTTCTCGGGTCTTCTGGTGTTGCTAGGGACTTCTGACAGGGGTCCCTCCAGTACTTTTCCACTTGTACAATAACAGTCCTCATGACATAGTCTGTGTTTACAGAAAAAAAACCTCCAAACCAGTTTAACAACAAAACCACAGCAAATCCCCTTTAACTTATATACATTGCGAAATACCTGCAGCACACCTGCTCCTCACATTAAAAGTCACTATATTTCACAGCACGAATCACTATCATATTCCTTACAATTAACCATGATACAATTGACACAGACTAACAAAATCTGTAGACTTTGTATTAATAATGTATTAGTATCAATATCAGTATCATTATAATTGTTACTATCATCATTGGTGTAAAGATGTTTAAACTGGTACAATTTATGTCAGTTTCCATTTGTGTAATAAGCCCAGTTAATAAAGTAGTGTCCATATTAAAGCAGTAAATCAGTATAGCTGTGCCAAATATAGAAAAATAAAGGCAAATCATACCCCTAAATGTCTTAAGATTTAGGTAGAAATTGGCTGACTGAAAAAAAGGACCTGATTATTTCATGCAATAGTCCCACATTTCATGCAATAGTGCCACATTCATAGTCAGCATTACCACTGAATGAAGCCATTAGACTTCTCTTGTCCAGTTTTCATGCTTGCACACCATCTTCTTTGTGCTGGGTTAAAAACTATGAAACATCACCATAATGCTGCTAGGTTAAAAACTATCTTTAGTTGCTGCTGGTGGTTTGGCTTTTAACCTGGATCAGTTCCCTGAGGTACAAAAGGGGAAATGGTGCAGGGTGGAAAGAAGTGGGGATGGGGGCAGTAGGGTGTCATGGAGAGGTGCATATGCTTATTTAAAGCATGTGAAACTCCAGACATAAACACAATTCTGCTGGTGGACAGCAACAGGTATCTTTTGGAACCAGCTGGAGGAAGGTAGGATGAAAATATAGGAAGAGGACAAGTAAAGAACACAAGAGAAGGAAGCTAAGTTCAGCATTTGAATAAAACAATGAAAAAAAATCTTACTGTATCCTCTCTTTTCTTCCATGAAGGAAGCAATGGCTTTGTCAGAAATAGTAAAGAATAATAAACAAGAGAGGAGGGAAAAAAGGGAAATTCTAAACTGTTTGGGACACTGAAAAACAATAAGCAATTACAGAAAGCCTGATCCAACTGCAAGAGATGCTAAAAAAGAAAATCATATATCTTTATATTGATGTGGTGGGTTGACCTTGGCTGGCCAACAGGTGCTCACCAAGTCAGTCTATCACTCCTCCTCCATCAACAGAACAGGGGGAGAAAACACAATAGAAAAGCTCGTGGGTCGAAATAAGGACAGGGAGATCACTTGCCAATTACCGTCACAGGCAAAACAGACTTGACTTGGGGAAATTAATTTAATTTATTGCAATTAATAACAGAGTAGGACAATGAGAAATAAAACCAAATCTTAAAACACCTTCCCCCCACCTCCACCTTCTTCCCAGGCTTAACTTCACTCCCGACTCTTCTACCTCCTCCCCCTGAGAAGCGCAGGGGAATGGGGAATGGAGGTTGCAGTCAGTTCATTATGCGTTGTCTCTGCCACTCCTTCCTCCTCATGCTTTTCCCAGGATCCAGCATGGAGTCCTTTCCATGGGAAACAGTCCTTCACAAACTTCTCCAATGTGGGTCCTTCCCATGGGTTGCAGTTCTTCACAAATTGCTCCAGCATGTGTCTTTTCCACAGGGTGTAGTCCTTCAGAAACGGACTGCTCCAGTGTGGATACTCCGTGGGGTCACAGATCCTGCCAGAAAACCTGCTCCTATGTGGGGTTAAAATATAGACTGTACTTCTGTGGATGAGTGCACAAATAATGTCTGTATAATAATAATGTTGATATCTGAGCGGTAGCAAAATATTACCATATTTTTAAAATATATTTGAATGCTGGTGGTAGCTTCATTTTTTATGAATTGTAGGTTTTGGGTTTTTTTTTCCCCAAGAAAAACCCACATGGTGTGTCTCAGCATAATTAGAACCCAGTTTTGCCCACAGCACTAAATTCAACTTGGTGAGTACAGGCCTAATTGTAATAGTTCCCCTATTTCTCCATTAGTTAGGAGCATACCTTCCTTTTACTTATATGTATCCTAATTCCTGTAACTTGCATATGTAAAGAACCAACTGTTTCTATTGGGTAGTCATTACAAGATAGATGACCATGGTGGATTAGCATTATTTGCAACTGTGCATAGTAGCTATAGGGGAGTGTCGTGGTTTGAGTTCAGAGGGCAACTGAGCACCATGCAGCTGCTCACTTTCCCCCCAGAAAGGAGAAAATAAAGCAAAAGGCTCAGGAATTGAGATAAGGGCAGAGAGGGATGATTCACCCATTACAGTCACAGGCAAAAGACAGACTCCTTAGGGGAAGAAAAAAGAACATAAATTTAATACGGATGCTAACAACAATACTTAACAGACAGACTAGGACAGTGAGAAGCATTACCACATCTTGAAAACACCTTCCCCCATCCCTCCCTTCTTCCTGGGCTCAGCTTTGCTCCCGATATCTCTACCTTCTCCTCCCCAGTGGTGCAGGGGGCAGGGAATGGGGGGTGTGGTCAGTCCTGTCACTCTGTTGCTTCTTCCTCCTCAGGGCGGGGAAAACTTCTGGCGTTCTTCTCCTGCTCCAGCATGGTTTCCCTCTCATGGGAAACAGTCCTCCACAAACTTTCTCCGACATGAGTCCTTCCCACGGGTTGCAGCGTTTCCCTAGCTGCTCCATCTTGGGTCACCCCCATGTGTTGCAGTCCTCCCAGTGCCGAACTACAACAGCAGGGGCTTCTTCTTCCCATAGAGTCCTGGCCTCTTTTGGGCGCAGTCACCTGCTCTGGTGTGGGGTCCTCCACAGGCTGCAGGTCAGCATCTGCTCCACCATAGACCTCCATGGGTGGCAGGGGGGCGGCCCTGCCCTCTCACCATGGGCTGCAGGGGGGCTCTGCACCGGCGCACTTCCCCCCCTCTTTCTTCCACTGACCTTGGTGTTCTCACAGATGTTCTCCTCACAACTCCTCCTCCCAACTCCAACTCCTCCCAGATTCCCCTTCTTAACTCCGTTATTGCAGAGGTGTAGCTAGTTGGCTCAGCCTTGGTGCAAAGGCAGGTCTGACTTGGAGCCGGGGGAGCTTTGAGAAGCTTCTTACAGGGGACCACCGCTGTAGCCCCCTCCCCTGCTACCAAAAGCCCCGCCACTCACTCAAACCCAGGACAGGGAGAAAAAGGATTCTGCTCAATGCTGAGTTTTCCCCTGATGCTTTTTAAACAATGCATTTATCTGTTTTTCATTTTTCCAAGTATCTTCTCCAGCTGTGCAGTTATAATTCAACAATATCTTGTACACTTCTGCATTAGTAAATACGTAGGACCTGCTGAGTACTTATGAAATAACCTCATAATGAAATGCAGCAAAGAGTTCTAATTAAATTTTTAAGTTGCTTAACAACTATTCTACTTAAAATGAGAATTTTCCAACCATGTTTCCTAATGAGTTCTCAGAATACATTACTAAAAATATATAAATGATGTGGTAAATGCAAAATGTGATTTTCCACACCTCCATTGTGTGGAAAACCATTTGTAAACAAAAGAAACTAATATAGAAAAATAAAATATTAACTGCTGTTGGAATACTAGGGCAAGTGCATGAAATTTTTATAACTGTTTTATAAACAAAATCTATGAAACTTGTACAGGGTGAGACCAATGGTCCATATAATTCAGTATTCTGTCCCTGAAAATGGCCAGTAGTGGGTACCTAGGATAGCATGTCAAGCATACATTGCTATTTCCCTGAGATATTTTTTCAGCAGTCTCTCGCTCATGAACCCCCTAAGACAGAGGTTGTACCTTTGCACTTAATAGTCCCTGATGGAATTTAAGAAAGTGCAACAATTGAATTAGACTTACAACAGATGGTCTTGTCAACATAAAATATTGGCTAAAAATGTGATTGTTGTATACCATCTTTCATTCAGGGATTACTAAATTTATATTTGCAGAGCAAATATTTTGTAAGTATAAGCTCTATTCCTAGTAAAGGAGTTCACTGGTATTGCTATCCCTTTCTTATACAAAATAGACCTTATTCAGGATGCTCTCTGGTTTAAAAGAGATAATATGCTCACAATCACTAATAGAAGTACAGTTAATGCCATAATCCATTCATGTTCCCATATAAATTATTTTTCTTAAGTCTTTTTTTTAAAAAAACCCAACACAAATCCCCAAAAAAATAAGTTATTTTATCCAACCACTAAAATCAAATGATTTAACCTACTAACTGAACTTTTATAAGTCATGTAGTTCACTGACTGTTATCTGCTGCTGCTGTTTCACACAGACACCTATGATACATCCAGGAACAGTCTGAGTAGTATCAAGAAGGATTACAGAGCCCTGGGAGAGGGGGTAAGGAACTCTGGAGTGCAGGCAGTTTTTTCATCAGTCCTCTCAGTCAAAGGGAAGGAGTTTGAAAGCACCAGTCAAATCTGGCAAATCAACAATTGGTTATGGGGCCACAGCCAGGGGTTCAGCTATTTAGACCATGGGACTCGCTTTCAGAAACCTGGACTACTGGGGGCTGATGGGGTCCATCTGTCAGAGAAGGGGAAGAGCATCTTCAGTCATAGGCTTGCCAAGCTGGTGAAGAGGGCTTTAAACTAAAGTTGCCAGGGGAGGGGAACCTCAATCCATCCTGCTCCTACCAACTTCATGCCAGTGCCAGCAATAGATGCCCAGAGCCTGGAGAGGAGTCACAGGTCAGCAGGAGAGCACCTAAAATGCAGCACAAAGGAGATCCAGCCAGTAAATCAGCTTCAGCGGGGGCCCGACTGAAATGTCTCTATGCAAATGCACATAGCATGGGGAATAAACAAGAAGAGCTAGAGATGCGCACACACCTGCAGGGCTATGATCTTACTGCCATCATGGAGATGTGGTGGGATGACTCCTATGACTGGAGTGTTGGAATGGAAGGATACAGGCTCTTTAGGAAGGAAAGGCAGGGAAGATGAGGAGGGGGTGTCGCCCTCTATGTCAATGACAAGCTGGAGTGCATGGAGCTCTGCCTGGGGATGGATGAGGAGCTGACCAAGAGCTTATGGGTCAGGATTAAAGGAAAGGCAGAGACAGGAGAAATCATAGTGGGGGTCTGCTACAGGCCACCTGACCAGGAAGACCGAGCAGATAAGGCCCTCTATAGACAGATAGGAGCAGCCTCATGTTCACAGGCCCTGGACCTCATGGGGGAAATCAATCACCCCGATATCTGTTGGAGGGACAACACAGCATGCCATAAGCAATCCAGGAGGTTCCTGGAGTGCATTGACGATAGCTTCCTTCTCCAAGTGATAGAGGAGCCAACGAGGAGAGGTGCTGTGCTGGACCTTGTTCTCACCAACAAGGAGGGGCTGGTGGGGAATGTGAAGCTCAAGGGCAGCCTTGGCTGCAGTGACCATGAAGTGGTGGAGTTCAAGATCCTTAGGGCAGCGAGGAGAGTGCGCAGCAAGCTCACTACCGTGGACTTGAGGAGAGGAGACTTTGGCCTCTTCAGGGATCTGCTTGGCAGAGTAGCATCGGATAAAGCCCTAGGAGGAAGAGGCACCCAAGAAAGCTGGTTAATATTCAAAGATCACCTCCTCCAAGCTCAGGAGCAATGCATCCCAACAAAGAGGAAGTCAGATAAAAACGCCAGGAGGCCTGCATAGGTGAACAAGGAGCTCCTGGACAAGCTCAAACACAAAAAGGAAGCCTACAGAGGGTGGAAGCAAGGACAGGTAGCCTTGGAGGAATACAGAGAAATTGTCTGGGTAGCCAGGGATCAGGTTAGGAAGGCCAAAGCCTTGATATAGAATTAAATCCAGCCAGGGACCTCAAGGGCAACAAGAAAAGCTTCTATGAGTACATCAGTGATAAAAGGAAGACTAGGGAAAATGTGGGCTGTCTCTGGAAGGAAAAGGGAGACCTGGTTACCTGGGATATGAAGAAGGCTGAGGTACTGTCGCGGATGAAAGTTTTGACACGGTAATGATTTAGTAAGAAATCTAGGTTTATTAATAACTAACAGCAATTTATTATTACAAAATAATTCAGAAATACTGAAAGAAAGAAAAGCGACTTATTCACAGATTCTAAAATGACAAGGTTCACACTAACTTACTTAACGGTACCTTTATATATACATGCGCATACACAAAACGTACAAACATACAGAAACAAAGGAGTTTGGATTCAGTAGAATGAACACAGAATGGACATACACACACAGAAACAAGGGTACGTACCCACACACACACACACACAGAGTAAAGAGAAGCTAGCTTAAAGAAAATTTCCCTCTCGAGTTTAGAGTAAATACTCACAATGCCTTGGCATTCCTCAACGGACGATAATTGAGACTCGAGCGGGGGACTTCGCCCTGGCCTTCCGTCAGCTCTGGCAGCAGACGACACCTTAAGGGTTTGGTACCTGAGAGGCGTCCCAGCTCAGGGGAGATGCTGGTCACAGGCCTGCTGCGATCCAGGAGAGCTCAAAGGGTCTCCCTGGTGGTCGCAGTTTATAGGGTCCAACGTAATTGACTTTTCTCAGATACCATCTGGTGCCTTCCAGCAGTTGCACAAAAACTTCATGAATGTGCAACTCTGTTATTGTTCCCATTTGACCCCATCCCAGGCACAGGTGTTCCAGGCCCTTAGGAGTTGATGGGCCATTTTAACCATTTCCGAGCAATCAGGAGGGGCAGGAGCCAGGCTCGTTAACGTTATCAGTCCTTATCTCCACAGACTGGTGTATAGCTCAGGGATGTGGGTGGAATCGCACATAGCACCAAGCAGCCCAACAAAGAGGGGGAGGGGGGTAAGGATTGCACCACCACAAGTACTCAATGACTTTTTTTTCCCCTCGGTCTTCACCGACAAGGGCTCCAGCCACACCACCCAAGTCACAGAAGGCAAAAGCAGGGACTGGGATAATGAAGAACAGCCCACTGTAGGAGATCAGGTTCGAGACCATCTGAGGAACCTGAAGGTGAACAAGTCCATGGGACCTGATGAGATGCATCCACAGGTCCTGAGGGAACTGGCGGATGAAGTGTCTAAGCCAGTGTTCATCATATTTGAGAAGTCGTGGCAGTCCGGTGAAGTTCCTGCTGACTGGAAAAGGGGAAACGTAACCCCCATTTTTAAAAAGGGAAAAAAGGAACACCCGGGGAACTACGGGCCAGTCTGTCTCAAGTCTGTGCCCAGCAAGATCATGGAGTGGATTCTCCTGGAAACTATGCTAGGGCACATGGAAAATAAGGAAGGTGATTGGTGACAGCCAACATAGCTTCACTAATGGCAAATAGTGCTTGACAAATTTGGTGGCCTTCTACAATGGGATTACAGTGCTGGTGGATAAGGGATGAGCAACTGACATCATCTACCTGGACTTGTGCAAAGCATTTGACACTGTCCTGCACAACATCCTTGTCTCTAAACTGGAGAGACATAGGTTTGATGGATGGACCACTTGGTGGATAAGGAATTGGCTGGATGATCACACTCAAAGGGTTGTGGTCAACAGCTCAATGTCCAAGTAGAGACCAGTGATGAGTGGCATTCCTCAGGGGTTGGTATTGGGACCAGTGCTGTTTAACATCTTTGTTGGAGACATGGACGGTGGGATTGAGTGCACCCTCAGCAAGCTGTGTGGTGCGGTTGACGTGCTGGAGGAAATGGATGCCATCCAGAGGGACCCTGACAGGCTTGAGAGGTGGGCCCATGGAAACCTCATGAAATTCAACAAGGCCATGTGCAAGGTCCTACACATGGGTTGGGGCAATCCTATGCACAAACAGAGGCTGGGCAATGAGTGGATTGAGAGCGGCCCTGCAGAGAAGGTCTTGGGAGTAGTAGTGGATGGAAAACTGACTATGAACCAGCAATGTGCGCTCGTAGCCCAGAAAGCCAACTGTACCCTGGGCTGCATCAAGAGAAGTGTGGCCAGCAGGTCAAGGGAGGTGATTGTTCCCCTCTACTCCACTCTCGTGACACTCCACCTGCAGTACTGTGTCCAGCTCTGGGGCCTCCAACACAAGAAGGACATAGAGCAGCTCGAGTGGGTCCAGAAGAGGCCATGAAGATGATCGGGAGCTGGAGCACCTCCCCTATGAGGACAGGCTGAGAGAGCTGGGGTTGTTCAGCCTAGAGAAGAGAAGGCTCCAGGGAGACCTTCTAGCGGCCTTCCAGTACTTACAGGGGGCCTACAGGAAAGGTGGGGAGGGACTTTTTACAAGGGCATGTTGTGATAGGAAAAGGGATAATGGCTTTAAACTGAAAGAGGGTAGATTTAGATTAGAGATAAGGAAGAAATTCTTTCCTGTGAGAGTGGTGAGACACTGGAATATGTTGCCCAGAGAAGTGGTGGATGCCCCCTCCCTGGAAGGGTTCAAGGCCAGGTTGGACGGGGCTTTGAGCAACCTGGTCTAGTGGAAGATGTCCCTGCCCATGGCAGGGGGGTTGGAACTAGATGATCTTTAAAGGTCCCTTCCAACCCAAACCATTCTATTATTCATTCTATGAATATTAATCATAATAATAATAATTAATACTTGTTTGGATGGGAAATAATAGCATTACTAAATAAAATAATAATCATGGCATTGTATTGAAAGATCTTTTTGAGAACTGTTAACTTCAATGATGGTAGACAGTACCATTTTACAGAAAAGCTTTTTAGGTTAAAAAAATCAATACACAGAACTAGTTATATTTCCACGAACAAGTACCTTAGTCTCACAGACATCCTTACGAAGAATTTAATCTTGTCTTTCACTTTCTCACTTTCTTGTTGTATAAGCTAATACTTTTTTTCTTCTATCCTTTACATGTTTTGTTTATTTGAACTGTAAGGTTATTAGTTTACAATCCTGAGGATAGTTGAGGCTGTTAATTTCACAAGATAGAGATTACCAGAATGCAGCACTTTTCCATCATGTTCCCTCCTTGCTCCAGGATTTTTGAGCAATGAATAAGAAGACAATAGTGGGAGCAGAGGAGTGATTTCTGTCCTAAGAAAGCATGTGAATGGCATAACTTTTTTTTTTTTTTAACACATCTCAAAAATATCAAGACTTTTTTGTTTAGTTCCTGATATTTGAGCCTAAGGATATATAGTCTCAAACTTTCCTCCACAATCAGTGTATATGGTTGGGAGGGGTTGTCTTGTTCTGCTTTTTAAATGATTTTAGGTAATCATTTAGCAGCTGGAGTGGAGACAGTTCTATCTTCTTACTCTAATATATCCCCAATATTTGTAGATACTTTTTGATATCTCTTGAAAATTTACCCAAATTTAATAAAAATAGGGTCTCTGAAGATAATCAGTTTACACATACCCCCTCCCTTTACAGGCTTTCTGCCTTAACTGTACTGCACAATTGTGTGCTGTCTCTTGAAACTGAAATGACTGACTAGGACTTCCCTGTAATTACTGTCATTTGCTGTGAGTGGCATTCTGGCACCCAGCACATCAGCTAAGATGAGAGAAATATTTCCTGCCCTGCAGACAGTAGAAGTCACTGACCCCAGTGAAGAGAAATGGGTAATTGCAGTGGGGAAGAACTGAGTTTTCAGAAAACAGAAAGAAAAAGGCAGAGGCTAGAGGAAATGAAAGCATCAAAGATGCAACAAGACATTTTTGTAAAGAGGTTGTGTAAGGGCAGAAGACAGTTTTGGGTACATGGACAGAAGAATAGGAGGCAAAAGCTGGAGAGATGCATAGGAGGGAGGCAAGGGCTAGAGGTCAGGTAGACAGAGAAGAGGAAATCTGAGTATATGGAAGTGTAAAGAAGGGAAAGGGCAGGAGAGCTAAAGTGAGAAACGTGTTAAATGTGAGAAAGACTCTGAGCATGAACTATAAGATGACAGTAGATAGGCAGAAACTGAAAACTGTGACACTGGAAACTTGCGGAGCTGGAGAAAAAAGAAGCTTGATGGTGTGGCGGAAAGGTACAGGCAGCCAAGTTGGGGGTATAGTGCCTGTGAGCAGAGACATGAGAGTTCAGATTGTATGCAGTAGTATTTCTAAAATATCCTTACAGTCACTGTGCAAAATAACATGTTTTTTTCCATCACCTTATTCTCAGAAATGACTCAACCATTTCTGCTAAAATTTCTCAGTTTAGCCTGAGGCAGGAATCTAGCATGATGCTTGAATTATTAAAGTATGATTCAGAATGATCTTGGCAAATCAGATATGTGGTTTTAAAAAAACCCAGAATGACATTCAGTAGGAACGAGTACAAGATATTACACATGAGGAAGAGCAATCAACTGCACAAATTAAGTATGGACAAGAAGTGGTTATGTAGCAGTTCTTCAAGAAAGGATTTATGGGTTATAGTGAATCACAGGATGAGTGAACCTCAACCTCATGTGACTATGAAAAGACAGATGTTAGACAGGGAAATATAAAAAGGATTGTAACCCGAAAGGCACATGAAGTAGTTCTCCTCTGGTCAGCACTGGTAAATCTGTGCAGGTTTACTCTGTCCGGATTTAGGAATCACACTTCAGGGAAGATGTCAACCACACATTGAAAGTCCACACAAGGAGCAGGAATGATCATCAGGAGAGAAAACATGTTTGGTGAGAAAAGGTTGAAAGAAATCAGGCTGTTTACCTGAAAGAAGACTGAGGGGAGGAATGAGGAAACATGATAGTCTTCAAATATGCATAAAGCTATTACAGACAAAGAGATTAATCTATTCTCTGTCTCTACAATAGGACAAGATGTAACAGGCTTAAATTGCTACAAAAAAGATTTAGGTTAAACATGACAAAAATTTATTAAAGGTACTATTCACAGAGATCTCAAATAGGTTGCCTGGGAAGGTTGTGGGGCTCTATGATCAGGAGACCTTCAGGAACAGGTAGACAAAATCAGTCAGGAATGACCCGAGTATAGTTATTGTGGTTTAGAAACAATAGACAATAGAAATGGATAACTTTGAGTCCTTTCAGATGTGTTTTCCTGTGACTGTAAAATTATAAACAGCTGAAAAGTATTTTAAGATTAACATGCAGAGTGCTTATCTGTTTAAGAATATCAACACTTGGGAAATTTCTAAAGCTATCCCAGGGGTGGATGCAGTTATACCTAGAAAAAGTAAGCTCACCTAAAAGGCTTGTTTTAATCCTAATTAAAGCTAACTGTCATCTACAAATGTGTCATCTTCTCTGCCTATCCACTGCTGTGTACTCATTTCTGCATCTACTAGTTCCAATGGTTAAAGTGGTTTTGTCAGTGGAATTCTATTTATGCTAGGGACTTCTGCTGGTACAACTCTTGTCACTCATCAATTATACCTCTTCACACATAGGAGGCATCTCTGATATAAACCTGGTTTATTTGGGTAATTGTAACTTTAGGATTGCAACTTGTACCATATGTTGGCAAGAAATGGTAAAGAAGATATGGTCACTTTAACTGAACAGAAAACTTTTCTGATATCTAGTACTGAATCCACGAAGAAGCTAATTGCTGTTGACTACCTCCAGTACTGAAAAACTGTGATTATCACTATCTAATTTTGAACAACTTTGTTTTGAAATAACTTTCTTAAAACATTAACATTTTCTTCCTAGATATTTATGGAATTTTAAAAAATATACTATTAAAGAAACTTTGAAGCATTGCTCCCAGAATAGTTTTTACTTATGTAATTCTTTTTAATGCAGTTCCTCCAATTAATAAAAGCATTCCTTAGAGAAGACATCTGAAACATAAAGCTAATTGTTTTGATCTGTATACTCTGGCTTGCTATAATGGGTGGAGCTAAGTGTATGCTTTTCCTTTTTCTCTCCAACTACAATGTTATCTGTTTTCATGTGAAGAGTGCTAAAGAAATTCCTATCTTGATTTAAATAAGATCTGTCCATTTAAGTCTGTTCATTTCCTGTTACAAAAAAAAATGCTTCTTAAAATAAATTTCACAATAGCTGGGGCAACTGCAGAGTGAGTAGTCAGAAGAGAACAGTCACTAGATTTTCATGCCAGAGGAAATAGAGGATATGTTCTTTTCTACACCTGAAGATGGGGATTTATTAGACCTTTTGGCAAATAATTTGATTTTACAATACATTACCAGGAATTAGTGAGATTGGCTATGTCCCTAATTATGTTTTTTTTTAAAATGTCTTTAGTTTACTTTGAAAGATTTTGAAGTGGACCTTTATTATAGTTACAAAATTGTATAAAAGAGCATTGCCCTCATAAAATGAGGGTCACAGGTGGAATGTAGCAAGGCTAATATGAAAGGTAATGGAAAAATCCACTACTTGCATTTGTTACTTAAATGACATGGTTGGGTAAATGGGTTTCTCTACTTCCTAGAAGTGTGCTTCTACATTAGTCTAGCAGCAATTAGAGAGAAGAGGTTGCTCTGCAGATTTGCTCTGTGAACCATGTAGTTCATTTTTTTGTGTAAAACATAAAAAATTGCTCCTACTCAATCCACTTCAACTTTCAGTCTAAAAATTATCAGACTAGGGCACTTCTAAAATGTTGTCCTGAAATTAACTAAAAGGAGATGATATTTGTATCAATAAGCAGATTATGGTTATGTGAGGTAAATCTTATTGTGTTAGCAACAAAGGGACTACATTATTACTGCAGAGTTCTTAACAAATTGATTAATGCTTTCAGAATAATTAGTCCACATTTCAGATGTAATAGTGCTCTCATTTAATAAATGAATGATGCATCACGACCATAATAGTAAAATAGCTCATTTTTTGAAAAAGAAAACAAATTATTTTGAACTTTCCTTATCAACAGATACTTCTGCTTTTGTGGACAATAATATTTTGGATTGTAGCTTCATGATAGTCAATAGGTCCCACAACTTGACAGAATCGTTGTGATCAGATGATAGGACTGTGAGTCAGGAAATGTGATTTCTACAGCAGGCTACCAGTATGACAGTGGGAAATTATTTAACCTCAGTGCTGTATTTTCTATAATATGTAGGCAGGATGTTCATGATTAGAGTATTGCAAGGCTTAATTAATTACACTTGAGATCTTAGAATGAAAGAGGCTCTAAAAAGTACTATTATCTGGATGGATATTTTGAGTCCAATCTTGTAATCCTCTGAAAAGTAAAACTATAATGCAAAATATTATTCTTGATTATTAAAGTTGGTGAGATATGACAATCCAATTTCATTATAACATTCAAGCTTTTGAAGTTTGTTTCTGTTCTGCACTGAAGTAAACTCAAAACTTTTAATGTATTTTCACAAGTAAAATTGCATTGAAATATCAATTTCTAGATAAAATATTATCAATTTTATTCTCTCTCATCTGAAGTGACTGTGTGACCTGGGATGTTATAAAACCTTCACAACAAAAGCTCTGTAGAGCTCAGTAAGTCTCTTTCATGTTTCAGCTTAGAAAAACAGGATATTTTCACAAAAATGTCTTTTGAAAGTGTTGCAACCAGATTTATTGATCAACGATTAAAGGAAAGAATATTCTACTTCTGATGTACCTGCACACATTCCTGTGAAAAAGGCTATCATCTAAGGTGATTCAACTATGGCTTCCATATCCATTTATTTTTGCTGAAAACAGTTATGCCACCTATAAATCATTTTCAAAATGTGATAATATTCCTATTTGTATGCAACAATAATATTTAAAAGTTAAAAGTCTTTTAAGTAGATTCCCTCTGTAATTGTAAAAGAAGTACTTTAATGCAGTAATTCTGTATAGCATATGTGAAAATTTTATGTATGGACTTAAGTGACTCTAGTCTTCAGTTGGCAGTGAAGAACTGAGCAGTGAGCAAGTGAAGGAGTTCCATTCTGACTCATAAATCAATAGGGGCAACCAAAATTCACATTTCAGTTGCAGGGTTTATTTTGCCAACAGCATGCAAGTCAGGGAAAAAACTTCCGGGTTGAATTTATAAGGCTAAAAGATACCCTGGAAGTTTGTGAGATCCAATCAAAAAGAAAATTTGCGCTGAAATTTTTATAAGGCAAATTTCTGATTAGAATAGAACTTTATGGTGGGTTAGTCCTTTTAGGTGAAGGTGTCCTGGAACAATAAGAGGTATTTCCAAACTTATCTTCACAGCCAATAAAAGCTGGCTTTGGAAAAAAGCAGATTCTAATCTGTGGAGACCTCAAATCTAATACTGGTACAAGTTGCCAATAGTTCTAGACAAGATTCCCAACTACTGGCTATCCAATTCTCCAGAATTCCAAGAGAAGAGTTTGTGTCCTGAGCATTCAATTGTGGTTTAAAAAAAATCTCAGGATGCTTGTTGATTGTATCACAGCCTCCAAATTTGGGTCACAGACATTAGGTGAGAAATATTTTTGTCCTTTAATGAGCAAACCTGCAGCTCCAAATAGAATATTATATTGCCTATGACTCTGAGAAGGGATTTTTCAGAAATATTTGGAAAAGGATAGTGATGATCACTGCAGATAAGGGGTTGGCTGGAGCTGAAACACAATTTGGAATATAAGGAATAGGGTAGTATTAGGGTTACTGACACCAGGGTGGAAGACTGCAGATCTACATTATATTGGACCTGTTTATTATAAGCTATCACAAGGAAAGGAAGTAGATAAGTAGGTGAAAATAGGACTTAGTGCTAGTATTATGGGAGCTTTGAAAAATATTACTAGATCTCTTGGAACTCACGTTAGATACAGATGTAAACTTAGCTTAGTTGCCACCACATTTATCAGCACATAAATGTGAATTTATTTATGTACAAACACGAAGCTATATAAGTGTACACATCTGTATATAAATACATCTGTATATAAATACAGATGTGCACATTTTCCCATTTGTTCCAAAAGAAGAAGAGAGCTATGGAATTAAATTATTTACCTGTTTATTGATATATGTTTATCAACCTCTGGGAAGAGTGACATGTTTTGTTTCTTAGAGACCTCAACCACAATCCTATCTTAATATCGCATAGCAAAGAAAATCAATAGTTTTTTTCATGCTCTTCAATACATTTTGCTTGTAACCAACATAAAATCTTTTCTATGGCAGTGTTCTACAACATGCTGTTCCCTTAGAGTTCAGGAAAATCAAGCACTTGCTATGATCATAGCCTGTCTTTAAGCATCTCACATAGCTTCCACTCAGAAGTGTCTGTTGATATAGTGCTATATCTGTGATTATTTTTCTGGTTCCCTACCCTGAAAACTAATTAAGCATTGGTTGGAGATTCAAACTTACATGAGCTATCAACTGAACATCAGCCACACTCTTTCAGTCCTACACACTGGCCTCTCAGGCAGGAGAATCATAGGTGAATTTGTCAGATTTATGTTTTCCTAGGAGCCCCTGACAAAGAAGGGATCAAAAAGGATCACATCTCCCAATCTCTCTCTTATGCAGAGAAGAAGGAGAGAAGCAAATCATTGAACCTTCCCTTAGGAACTTAATTCTCCAAATAATTAAGTCAACAGACTCTTCTGTTAAAAGGTCTGTGTCTGGAATTTTTTGTGAGCTATTCTTATACTCAAGTGAAGGTAAATAATTCTTCTGTTGAATAATTCTTCTGGCCAGGCAGCAGAAGTTTCTGATAGGTCTTTGACAAAGAATTCAGATACTGATTAAATTTATTAGTCCTTCAAGGTCTTGCTATGTTTTTCTTTACCAATATGGGCCCGATATAAGTTCACTGAATAATCGCAGCTGCTGATGCTTTGTGGGAAGAATGCTTCCTGGAATATTTTAAATAGTTTTAAAATTCATTTTTATTCCCTGTTGTTCATAAAAATTCTTAATAAATTAACATTTGTTCTTGTCCTGGTTTCGACCAGGATGGAGTTAATTTTCATTGGAGTATTTCATACTATGTGATGTCGTGCCCAGGGATTTAGCCGTGTTGTTGCTGTGGGGGCGGTCACCGCGCTCGGTAAGCCACTGCTGCATTTTACCTGTTTCTTTTTGGACTCACTATTGTTACTGTTGTTCTCTTGTTATATTTAGTAAATTCTTTCTTTTTATTCAACCTATGAATTCTCTTCTTTTTGTCCCTCCCCTATTTCACCAGAGGGGGGAGGGGGAGGTGAATGGCCGGTCACGTGGCGTCTGGCTGCCGGCTGAGTTCAAACCTCCACAGTTTTTGGCGCCCAGCGTGGGGCCCCGAGGTTTTTCTTTTTGTTTGAGATAACGACAAAACGGGTAAAATGTGGATCGCTTGGCTCCTTAAGATCTTATCACCTCATTTGCAATACATGTTTCCCATGCTATTGCTCACCTTCAGTGAGAGGTGGGTTAAGGTTTTGTTTCTGTTGTACTATGTGATGCTCATCTATGATAGCGTGCAGTCATCGTTGCTGGAGCTATTTACAGTTGTGTTTGAGAAATTTGGGGAGTTCAGATATCTTTGGAACATTGACATTAACATGGTTGCTGTGCTGTTAGGAGCTAGTGTGTTCCTGAATGTGGTTCAGGTTTTGTTTATGGTTAAGCTACTATTTAAGATTAACCAAGTAACAGAAACTGCAGCCACTACAAGCCCGAGGACAGGCGCTGCAGCTGAACCAGAGAACCAACCCATGACAGTGTCAGTTGCTCCCATACAGAAGAAGAAATACACAAAAAAATCCCCTCGCAGTGTACAGGGTGACGATGAACCAGGCCCATCACGAGAACAGGAGGTGGCAGAGCCAGTGATAGACACCCAATCCTTGTCCTTGAGTGAGTTGCGAGACATGCAAAAAGATTTCAGCTGCCATCCAGCTGAGCAACTCGTTACCTGGCTGCTGCGGTGCTGGGATAGTGGGGCCAGTATCATGGAACTAGAGGGCAGGGAGGCGAGGCAGCTGGGATCCCTGTCTAGGGAAGGGGGCATTGACAAAGCCATTGGAAAGGAGACACAAAATCTCAGTCTCTGGAGGTGACTCCTGTCAAGAGTGAGGGAGAGGTATCTCTTCAAGGACGACTTGACATGTTGACCAAGTAAGTGGACCACTATGGAAAGAGGCATTCAATACTTGAGGGAGCTAGCTGTGCGGGAGGTAGTTTACTATGACCCAGATAATGCACGGCTACCCACAGATCCAGATGAAGTCCAATGCACCCAGCCCATGTGGAGGACTTTTGTATGGAGCACACCATCATCATATGCCAATGCATTAGCAGTAATGGACTGGAGAGACGAAGAGGGACCAACAGTGAATGAACTGGTTTGCCAACTATGACAATATGAAGAAAGTGTCTCTTTCCCCATCATCATGGCTGTGAACAAATTATCTCAAGATGTCCAGCAACTTAAGGAGAACATGTCCTACTCCCCACCTGCATGGACCAGAATCTTGGCTATTAGGAGCAGTCGTTTCTCTATTCAAGAGAACCGGTACACACCACGGGGGAAGCTGTGGCATTGCCTGTGTGACTATGGAGAAGACATGAAGAAATGGGATGGAAAACCTACCTACCTTCTAGAAAAGCGGGTATGTGAGCTGGAAGGAAGAACAAATACAGAACGTCGTCCTTTCAGAAGAAATGCTGCTCCGGTTTCCAGTAATCAAGTGCCCAAACAGAGTAGAAAGGTCGACTTTGCTCATGATCCTATGAGAAGAACTTCTGACTTGTATTCACAAGAAGTGAGTGATCAAGATGAGGCTGAAACCCGTGCACACCACACTAACCCATTTGTTGTTAGCGGGTATTATGATCAACATTAGAGGGGCCCTGCCTCCAGCCAGGTGGAGGACAGGGACAACTGAGTTTACTGGACTGTGTGGATTCCATGGCCTGTCACGTCTGACCCCCAGCAGTATAAGGCTCTAGTGGACACTGGTGCTCAATGCACCCTAATGCCATCAAATTTTAAAAGGGGCAGAACCCGTTTGTATTTCAGGAGTGACAGGGGGGTCTCAACAGTTGACTGTATTGGAGGCTGAGGTGAGCCTAAGTGGAAAAGAGTGGGAAAAACACCCCATTGTGACTGGCCCAGACGCTCCATGTATTCTTGGCATAGATTATCTCAGGAGAGGGTATTTTAAGGACCCAAAAGGGTATCGGTGGGCTTTTGGTATAGCTGCCTTGGAAACAGAAGGAATTAAACAGTTGTCTGTGTTGCCTGGTCTCTCAGAGGATCCTTCTGTTGTGGGATTGCTGAGGGTTGAAGAACAACGGGTGCCAATTGCCACCACAACCGTGCACCGACGGCAATACCGCACCAATCGAGATGCTGTAATCCCTATCCATGAACTGATTCATCAGCTAGAGAGCCAAGGAGTCATCAGCAAGACGTGCTCCCCCTTTAACAGCCCCATATGGCCACTGCGAAAGTCTAATGGAGAGTGGAGACTGACAGTGGACTATCGTGGCCTGAATGAGGTCATGCCACTGCTGAGTGCTGCCGTGCCAGACATGTTGGAACTGCAACATGAACTAGAGTCGAAGGTGGCCAAGTGGTACGCCAAGATTGATATTGCCAATGCATTTTTCTCCATCCCTCTGGCAGCAGAATGCAGGCCACAGTTTGCTTTTACCTGGAGGGATGTTCAATACACCTGGAATCGACTGCCCCAGGGGTGGAAACACAGCCCCACCATTTGCCATGGACTGATCCAGACTGCGCTGGAACAGGGTGAAGCCCCAGAACATTTACAGTACATTCATGACATCATTGTATGGGGTAATACAGCAGAAGAAGTTTTTGAAAAAGGGGAAAAAATAATCCAAATCCTTCTGAGAGCCGGGTTGGCCATAAAGCGTAATAAAGTCAAGGGACCTGCACAAGAGATCCAGTTTTTAGGAGTAAAATGGCAAGATGGACGTCGTCAGATTCCAATGGAGGTGATTAATAAAATAACAGCTATGTCCCCACCAACTAACAGAAAGGAAACACAAGCTTTCTTGGGTGTTGTGGGTTTCTGGAGACTGCACATTCCAAATTACAGTCAGATTGTCAGCCCTCTCTATCAAGTGACCTGGAAAAAGAATGATTTTGTATGGGGCCTGGAGCAGCGACAGGCTTTTGAGCAAATTAAGCAAGAAATCGTTCATGCAGTAGCCCTCGGGCCAGTTCGGACAGGGCAAGATGTTAAAAATGTGCCCTACACTGCAGCTGGGAAGAATGGCCCTACCTGGAGTCTCTGGCAGAGAGCACCAGGGGAGACTCGGGGTCGACCCCTGTGATTTTGGAGTCGGGGATACAGAGGATCAGAAGACCGCTATACTCCAACCGAAAAGGAGATACTGGCATGAAGTGCTAAGGCTTGGACAATAAACCCAAGCCAGAGTTGACCTATAGACAAATCCTGTACATTTTATAACTTATAAAAATTTTGCTAATAGGTATTATACTAAGTTATACCAAACCACCTAGTCTGAAGTAAAAGGTGGGAATACTGAAGCCTGAGCAACAGGCCCTGAACTGAAACTGCTAACTCCGTATGTAGTCATTAGTGAAATATGCATAGAAGATGTAGCTTAAACACCATAAAACATGTCTATCTTGAATGTATCCTTATATTTCTTTATGTGTGAGCAAGATAACAAGGCCACAGAAACAGTTGTCTGGCCTTGTGACCTTGCTCATAAATTAACTAGATAAGCAGGGAAACTCCCTTAGCTTCTCCCTTAAGCCCTGGCCAGGCTCTGGGGGGAACCTAACGTGAGATGAAAACCAGATATTTCCGCTTAAAACAAAGGTGCCAGCTATTCTGGCTTGTCGATCTCTGGTATATAAGGCTGGACCCGCTCACAGCGACTTTGGAAGCCTCACCTACGGGTGGACGCACCGCGTAGGATTTCCCACTTGCAGGGACAGGCTCTCCAAATCCTCGCTGTAACCGGGGCTGCCCAGCGCCTGCGGGTCTGGATGATGGTAACGTATGCAAGTGGTGATGGATCTTTCTTAATCACTATTCTCTCTCTCTCAGGTAGTAATGATTTGATGCATTACCCTGTATTTTCCTATTTGTTTAAGTGCACTATTCTGTCTTTTCTTACTGTATGTTTTCTGTATTATTCTGTTACATTATTTAGTTATTTCTAGTAAAATACGCCTGCTCTTTTCACTCTGGTGTCTGAGTTTAATTGATATCCCTGATCAGCAAAACATAAATTGGTGGCAGCGGTGGGATCCGACAAAAATGCCATTATTTAATGTAACCATTGGATGTTTTAAATTGTATGAAAAGGTACCTATTGAAAAAGGAAAAGAAACTACAAATTCAAGTAAACGAGGGTGGATTTTGTTAACTGCATGTAGAAACGAACACCAGAGTAAAGAGAGGCTGTTGTTAGAGCGCTCCCAGATGGAGCGACAGATATGTGATTTGCAGAGTCAAATAGTGATGTTGCAATGCCAGAATAAGTTGTTTACTGATAAGCTGGATATTTATCAGACAGTGGCGGAGAAATCTGCGGTGTGAGTAGCACAATATAAGTATAGGAAAAGGAGAAACTGTAAGAAAGTGCATGCGGTGATTGCAGAAGCGGGTGTGCAGTGGGATCCTGGTAGAGATCCTAATAGTGGGCAAGCTGTGAGGAAGGATATGATAGAGGATTATACACAGTATGAAGTAAATGATATAATTGAAAGATTTAAGCAGAGACCGGGGGAATCCTTGCTCTCTTGGATGGTGCGTTTGCAGGGTCAGGTGTGGCAACTGAGGCACGGACTCCCGAAGAAATCCAGAGAGAAAGAGAGAGTTTATTGTTACAACGGTACATACTTATGCTCTTGGATACTGTCAGAAAAGCTCTTACTTCATAGTTAACAAACCAGCAATTAGACAGCTATCAACCTTTTCTCCTATCAGCATAAGACCACTCTCACACGCGCTGTGCAGACCAATCACCTTCTTGTTCACGCGCTGTTCACGCAGCGGTAACTTCTCACAGTTCAGTACTTTTCCACAGTTCAGTGTTGCAGCTGTCCGTTGTTTTTCCCTGCCACCTTGGCATAGCTCAGCAGCCTCTTATCTTTCTTCCAAGGCCTGTTTTTCATCAAAGCCTAGCACTTTCTCACAGGCTGTGCAAGGCTGACAGGCCAATGCCTCCCACAATCAGGGAGTGGCAGGGGTAACCCTAGACGCAGGAGATTCTAAAAGGTTTTTGATTTTAAGTTCAGATTCTTTTGTGCAGGATGCATTTCAAAACAACACTCAGGATATTAATTTGTTAACACTGGCTGCTCTGGGATGTAAATCCAAATATCCTCCAGAGAATGATTGGCTGGCATCTGACCGTCAGTGGTATACTTTGCGAGATTGTATACAGCGAATGAAAGAGGAAGGGATGAAAGCAGCTATTTTTGTAGGAGACACTGACTTTATGATGTGGCATCCTTTGTCGGTCACTATGAGAAACAGAGTGATTAAAACCGTTCCACCGGCATATAAAAATGTAATTATGCCCCTTTGCATTAATGAAATGGGGGATCCCCTCGATGAAGTAACAGAAAAAGTGCAACAGTTACGTGACCTTGAAGAGTGGGGCCCCCGAGGGAGTGCAGGGAATCGAGATACTCGAGACAGCCCTAAAGGCAGTGAAAACAGGATTTCTCGTAAGGAAATGTTTACGGCTTTGTTAAAAGACAGCATGTCTCATGAAAAAATTTATGGTGTTCCAACTAACGAGCCGTGGCGAATATATACACAGAGAGGGCTGAATAAACCTAGCAAGAGAGTGCAGAGTGCTAAAACTAAGGATCCAGGGACAACTCAGCCTATGGTGGCACCCCTTCTCGAACCTCAACGGGACCCTCCATCTGCCCACGGAAGGCCCCCCGTGAGTGGATCACTGGTTCCGGGGGTGAAAGAGGATTGGGCAGCATTTTCTGACTTGTACCCTTTGCAGGAGGCAAGGGAGGGGAATCAATATTATAATCAGCACATATGAATTAATGGCCAAGCTCCAGGGCAGTGGGTGCAAAAGGACCAATGGCCCCATGTAGAGCTTAAAGTTTGGGTTTTTTTTCTTTTGTTGTTGTTGTTTGTTTTTTATTTAGAACAACCAGTCCCCACAAACTGTAAATGCCCTAATTGACACTGGAGCAGAGGCCTCCTTAATATATGGGAATCCCAGGAAGTTTAAAGGACAACCTGTAATTATTACAGGTTTGGGAGGAAAATAAATTAAAGCTGTACAAACACAAATAGAAATGAAAACAGGAAACCTCCCAAAATGATTATATTCAGTCATGATTGTCCCCATTCGTGGATATATAAAAGGTATAGAGATTCTAAAAAGACTAACTTTAAATCTTTCTGATGGTCAGTATCAATTTGGAGTTAGACCCTGTATTAGTGCCAGACCTGTTACGGTCAGCAAAGTAAAAAATGCCTCCTGAGTAGATCCTGGCTGCAACTAAGTTAGTTACAATGAGGCAATATAGAATTCTGGGAGGACATGAAGAGATATCACAGACAATTAGAGATTTATTAGATGTAGAAGTTTTGAGGTGGCAGTCCAGTGTGGCCTGTCAAGAAAAGTGATGGATCCTGGAGAATAACAGTGTTAGAGACCTAAACAAACATACTGCACCGCTTGCAGCAGCTGTGCCAGACACTGTCACTTTAATAGAAGAAGTTCAGAAACATCCAGGAACTGGGTACGCTGTAATAGATTTAGCTAATGCATTTTTTACTATCCCAATTGCAGAAGAGCATTGGGACCAATTTGTTTTCACAAGGATGGTTGCATAGCCCCACTATCTGTTATAGAATTGTAGCTGAACACTTAGATGAAATACATCTGCCTCCTCACACACACAATTAAGTCACTATATAGATGATATTTTGATTCAAGGAAATGATGAGGAGGAAATACAACAAGTTCTTGAATTAGTGGTAGATCACATGAAACAGAAGGGTTGGGAAATTAACTCTGCAAAAATCCAAGGACCGTCTGAGACAGTGAAGTTTCTGGGAATTCAGTGGCATTGCGGGCATCAAGCCAGCCCCACATGGCCCTGACCACCCCAGAAATCCATCTCATTTCCCAGGACAACCTGTCTTAGTCGAACTCCCTACAGTGGGAGCAGTACCATTGGTATTGGATATCCAGTAAACAAGTAGACCTGGAAAGCCAAAGATGCTCATGGAAAGGAGCACAAAATTAATACAAGGTGTATTATCCCATCTTTCTAATTATAACCCACTTCCAGTTCTCAAAATGAACCGAGAAGCTTTTCCTTCCTTTTTCTTGCAGGTAAAACCCCCTGGAGAAAGATATCCTGAGTCACGACGGGGGATCCTTATGTAAATTTAAATTTTTGTATAGTGTTGATGTTCATTGTCTTATTAATATTTCTAGGATGTATTGTCTATCATTGCAAAAATTGCTTTGTGTGACTGTTCCCCTCTCCCTTGGTTCTGGGGGAAGCTCCGGCTTCCTAAGTGTTAACCAAGAATGGGAGGAAAACGAATTTGTGGGTTTAGGTTATTCTGTTGCCAGTATTATGAGCAAACAACAGACACCAAATCAGGGGAAGGTCCCTTTGCTAATGGGCCCTGGGCTTTAAAAGGTCCTTACTGGGCCCATGAAGGCGAGATGGAGGTACCAAGGCATAAACCACACATGCACTCTGGGCTGGGGCATGGAAATCCATTTTCCTGCTGCAAAGGCAGACCCCAGCTCCAGTGAGCCAGACCATCTTCAGCTCCACAATTGACAGCAACAACCAGAATTTTTTCCCTTGTGATATGTATGTGTTAGTCTTATAAGTGTCCATATAAACCATCTTGTAATTGTACTTGTTCATGCAGACAACCACCTTCTCCCCCCAATCCCCAAGGACCGGGAGCACATCCTTAGGCCCAGCCTGGGACACATTTTAGTTAAATATGTTTAGTTAAAATATTGTTAATTGACATTGTTATTGTTACTGTTACCTTTATTATATGTTTGGTTAGGATGTTGTTAACCATTGTCAGTGTTAATATTGTTTTATTTGTTATTTGTAGTGTTATTGCCTCATTTACCTTTGTTTAAATCTGGGACAGAAGTTTCTAGGCCCAGATGACACATGTGCTTTAGGATAAAGGGGCGTGGAAAGCGATTTTCCTGCTGCGTATGCTGACCCCAACTTCGGCAGAGCAGGGCAACAGACCGCGTGGGCTACCAGAGCCACAAACACTCAGTGATATATTACCAGAACCACGGAAAAATAATGGATCACATGTTAGTGGTGATTCCAATTCACTTTATAGCCTTAACTTTGTCAACTATTATCTTAATTGCTCTTCTAATATGTCTTTTTTTTGTCCTTGTAAATGTCCACCATGTAAACTGCCATCATGTTCTTCTACTGATTCCTCGCAACCTTAAAAACGGTTTGTAGAATGTTTTGGTTTTGTAGAGTTAGTTAATTTTGAGCATGACATGTTTGTTAGAGATGTTGTTAGCTATATGCTTGTTAACTGAAGATATTCATATTTGTTAAATATATTGTTAGTTACATGTTTATTAATGGAAAATTTATAATCTGTTTAAAGATGTTATTAGTTATATGTTAGCCAGAAATATCGTTAGTTGTCATGTTGCACGCTATTTCTGTCCTTTCTTTCTCTCTCTCTTTATATCTCTATCCTTCGCACCACCACGAGGACAGCAATGTCAAGCCATGGGGCAGTGTGAGAGACTGTATTGCCTCGACATTGCTGCCGCACCACTACCACTACCTGGCCTCAACATCCTGTCGCCGTGAAGGAGTACGCTCTGAAGGAGATGAATTGTCCCCGAAGAAACCACCATATCTGCCTGAAGCCAGAACAACAACATCCTTGGCAGTGCCTGCCAAGCTGTGCTTGCGCACGAGCCAGGTGGAGAAGAAATCAGGGTGAGGAAGGCGTGCGGAAGCTGAAGACGCCGTAGGCCGACACCCCCCCTCCAGCACGACCACTGTGAACACCTGGACATGCACACCTGGAGGAACACGGGGCGGCACGTATGACAATGAGCTCCGTGGAAATGGGGGGACTCTTTGGAGAAATGTGGGGACTTGGACAATAAAAAGACTGCGTACTCCTCTCTCAGGGGTCAGAGCTGGGATTTCAGGAGAGACCAAGCCAGCAAGACGTCACTGGATTCGTGCTGGTGGTAACTGATTTTGCTGCATCTCTTCTGTTTGCTTGCTTAGGTATTCTGACTTTTTCTTTCTTCTTCCCTCTGTCCTATCGCTATTATTGCTTGTTACAGGAAATAGAGTTTACAAGGCTGTATGGCATCTAACCTCGTTTGTGTCTTAAGATCACTACTGAGATCGTTTAAGAACCCTCCCTGATATTGGATCGGGACATGCCTGACAAAACATCATCAAATGATGAACGAAAACTAACGTCACTAACCATAGAGATGGTTTGAGAGCCGTGATTCACCTATAGGTCAAAGGACCGAATGAAGGGCTAAGGCTTGGACAATAGGCCCAAGCCAGAGTTGACCTATAGATGAATCCTGTATGTTTTATAACTGATAACCATTGTGCTAACAGGTATTATACTAAGTTATAGCAAACCAACTATTCTGATGTAAAAGGTGGGAATACTGAAGCCTGAGCAACAGGCCCTGAACTGAAACTGCTAACCCAGTATGTAGTCATTAGTGAAATATGCATAGAAGATGTAGCTTAAACATCATGAAACATGTTGTGTTGGCTTAGTCCCTGCCGGGGTCTGAGACCACGCGGCCGCTGCCCCTCCCCCACAAAGGGAGTGAAATACAAAGCCCCAAAACTGAGATAAGGAGAGGTTTAATACAACAGAGCAACAGCAACACAACAAACAACAACAATAAGAATAACAGTGATAACAATGAACAGAGCAAAGTATATCTACCAATACAGGAGTGAGAGGAGCAGATGTATAAAACCACGCGCCCCGCGCTCTCGCGCCAGGATGTGACGCGCCAGGATGTGACCTCCGCATGGTATCTGAATAACCCGGCTAGAGCTTCCCCCCCCCACTGCTGGGGAAACTTAACCCTATCCTGGTTAAACCAGGACACTGAGTTTAATTGATATCCCTAATCAGCAAAACATGGCAGCATATGAAGGGGTTCGAGCTGCTTCAGAGGTGATCAGGACTGAAGCACAGCTCCTCCTGGCACCCCGACTGCCAGTGCTGGGCTGGATGATCTAAGGGAGTGTCCGCTCTACACACCATGCAACTGATGCCACGTGGAGTAAATGGGTCGCATTAATCACACAACAGGCTCGAATAGGGAGCCCCAGGCATCCGGGAATACTGGAAGTGATTACAAATTGGCCAGAAGGCAAAGATTTTGGAATGGTGCCAGAGGAAGAGGTAGCACATGCTGAAGAGGCTCTACCATATACTGAGCTACTGGATAACGAGAAGCGATATGCCCTGTTTACCGACGGGTCCTGTCGCATTGTGTGAAGACATCGAAGGTGGAAAGCAGCTCTGTGGAGCCCCACACAACGGGTTACTGTAGCTGCTGAAGGAGAAGGTGAATCGAGTCAGTTCGCAGAGGTGAAAGCCATCCAGCTGGCCTTGGATATCGCTGAGCGAGAAAAGTGGCCAGTGCTCTACCTCTACACTGACTCATGGATGGTGGCAAATGCGCTGTGGGGGTGGTTACAGCAGTGGAAACGGAGCAACTTGCAGCGCGAAGGCAAACTCGTCTGGGCTGCTGAATTATGGCAAGATATTGCTGCTCGGGTAGAGAATCTGGTTGTGAAAGTACGCCATGTAGACGCTCATGTACCCAAGAGCCAGGCCACTGAAGAACATCAGAACAACCAAGAGGCAGATCAGGCTGCCAAGATCAAGGTGGCTCAAGTAGATCTGGACTGGCAACATAAGGGTGAACAATTTATGGCTCGCTGGGCGCATGACTCCTCAGGCCATCAGGGAAGAGATGCAACATATAGATGGGCTCATGACCGAGGGGTGGACTTAACCATGGATGTTATTGCACAGGTAATCCATGAATGTGAGACATGTGAGACATCAAGCAAGCCAAACGGTTAAAGCCCATTTGGTATGGAGGACGATGGTCAAAATATAAATATGGGGAGGCCTGGCAGATTGATTATATCACGCTCCCACAAACTCGGCATGGCAAACACTATGTGCTTACAATGGTGGAAGCAGCCACGGATTGGTTGGAAACTCATGCCGTGTCCCATGCCACTGCCCGGAACATCATTTTAGGCCTTGAGAAGAAAGACTTATGGCGGCATGGCACGCCAGAAAGAATTGAGTCAGATAATGGGACACATTTCCGAAACAACCTCATAGACGCCTGGGCCAAAGAACATGGCATTGAGTGGATATATCACATTCCCTACCATGCACCAGCCTCTGGGAAATTTGAGCAATACAATGGATTGCTAAAAACTACACTGAGAGCAATGGGTGGTGGAACTTTCAAACACTGGGACTTGCATTTAGCAAAAGCCACCTGGTTAGTCAATACCAGAGGATCTGCCAAGCAAGCTGACCCTGATCAATCTAACCTCTTACGTACCGTGGATGGGGATAAAGCCCCCATAGTGCACATTAGGAATATGTTGGGGAAGGCCGTCTGGGTCACTCCTGCATTGGGTAAAGGTAAACCTGCGTGGACGAATTCCCGTGCAGGCCACAGGAGGCAAGACCACAGACAATCAATATGATTGGAAGTCAAGCTCAACCTTTTATTAGCAAACAAGCCCTTATATACTCTTGTGCCTTCTAAGAATAGCAACAAATCCTTATATACTGTTGTGCATGCTTATTTTTAAAAGTAGCTCCCCTCGGTACTTTCCACAAACATTGCTACCCGCACACAGCCAGTAGATAAGTTCCTGCTTTTGCAGTTCCAAAAGGTCCCTTCTTTATCAGTTTCTTCCTTAATGAACATATTCTTTTCTTCTGGCCTTCTTGTAACTATTTCTTGTTTTCAGACATCGTTAATCTTCTGACCCGAGTGCTGGTTGTACTTTTCCATTGTCAGTGTGGGCGGAAAGTTCAGTAAGCCAGCATGCACACCCACATCTCCCCCCTTTCTTTTTATTAAAGCCTCCATGCTATTTTCCACACAAGACAGACAACATCTCATTAAAACAGGAAGACAACATATCAATAATCCCACTATTATTATTGGTCCTGCTAACATTCTCAAAAGCTCTGTAATCCACTTTGTCCACCCTAGACTTCCTAAAAACTCATCCAAAGGAGAAGAAACTTGCTGAATCTTATGCATATTATCTTGCAGTTGCTGAAGCTGATTAAATATCGACTGAGAGTGATCAGAAAGGTTCATATAACACATGCCCTCAAATTCTTCACATCCTTGTCCTTGTGCCAGTAACAAAAATCTATAGCCGCTCTATTGTGCAAAACAGCATGCCTTACGCTATCTACATCCATCAACAAATTACTTATTATAGTAGATGTTAAATTAAATTGTTTTATACTCCAACAAGCCATTTTATTCAAGGTGGATAGGGCTTTTGCAACCCCTACTCCTGGGGCCAAGAGAGAGGCAGCAATAATCTCTCCAGGCCTCCATAATTCCACTTGGTTTTGGCAATCTGGGGTGAGTTCATGATGTGTTATGGCTCATTTTGATCTTTGATGTTTTTTAAGATTTCTTATACTAGGGGCAAATAAAGTCAGCCTTCCCAGGTAGCACAGACCTCCAACTACTTTGGCAGGAATCCCTCCCTACGCTCGATCCCCACATATTAAAAAATACCCAGGTGGTAACCTTTTAGCCGAACCATTATTCCATATTCCTCCTTCTTCAAGATGTAGGCCCATTTTAGAAGCGTGCTGACCACCACAAAACCAAGTTTCATTTATGGGTATTGTGACAGGAGTCACATTCTGCCAGCCTTCCCATTTCGATTGATTTTCCCAACCCCAGCGAGCCCACAGTGTATCCCTCCCCCCAAATCGTATACACCCCCAGGGCTGATTCTGTGTGTTATTTCCACTTACTGGGGGAAGAGAGGCTCTCAGCTCTAACTCTTGTAACGGAAGAGGGGATGTCTGGTTGAGATAACTCACAATATGTCCCTGTAGCATAGGCAAGCCTGCTTGTGGGCAACTTTTCGTTGCCTGTACTGTGTTGTTATACAATGCCCAACACGTCCCGTTAACGTCCTCTGTTCCCTTATTTATTCTTGCCATATTTTTAACAAACCCTTTAAAGTCCTGAGTGCTAAAATATGGCATACCAATCAAACAGGTCCGAAATGGGTCAGTAGCAGTTGCTAAACCTAGGCAAAATGCCTCCTGTCCTGATTCATTTGCTCAGGTTACCCAGAAATTCTTCCACGGGTCAATTGAACTAATTCCCCATATTCCCTGGCCCATTCCGCCATACAGCGGCGGTAACTTCTCACAGTTCAGTACTTTTCCACAGTTCACTGTTGCAGCTGTCCGCTGTTTTTCCCTGCCACCTTGGCACAACTCAGCAGTTTCTTATCTATCTTCCAAGGCCTGTTCTTCATCAAAGCCTAGCTATTGCTCAGAGGCTGTACAGGGCTGACAGGCCGATGCCTCCCAATCCCCTTTCTTTGTTTTGCAGCTGCACCTGCAAGACTTGTTTCAAGGCTTTATCAATTAAGGGTTAGGCAAACTTCAAAAAACACAGTATACTCAAAATAGTTCCACAGAAGGCTAGAAACAATACAGCAGTTACGGTTACTAGTTAAAAAGAGTAGGCAAATTTCACTACCCATAATTAAGGGATATGACTAAATACTACAAAAATAAACAGTAAGGAAGATACAGCATAGCACACTTACTTAATGGGGTACTAACATTCAGATCCGCAATTGCTGGGGAACCCTGGATGCAGCGAGGATTTAGAGTGCCCTTCCTCGCAAACCGGAAATCCTACGCGATGCGTCCATCCGTAGGTGAGGCATCCAACATCGCTGCAAGCAGGTCCAGCCTCTAAATCAACAGGCCAAAATAACTGGCAATTTTCTTTGAGCGGAAACATCTGATTTCATCCTCCTGTTGGGTTCCACCCAGAGCCTGGCCACCACTCAAGGGGGGAAAAACCAAGGGAGTTTCTAATAAGGTAAAACACTTGAGTTCTTAATTCTTAATATTGCTAAACAAAGGAAGTTGAATACACACATTCTTATAGCATTTCATCCTTATTAATAACTACATTTTGTCTAAGCTACATCTTTCACTAGTGACTAGTAAGCCTATATATTTCATCAAGGAGTTGCAATTACTGTCAGCATTTTCTCTTAAAAGAGTTGGCAACTGTAGTGTGATTAAGGACAGAGATAGTGTATTTGGTCCTATTGCAGCAGCAAGCATTACCCATACATTCTGCTTAAATGATCAGTCGAAGAGACCGCAAACTGTCGGCACAGGGGCACCCACAGCACCCACAGCCGGCTCCTGAGTGTCCACCAAAAGCTGCCTCTCACGCCTCAGGTGTGGTCGCACACACCTTGCCGGTAACCACCGGGGACCGTGACCTGTGGAGACACAAGCATAACCTCTTCCCCAGGTTATTAAAGGATATGGTCCTTCCCAGTTACCACTTTCCAGGTTTTTTGCTGACACTTGAGCCTTGCCCTGGACTTCTTGTTGATCTGGTATCTGCGACGAGAAGTGACGCAATATTGGTGGCACCTGTGAGGCAGGGGAAATGTTTAAAAAGTTCATGGCATATAATGCCTTATTTAGCCTTTCGTGAGGTGTAGATTGATACCCTCCATCTCCCCCTTTTTGTTGTTGCAATAGATGCTTTAGCGTGCCATGCGTACGCTCCACAATGGCCTGTCCGGTCGGTGAGTGGGGAATGCCGGTCAGATGCTTGACTCCCCACTGTATGGCAGGACGCAAACACTGCTCCAGAAAAGGTATCAACAGACACAGGTACATATTTTAACGTTCCAAATGCAGCGAAGTGAGTGACGTCAGATTGCCATAATTCTGAGGAGGTGAGTCCCCGAGGGTTGACACCACTGGCTGTTGAAGAGAGGGAGTCCTCTGGTATTCAGGGCAAGTGGCAATGATGTCTTTAGCCTGACGCCTTGATAAAAAAAAGTGGTTTTGTATTGCCCTGGTGTTTTGGTGGAAAAATGCATGTGAAAGCCGAGCTTGCTCGAGGACATTTGTATTAGCCACTGTAACATGTGCATAGTAACCGGAACAATGATACACACAGGTTCCTGACCAGCAAGTAATAGTAGGCGCTGCCTACCTTTCATGATCAGTTTGGCAAACATTTCTGGATGAGTAGTGACCGTCTTGTGCATTTGGTGTGACAAAACAAAAAACAAAATAAAAAAAAAAATCCATTCAACAATAACAAGAGGGTCACTAAGTGTTTCATCCCAGTGAAACAGCAGAGCATAGGGCTGCCCTGGAGGGTTAAATAATACCAGTTGATACGGATGGCCGGGCACACATCGCGATGCTTGTCTTTCTGAGATGGTGTTAGCTACACGGTGGAGATCTTGTTTCGCTTTCTCTGTAAGTACTCTGGGTGATGTCAGTGAAGGATCTCCTTGCAAAATACCAAACAAGCTATGCAGATCATCATTAGTTAGGCCCAACAACGGCCGTATCCAATTTATGGCTCCCAACAGTTTCTGTCAATCATTTAAAGTCTTAACATCAGTTTTAAGTTTAACCTGTTGCGGGACAATGGTCTGTTCACAAATTCTCCACCCCAGGTACTGCCACGGTGATGATCGCTGTATCTTTTCAGGTGCTATTTGCAACCCCATTTGAGATTCTGAGTCTTTGGTTAAAGCAAGAGCCTTTTCCATGATCTCCTGTGTTTCTGCTGCTATAAGGATGTCATCCATATAATGATATATAACAGCCTGGGGGACCTGCATTCTAACAGGGCTCAAAGCCTTTGCAACAAACCACTGACACATCGTGGGGCTGATTTTATGCCTTATGGTAAAACAACCCAGTGGTACTGTCTTGCAGGTTCACTAACATTAATACTGGGAACAGAAAAGGCAAATTTAGGTGCATCATCCGAATGCAAGGGAATGGTAGAAAACACCAATCCTTTAGATCAATTATTACAAGATGCCAGTTTCAGGGAATCATTGTTGGGGAGGGCATTCCTGGCTGTAACGTACCCATATCCTCCGTGGCATCATTAATGTGTCGGAGATCATGTAAAAGTCACCATTTACCACTTTTCTTTAAAATAACAAACACCGGGGAGTTCCAAGGACTGGTGGTAGGTACAACATGTCCTGCACTTAATTGTTCCTGAACTAAATCATTAAGGTGGCACAACTTTTCCCTTGGCAAAGGCCACTGACCCACCCACACAGGTGATTCTGTTTTCCAGGTTAGTTTCAGGGTGGGTTTAGGGGTGGGTTGTGCTGCAGTGGCGATTAAGACAAATTTGATCCAATTTGAGTTCCCCATCGAGCCATACAGTCACGACCCCATGATGTAGTAGGGGTTTCCAATATAAATGGAGGAATATTTGCTACCCAGTTTTCTGGGCCCCTTACATGAATGAGATCTTTGCTTTGAAATGTTACAGCAATTCAAGACAACAATTAACACAGAATTACTGCCTCCCGCTAGAGGAGATATCTCACCTATGACACTTCAAACACTGAGCCCGAACAAACAGGCAGCACCAGTGACCCAGCGGGCGGGCACTAGGGCGCTCTGTCCTAAGGAATGTTCACTGGTCCTGCACTACCCCCCCACTGGTACAGAGTCTGCCCTGCGCTTCGTTCCTCTCCGGCCGCTTCCCTCGCGGGATAACGGAACTGCGGGTCAGAGAACTCCGCACTCCGCAGCTGCAGCTGGGCTGCGCCTCACACCCGCAGAACAGTCACACACCCACACAAAGGGGCCCTTACACTTATTACTCACACAACATCAAATGACAAACACTACAAACATCAAAACACCATTAAGAATATATAAAGCCATTGCTTGTTGATTATGTGGTGTTGGCAGACAAGGGACGCCGCATCCCAGTGTCAGCAGCTTCTGTAAAAACTGCCACTTTTGGAGTTTGGCGGGGGGGTGGAGGTGGGGCGGGGGGCAGGAGGCAGGCCGAGAGCGCGGTGCTGGGCTGGGCTGCAGGCGGTCGCCCCGCGGCAGGGGGGTCTCGGGGAGGCCCGGGGCCGCCGCCGCCAACTCTGCGCTTGCAGGTGGGGGGGCGTGAATGCTGAGTACAGAGATCCACACACTCGTTTTCCAGATAGAATACTGTGCCGGCGTTAGTACCGTTTTTAAAAGTGCCAGCCAATCCCATGGGACCAATTGATACCCATGAGCGATTGCCTCCAGTATACCTGTTGTAAATGAGTTTTGAGGCCCGTCCTCATTAACGCTTTTCTGTAGTTCTTTAATAACAGAAAAATGCAGTCCTTCCCAACGTGGCTGACGTCCCGGCTCATAGATTACAGGAGCAACAATCTTTCTCGCCATGTCCATATCCCCTTGCGCCAAGGCTTCTTGCCTCGCTTTTACCCATGGATCATCCCCAGCTAAGGGAGGGCACAGGCCAGGTTCTGTTTTAGGATTTATGGTGTCAGGGTCTAAAAGATTATCACAGTCAAAAGACCCAGCGTATTCAGCGGCCCCAACTGGTAAAGCAACGGGTGGGGGTGATTCTGTCCGAGTAGTACCTAACTCTCTGTTCCCCAAATCCTTCATTTCGGCAGCTGCATGAAAAAATTGAGTTACAGTCCCATAGTGATCGCTTGCCATAGTTCTCCCACAAAGAGTCCCAAAGTCCTAGGTCAAACATATTTTGTGGTCTGACAAAAAGTCCTGTCTGCTGTCCCCATTTTAATAATCTGGACAGCACTTCTGGGTTTATCGATACACCCTGCCGGTCCACTGATCTCATTAAAAACCCCCGGACCGACTTTTCTTCCGCGGATGCCGCGCTTCCCCTGGCTGCTCACCTTGTGCGCACTTTTGTCTCTTTTTCTTTGTTTCTTCACCCCGCAGCCATTTCTTCCCTGCCTTGTGTTTACCTTCTTTAAGAAGGGCGTTGTCCCCACCGTTGACTGAGTCGGTAGTATATCACTTCGATCACGTTGATAGCAGATCACGTCGGGGTCACCATTTGTGGGGACGAAATCCCATGCAAGTCACAGGAGACAAGACCACAGCCAATCAATATGATTGGAAGTCAAGCTCAACCTTTTATTAGCAAGCAAACCCTTATATACTCTTGTGCCTTCTAAGAATACCAGCAAGCCTTTATATATTGTTGTGCATTCTAAAAGTAGCTCCCCTTGGTACTTTCCACAAACATTGCTACCCGCACACAGCCAGTAGATAAGTTCCTGCTTTTGCAATTCCAAAAGGTCCCTTCTTTATCAGTTTCTTCCTTAACGAGCACATTCTTTTTTTCTGGCCTTCTTGTAACTATTTCTTGTTTTCAGACGTCGTTAATCTTCTGACCCGAGTGCTGGTTGTACTTTTCCATTGTCAGTGTGGGCGGAAAGTTCAGTAAGCCAGCATGCACACCCACATAAACCCATGCGTGGGATTACTTTTGCCCAAGGACCTGGGTGCACTTGGTGGGTGATGCAGAAGGATGGAGAAGTCCGATGTGTGCCTCAGGGAGATTTGATTTTAGGTGAAAATAGCCAATGAACTGGACTGTCAAATAACCCTGTTATGGCAATTGGTGCTTTGTAACATCCCCGTGCCACATCCAAAGCCTCCTGCTCCACCGACTGAGCCAACTCCGCCTCATTCCTCAGCCTTATAGATTGTCATAACAGATGGAACCCGAAGTTATGGACTAAATGAACTCAGAAAACATTGTGGAAGGATGGCCCATAGACTAAGGGAATGATATCTGTGAGACCTGAAAAAAAAAAAGGGGATGGTGATTCCTTAAGGTGTATTTGGAAACCTGTCATAATGTCAATGGTATGGAATAAGGAGTGGAGACTGTCCTGGTTTCGACCAGGATGGAGTTAATTTTCATTGGAGTATTTCATACCATGTGATGTCATGCCCAGGTGGGCAAGCGAGCGAGCGAGCTCTCTCTCGGCTTTTCACTTGCGGCTTGCACACGTGCCGTCTGCTCGTCGGGCCATGTTGTTGCTGGGGGGGGGGGTGTGTGTGTGCGGTCGTGGTGCTCGGTAAGCCACTGCTGCATTTTACCCGTTTTCTTTTTGGACTCACTATTGTTACTGTTGTTCTCTTGTTATATTTAGTAAATTCTTTCTTTTTATTCAACCTACGAATTCTCTTCTTTTTGTCCCTCCCCTATTTCACCAGAGCGGGGAGGGGGAGTTGAACGGTCGGCCACGTGGTGTCTGGCTGCCGGCTGAGTTCAAACCTCCATGGTTCTTTTACTGAGATTATTCATTTAATAATTTTAAAATAAAAAGGAGGAATAGTACAAGATTTGCATTTAAAAATTCAGCAAAATCTCAACTAGCATGTATGGTGAAGTTATGACAACTGTTGACAGCAAGAAGTGAAGAATTGAGAATATACATTTAACGTTATTGTTGTTTTATTAGGAATTTTTAATTTTAGCATAACACATCACTCAGTTTCCACAGCTGTGAAAATACTTCTTTGCCTTAAGGGAGAAGTATGAATCTTAAGTAACTACAATTAAATACAGTGCTATGAAATACCTAAATAGGGATACCATAGATACCTAGATAATTTATTTTTAGGTTTTTAATTTTTTAGGTTTTTAGATTTTAGGTTCGGTGTTTCTCACAGTAAGATTTTTCAGAGTTTTCAGAATTCACTGTGCCAGAAAATCAGCCAACTCTCAACCCAAGGGAGTATGAAATCAGGGACTGGGCTTCAGACTGGGTGTTCAATGACAGTAGAGTTTAGCTAATGAGTGCAAAACTGCAGTGGTTAGAAGGTGACTGCATGAGTCTCAATACAAGTAATTAGAATAAATAAGGCCTAACATTATATCAGGATCTTCTGGTATAGTGGCATTCTCAATGTGAGTTTAGGTACTTAAACTAATAGAACATATACCACAGGTAACACCTGGCTGAATGGCTGCTGTGAGAAGACACCTTAATAGTTGGCAGTGTGATGCCTTACAGAAAAAGGCTACAGAAAAAGCCTAAGCCACCTGGTGGCAGATAATATTGGAAATATTGGATACTGCATTAATGGAAAAAGTCTGTAATACCATGACTAGGAAGACTGGATGCAGAATGACCTTTATCTTCAACACATTTGATTCACAAAGAAGCAGCTGACTTTTTGTAAAATATTTTGGGTTTTGGAAATGACTATCCCCTACTTTGATATTTTGACAGTTTACTTGAGCTACAGAGGGTAAAATACATCAGATGCCTCAATTCAGACAAAGCTTTAGAGGGAGGAATCAGGTCCCTAGGCCTGGGGCTTCAGGCAGTGCCTGATGCAGGTGGAAGTGATGTCCTCATCTTCAGGAATGTTGTGCTGGCCAAGGAGCTGCATTACCAACTTAAGGAGATGAGTGAACAGACTGTGCAGTATCAGGGAAGATAATAAAAAAGAAGAGACAAGATTTTCACAGAAACCCTGCAGAGACTAAAGCCTGAACCCCTAACTGCACAAGAGGTATGATGGATCCAGAGGTAGCCAGAGACTGTTTGACTGTGGGACAAATAGAGGCATGGAGAGGGCTGGAAGCAGTTGACTTCTGGTAACAGGAGGATGGCTTCTGTTCTGCCTGCAGATCTGCAATTGCAGACTAGGCTCAGTGCCCTGGTAGCAGGAGAGGGGCAGAAAGCCCTGTCTGGAGAAGCATCAGTGGCATCTGAGCCTGGATCCCGCTGGAGCACCAGGAGGAAGCAGTGAGTGATAGTGGGTGACTCGCTGCTGCAGGGGACAGAGACTCCCATCTACTGACCTGACTTGCTGTCTAGGATGGTTTGCTGCTTGCTGGAGTCTTGGATCTGGAATGTTGTGGAGAGACAGATGAGGCTTTTCCAGCCCTTGGACTATTTCTCCCTGCTGCTCATCCCTGTGGATACCAATGATACAACCAAGGGAGACCTTGAGCATATCAAGAGTGATTGCATGGCTCTGGGGGATGAGGAGCAAGGGCATGAGGAACCAGGTTGCATCTCATCTATCTCGCTGGTGAAGGGGAAAAGCTTGGAGAGAAGCTGATGGATCCTGAAGGTCAACATCTGGTTGCGCAGTTGGTGTCATGGACAGGGATTTGGCTTTTATGACCACAGGACCCACTTTGTGGATTGAGAACTGCTAGGAAGACATAGGATCCACCTAGCAAAGTGGTACAAAAGCATCTTTGTCAACAGGCTGGCCAACCTGGTGAGGAGAGCTTTAAACTAGGAATGATGGAGAGGGAGATGGCAAACCACAGTTAAGTGAGGAAATGTTGGATGGTGTGGAAAGCAATGGATGCAGGGTGATGGGAACAAGTAAAACCTCAGAAATGATAAAACAGGATGAAGGGACACATGCCTCAAGTATATTTGCACATATGCATGCAGTCTGGGAGACAACCAGGAGGGACTAGAGCTCTATGTACAGTCACAAAAATACAACATTGCTGGGAGCACTCCGAGGTGGTGGGAAAGCTCACGTGACTGGAGTGCTGTGGTGGATGGACACAAGCCCTTCAGGAGTGACAGGCAGTGAAGACGAGGAGGGGGACTGCCCTCTGTGTGAAGGAACAATAGGATATGTGGGACAGAGGACAGGTGGGTGAGAGCTTGTGGGTCAGGGTCAGAAGAGAGACCAATAAAGCTGACAGTGTGTGGGAGTGAGTTACAGATCAGCCACTCAGGGTGAGGAAGTGCACAAAGTCTTCTTTAAACAAGTTGAGGAAGTCTCCGTGTCACAGACCCTGGTTCTTCTGGGGAACTTTAACCTCCCTGACATCTCCTGGAAGAGCAGTGCAGCAGGACACAAGAAATCAAGATTTATGGAGAGTGTCAGGGGAAGCTTCCCGATATAGGTACTGGATGAGCCAACCAGGGGTGATGCACAGCTGAATCTGCTGTTCACTAACAAGGAAGCACTGTTTGGGGATGTGGTAATCAATGGCAGCTTTGGCTGTAGTGACCATGAAATAGCAGAGTCAAGATCGTGAGGAGAGTGAGGAAGGAGACCAACAGAGCACAGGCCCTGGACTTTAGGAGAGCAAATTTTGACTTCAGAAACTTGTAGGTGAGATCCCATGGGAGGCAGCTCTGGAGGGTAAAGGAGCTCAAGAGATCTAGTGAGTCTTTAAAGATAGCATCCTCCAAACACAGGAGCAGTCCATCCCAGTACTCAGGATATGAAGTAAATATTTTGAGAGACCAGCTTGGCTGAGCAGGGAATTCATGGCACAGCTCCAATGCAAAAAGGCAGTGTACAGGAAGGGGAAGCAGAGCCAGGATACAAAGCAGAAATTTAGAAATATTGCTTGGGCATGTAGGGATGGTGTTGGGAAAGCCAAAGCTCAGCTGGAGCTGAGACTTGCAAGGGATGTCAAGAGCAACAGGAAGAGCTTCTACTGCTGCATTAGCAGTAAAAGACTGAACAAGGAAAATATGGGATGGCTGCTGAAAGGGTAGGGGGTGATTTAGTGACAGCAGACACAGACGAAGCTGAGGTACTCGCTGCCTTCTTTGTCTCACCAGCAAGGTCTGCCAGGCCTCTGTGCCTAGTGACAAGGCTCAAGGAGGAGCAAGAGGAGCTACCAGCTGGGGATGAGGGTTGAGTGACAGTTTTGTGAGAACCTGACTGTCTCGTCCCACGCAGTGGGTTACGAGGAGGGTGAATCTTTAGAATTCCTCGGGAGCCTGCGTGCTGGTGGAAGAGCCGGTCTCTGCTTGGCAGAGCCGCAGGGTGGGCCAAGTCACGACAATGACTCAGAGGAACAATTGTGCTGGTGACTTTATTAACTGACCACTTTAGTGAATGAATGGAGACAATTTGGCAACAATCAACTGATAACTGTCCAGAGAACGAATAAAGGCACTTTGGCATGAGGCTATATTCCTAATAACCCGTCAATGATCAACCGATCCCGATTCAAGTCATACAAAACTTATATACATGAATATATGCAAGAGAAGGAGAGAGAAAAAAGAGGAAAGAGAAAAGAGAGGAGGAGGGGATAGAAAAAGGGGAATCACCACCCTTGGATCCCGTGTTGTCGCAGAGTAGCCAGCTTGGTCTGTAGGTGGTGGGTCGACAAAGACACACGTGGGGTATTGCCTTTTACTTACACATACACAGTAGGTTGTTCCATTTTCTCTGGCTTGTACCTGTACAGTTAGGCAAGTTCTGTCTCTGGGCAACAACAGGAGGGAGGGGGAAAGAAACAGCCCACTGCCCCACCTCCGCAGACCTCGCTCCGCTTCTCCCCCACAGGGCATCCCACTCAAGTTGTTTGAGACATCCTCTTTATGAAGTTTCTTGTCTATGAACAGTTTGTGACACCAACCCACACAAGTCCCTGAGACCCCATGGGCTGCACCCAAGGGTGCTGAGGGAGCTGACCAATGTACTTGAAAGTACACCTTTGAAATGTGGAAACTGGGGAAGGTTCCTGACAACTGGAGAAAGGCAAATGTTGCAGAATGTGCACCCGTATTCAAAAAAAAGCCAAAAGTCAATCCAGGGGACTACAGGTTGATTACTCTCAGTTTGATCCCTAGGAAAGTCACAGAGCATGTCCTCTTAGAGCACATTTCTCAGCACATGAAAGGGAATAAGGAAATTGAGAACAGTCAGTATGAACATGAGCCAGCAGTGTGCTCAGATGGCCAAGAAGGCCAATGGCATCCTGGCTTGTGTCAGAAATAGCGTGGCCAGCAGGGACAGGGAAGGGATCTTACCCCTGTACTCGGCACTGGTGAGGCCGCACCTCGATTACTGTGTTCAGTTTTGGGCCCCTCACTACAAAAAGGACATTGAATTACTTGAGCGTGTCCAAAGAAGGGCAACGAAGCTGGTGAAGGGGCTGGAGCACATGTCGTACGAGGAGCGGCTGAGGGAACTGGGGTTGTTTAGTCTGGAGAAGAGGAGGCTGAGGGGAGACCTCATCGCCCTCTACAACTACCTGAAAGGAGGTTGCAGAGAGCTGGGGATGAGTCTCTTTAACCAAGTAATAAGCGATAGGACAAGAGGTAATGGCCTCAAATTGCACCAGGGAAGGTTTAGACTGGATATTAGGAAGCATTTCTTTACAGAGTGGGTTGTTAGGCGTTGGAATGGGCTGCCCAGGGAGGTGGTGGAGTCCCCATCCCTGGAGGTGTTTAAGAGTCGGGTTGACATAGCGCTGAGGGACATGGTGTAGTTGGGAACTGTCAATGTTGGGTTAATGGTTGGACTAGATGATCTTCAAGGTCTTTTCCAACCTAGACGATTCTGTGATTCTGTGAATTTACCAAGGGCGAATCGTGCCTAACCAACTTGAGTGCCTCTGATAATAAAATGATTGGATTTGTGGACAAAGGAAAAGCAGTGGATGTCCTTTACCTTTAACCAGGCTTTCAATACTGTCTCCCACTATATTCTTGTATCCAAGTTAGGACATTATGGTCTCGATGGGTGGACAAGCAGATGGATAAAAAACTGGTTGGATGATTGGTAATAGTTACTGGATCTTATTCTACCTGGAGACTGGTAAGAGGACAGGATGGAGAGCACTCTTGTCAAGTTTACATATAACACCAAATTGGGGGTAACCAGTTGATACACTCAAGGAAAAAGTTGCCATCCAGAGGGACCTAGACAGGCTTCAGGAATAGGTTGAAAGAAACCTGAAATTCAACAAGGAAAAATGCAGAGTCCTAGGAAGGTAGAGCCTTGGCAATGATACAGGCTAGTGATGGACCAGCTGGGGAGAAGCTCTGTGGAGATGGCCTGGGGACCCTGACAGGCAGTGAGCTGAGCAGGGGCCAGCAGTGTCCTGGGCTGTGTGAACAGGAGGTCAAGGGGTGATTATCACTCTCTACCCAGAATTCATTAGACCACATCTAGATGCTGCATCCAGTTTTGATGCCCCCAGCACAGGAAAAATGTTGACAAACTGGAGGAAGTTCAGCAGAGGGACGCCAACATGTTTGGGGGCCAGAGTAGAGGTTCTGTGAGGAGAGGTTGCAGGACTGGGGCTTGTTCAGCCTGGAAGAGGGATGGATTTAGGGGGACCTAACAGCAGCCCCTCAGCACCAGTGGGGAGGGGATCAAGGAAGTGTTGCCAGGCTCTTCACAGTGATCCATGTCCCATTGAAATGAGAGGTTCAGACCGGATAATAGGAGAAACATTTTCCCTATGAGGAGAGTCCAGCAATGGAACAGGGGCCCAGAGAGGTTGTGATGTCTCCATCTGTGGTGGGTTGACCTTGGCCAGCTGCCAGATGCCCACCCAGACACTCTCTCACTCCCCCTCCCCAACAGGAAAGGAAGAGAAAATAACATGAAAATGTTCATGGGTCAAGATAAAGATGGAGATTGCTTACCAGTTACCGTCATGGGCAAAACAGACTTCACTCGGGGAAAATGAATTTAATTTATTGCCAATGAAAAATAGAGTTTGATGGTAAGAAGCAAAGACAAAACTAAAAACACCTTCCCCCCACCCTTTTTCCCAGGCTCAACTTTACTCTTTCATTCCCAACTCTTCTACATCCTCCCCCGACCCTGAACAGCACAAGGAGGATGGGGAATGTGGGGTTACGCTCAGTTCGAAACAGTTCCTCTCTGACACTTCTTCCTCCTCACACTTTTCCCCTGCTCCAGCGTGGGGTCCACCATGGGCTGCAGCGTGGATATCTGCTCCGGCGTTGTTCTCTCCACAGACTGCAGAGGAATATTTGTTCCAGCGTCTGGAGCACCTCCTCCTCTTCTTTTTTTACTTACCATGTTTGCACTGTTGTTTCTCACATTTATTTTTTTTTTCTTCACTCCTCACGCCTGGGCAACATTTTGCCCTTTCTTAAATATGTTTACACAGAGGCACTACTGGCTTCACTGATTGGCTCAGCTGTGCCCTGCAGTGGGTCTGTTGCAAACTCAGTTGGAACCAAATGTGGCCAGCATGGAGGCAGCCCCTGGTCTCTTCTCACAGACACCACCCCTGCAGCCCCCTGCTGCTACCAAAACCTTGCTACGTATACCTGATGCACTATACTCGGAAGTTTTTAAGCCCTGACTGGATAAAGCCCTGAGAAAGCTGGTATGATGTCAAAGATGACTCTGAGAAGAAGGTTGGACTAAAGACCTCCCTGAGGTCCCTTCCAACCTAGATTATCCTATGATCTTAAAATTAAAAAAAACCCCAAATGAACCAACATCACTTTATGCAATATCCATTCTCATTTCCTGGTTCATTTATTTGCAATCCTGATAAGACATTGCTTTTATAAGCAGGGAAAAGCCCAACAATTCATAAGCCTTGTATCTTTTAATACTTTTCTTTTTCATTTTGGTGTTGCTCAGTTGCCTGACAGTAATTCCATTTACACAGAGATGCTAGACTGGAATTCTGGTATATGTGTATGTATTGGGTCTGGCCGGGGATGTAGTTAACTTTCCCCATAGCAGCCCTCATAGTACTGTGCTTTGTATTTGTAGCTAGAAGGGTGTTGATAACACACCAATGTTTTGGCTACTGCTGAGCAGTGCTCACAGCATCAAGAGTATCTCTCCAACATCCCCCTCACCCCCAAAGGCCAGTAGTCTGGGAGTAGGCAAGAGCTTGGGAGGGGACAGAGCCAGGACAACTGACCTAAACTGACCAAAGGCATATTCCACACCATATGAAGTCCTGCTCAGCAATAAAAGCTAAGAGAGAGGAGGAGGGGGGGCATTCGTTATTACGACATTTGTCTTCCAGAGCAACTGCTACAGGTACTGAGGCCCTACTTTCCAGGAAGTGACTGGACATCACCTACTGATGAGAAGTAGAGAATAAATCTTTTTGATTTCCCTTGCTTTTTTGTGTGGCCTTTGCTTTTCTTTATTAAACTGCCTTTATCTCAACCCATGAGTTTTTCATCTTATTTACTCCCCCCTTTTCCACTGAGGAGGGGAGTGAGAGAGCTGCTTGGTGGGTACCTTGCGGCAGACTTCTGTTGTTAAGTGCTTAGTTTTCACAACAATACTACAAAACAGATATGAAAGAGGAACTATATTAACATTTATAATTTGATTACCATGCCCTTTCTGAGGAGCAAATCTTTTGAATGCCATTGTGAGGAGAAAGTCTTCTGAAGCCATGATAAGAAAAAAATTTAAAAAATGAGATCTTAATGGATATGCTTATATTGAAAAGGGGGAGTGTAGCTACAATAGATGAAATGCTGATGCCCACAGTAATAAAGTATTTCCTTCTATAGGAGCATGCTGTTTAAATAATTAAAAAAAAAGTACTTTTAAACAATTTACTTGAAAGGCAAGGATTACTATGGCAACACTGAAACAAACAAGAAGGAATTGCAAGCAGATGAGTCATGACATATACAAGACAGAATCAAATGTTTTCCTAATTGAGCTACCTTTTAATTATAGCAAACATTTTAATGAGACTTTTCTTAATTGTTTCATACTGTCCGATAGTCAAGGGAGGTAAGAAGTAGGAATTATGCTTCATAGAATCATAGAATCATAGAATGGTTTGGGTTGAAATGGATCTCAAAGATCGTCTAGTTCCAACCCCCCTGCTATGGCAGGGACAACTCCCACTAGATCAGGTTGCTCAAGGCTCCATCCACACTTCCAGGGATGGAGCATCCACAACCTCCTTGGGCAACCTGTTCCAGTGCCTCACCACCCTCACAGTAAAAAACTTCTTCCTTATATTTAATCTAAACCTCCCCTCCCTCAGCTTTCACCCATTACCCCTCATCCTATCATTACAGTCCCTTGTAAAAAGTCCCTCCGCAGCCTTCTTGTAGGTGCCCTTCAGGTACTGGAAGGCCACTATGAGGTCTCCCTGGAGCCTTCTCTTTTCCAGGCTGAACAAGCCCAACTCTCTCAGCCTGTCCTCATAGGAGAGGTATTCCAGCCCTCTGATCATCTTGGTAGCCCTCCTCTGGACTCGTTCTACCAGTTCTATATCCTTCTTGTGTTGGGGGCTCCAGAGCTGGACACAGTATTCCAGGTGGGGTCTCACGAGGGCAGAGTAGGGGGGCAGAATCACCTCCCTCGACCTACTGACCACACTTCTTTTGATGCAGCCCAGAATCTGGTTGGCTTTTTGGGCTGCAAACGCACACTGTTGGCTCATATTGATCTTATCATCCACCAACATGCCCAAGTCCTTCTCCCCAGGACTGTTCTCAATCCACTCATTACCCAGCCTGTATCTGTGCTTGGGATTGACCCAGCCCAGGTGCAGGACCTTACACTTGGCCTTGTTAAACTTCATGAGGTTGGCCTGGGCCCACCTCTCCAGCCTGTCCAGGTCCCTCTGGATGGCATCCCTTCCCTCCAGCGTGTCAACCACACCACACAGCTTGGTGTCATCGGCAAATTTGCTGAGGGTGCACTCCATCCCACTATCCATATCGCCAACAAAGATATTAGACAGTACTGGTCCCAGTACTGATCCTTGAGGGACACCACTTGTCACCGGTCTCCACTTGGACATTGAACCATTGACCGCAACCCTCTGAGTGCGGCCTTCCAACCAATTCCTTATCCACGGAGTGGTCCATCCATCAAATCCATGTCTTTCCAACTGGAGACCAGGATGTCATGCAGGACAGTGTCAAAGGCCTTGCACAAGTCCAGGTAAATGACATCAGTTGCTCTTCCCTTATCTGTTGATGCTGTCACTCCATCATAAAAGGCCACCAAATTTGTCAGGCAGGACTTTCCCTTGGTGAAGCCATGTTGGTTGCCACCAATCACCTCCACATTATCCATGTGCCCTAGCAGAGCCTAGGCTATATTGTATATTCCTATACAATGTTTCAGCAAAACACGTTTGAAGGATAATAGCACTGAACCACCCCATCTCAACACACCCCACCTACCCTTTTTACTAGACTGAAGAGTCTGAATTATCATTCCAGTGACTAGGAAAAGGGAAACATCACCCCCATTTTTAAAAAGGCTAAAAAGGAGGACCCTGGGAACTACTGAGCAGTCAGCCTCACCTCCATACCTGGTAAGATCATGGAGCAGATCCTCCTGAAAGACATGTTGAAACATATGGAAGGCAGGGAGGTGATCAGAGACAGCCAACATGGCTTCACCAAGGGCAGATCATGTCTGATTAATCTAGTAGCCTTCTACAATGGAGTTACTGCATCAGTGGATAAGGGAAGAGCTATGGATGTCATCTACCTGGAGTTCTGTAAGGCCTTTGATACAGTCTCCCACAACATTCTTGCCTTTAAATTGGAGAGATATGGGTTTGATGGATGGACTGTTAGATGGATAAGGAATTGGCTGGATGGCCATGTCCAAAGAGAAGTTTTTTACAATGAGGGTGATGAGACACTGGAACAGATTGCCCAGAGAAGTTGTGAATGCCCCATCATTGGAAGTGTTTCAAGGTCAGGTTGGATGGGCCTTTGAGCAACCTGGTCTAGTGAAAGATGTTCCTGCCCATGGCAGAGGGGTTGGAAATAGATGATCTTTAAGGTCCCTTCCAACCCAAACCATCCAATGATTCTATGACGTTCAAATATGCAAGCCTTCCTGTTGTTCAAATGGAAAAAATAAGTCCTTGTTCCCTTTGAACACCCAGAACCTGCAACCCTGAATCACAGGCAGACAAGAAAGCTTCATCAATTAATTACTCTGGTCACTCTGTCCCTCCCCTCCCCTTAAAAAAATAGCCAGACAATCTTTATACATTATTGCTAAGGGCCATCTTTTTCTAGGTCCCCTTAAACTCACTGTTGTTTAGATTGTAATCAGTACAGCCATTAAGAATTAAACTCCTGTTTGTGCCTGCCTAGCCTGAATCTCCCACATCAAAGCATCCAGTAAACTTTGTAAAGTTTATTTTGCAGAAGCCATATGATTTCTGTTTACCTACTGGTACAAGTCTAGCTCAACAGTGGTGGTTAGTCTACTGTTCCCTTTTGTTGCCAGATTCAACCCCGTTTTAGTTTTATTCTTCTCTGCTATTTGTACACCCCAGTAAACTCCCAGCTGACTCATGCACCTTGTATTGGGTTTACATGGCAAGGTTTTGGTAGGACAGGGGGCTGCAGGGGTGGCTTCTGTGAGTAGACACCAGGAGTTGCCCCCATGTCAGACAGAGCCAGTTCCAGCCAGCTCCAAAACAGACCCACCACTGGCCAAAGCTGAGCCAATCAGCAATGGTGGTGGCACCTCTGTGATAACATATTTAAGAAGGGGAAAAAAAACACTGCTCAGAAGTTGTCTGAGAGGAGTGAGAATATGTGAGAGAAACAACTCTGCAGACACCAAGGTCAGTGAAGAAGGAGGGGGAGGAGGTGCTCCAGATGCCAGAGCAGAGATTCCCCTGCAGCCCATGGTGAAGACCATGGTGATGCAGGTTGTGCCCCTGCAGCCCATGGAGAGGATCATGGTGAGACAGGTACTCCCTGCTTCCCACAGAGGACCATGCCGGAGCAGATATCCACACTGCAGCTTGTGGAGGACCCCACGCTGGAGCAGGTGGATATGCCCTGAAGGAAGCTGAAGCCTATGGAGAGGAGCCCACACAGGAGCAGGTTTCCTGGCAGGAACTGTGGCCTGTGGGGTATCCACTCTGGAGCAGTCTGTTCCTAAAGGACTGCACCCTGTGGAAAGGACCCATGCTGGAGCAGTTTGTGAAGGATTGTAGCCCATGGAGAGGACCCATGCTGGAGCAGGAGAAAAGTGTGAGGAAGAAGGAGTGGCAGAGATGAAGAGTTATGAACTGACCCCAACCCCCCATTCCCCATCCTTCCTGCATTGCTTGGTGCAGGGGGAGAGGAGGTAGAGGAGTTGGGAATGAAAGAGTGAAGTTGAGCCTGGGAAAAAGGATGGGGGGTGGGGGGAAGGTGTTTTTAGTTTTGTCTTTGTTTCTTACCATCAAACTCTATTTTTCATTGGCAATAAATCAAATTCATTTTCCCCAAGTCAAGTCTGTTTTGCCCATGACAGTAATTGGTATGCAATGTCCCCGTCTTTATCTCAACCCATGATCTTTTCCATCTTATTTTCTCTTCCTTTCCTGTTGGGGAGGGGGATTGAGCGAGTGTCTTGGTATAGGTCTGGCAGCAAGCCAAGGTCAACCCACTACACACCTGCACTGATTTAAGTGCTTATGTTTAGCCTCTGAAATTGATGGCTTTTCACTAAGTCAAACAGCAAGTCAGAAGGAAGCCAGAAAAGAAGCTGCTACGCTTTTCTCTTAGTCCCAATCTCTGGCTGTTGCATAAATTCTGCACTAATATAATACCTTAATAGCCTTAATACCTCCACTTTTTTTAAAACCTTTTTTAATACTGCCACTTATTTTTAAAGTTATGGCATATGAATTTATATTAACAAAGAACTATCTAATTAGATGATACTAGACAATTAAAAGCTCTTCGTAAAACACTGACATGGTGTTTAGAATGCAAGTAATAGTCAGGATAAGGTTAATAAGTTTTAAATAGTAACTAGAATATCAAAGTAAAGTCTGTACGTGCTTTAAATATATGGAGTATTATTTTCCTTATTTTACAAAGACAGAAAATTTGTTTTGGAACAGTCACGTCCCACTTAGACGAGGGAGACAAGTGACTCAGATTTACAAATCCCCAATGGAGCGGACAAGTCTCCAAGTCCAAACATTTATTAACTACTCACAATGTACTAATTGAACACACGATAGTTGGCTAAGTATATAGCAAGTTGTGGCAAGCAATATAATATGCCTTGCATTGCTTAATAGGAAAGGGAAAAGAGGGAGATAGAGGGAATGGGGAAATACAGATCACCGGTCTGGGTTTCTGCGCTGATCCCGCCAGCGAGGGTTCCAGGAGGCACAGGAGGCAGCCGTCTTTTTCGCTGGCATCCATCTTCTTCGCTTCACTGCACTCTCCAGGGCCCCCCCCCTTTCTTCCCCCCCCTTGATTTATACCCACTTTCCTTGGGTCCGTCCCCTAGGTCGACCCACATACCTACGTATCCCATGTACGGGAAGGGGTAAGGTGTTTCATGGGATGATGTAATTAGCATGATCATGTTAGCCCTCGTTAGCATATTGAGGGGTGTTAACTTTAATATGTATTTCGTGGATAATGAAGCAAAGGTCATTCACCGGACAGATGGCCCTTGAAATTTGGCCAGGTGTACCAGAGCAGAGCCGTCCTGTCTCCACAGGGCTCCCTCCTCCAGCTGCATCCTGTGTTATTGGGGCAGCCTTATCAGCTTCGACCTCCACAGAATGCACCCTGTGACTCATAGTTTTGTCTTGCGAGTGTTTGAGGCATTTCTTCGATCAGCCTCAACTTTTGCTTTCTCAGGCTGTTTTTCTTAGTTTCTCACAGGCTTGGTTTCTCGTCTCTCACAGGAACATTTAAAAGTACTATATTACTGTAAACTTTTACTGTGGCTCTAGTGAGATGTTTACAAGGACTCTGGAAAGCCCTGAATTCACATTTTGGAAATGTTCAGTTTTCTTGGTATGTGTTTTTTGGTGGTATTTCACATCAGTGCTATGGCAGTTTTAGAAAATTTCATCTTTCAAATGTCATTTTTAAATTAAACGAAATTCAGCAAACATTGCTGTGCTTTAACCCCAGTAGGTGGCTAAGCACCACACAGCCACCCGCTCACTCCCCCTCAGTGGGATGGGGAAGAGAAGCAGAAGGGTAAAAGTGAGAAAACTCGTGGGTTGAGATAAAGACAGTTTAATGGGTAAAGCAAAAGCTGCGTGTGCAAGCAAAGCAAAACAAGGAATTCATTCACCACTTCCCATTGGCAGGCAGGTGTTCAGCCATCTCCAGGAAAGCAGGGCTCCATCATGTGTAATGGTTACTTGGGAAGACAAATGTCATCACTCCAAATGTCTTCCCCTTCCTCCTCCTTCCCCCAGCTTTATATGCTGAGCATGATGTCATATGGTATGGAATATCCATTCGGTCAGTTGGGGTCAGCTGTCCCAGCTGTGTCCCCTCCCAACTTCTTGTACAGGCCCAGCCTACTTGCAGGGGGGGCAGTGTAAGAAATAGGGAAGGCCTTGACTCTGTGTAAGCACTGCTCAGCAGTAACTAAAACATCCCTGTATTGTCGGGGTCACCATTAGCCGGGGTCCTTATTTCTCCGTGCGGGAACAGAAACGATGCAACACCAATGTGATGATCAGGTCGTCCATCTTTTTTTTTTTTTTATTATTCCTTTTCTGGTTACATTTATACTCTACTAAGTTCCGTACACGCACTCATCTATCTTCTAATAGGCTACAGGTTATCTACACGCGCTGTTCACGCACCTCTACAAGCATTTGCATTGGTTAATTGCAATTAGCACGTAAAGCCCAAAACTTGCCAAAACTCCCTTATCTCATACCCTGTTTTGCTCAGACTTGTGTGCTTTTGCTGACCACAGGTGTTTCTCACTTATCTGCTATCTTGTGTGTTTTTGCCAGCCTTATTTTGCTGGCCTTGTCTTCGTCCTTGCATTCTTCTGTCTGCACTAACTTTCTCCCAGCGCGGCCCAGACTCCTACACTGTATTATCAACAGTGTTTTCAGCACAAAACCAAAATATAGCCCCATACAAGCTACTATGAAGAAAATTAACTCCGTTCCAGCCAAAACCAGTACATAGATGCACCAGCTTTCAGCCTGCAGCTGAAAATGGTCCTAGTAGATATGCACCCAGTCTTGACCTAAATGTTCAGACACTAGTATAATACATGAGAGATGACCACAAATAGATTTGAGAAGTTTAAAGAGGATTATTTAGCTTCACAGAGGCTGGAAAAGAAGCATTTCTGTTTGCTTCCTGGCACTTGTAGGATCATCAGAACTCCCACAGCATGGATGTCTATTGACTTGCACAGGGATGTCACTCCTGGGCACTTTCATGAGAATTGCACCCATTTATCTGAAGGAGGAATTTGGTTCAATTAGTCACAACTAAAGCATTATGCTTAGTAATTAATATAATCCAAAGCAACCACCTTTATGTGTCCTTCCTTAGATTAATCTGAGGCTATTAGCACCTAGCAAGCATGTTCAGGGTTAGGAGAACAGTGCCTGCAATCTTGTATCTCAGTCTCTAGCAAATTTCTTGATATAATAAATTTCTAAGTATATGTAGACTACATTTATTTTTAATGCCTGTATCCTGAAGAGGTATTTCACAGAATTAATCTTTGCTAGTTTTGGTTTTTGGCCTCCTTGGGCCACACAGCCTCTCAGTATATTCATTTTGGGTCCACATATTGTTTCTCCCCCCCAAGAGACATGCTTCCACTTTAAAAGCAGCAGCATTTTCCCCAGTTCTAATACTGCTTTGAGATTCAGCAATGCACTTCTCCCATTGACACAAGCATCTACAAAGGCTGCTGGGACAGTTCAGTTAGGGAATGGCAGTCTACAAGACCTTTAGTAGCATTTAAATCCTGAAGCACTGCTAAACATATATTAGCTCCAGTTGAACTGTGGAACAGTTGTTAATAAAAATGGTTTATTAAAAAGTTATTGTCTCATGAACTTGCATTGATATCAAAGCCATAAAGATGACAATGCATGTGAGTCTGAGGTGTCAATGGGAGATATCACTTTTATGGCTAATAAAATTTCACATATTTGTATTAGCTAGCATTAAAGCAGGAAACAAAATCAGCTGTTCATGTCAAATACAACTGTATGCCTGAAGACAGCAGCTATTGTTACTTTCTCTTTAAAAGACAAGCTCAAATTTTTCAAGGCCTAGTCCTAAAAACATTTTATCTAGTGAAAAGATAAGCTTAAATTTTGCTTATGCTGATTTCTGGGCTCCTACAGTCCAGCCAGCCAAAGGCACTGACATCTATTGCTGCCCTTCCCTCTAGCACTGTTGGGTCTGGTTGTTGAGCTCTGTGCATCCTATAGATACATCCTACAGACAGGGTTGAGTGGGAAGCAGACAGGAAAGGAGAAAGAAAACATTCTCTGTCCTATGAGATGGTGATATGAATGCAGTGCTGTGTTGTTGGGCATTAGTCAGTACATTTTATAAAATGGAATACCATCAATGCTTCTATTTCCCTGTCCCACTTGTGACCAGTGTCAATTAACCACAAACTCAAAACAAGAAATCAGTCCAGCATCAGAACAGCAGCCCACTGAAGTCAACTGAAATGTGTGAAAAGGTCTGTAAGTTGCACTGAAAGACTATTCTCACACTGTCATTTTAAAAGATGCTTATTCAGTAAAACATTTTGTTGTTTAGTGTTTTGTAGTTTAGTGTTTCTTACTTCAATACATTGGACAGTTTGGCTGGTGCTGTAAATGAATGGGGTTTTTTGTATTTATGACATATGTCCTTAACAAGTCTTCCTTTTTTCTTTCTCCTTTCTCTGCCCATTCCCCCTGGAAAAGCATTCTGGATTACTTTGAAACATATACTGGTCAAGATATCAACACTTACGTATAAATACACTATTGTCTAGTTATACATAGTATCTGAGGGTCATGTTGTTTTCAGTTTAAGCCATCAAGAAATTCAGCCAGTATTGAGAAGAGCACACCCATGCAACATATTAAAGAAAAATAATCCACACATTTGTATGTATTATGTTCATTTTGAATCTTCTTTTGTTCTATGGAGAATAGTCAAAGTTAGGATTAATGTTTTCACCTGTCCTGTTTCTTTTACTTGCAGTCTTAGCTTTGAATATCCTGAGGTTCAAATGGCTGTTTTAAATGAATATTTTATTCCCCTTAATCTCATTTTTTTCTTTTTGATAAGATATCATTGATTGACAAGCCTTATGTATCCATATGTTTCTATAAAGTTTTAAGTCTATACATTCAAATGGAAAATGATACATTTGGAGACGAAAGATATCAGAACCAATGAACAGCCAATAGTGGTTAATTAAACATTATCAACTTTCATATCTGTGATTTATAGAAGAGTTTTTTAAAAGGCTATTTGAAAATCAAGTTAATTCAGCTCTATGGGATAATATCAGCTAGACAAAACAAAATGTTCTTTGTCCAGTTATATCCAACTTCAGTGTTACACCTCCTTACCCTATATCCTTGTTATTTTGTAGACTTGAAATCCATTGACCTTTCACAATCCTTGTTACTTTCATTTCAAATCCATAAGGATATTTTAAGAAAAGGCATGTGTGGGAATTAAGAACTGGTGGCTAGAAAAATGTAAACTGACCTTGAGGTTAGAAGAACGATTGTGGGAAACTGAGGCAACATTACAGAACACCGTGTTGTGAGTGTCAGAAACAGCAGGTCAGAACACCACCTGCAGAATGCATGGTGAGCGTGTGAGCAGTAAACAGATAAAACCTGAAGGTCAGTAGGATGTAGAAGTAAAAACAAACCTATGTAAACAAGTGGGAATAAATTGGGAGCTGGCACACAGTGCGGTGGCATTTGCTCTTGGCAATGCTCCCCCTTCAACAAACTGGTGTGAGTTTGTCTTTCTTCTGCGTGTTGCCCCAATCCCAGCTGGACTGAGATCGACAAATGGTGCCCCGTGTGAGCTGTCCGAAAAACTGAAGAAGACGGTGGCGTGCTTGTATGTGAAGGAGGAAAGTGGTGTCCGGACTTCAATATTCATTTCGCTGGTAAGTACCAGACAGCAGCGCCCAGCTTTGGGAAAGCTGCCGGCATACGAAAGTATAGAAAGGGTTTGTTGGTTGTTTTTTTTTTTTTTTTTCTTTAACTACCAGACAGCAGCGCCTGGCTGCAGGAAACTGCTGGTTTCTTTCTCTTAAGTTATCTGGTGGGTGCCAGGTGACAGCGCCTGGCTGCGGGAAGCTGCTAGCACACAGTTTTTCTTCTCCTTCTCTTAAATCATAAGGGGTTTTTCTTTCTTTCTCTTTTTCTCGTAAATCATGGGGTCAGGGTTTTCTAAGGAACAAAAGCTGTATATACAAGCTTTAAAGCAGCTATTGAAGGCTGCCCAGTATTCAGTAACAGATGACCAACTGCATGAGTTACTGTGCTGTATCTTTAAGTATTGTACATGGTTCCTGGTCAACGGAACTTTTGATTTACCATTCTGGTGGAAGGTCAGACAGGAGCTTAAAACTAATGAAGACCTGGGGAGTGCATTGCCGACCTCTTCGTCCTTACATGGCGAGTGATTTACATGGCTTAACACCCGCTGACAGGAGAAATAGTACAACCTGTCAGCACCCTGTCCCAACAGGAGAAAGAACTAACTCCTATTACCCCCCCGGCAGAAGCAAGCGGGGATGAAAAGGCTAAAGACGAGGAATTACAATCTGTACCCTCTGATTTTCCACCTCCCCCACTGGAGACATTCCTGGTAGAGATTCAGGGAGGAGAATCTAAGATAGAGACATGTCTTAAGGAGGCACTGAGCAATGGAGATCCTGTGGTGTTTCCAGCAATCTTAAAACCCAATCAGCAGCCGTGGCATGAGTCCCTGCCATACCCAGTTTTTAAAGAACTGTGTAAAAGCATCAATGAGGACGGGCTTCAAAACTCATTTACAACAGGTATACTGGAGGCAATTGCTCATGGGTATCAATTGGTCCCATGGGATTGGCTGGCTCTTATAAAAACAGTATTAAGGCCAGCACAGTATTCCATCTGGAAAATTGAGTTTTCAGAGCTCTGTACAATGCAATCCATGAAAAATTTGGCTGATGGTATACCAATAGGCTATGACATACTGATCAACGAAGGGCAGTATAGAGACCCTCTTGTACAAGCCCAGCAAGATCAGCGCTCGTTTACCCAGGCCTCCCAAGCTGCTTTAATAGCGTGGAAAAAGGTACCTGATGGGGAACGCAGAACGGGTTCCTTTGCAACCATCCGACAAGGGTCTCAGGAGTCATATTGGCAATTTATAGATCGTTTACAGGCGGCGATCTCTCGACAGGTAGATAACCCTGAGGCAGCCAAAGCTCTAATATTACAACTGGCATATGACAGTGCTAATGCTGACTGTCAAGCGGTGCTTGCACCGCTCAGAGGAAAAACCCAGGAGCTTGGCGAATATCTGAAAGCTTGCCAACATGTAGGTACCCAGAGCCACAAGGCGCAGCTCCTCGCTGCAGCCTTATCGGTAGTGCAAGGACGACAGGAACCGGCACCCAGGGGAACTTGTTTCTCATGTGGAAAACCAAGACATTTTAAAAAAGACTGTAAACAAGGAAAGGGACAAAACCCACCACCTTCTAAACCTTGTCCCAGGTGTGGGAAAGGAACTCACTGGGCTAATCAATGTCGATCAAAATTTGATAAGAATGGCATACCTCTTTTGGGAAACAGGAGGAGGGATGTGAGGTCCGGCACCCTGACAAATGCCTGGGCCCCTCGGAGCAATCCTCAAGCATTCCACAGCCAGGTCGAGGAGTTAATGAGCTCCGAGCAGCAACAGCCAGCAGTGCAGGACTTGATCTCATTACTACCACAGAACTGATTCTTAAAGAGCCAGACATAACATACCTGGCTTCAACCGGCATCTACGGTCCATTACCCTCAGGAATGGTGGGTTTACTTTTGGGTCAATCTAGTATGTCCATGCAAGGACTGAGGGTAATTCCCAGGGTAACTGATGCAGACTATCAGGGTGAGATAAAAGTAATGTTGCAGACATCAGGATTTCATGTCCTTTCCCCAGGAACAAAAATAGCTCAACTTCTGATATTGCCGTACTGGGTACCCCAGGCAGTGTCAGCTCAGAGGGGTACTGCTGCATTCGGTAGTACAGGAGCTAAAGACGTTCTATGGGCCACTGCAATTCAGACAAATAAACCGACTGTGACAATAAAAATTCAGGGCAGAACTTTTGAAGGTCTTATAGACACAAGAGCAGATATTTCTATCATCACACAATGTGACTGGCCACCAGATTGGGAATTGAAAAATGTCTCACTCTTGGTTACCGGCATAGGTGACACATCTGCCCCACAACAAAGTAAGAGGCTCTTGCCTAGTGAGGGTCCAGATGGACAGAAAGGATGGGTACAGCCATATGTAATGGATTGTCCCTTGAACCTATGGGGGAGAGATTTGTTGGAACAGTGGAATGTAACCATTCAGACTGTAAAAGGAACAAGCTTTAGAAAACTGTTTTCTCTTAGGATATTATTAATAGCAAGAATAATTAATAAATAGATATTGTTTGCAATAGAGCACAGGTGCTCTAGGAACAATACTGACAGTTTAAGCAACGTAGAAAAGCTAAGTAATGAAAAGCTAGACATAGATTAAGTATATGTTAAATAGTACATTTTGAGTCTTTTCTCAGAAGTCTAAAAGTGAATTATGATGAAGATTGTTCAGAAGATAAGTAACCATGATGACCAAAGACTGCATCAGTGAACAGTGGTGTCCAAAGAGGAATTAGAACGGAACAACGAAAACTAGTCGAAACTGTGGAATACAACGGACTTTTGAAACTGATGATGAATTAAGAGTTGAAAGTTCCTGGAAAATCACCAAAGACTCTTTGTATTGGATGTTATATCATATATATAGAGGGCGCTTTTTGTTAGCTGTTGCCGCTCACTGAGGTGGTGGCCCAACTCTGAGTTGTTAATAAAGCAAGCCTAGAGATACCCACAGTCTGATAAAATCCTTTAACACAGACCCAGCCTTTTGGCAAGGGGCCACGATCATGATCCCCTGTCTACAACTGACTTGGAAAGTACAAAAGCTGGTGTGGGTTGATCAGTGGCCCCTAAAAGGGGAGAAATTACAACATGCCCAACACTTAGTCCAAGAACAGCTAGAAGCAAGACACATTGAACCCTCTAAAAGCCCATGAAATACATCTATTTTTGTAATACCGAAAAAAGATGGAAAGTGGGGACTTTTACAGGACCTCAGAGCAGTAAATGAAGTAATGGAACCTATGGGAGCTTTACAACCGGGTTTGCCAAACCTTACTATGATACCTCAGAATTGGTTTTTAATTGTAATTGATCTTAAGGATTGTTTTTTCACAATTCCACTACATCCAAATGATAGGAGTAAATTTGACTTTTCAGTACCTGTAATAAATAATGCACAGCTCATGAAACATTATCAATGGAAAGTGTTATCACAAGGGATGAAAACCAGCCCTACTATTTATCAGCATTATGTCCACTCAGTACTCAATCCCATTAGACAACAAAACCCTCATCTTGTAATATATCATTATATGGATGACATTCTGTTAGCATCACAGGAGCAGGAAGCTTTACAAAAGGGTTATCAGCAATTGCAAAACTGGCTTGTTCAGTCAGGGCTTCAGATTGCCCCTGAAAGGATACAACAAGTGGAACCATGGAAGTACTTGGGACATATATTGACCTACCGTACTGTTAGGCCGCAAAGGCTATGCCTTAATATAGAAGTCACGACATTGAATGACCTCCAGAAACTGTTGGGAACTGTGGTGGTTTGACCTTGGCTAAATGCCAGGTACCCACCAAGTCGCTCTATCACTTCCCCCCCTTTCCCCTTTTTTTCTCAACAGGGCAAAGAGGGGAAAGAAAATAAGATAGGAAAAAAACCCAACCCTTGTGGGTAAAACAACAGCAGTTTTAATATAAGCAAAGCAAAGCAAAGGTCTGCGCACGGAAGCAAAAAAAAAGAAAACAGATTTATTCTCTACTGCCCATGAACAGGCGATGTCGGGCCTTCTCAGGAAGCAGGGCTCCGATACGCGTAGTGGTTGCCTCGGAGGACCAAGGGTGACCCCACCCCCTTCCTCCTTTCTCCCAGCTTTATACTGAGCAGACGTCATATGGTCTGGAATATCCCTTTGGTCAGTTCGGGTCAGCTGTCCTGGTTGTGTCCCCTCCCAAGATCTTGCCCACCCCGTCCCACTGTGGGGGGGAAATGTCAGAAAGAGCCTTGGTGCTGTGTAAGCACTACTCAGCAGTAGCCACACCACCAGTGTGCTATCAACACCCTGCCAGCTCCCAACATAAAACACAGCACCATGAGGGCTGCTACAGGGGAAAACCAATTCCAGCTCAGCCAGACCTGGTACAGTCTCCACCCCTTATTCCATACCATTTACGTCATGCCCAGGTCCCACATAACACTCATTTATTCATTCCGTAAGCTTTCTTCACTCCTCCAGATGTTCAGTGACTTGGCTCCCATCTGTCAAGATGGATGTTCAGGACAGGAGCAGTATGTTTGACTGTTGGACTCCAGCACCGGCTAGGTTTGGGTCATCATCACTTCCTGCAACATACAACTCACCCCACAGATTATTTCCCCCCCAAGGTTAAATCTCCTTGAGGCACACACTGAGTAGCCCCATCCTCCCGCATTACCCACCAAGTACATCCGGGTCCCTGAGCAAAAACAATCCCACGAGTGGGCTTGCCTTTTCCCAAGGGAGGAGCAATCCACACTGCCTTCCCGAGCCATTTCCCTGTGTGTACTACAGGGACTTTCTCTCCTCCCACAGTATGAAGGGGTTTGGTTTGGGCAGGACCAGGACGGTTAACAGATCCTCTGGTGTTAATTAGCCAAGTGGCTTCTGCTAAATTTATATCCCAGCGCTTCCGTCCCCCATTGTCCAATGCTCTCAACATAGTCTTCAACAGTCTATTTTATCTTTCAATCTTTCCAGACGCTTGTGGGTAATAAGGGATGTGATACACCCACTCAATGCCATGTTTCTTTGCCCAGGAGTTTATGAGATTATTTCGAAAATGGGTCCCATTGTCTGATTCGATTCTTCCAGGAGTACCATGTCGCCATAAAATTTGCCTTTCAAGACCTAAGATGGTATTTCGGGCAGTGGCATGATTTACAGGGTACGTTTTGAGTCAACCAGTAGTTGCTTCCACCATGGTGAGTATGTAGCGCTTGCCTTGGCGTGTTCGTGGCAATGGTCCAATATAGTCAATTTGCCAGGCCTCACCATATCAAAAACTCAGCCATCGCCCTCTGTTCCAGGGAGACTTTACTCGTGTGGCTCGCTTGATTGCAGCACATGTTTCACATTCATGAGTGACCTGTGAGATGGCCTCCATCACGAGCCCATCTGTACGTTGCATGTCTCCCGAGATGCCCGGATGTTTCATGGGCCCATCGAGCTACAAATAGCTCGCCCTTGCGCTCCCAGTCCAGGTCCAGCCAAGCTACTTCAATTTTGGCAGCCTTGTCTACTTGCTCATTGTTTTGATGTTCTTCGGTGGCACGGCTTTTGGGCACGTGGGCATCTACAAGACGTACCTTTAGAGCCACGTTTTCCACTCGGGCAGCGATGTCCTGCCACAGTGCAGCAGCCCAGATGGGTTTACCTCTGCGCTGCCAATTGGTCTTCTTCCACTCCTGTAGCCACCCCCACAGGGCGTTAGCCACCATCCAGGAGTCAGTGTAGAGATATAGTACTGGCCACTTTTCTCGTTCAGCAATCTTTAGGGCTAGTTGGATCGCTTTTACTTCTGCAAACTGACTTGACTCGCCCTCTCCTTCAGTGGCCTCAACGACTTGTCTTGTGGGACTCCACACAGCAGCTTTCCACTTCCGATGGTTTCCTACCACACGACAGGATCCATCAGTAAACAGAGCATACCGCCTTTCATCTTCTGGTAACTCGTTATATGGCGGTGCCTCTTGGGCACGAGCCACCTCCTCAGGCAGTGCTCCAAAATCTCTACCTTCTGGCCAGTCCATGATCTCTTCCAGGATCCCTGGACGGTTGGGTTTTCCCAGTCGAGCTCGTTGCGTGATTAACGCTACCCATTTACTCCAGGTAGCACTGGTTGCATAGTGCGTAGAAGGGATGTTTCCTTTGAACATCCAATGTAATACAGGCAATCGCGGTGCCAAGAGGAGCTGTGCTTCTGTACCAACAACTTCGGAAGCGGCTCGAATCCCCTCATATGCTGCTAGTATCTCCTTTTCAGTTGGAGTGTAGTGGGCTTCTGATCCTCGATATCCCTGGCTCCAAAATCCTAATGGTCGACCCTGAGTTTCACCTGGTATCTTCTGCCAGAGGCTCCATGTGAGGCCATGCTCCCCAGTTGATGTGTAAAGTACATTTTGCACAGCTGGTCCTGTCCGAACAGGCCCAAGAGCTACCGCCCGAGCTATCTCCTGTTTGATGTGCTCAAAGGCTTGTTGTTGCTCAAGACCCCACTCAAAATGGTTCTTCTTTCGGGTTACTTGATAGAGAGGGCTCACCAGCTGACTGTAACCTGGAATATGCATCCTCCAAAATCCCACAAGTCCTAAGAAAGCTTGTGTTTCCTTCTTGTTGGTCGGTGGAGACATAGTTGCTATCTTGTTGACAACATCCATAGGCACATGACGGCATCCATCTTGCCATTTTATTCCCAAGAACTGAATCTCCTGTGCTGGTCCCTTGACCTTGCTTTTCTTTATGGCAAACCCAGCTCTCAGAAGAATCTCAATTACTTTTTGTCCTTTCTTGAACACTTCTTCTGCCTTGTTGCCCCACACAATGATGTCATCGATGTATTGTAGATGTTCAGGGGCATCACCCTTTTCCAGTGTAGTTTGAATTAGTCCATGACAAATAGTGGGGCTGTGCTTCCACCCCTGGGGTAGTCGATTCCAGGTATATTGGACACCCCTCCACGTGAAAGCAAACTGTGGCCTGCACTCTTCTGCCAAAGGAATTGAAAAGAATGCATTGGCAGTGTCGATTGTGGCGTACCACTTGGCTGCCTTTGACTCCAGTTCATATTGGAGCTCTAACATATCTGGTACAGCAGCACTCAGTGGTGGCGTCACTTCGTTCAGGCCACGATAGTCTACTGGCAACCTCCACCCTCCGTCAGACTTTTGCACTGGCCATATTGGGCTCTTAAAAGGCGAATGTGTCTTACTGATGACACCTTGGGTCTCCAGTTGACGGATCAGTTCTTGGATGGGAGCCAGAGTGTCTCGGTTTGTGCGATACTGCCATCGGTGCACGGTCCTCGTAGCACTTGGCACCTGTTGTTCTTCAACTCACAACAGTCCTACAACAAAAGGATCTTCCGAGAGGCCAGGCAGATTAGACAACTGTTTGACCTTCTCTGTGTTCACACTGGCCACACCAAAAGCCCATCGGTATCCTTTTGGGTCTTTGAAATACCCCTTCTTGAGGTAGTCAATGCCCAAGATACAAGGGGCTTCTGGGCCAGTTACAATGGGATGTTTTTCCCACTTGTCCCCGGTCAAGCTAACCTCGGCCTCCAGTACTGACAGTTCTTGACATCCCCCTGTCACTCCTGAGATCCAGATAGGTTCTGCTCCTCTATAACTTGATGGCATTAATGTACACTGTGCCCCAGTGTCGATTAAAGCCTGGTACTTCTGTGGTTTTCATGTGCCAGGCCATCGAATCCACACTGTCCAATACACCCGATCATCCCTTTCCTCCTCCTGGCTGGAGGCAGGGGCCCTCTATTCCCGTTCTTGGTCGGAGTATTCACTGTCTGACCCTTGCTGTGCCAGGCCGGAGATTCCTTCATCAGGGCCAAGGGAGGTGATCTCAGTCGTCCTGTATCTGGGAGATCGCTGATTACTTTCTTGTGGTTTCACACCAGCTACATTAACAACCTTCTTGGATGTCTTCTTCTTGGCAGGGGTCTTTCCTCGCAATTCATGTACACGAGCTTCCAACTTGAAGGTGGGTTGACCATCCCACTTCCTCACGTCCTCCCCCTGGTCACGCAGGAAGAACCAAAGTTCGCCACGTGTCATGCACCTAGGTTTCCCTTTCCCTCTGACTGGGGTGGAAGAGAACTGATTTCTTGGGGTGCTCCTGACATCTAAGGCACTCGCCCATAGAGATGAGGAGGTACCAAGACTCTCTTCAAAGTTCTGAAGCCAGGAAGAGACTGCCTCCACAGTTGGTGTACATCTTAGTCCTTCTCCCGCATCCATTTCTGGATAGTACATTGCAGCCAAGCCCGCAGAATACGAGGATGGCGCACCTTTAATCACCTTCCTCCACATGGCCCGTGTGCACAGGACATCCTCTGGATTTTTAGGGGCTTCATCATTATCTGGATCACCATAGATGACTTCCATCACTGCTAATTCTCTCAGGTACTGGACACCTTCATCTGCAGTAGTCCACTTGCCTGGGGAGTTGTCCGTAAGATCTTCCTTGAAAGGACATCTTGCTCTAACAGTGGAAAGGAGCCGTCTCCACAGACTGCAAATTCCTGTTTCTTTTCCAATTCCCCTTTCAATTCCTCAATTTCTAGCAAGGGAACCCAGCTGTTGGGCTTCCTTACCTTCCAGCTGCTGAGCATCAGCCCCATTATCCCAGCATCGAAGCAGCCAGGCAGCAATCCGCTCACCCGGCTGGCGGCTATAGTCTTTCCGCAGGTCTCGCAGTTCTGATGACGTCAGGGACCAGGTAGTTTCCGCCTCCTGTTTGAGTTCTGTTATTCCCTCTTCTGACCCCTTTGCTGAAGGATCCGCTTCTTCCTCTTCTTTCTCCTCCCTTATTAATCGAGGGTATGGACCTGTTGTTCTCCTTGTCCACTGTTTCTTTTTTACTACTGGGGCAATCTCTGCTGTTGTTGTTATTGTTTGAGTTCCCATCTCCACCACAGTCCTTTGAGAGCACTGAACTGCAGCTTGATAAGCACAGGCCAGGCCCCAGTACAGCGCTAGGAGTTGCTGATTCTCACTGGGATAGGCAAGGCACCCTTCTATCAGGTGTTGTGTCAATTTTGCGGGGTTGCTTGCCTGTTCAGGGGTAAGATCCCAGGCTACGGGAGGTGATAACTGTCCTAGGAATCTGCCCAAATCCTTCCACTCCCCCTGCCACCCAGGGACAGGCCGCCTCAGGGCACATCTTGGTATTCTCTCACCCAAAATTTGCTTTCTCTTACACCAAAAACCTAACGAGCTCCACACAATCAACTGGGTGCGACTGTACCTCGGTATAGCTACCCAACAATTAAAAAATCTTTTTGATTTGCTAAAGGGGACCCAGATTTAACATCTCCACATCAAATAACCCCTGAGGCAAGGAGGGAAATGATAACAGTGTGTGAGCATATTGAACAATTCAAGGCAGATTGCTGGCAGGTCAGTGTACCTGTTAGGCTGTTTGTATAGCCTACTGCCCCTTATCCCTCAGCTCTTATCAGACAGTTAGCACCTGAATTATTATATTTAGAGTGGATTTTTTTACCAGCAACCCCAGAAAAAACAATAACACCATTTGTGGATCACTGTGCTACCCTGGTAAAGAAAGGACGAGAGCGATGTCAGGCATTGACAGGGCTTGATCCACAGATCATACATCTGCCCTGTACTAAGGAACAGCTTAACTATTTGCTTATGCAATCTATTACCTTTCAGATAGCCTTTGTGGATTTTATAGGTGAAATATCTTTGACATTACCAGCAAACAGGATATTACAGAACATACCGATTTTACCACTTAAAATCATACAAAAGATCAGCCATACCCCACTTTCCGCGGTGTTAACGGTTTTTTTAGACAGTTCCAGCAAGACTGGAAAGGCAGGCATTGCATGGAAACAAGACGGAACGTGGCAGACTTGTACATGTTATCAAGAGGGCTCCACACAGAGAACTGAATTACGAGCAGCTATCCTAGCTCTGCAAACCTTTCTGAACCAGGAAATAAATATGGTCACTGACTCAGCATATGTAGTTACGGTCATACAGCGACTCGAAATGGCATTAGTAAAAGAAATCGATGATAAGAAACTGTTATCTATGTTTTTAACATTGCAAGCATTAACTGACAAGCATTGGCACCCTCTGTTTATCACCCATATTCGGTCACACACTGATTTGCCTGGACTGTTGACAGAAGCAATGCCCAGGCAGATGCAGTTGTAGCAGCCACGCTAGCCTTTCAAAAAGCTCAGGCTTCTCATGATTTTTTTCACCAAAATGCATGGAGCCTGCAGAAGACATTTGACCTCACTAAATCACAGGCTTTAGACATCATCCGAGCTTGCCCAGACTGCCAGCAGACCGGGGGAACCCCCCTGCCAGTGCAGTGAATCCCAGAGGCCTGGAAGCCAATGACATCTGACAAACAGATGTAACGCATATACCATCGTTTGGTTGCTTACGGTGGGTTCACGTAACTGTTGATACATTTCCTGGGATGATACATGCCACTGCAGCCTCTGGAGAAAAGGCCATACACATACAGAGTCATTGGTTAAGTTGTTTTGCCAGCATGGGGGTACCAAAAGAAATTAAAACTGATAATAGGCCTGGCTACACAGCTCAGAAAATACAATTATTTTTGCAGCAATGGGGGATTCGGCATAAGACAGGTATTCCTCATAACCCCACAGGACAGGCAATAGTCGAACGTGCACATGCTACACTAAAAGCCTTGATTTTAAAACAAAGAAGGCGGATGTATCGGGTCTGGCTGAGCCAGAATTGGTTTTCCCCTGTAGCAGCCCTCATGGTGCTGTGTTTTATGCTGGGAGCTGGCAGGGTGTTGATAGCACACTGGTGTTGTGGCTACTGCTGAGTAGTGCTTACACAGCACCAAGGCCCTTTCTGACATTTCCCCCCCCACAGTGGGACGGGGTGGGCAAGATCTTGGGAGGGGACACAACCAGGACAGCTGACCCGAACTGACCAAAGAGATATTCCATACCATATGACGTCTGCTCAGTATAAAGCTGGGAGAAAGGAGGAAGGGGGTGGGGTCACCCTTGGTCCTCCGAGGCAACCGCTACGCATATCAGAGCCCTGCTTCCTGAGAAGGCCCAACATCGCCTGTTAATGGGAAGTAGAGAATAAATCTGTTTTCTTTTTTTTTGCTTCCGCGCGCGGACCTTTGCTTCGCTTTGCTTATATTAAAACTGCTGTTGTTTTACCCACAAGGGTTGTTTTGTTTTCCTATCTTATTTTCTTTCCCTTCTTTGCCCTATTGAGAAAAAAAGGGGAAGGGGGGGGAAGTGATAGAGCGACTTGGTGGGTACCTGGCATTTAGCCAAGGTCAAACCACCACAGTCTATTTTGGCGCCCAACGTGGGGCGGGACAACGGCAGTTTTATATTAATTGTGCTATAGCTATAGCAGTTAGTAAGCGACAAGCTCTTGTGCTGGTCACGGGTTTGTTTATTGCTCTGCTTATCTTTATTTTGCTAAGCTCGGGAACATGCTGGAAGAAATTGGGAACATCATGAGTGGTTTTATTCTGCAAGCTCCCGAAGTACTTATTAATCCTTATGTTAGCTCTTTGATACTGTTCATTAATGCTATTCGCCTATTGTGGGCTGTGTGGAGCTCGTTAGGTTTTTGGTGTAAGAGAAAGCAAATTTTGGGTGAGAGAATACCAAAATGTGCCCTGAGGCGGCCTGTCCCTGGGTGGCAGGGGGAGTGGAAGGATTTGGGCAGATTCCTAGGACGGTTATCACCTCCTGTAGCCTGGGATCTTACCCCTGAACAGGCAAGCAACCCCGCAAAACTGACACAACACCTGATAGAAGGGTGCCTTGTCTATCCCGATGAAAATCAGCAACTCCTAGCGCTGTACTGGGGCCTGGCCTATGCTTATCGAGCTGCAGTTCAGTGCTCTCAAAGGACTGTGGTGGAAATGGGAACTCAAACAAAAACAGTAACAGCAGAGATTGCCCCAGTAGTAAAAAAGAAACAGTGGACAAGGAGAACAACAGGTCCATACCCTCGATTAATAAGGGACGAAAAAGAGGAGGAAGAAGCGGGTCCTTCAGCAAAGGGGTCAGAAGAGGGAATAACAGAACTCAAACAGGAGGCAGAAACTACCCGGTCCCTGACATCATCAGAACTGCGAGATCTGCGGAAAGACTACAGCCGCCAGCCGGGTGAGCGGATTGCTGCCTGGCTGCTTCGATGCTGGGATAATGGGGCTGATGCTCAGCAGCTGGAAGGTAAGGAAGCCCAACAGCTGGGTTCCCTTGCTAGAGATCGAGGAATTGAAAGGGGAATTGGAAAAGAAACAGGAATTTGCAGTCTGTGGAGACGGCTCCTTTCAAGTGTTAAAGCAAGATATCCTTTCAAGGAAGATCTTACGGATAACTCCCCAGGGAAGTGGGCTACTGCGGATGAAGGTGTCCAGTACCTGAGAGAACTAGCAGTGCTGGAAGTCATCTATAGTGATCCAAATAATGATGAAGCCCCTAAAAATCCAGAGGATGTCCTGTGCACACGGGCCATGTGGAGGAAGGTGATTAAAGGTGCACCATCCTCGTATTCTGCGGGCTTGGCTGCGATGTACTATCCAGAAATGGATATGGGAGAAGGACTAAGATGTACGCCAACTGTGGAGGCAGTCTCTTCCTGGCTTCAGAACTTTGAAGAGAGTCTTGGAACCTCCTCATCTCTACGGGCGAGTGCCTTAGATGTCAGGAGCACCCCAAGAAATCGGTTCTCTTCCACCCCAGTCAGAGGGAAAGGGAAACCTAGGCGCATGACACGTGGCGAACTTTGGTTCTTCCTGCGTGACCAGGGGGAGGACATGAGGAAGTGGGATGGTCAACCCACCTTCAAGTTGGAAGCTCGTGTACATGAATTGCGAGGAAAGACCCCTGCCAAGAAGACAACATCCAAGAAGGTTGTTAATGTAGCTGGCGTGAAACCGCAAGAAAGTAATCAGCGATCTCCCAGATACAGGAAGAATGAGATCACCTCCCTTGGCCCTGATGAAGGAGTTTCCGGCCTGGCACAGCAAGGGTCAGACAGTGAATACTCTGACCAAGAACAGGAATAGAGGGCCCCTGCCTCCAGCCAGGAGGAGGAAAGGGATGATCGGGTGTATTGGACAGTGTGGATTCGATGGCCTGGCACATCAAATCCACAGAAGTACCAGGCTTTAATCGATACCGGGGCACAGTGTACATTAATGCCATCAAGTTATAGAGGGGCAGAACCTATCTGGATCTCAGGAGTGACAGGCGGATGTCAAGAACTGTCAGTACTGGAGGCCGAGGTTAGCTTGACCGGGGATAAGTGGGAAAAACATCCCATTGTAACTGGCCCAGAAGCCCCTTGTATCTTGGGCATTGACTACCTCAAGAGGGGGTATTTCAAAGACCCAAAAGGATACCGATGGGCTTTTGGTGTGGCCAGTGTGAACACAGAGAAGGTCAAACAGTTGTCTAATCTGCCTGGCCTCTCAGGAGATCCTTTTGTTGTAGGACTGTTGCGAGTTAAAGAACAACAGGTGCCAATTGCCATGAGGACCGTGCACCGACGGCAGTATCGCACGAACCGAGACTCTCTGGCTCCCGTCCAAGAACTGATCCGTCAACTGGAGACCCAAGGTGTCATCAGTAAGACACATTCGCCTTTTAATAGCCCAATATGGCCAGTGCGAAAGTCTGACGGAGGGTGGAGGTTGACAGTAGACTATCGTGGCCTGAACGAAGTGACGCCACCACTGAGTGCTGCTGTACCAGATATGTTAGAGCTCCAGTATGAGCTAGAGTCAAAGGCAGCCAAGTGGTACGCCACAATCGACATCGCCAATGCATTCTTTTCAATTCCTTTGGCAGAAGAGTGCAGGCCACAGTTTGCTTTCACGTGGAGGGGTGTCCAATATACCTGGAATCGACTACCCCAGGGGTGGAAGCACAGCCCCACTATTTGTCATGGACTAATTCAAACTGCACTGGAAAAGGGTGATGCCCCTGAACATCTACAGTACATCGATGACATCATTGTGTGGGGCAACAAGGCAGAAGAAGTGTTCAAGAAAGGACAAAAAGTAATTGAGATTCTTCTGAGAGCTGGGTTTGCCATAAAGAAAAGCAAGGTCAAGGGACCAGCACAGGAGATTCAGTTCTTGGGAATAAAATGGCAAGATGGACGCCGCCATGTGCCTATGGAGGTTGTCAACAAGATAGCAGCTATGTCTCCACCGACCAACAAGAAGGAAACACAAGCTTTCTTAGGACTTGTGGGATTTTGGAGGATGCACATTCCAGGTTACAGTCAGCTGGTGAGCCCTCTCTATCAAGTAACCCGAAAGAAGAACAATTTTGAGTGGGGTCTTGAGCAACAACAAGCCTTTGAGCACATCAAACAGGAGATAGCTCGGGCGGTAGCTCTTGGGCCTGTTCGGACAGGACCAGATGTGCAAAATGTACTTTACACATCAACTGGGGAGCATGGCCTCACATGGAGCCTCTGGCAGAAGGTAGCAGGTGAAACTCGGGGTCGACCATTAGGATTTTGGAGCCGGGGATATCGAGGATCAGAAGCCCACTACACTCCAACTGAAAAGGAGATTCTGGCAGCATATGAGGGGATTCGAGCCGCTTCCGAAGTTGTTGGTACAGAAGCACAGCTCCTCTTGGCACCGCGATTGCCTGTACTACATTGGATGTTCAAAGGAAACATCCCTTCTACACACCATGCAACCAGTGCTACCTGGAGTAAATGGGTAGCGTTAATCACGCAACGAGCTCGACTGGGAAAACCCAACCGTCCAGGAATCCTGGAAGAGATCATGGACTGGCCAGAAGGTAGAGATTTTGGAGCACTGCCTGAGGAGGTGGCTCGTGCCCAAGAAGCACCACCATATAACGAATTACCAGAAGATGAAAGGCGGTATGCTTTGTTTACTGATGGATCCTGTCGTGTGGTAGGAAACCATCGAAAGTGGAAAGCTGCTGTGTGGAGCCCCACAAGACAAGTCGTTGAGGCCACTGAAGGAGAGGGCGAGTCAAGTCAGTTTGCAGAAGTAAAAGCGATCCAACTAGCCCTAAAGATTGCTGAACGAGAAAAGTGGCCAGTACTGTATCTCTACACTGACTCCTGGATGGTGGCTAATGCCCTGTGGGGGTGGCTACAGGAGTGGAAGAAGACCAATTGGCAGCGCAGAGGTAAACCCATCTGGGCTGCTGCACTGTGGCAGGACATCGCTGCCCGAGTGGAAAACGTGGCTCTAAAGGTACGTCATGTAGATGCCCACGTGCCCAAAAGCCGTGCCACCGAAGAACATCAAAACAATGAGCAAGTAGACAAGGCTGCTAAAATTGAAGTAGCTCAGCTGGACCTGGACTGGGAGCGCAAGGGTGAGCTATTTGTAGCTCGATGGGCCCATGAAACATCCGGGCATCTCGGGAGAGATGCAACGTACAGATGGGCTCGTGATCGAGGGGTGGACCTGACCATGGAGGCCATCTCACAGGTCACTCATGAATGCGAAACATGTGCTGCAATCAAGCGAGCCACACGAGTAAAGTCTCCCTGGAACAGAGGGCGATGGCTGAGTTTTCGATATGGTGAGGCCTGGCAAATTGACTATATTGGACCATTGCCACGAACACGCCAAGGCAAGCGCTACATACTCACTATGGTGGAAGCAACTACTGGTTGGCTTGAGACGTACCCTGTAAATCATGCCACTGCCCGAAATACCATCTTAGGTCTTGAAAGGCAAATTTTATGGCGACATGGTACTCCTGAAAGAATCGAATCAGACAATGGAACCCATTTTCGAAATAATCTCATAAACTCCTGGGCAAAGAAACATGGCATTGAGTGGGTGTATCACATCCCTTATTACCCACAAGCGTCTGGAAAGATTGAAAGATACAATGGACTGTTGAAGACTATGTTGAGAGCATTGGACAATGGGGGATGGAAACACTGGGATATAAATTTAGCAGAAGCCACTTGGCTAATTAATACCAGAGGATCTGTTAACCGTCCTGGTCCTGCCCAAACAAAACCCCTTCATACTGTGGGAGGAGATAAGGTCCCTGTAGTACACACAGGGAAATGGCTGGGGAAGGCAGTATGGATTGCTCCTCCCTTGGGAAAAGGCAAGCCCACTCGTGGGATTGTTTTTGCTCAGGGACCTGGATGTACTTGGTGGGTAATGCGGGAGAATGGGGCTACTCAGTGTGTGCCTCAAGGAGATTTAACCTTGGGGGGGAAATAATCTGTGAGCTGAGTTGTATGTTGCAGGAAGTGATGGAGGAAGTAGGAACGACGAAGAGTGAACCAGATACATGCGATGATGACCCAAACCTAGCCGGTGCTGGAGTCCAACAGTCAAACATACTGCTCCTGTCCTGAACATCCACCTTGACAGATAGCAGCCAAGTCACTGAACATCTAGAGGAGTGAAGAAAGCTTACGGAATGAATAAATGAGTGTTATGTGGGACCTGGGCATGACGTAAATGGTATGGAATAAGGGGTGGAGACTGTATCGGGTCTGGCTGAGCCAGAATTGGTTTTCCCCTGTAGCAGCCCTCATGGTGCTGTGTTTTATGCTGGGAGCTGGCAGGGTGTTGATAGCACACTGGTGTTGTGGCTACTGCTGAGTAGTGCTTACACAGCACCAAGGCCCTTTCTGACATTTCCCCCCCCACAGTGGGACGGGGTGGGCAAGATCTTGGGAGGGGACACAACCAGGACAGCTGACCCGAACTGACCAAAGAGATATTCCATACCATATGACGTCTGCTCAGTATAAAGCTGGGAGAAAGGAGGAAGGGGGTGGGGTCACCCTTGGTCCTCCGAGGCAACCGCTACGCATATCAGAGCCCTGCTTCCTGAGAAGGCCCAACATCGCCTGTTAATGGGAAGTAGAGAATAAATCTGTTTTCTTTTTTTTGCTTCCGCGCGCGGACCTTTGCTTCGCTTTGCTTATATTAAAACTGCTGTTGTTTTACCCACAAGGGTTGTTTTGTTTTCCTATCTTATTTTCTTTCCCTTCTTTGCCCTATTGAGAAAAAAAGGGGAAGGGGGGGGAAGTGATAGAGCGACTTGGTGGGTACCTGGCATTTAGCCAAGGTCAAACCACCACAGCGGAATTCTCTGGACACACCACATAATCAACTGGCAATGGCTTTATATACTCTTAATTTCTTAAACAGAAATCATTTTGCTTTGACAGCAGCAGAATGTCATTGTCAGCACCACAAGAGACTATAATTAAACCATGGGTCTTGTATAAGGATCCTGAAGGAGACCTGACCTGGAGAGGGCCAGTAGATCTGCTGGTATGGGGGAGGGGGTATGCTTGTGTTTTGTCACTCACAGGTCCTCAGTGGATACCAGCAAGGAAAGTCAAGCCATATTGTGAGCTGGAAGGAGCAACCCTCCAACCCGATGCCACAGACCCCTCAACTGATGATGCAGGAATCAACACGCAGGCTATGTTCCCCTAGGAACTCGGTGACTGCAGCTATCACTTGGGGAAGTCTGAAACAACTACAACAGAAGACAGAAGACACAGTGGCAGCAGTGGGATCCTGATGTACCAGTAGCCAATAACAACACACAAGGGACTGGAGGGGCTTGGCTTCCTCCTCAAGACACAGAGAATCGGTCATATCATTTGGATGTTGCCAATATAGCATTGTATGCGGATGCCCCCCTGTGTGTATGTCCACAGGAGGAGGGGGTGCATGTGTGCTGTCACCACAGCACCTGCATTTTAGACCGTCTGTGCAACTCATCCATATATTTTGTTGGCTAGAAAAGAGGCACGAATAAGATGAAATGCTTGTAGGTTCTGTGCCAATTTTCCACCACTGTGGAAATTTCCATTACTTATAGATGAACTTTATAACTAAACATTATCCATTAATAATTTTGTTTATTAGTAAAATCTGTATTACTATTAGCATTAATTATTAGTATTTGATCATTATGAAATATATACGCTTACTAGTCACTAGTGAAAGATGTAGCTTAGACAAAATGTAGTTATTAATAAGGATGAAATGTTGTGAGAATGTGTATCCAACTTTCTTTGTTTAGCAGTGTTAAAGATTAAGAACCCAAGTGTTTGACCTTGTTAGAAACTCCCTTGGTTTTCCCCCCTGAGTACTGGCCAGGCTCTGGGTGGAATCCAACAGGAGGATGAGACCAGATGTTTCCGCTCAAAGAAAAGTGCAAGTTATTTTGGCCTGCTGATTTGGATATATGAGGCTGGACCTGCTTGCAGCGACTTTGGAAGCCTCACCTACGGATGGACGCATCGTGTAGGACTTCCCACTTGCAGGGAAAGGTACTCCAAATCCTCGCTGTAACCGGGGCTCCCCAGCGACTGCGGATCTGGAAATTAATACCCCATTGTGTAGTAATGATTAGGTGTATTTGCCTTGTTTAATTATACATAGTAATAAGTAAGTGTACTATTTCTGTATTTTTCTTACTGCTTATTTTTGTAGTACTTAGTTACATCCTTTAATTATTGGTAGTGAAATCAGCCTACTCTTTTCACTCTGATGTCTGAGTTTAATTGGCATCCTTGAAATTAATGCAGGATGACATCATGAGAGAGTTAGGCAAAAGTTTATCATGGCTCAACCCTTGGCATTAATTTGCAGGTCTGAACCTACGGATGTGGGTTTTAGCAGGCCTGGGATGTTTGATTTGTTTTACAGGGTTTGCCATCCTGCGACACATATGACGCCTCCTGTCCACGGTGCAGAAGGCCAAATGGCGACTGATTGCAATGATCGCCATGGAAACAAAGCTATAAAACAAAGAAGGGGGAGATGTGGGAATTAAGAACTGGTGGTTAGAAAAATGTAAACTGACCTTGAGGTTAGAAGAATGATTGTGGATAACTGAGGCAACATTATGGAACATGGTGTTGCGAGCATCAGAAACAGCAGGTCGGAACACCACCTGCAGAATGCATGGTGAGCGTGTGAGCAGTAAACAGATAAAACCTGAAGGTCAGTAGGATGTAGAAGTAAAAACAAACCTATGTAAACAAGTGGGAATAAATTGGGAGCTGGCACACAGTGCGGTGGCATTTGCTCTTGGCAATGCTCCCTCTTCAACAAACTGGTATGAGTTTGTCTTTCTTCTGTGCGTTGCCCCGATCCTGGTTGGACTGAGACCGACAGGCATGCAATTCATAACCTTTAGAAAGTTAACATTTAAATCTATATCTCTTAATACTAGGTTGTGGTGGTGCAGTTCTCCCCTCCCTCCCCTCCTTGATGGGCTGCTTGGTGCTTGGTGTGATTCCAACCCCCCTCGTGGGCCACATACCAACCTGGGGGGTAAGGACTGCTAATGGCAGTAAACCAGAGTGTTAAGGTGCCCCTTTGACGAGCCTGGCTCCTGCTCTCCCTATCACATGAGAGCGGTTATAACAGCCCATCACCTCCTAACAGCTGAGTACACCTGTACCTGTAGATGAGGGAGAACAATAACAGAACTTCACATCCATCAAGTTCTTGTGCAACTGGTGGAAAACACCAGAATACTTCATTGTTCAAGCTGGGCCAGAGTGAAAAGTACCTGACAAAAGTCATTTATCTTGGACCCTATAAATAGTGACCCCAAGTGAGACTCTTTGAACTCTCCTGGATTGTAGTGGGCCTGTGACCAGCATCTCCCCTGAGTTGGGATGCCTCTCAGGTATCAAATCCTCCAGGTACCGTCTGCCGTCAAAGCCGATGGGAGGCCAGGGCGAAGTTGACCCTCTTGAGTCTCAATTATCACCTGTTGAGGAATGCCGATGCATTGTGAGTTTTTACTCTAAACTCAAGAAGAGGGAAATTTTAACTTGGAGCTAGCTTCTCTTTCATCCACTCACTGTCTGTTTACTGATGTGTTACTGTCTGTTTACTGATGTGTTTGGGTATACACAGTTATTTTCATGAGTGGGGGTACATACTTATTCAACTGAATCCAAATACTTTTGTCTGTCTGTGTGTTTGTACATCTTGTGTTTATGAATGCGCATGTATATGTGTATTGATTTAAGGTACCGTATAGTAAGTTAGTGTGAATCTTGTCATTTTCGAATCTGTAGTTGTCACTATTTTAATCATAATGTATTTTACTGAATTATTTTGTAAATCTTTAAATTGGTTAATGATTAAGTGCTTCTAGTCATTAATAAATCTTGATTTGCTGCTAAATCATTACTGTGTTAATACTTTCATCTGTGACATAGGTAAAGTTATTTTTGTTTCACATTTTTGTCTTCTCTAAAAGGGTGAAATTGGTATGCTTTCTGGTGCCTGCTGGCAATCAACATTAATACCGATGGGAAGCAAACAACCACTTCACTTTCCCTGTGCCAGGTGTTCACTAATTGTAGAACTGAATAATGGATAATAACACATCCTAGTGTATTTATCAACCTACCTATCTTTTTACAGTGCAATAGAGGTCATTTGAGACTCTATGTAGGGTTTTTCAGCTCTTCTTATTCATTAACAAGGAGCTGCTGGAAACAATAATAGAGTGCAACACTGCATGAAAATAATAATTAGGTTTGATCAAGGCCAGGATACAGTTGCTATAATCAGTATCACTCAGAATTAATTTCATACTTATGAAAGGATATGAGGTGAGATTGATTTAATGGTGACCAAAGCTACACTTTTCCCTGTGAACTCCAAACCTTTGAAAGAAGAGGAAAAAAAAAAAAGAGAGAAATCATCATATTATTAGCACTAGAGTTAGCAGCCTTGTCCCCTTAAAGAAACAATTCATTGCCATTTTAATGAGCTCTAATGGAACAATAGGATAATTATCTTCTGAACACACAGACAATTATAATACTCATTAGGTTTTTAAAGCTAAAACCAAAGTTAAAACACTAAAAATATATTTTCTTACTTCATAAACTTCACATAGAAAACAAGAATGATGTATCTAAAGAATGGCATTCTAATCCTTAAAGAACTACAGTACAATAAACAAAGAGGAGAACTTAATTTGAAAGCACTTGACAGGCAGTTAAGCTACCTATCTTACCTTGCTTCTTTCAGATGAACACATTTCCCATACCAAACTAGCTTTCCATCACTGTCTGATAACTGTGTATTACTTTTGATCCTTGATTTTCCACTAAAGTAATAAGAAAAGTCATCTTTTTCAGCAGAGGAAAACTAAGTGTCCAGTAATATCCTAGGGTAAATGTTGTGCAGATTTTTAAAAAATCTTAATGGGCAACAATGGGTTTTTATCTTAGCTTTCAGCCAGACTTTTTAAATTTGTGTGAGAGAGACAGGAAATTGAAGTGAATTTTGGTATTAAAGCTATGGAACTTTTATATCAGGTGCTATATTAAACCTGGTATCTGTTTGTCTCTATCTTTTCAGTCTTCCTGTCAAGTGACTGCTAAAAAATAGAATTAACCTGTGCCATATGTTCTTATACTATAGACCCATACACAGCATCCTTCTGTTTACTGTATCATTACATTTAGTCAGTTTGAACCAGACAATTTCAAATCACTGTTAAGATGCAGAGAGCACCTCCTCATACATACGTTAAACTACATTCTCTTTCATTAACTATATCCAGTTAGTCTTGGAGTACATCTTATCTGTATTTGTTTAAGGGAGGCAATTACTGGAAAGGGCAGAGAAAGCCCTATATGGTGTAAAACAGCTGATTAAGTAATTGAAGATTAAACCATTATGGTTTTCCTCTTCAGTTCTTCATGATTAGATTTCTTAATTGCTTTTCAGCAGTTGTATTTGCTAAAGGCCAAATGCTGCGGTCTGCAGTTCATCACATAATAATATTGATTTCAATGAAAACAGGAACTGTAGTGCTAAACTTCTTTTTGCTGAGCAGAATAATACATTGTAGCTTTTGTATGTATCCTTTGTGAGTGTTCTATCCTGTTTGTGGAGCTATAGCTACCTGTATGATGAAACATAGCTATGTTCTTGTTTGGCAATATGATTAAATATTGCAAATAAATAATTTGTGCTAACTACTGCAGTTATGACTTGAAATAGTTTTAGATCATTGTATCAGTAAGTGCTGTAAGTTTCTAAACAGGTGTTTTTTACAAACAACACAAACACAACAACACAAACACAAACAACAAAAACACAAAAACACAACAGGTGTTTTAAACAGGTGACCTTTGTGAGCATGTGTGAGCACTGAGGGCAACCAGCAGACACGGTGAGGAAGACTGCCAACGACCACCAGGGACCCCTCGAGACCACCACCCAGCAAGAAAGTGCATGTGTGATTAGGATGCAGATATTGTAATTAGTTCCAGGAAATCTAATGCATATGTAACTCATTTCTCAGAAAAGTTATGAATATGTATGATCTCACTGTATATTAGCTGCCGCTTATAGATCTGGGGCGCACTCACCTTTGAGAAGCTATTTGTGTGTGCGCCCAGCGCTGCAATAAACAATGCCTGCTTGCTAACACTCCAAAACGAGTCTTAGAGAGTTCCTCTGTTGGATTTTACGGTAACATTTTGACGCCCAAAGAGGGACCCTCTGCCGTGTTTCCCACAGATCCAGGGAGTCTCTGGGACCTTCACGCCAGCATTGGGAACTTTTCCTGAGAAGGAACCACAGATCCCTGGACCAACTCAGGACACTGGTAAGACCCCTGATTTTTTTTTCTCTCTCTTTTGAAAGGCATTCTTTAAACTTGTTTGCCTATCCACATTAGTCACAGGAGAGTCCTGTGCAGTGGATAGAGGTTTATTTGGTTGTCCTGACACTGTATTTGAACAGAGGCCAGGATCATGGGTACCACTGCCTTCAAAGGAGGAATCTTGAAAAAGTCCCCATTGGGTTGCATTTTGCGACATGGGAAACAAATTGGTGGACACACAGGTGGCTCGGTTACTTGGGAGACTTTGATAAAATATTGTAATCAGTGGTGGCCTTTGTATAAGCTGGAATCTGGGGAGGAGTGACCGCTGAATGGCACATTGAATTATAACACCTTGCTACAGCTAATGTTATTTTTAAGACGAGAAGGAAAATGGGATGAAGTAGCTAATGCAGATATGTTCTTCACTTTAAGGAAACATCCTGAGGGGCAAAAAGATTGTGGGTTTAACATCATGCTGCAGGATCCACTCGTGTTATCTTTAGAGAAAGATCTTAAAAAGCCACTCAAGCGCTGTTGTTCTCTGTGTAGTATAGGACAACTATGTGCTAAGCATTTGGAAAGTCCGGAGGAGGACTTGGATTTAATGACAGCCCCCAGAAGGCGGGGAGCTGGAGCTGTGAATGAAGCTGTGGATGGTATGGTGGGAGCCGTGAATGGTGTTGAGAATCAAGATTTAGAGCCAGTAGTAAAAGAAGAAGCTGCATCTGGGGGAGCAGATGGGTTTAGCCCGGTGGCCAGACGAATGAGGGGGAGGCTGGAAAAAATGATAATTGCCCCCCTCAGGCAGGCTGTGGGAAATGATGGTCCGGTAACGATAAAAGTCACTTTTACTATCAATTATTTGAATATTTGGAAGCACACTGTAGGAAATTACAGGGAAAATCCTGACCAGGTCGTCAGTGCATTTCAAACTATGATTTGCACTCAGGATACTGACTGGCAAGATATACAAGCCATGATGCACCACATCTTTGAAAGTGTCGACAGGGATATGATTATTCGCGCTGCTAGGAGGGCGGTGGAACAATTTATAACAGCAGGAAGCCTACAAGGGAACATAAATTTACATGTGCCTGTGGCTGATCCTGGCAGCAGAACCGGTAAAGATTCAACTGAAACAGGGCACCAGACCAGTAAGATTGAAACAATATCCAATTAAAATAGAAGCGAAAAGAGGGCTTGAACCTCTAGTAAATCAATTTCGCACATTTGGATTACTAACAGAATGCAAATCAAAATATAACACTCCGATATTGCCTGTAAAGAAAGCTAATGGGAAAGATTACTGGTTGGTATAGGATTTAAGAGCAATTAATAAAATAATAGAAGATATACACCCTGTAGTAGCAAACCCATATACTTTGTTAACAACACTACATGGAAAATTGAGATAGTTTATGATTTAAAAGACGCTTTCTTTTGTATTCCCTTGAGTCAGGAGAGCCAGGAATTGTTTGCCTTTGAATGGGAAAGCCCTGAGACTGTCTGCAAAACACAATTGACTTGGACAGTGCACCCACAGGGTTCTAAGAACAACCCTACCATTTTTGGAAAATCAATTAGCAGAAGAATTGGTGCAGTGGAAAAAGACTAATTTGAAAGGGACATTGTTGCAGTATGTTGATGATATATTAATAGCAACAGAAACTCAAGAAGAATGTGTCCAGGTGACGACTGACCCACTGAATTTTCTTGGACTGAGCAGCTATCAAGTCTCAAAGGAAAAGGCACAGATAGCTAAAGAGACCGTTTTATACTTGGGATTTGAAATTTACCAAGGACACCGAAGGTTGAGCCGAGAAAGAAAGGAGGCTATCTGTAAGCTCCCTGAACCTGGAACTCCACACGAGCTGCATGCCTTTCTGGGAATGGTCGGATGGTGCTGCCTTTGGATTACTAATTATGGACTGTTAGTAAAACCACTGTATCAGCTGCTGAAAACTGCAGAGAAGAGTGTTCTACAATGGGATGATGTGAGTAAGGCTGCATTCAAGAGACTCAAGGCATGTTTAATGAGAGCTCCAGCTTTGGGTTTATGTCGTGGTTTGAACTCAGCCGGTAGCCAATCACCACATGGCAAGTCGTTTACTTCCCCTCCCCCTCCCTGGTGAAATAGGGGAGGGACAAAAAAAGAAATTCATAGGTTGAATAAAAAAAGATTTAGTAATAGTTACAAAACAACAGTAACAATAGTAAGTCCAAAAGGGTAATATACAATGCAGTTGCTCACCAAAACGGAGCCCGCCCCCAGCAGAAATCCTGACAGCACCAGAAATCCTGCCGCGCTGACCAGAAAATGGAAATGAGAGAGCACCTGCCTCCTTTATATACTGAGCATGACGTCACATGACATGGAATGCTCCAATGACCGATCTGGACCCGGCCCTCCAGCTGTGCTCCCTCTCAGCCCAAGGAAAGTTAACTCTATCCTGGCCAAAACCAGGACAGTCTCCACCCCTTATTCCATACCATTTACACTATGCTCAGGTTCCAAATACATTCTAAGGAATCACCATCCCTTTCCCAGGTCTCACAGATATCACTCCCTTAGTCTATGGATCATCCTTCCAAAATGTCTACTGAGTTCATTTAGCCCATAACTTTGGGTTCCATCTGTCATGACAGTCTTTAAGGCTGAGGAATGAGGTGGAGTTGGCTCAGTCGGTGGAGCAAGAGGCTTCAGATGTGGCAGGAGGATGTTGTGAGGCACCAATTGCAATAACAGAGTTATTTGACAGTTCGATTCATTGGCTATTTTTACCCAAAATCAAATCTCCTTAAGGAACACATCCGACTTCTCCGTCCTTCTGCATTAACTACCAAGTACACCCAGGTCCTTGGGGAAAAGTAATCCCACGCATGGGTTTACCTTTACCTGATGCAGAAATAACCCAGACTGTCTTCCCCAGCATATTTTTAATGTGCGCTACGGGGGCTTTATCCCCATCTACAGTATGTAGGAGGTTTGACTGAGCAGGACCAGCCTGATTGGCAGATCCTCTGGTATTGACTAACCAGGTGGCTTTTGCTAAATGCACATCCCAGTGTTTGAAAGTTCCACCCCCCATTGCTCTCAGTGTAGTTTTTAGGAACCCATTGTACCACTCAATTTTCCCAGAGGCTGGTGCATGGTAGGGAATGTGATATATCCACTCAATGCCATGTTCTTTGGCCCAGGCGTCTATGAGGTTGTTTTGGAAATGTGTCCCATTATCCACCATAAGACTTTCTCCTCAAGACCTAAAATGATGTTCCGGGCAGTGGCATGGGTCACGGCATAAGTTTCCAACCATCCGGTGGCTGCTTCCACCACTGTAAGCACATGGTGTTTGCCATGCCGAGTTTGTGGGAGCATGATATAATCAATCTGCCAGGCCTCCCCATATTTATATTTTGACCATCATCCTCCATACCAAATGGGCTTTAACCATTTGGCTTGCTTGATCGCAGCACATGTCTCACATTCATGGATTACCTGTGCAATAGCATCCATGGTTAAGTCCACCCCTCGATCACGAGCCCATCTCTATGTTGCATCTCTTCCCTGATGGCCTGAGGAGTCATGGGCCCAGTGAGCCATAAATTGTTCACCCTTATGTTGCCAGTCCAGATCTGCTTGAGCCACCTTAATCTTAGCAGCTTGATCCGCCTGTTGGTTGTTCTGATGTTCTTCAGTGGCCCGGCTCTTGGGTACATGAGCATCTACATGGCGTACTTTCACAACCAGATTCTCTACCTGAACAGCAACATCTTGCCATAATTCAGCAGCCCAGATGGGTTTGCCTCTGCGCTGCCAGTTGCTCCGTTTCCACTGCTGTAACCACCCCCACAGGGCATTTGCCACCATCCATGAGTCAGTGTAGAGGTAGAGCACTGGCCACTTTTCTTGCTCAGCGATATCCAAGGCCAGCTGGATGGCTTTCACCTGACTCGATTCACCTTCTCCTTCAGCAGCTTCTGCGACCCGTCGTGTGGGGCTCCACACAGCTGCCTTCCACCTTCGATGTTTCCCCACAATGCGACAAGACCCGTCGGTAAACAGGGCATATCGCTTCTCATTAGCCGGTAGTTTATTATATGGTGGGGCCTCCTGAGCACGCGTTACCTCTTCCTCTGGTGCCATTCCAAAATCTTTGCCTTCTGGCCAATTTGTAATCACTTCCAGTATTCCTGGACAGCTGGGGCTCCCTATTCCAGCCCGTTGTGTGATTAATGCAACCCATTTACTCCATGTGGCATCAGTTGCATGGTGTGTAGAGGGGACCCTCCCTTTGAACATCCAGCCCAGCACTGGCAGTCGGGGTGCCAGGAGGAGCTGTGCTTCAGTCCCAATTACCTCTGAAGCAGCTCGGATCCCTTCATATGCTGCTACTATCTCTTTTTCAGTTAGAGTTTAGGGGTCCTGTGATTTTCTGTATCCTCGACTCCAAAACCCCAGTGGTCGACCCTGAGTCTCCCCTGGTGCTCTCTGCCAGAGACTCCAGGTAGGGCCATTCTTCCTGGTTACAGTGTAGAGCACATTTTAACATCTTGTCCTGTCTGAACTGGCCTGAGGGCTACTACATGAACTGTTTCCTGTTTAATTTGTTCAAAGGCTTGTCGTTGCTCCAGGCCCCATATAAAATCATTCTTTTTCCAGGTCACTTGATAGAGAGGGCTGACCATCTGACTGTAATTTGGAATGTGCAGTCTCCAGAAACCCACAACACCCAAGAAAGCTTGTGTTTCCTTTCTGTTAGTTGGTGGGGACATAACTGTTATTTTATTAATCACCTACATTGGAATCTGACGACGTCCATCTTGCCATTTTACTCCTAAAAATTGAATCTCTTGTGCAGGTCCCTTGAACTTACCACGCTTTTGGGCAAAACCGCCTCTCTGAATGATTTGGATTATTTTCTCCCCTTTCTCAAAAAACTTCTTCTGCTGTATTACCCCATATAATGATGTCATCAATGTACTGTAAATGTTCTGGGGCTTCACCCTGTTCCAGCGCAGTCTGGATCAGTCCATGGCAAATGGTGGGGCTGTGTTTCCACCCCGGGGCAGTCGATTCCAGGTGTATTGGACACCCCTCCAGGTAAAAGCAAACTGTGGCCTGCATTCTGCTGCCAGAGGGATGGAGAAGAATGCGTTAGCAATATCAATCGTGGCGTACCGCTTGGCTGCCTTCGACTCTAGTTCATATTGAAGTTCTAGCATGTCTGGCACAGCAGCACTCAGCGGTGGTGTGACTTCGATCAGTCCACGATAGTCCACTGTCAGTCTCCACTCTCCATTAGACTTTCACGCTGGCCATATGGGGCTGTTAAAGGGGGAGCGCGTCTTGCTGATGACTCCTTGGCTCTCCAGTCGATGAATCAGTTTATGGATAGGAATTACAGAGTCTTGATTGGTGCGATATTGCCATTGGTGCACTGTTGTAGTGGCAACTGGCACCCGTTGTTCTTTGACCCTCAGCAATCCCACAACAGAAGGATCCTCTGAGAGACCAGGTAACACAGACAGCTGTTTAATTCCTTCTGTTTCCAAGGCAGCTATACCAAAAGCCCACCAATATCCTTTTGGGTCTTTCAAATGCACTCTTCTGAGATAATCTATGCCAAGAATACATGGATCGTCTGGGCCAGTGTCCTGGTTTAACCAGGATAGGGTTAAGTTTCCCCAGCAGTGGGGGGGGGGCTCTAGCCGGGTTATTCAGATACCATGTGGACATCACATCCTGGCAGGTCACATCTCCTGGTGCGGGAGCTCGGTGCACACGTGTTTTTGTACATCTGCTCCTCTCACTGCTGTATTTGGTAGCTATTTTGCTCTGTTAATTGCTATCACTATTACTGTTATTGTTATTGTTTTTGTTTGTTGTGTTGCTATTGCATTGTTGTATTAAACCTTTCCTTATTTCAGTCTTGGGGCTTTGTATTTCACTCCCTTTGTGGGGGAGGGGCAGCGGCCGCGTGGTCTCAGACCCCGGCAGGGGCTAAACCACCACAGCCAGTCACAATTCCCACTCATTCCAGTTAGGCTCACCTCGGCCTCCAATACAGTCAACTGTTGAGACCCCCCCTGTCACTCCTGAAATACAAACGGGTTCTGCCCCTTTAAAATTTGACGGCATTAGGGTGCATTGAGCACCAGTGTCCACTAGAGCCTTGTACTGCTGGGGGTCAGATGTGCCAGGTCATCGAATATACACAGGCCAATAAACTCGGTTGTCCCTGTCCTCCACCTGGCTGGAGGCAGGGCCCCTCTAATGTTGATCATAATACCCGCTAACGACAAATGGGTTAGTGTGGTGTGCACGGGTTTCAGTCTCATCTTGATCACTCACTTCTTGTGAATACAAATCAGAAGTTCTTCTCATAGGATCATGAGCAAAGTCGACCTTTCTGCTCTGTTTGGTCACTTGACTACTGGAAACCAGAGCAGCATTTCTCCTAAAAGAACCCCGTTTTGTACTCGTTCCTCCTTCCAACTCACATACCCGCTCTTCTAGGAGGTAGGTAGGTTTTCCATCCCATTTCTTCATGTCTTCTCCATGGTCACACAAGCGATGCCACAGCTTCCCCCATGGTGTATATCTGTTCTCTCGAGTAGAGAAACGACTGCTCCTAATAGCCGAGATTCTAGTCCGTGCAGGTGGGGAGTAGGACATGTCCTCTTTAAATTGCTGGAGTTCTTGAGACAATTTCTCCACAGCCACGATGAGGGAGGAAGAGAGACTTTCTTCATATTGTCATAGTTGGCGAGCCAATTCATGCAGTGTTGGTCCCTCTTCGTCTCTCCAGTCCATTACTGCTAATGTACTGGCATATGATCATGGTGTGCTCCGTACAAACTTCCGCCACATGGGCCGGGTGCATTGGACTTCATCTGGATCTGTGGGTAGCCGTGCATTATCTGGGTCATAGTAAACCATCTCCCGCACAACTAGCTCCCTCAAGTATTGAATGCCTCTCTCCATAGTGGTCCATTTACTTGGATGACATACAAAATCTTCCTTGAAGGGATACCTCTCCCTCACACTTGACAGAAGTCGCCTCCAGAGACTGAGATTTTGTGTCTTCTTTCTGATTGCTTTGTCGATGCCCCCTTCCCTAGACAGGGATCTCAGCTGCCTTGCCTCCCTGCCCTCTAATTCCACGCTACTGGCCTCACTATTCCAGCATCGGAGCAGCCAGGTAACAAGGATGGTGGCTAAAATCTTTTCGCATGTCTTGCAACTCACTCAGGGATAAGGATCAGTTGACTATCACTGGTTCTGCTTCCTCCTCCTGTTCTTGTGATGACCCTGTGTTGCATTTAAGGTAATGAATTAATTTGGTAAGAAATGAATCCCCTTGCATTCTAGCCGGTCCTCAGAGATTAGAGGGGCTAGGGGTGGCTGGACTTATCTCTTAATAGCTATGCCAATTATGGCTGTAACTATAGGCCTGATGCCAGATGCACGAACAGCCTGTATTCTGTAGGTCCAGTTGCATTCAAGATCAGTCAGGTTCACAAATAATACAGTCTATTCTTATGCAACATCTACAGATTCTTTGAGATTGCCTACGATAAATGCACAAGCTGCAGGTTGGCTATATACACACACAAAAGAAATTATTGCAATCACACACACTTAATTCCTGGATAATCACTTGGCATAGCCGAGGGCCCAAATCTTACCAAAAGGCGTCCCTTCTCGGAGGGGGGGGGGGCGGGTGAGGAGCACAAACCTGTTGATCTGACCCTCCGATTTGGTATCAGATTATCATCCCTCCAAGTTAGATACAAACTCAGTGTAGTATTTATCCAAGTATGTATGTGTGAGTGGGTGGGACTGTGGTCAAGCCATTGTTTCTTGAGTAACAACACAGCACATTCCTTGGTGCAAGGTGTGCGCTGGTTTCGTGGGAAAAGAGGAAGAATGAGAGATGAGGTCTGCAGAGTTCTGCAAAACAGTCCTTGGGAGAAGGGGAAGAGCAGGAGAGAAATCTGCATAGTCGTGTCAAATATTCCTTGAGAAAAGTGGAAGAATGGGACTGCAGTCCCTGTCGTCCGGGTTGTAGTGGCTGAAGTTTCTGTTGTGGACTTTGGTGTGGTTGCAATGTCTGTTATTTTGTTACCAGATCCAGAGCCCTTCTCTTCCTTTTGAGCGTACTGAACAGTGTTTAATAGCACTCAGTAGGCATGGGCTAGGCCCCAGCATGTTACAGTGAGCTGTGTCTCTCTGGAATTACCCAGGTGACAACATACTTTTTCCAAATATTTTACTAGTTCTTCACGATTCTGCACCTGTGCAGGAGTGAAGTTCCAACACACTTAAGGTGCCCACTGTTCTAGGTACTTGCCCATGCTACTCCACACCCCCAGCCACTCATAGTTCTCCAACCCTGGAGTAGATCTCCAGGTGATACTCTTAAAACTGAACAAAACCTGAACCCCATGCAGGAACACACTGGCTCCTAGCAGTAAGATGACCATGTTAATGTCAACATTCCAAGGATATATGAAATTCCTGAAATTCTCAAACACAATTGTAAATAGCCCCAGGACCGATGACTGCATCCTGACATAGATCAGCATTATATAGTACAGCAAAACCAAAATCTTAACCCAACTCTCATGGATGGTGAGCAACAGCATGGGAATACATACGGTAAATGAGGTGATAAAATCTTAAGGCGCCAAGCAATAGACATTATAACCCCATCTGTCATTATCTCAAACCTCAAACCCCACGTTGGGTGCCAAAATAGACTGTTGTGGTTTGAACTCAGCTGGTAGCCAATCACCACGTGGCCAGTCGTTTACTTCCCCCCACCCCCCCAGTGAAATAGGGGAGAGACAAAAAAGAAATTCGTAGGTTGAATAAAAGAAATTTTAGTAATAGTAACAAAACAACAGTAACAATAGTAAGTCCAAACGAGTAGTATACAATGCAGTTGCTCACCTGCTGGCAACTGGTACACAGCCCTGTCCCAGCAGCGATCCCAACCGCACCAAAAATCCCGCCATGCCGACTGGAGAATGGAAATGAGAGAGCATGTGCTTCCTTTATATACTGAACATGATGTCACATGATATGGAATACTCCAATAACAATCCAGGCCCAGCCCTCTAGGTGTGCTTCCTCTCAGCCCAAGGAAAGTTAACTCTATCCTGGCCAAAACCAGGACTGTTTACCTGACCCAACTAAGTCTTTTGAACTGTTCACACAAGAGGCACGGAGTAGCCCTTGAAATTCTGACCCAATTTTAGGTCCTGAACAGAGAGCTGTTGCTTATTTTTCCAAACAATTAGACACCACTAGCCAAGGATGCCCGGGGTTTCTGAGAGCAGTAGCTGCTGCTGTGATTATCAAAGCCCAGAAATTGACTTTAGGTCAGAAAATGACTGTATATGTTCCCCATTCGGTACTGGCAGTACTGGAGCAAAAGGGGGGACATTGGCTATCTCCAAGCCGAATGTTGAAGTATCAGGTTGCCTTATTAGAACAGGATGATGTGAACTTGAAAACAACTGCCATTGTTAATCCAGCTATATTTTTATCCTCTTCAACTCCAAAAGGTGTTCCGGAACATGATTGTCTGCAAACCATCAATGAAGTCTATTCTAGCAGGAAGGATTTAAAAGAACAGCCACTTTTGGATGCAGACTGGGACTTATATTCTGATGGAAGCAGTTTCATACAGAACGGAATGAGGAAAACAGGATACACCATGGTTACAACAGACACCATTACAGAGGCACAGGCACTGCCCTCAAATGTCTCTGCACAGAATGCTGAGCTTATAGCCCTGACCAGAGCATTGGAATTAAGTCAAGAAAAGAAAGTAAATGTGTGGACAGACTCAAAGTATGCTTTTAGTGTGATACATGCTCATGGGGCTATTTGGAAAGAAAGAGGACTTTTGACCTCCCAAGGAAGCAAAATAAAACATGCAAGCCAAATTCTGAAACTATGGGAAGCCATCCATCTACCTGTGCAAGTGGCAGTTATGCATTGTAAAGCTCATCAGAAAGGAGATAACGATGCTGCCGTGCGAGGAAATCAATTGGCTGACAAAGCAGCAAAAGATATGGCCAAAGCAAAAATTCTAGCCTTGATTCCTGAAAAAGTACCAAGGATATCAGACCAAACCCCACATAATGAAGAACATGATAGAAAATTTGTTAGCGATTTGGGAGCAAAGGAACAGAAAGACAGTTGGGCAGTAACCCCTCAAAGGCAAATAATACTCACCCCTAGTCTAATGAGGGAGGTGGCTGCAAAAAAGCACGAAGCCACTCACTGGGGTACAGAAAGTCTGATTAAACATTTAAGGAAAACCTTACTTAGTAGATATATGGGAGGGACTGTAAAATCAGTAGTTGAAAAATGTGAGATCTGTAAAACAAATAATCCTAACACAGGAAAGAGAGTAATCCTAGGAATAACAAAAGCAGGAATAACCCCAGAGAATATTGGCAAATAGACTTCACTGAACTACCAAGGACAGGAGGTTATAAATATCTCCTAGTCTTGGTGGACACGTTTAGCGGATGGCCAGAGACCTACCCCTGTTGCACCAATATGTCATGTGAGGTAGTAAAACAAATGCTAAATCAAATATTACTCCGGTTTGGTGTACCAGCAGGTATGTCTTCAGATAGGGGTCCTCATTTTGTTGCAGAAGTGGTTAAAAAGGTGGGAGAATATCTGGGAGTTAAGTGGAATTTGCATACCCCTTACAGACCTCAAGCTAGTGGAAAGGTAGAGCGCATGAATCAGACCCTCAAATTGCAATTGAGGAAAATATGTCAAGAAACTTCTTTAACATGGTTACAAGCTTCACCAATAGCTTTGTTAAGAATACAAATACAACCAGGAAGAAACTGTGTGAGTCTTTATGAATTAATGTATGGGCAACCCTACCAATTCCCTTTTGTTCCTGGAGATTTATTTTTACAGGGAAGGCAGAATCTCAGACAACACCTGCTGGCTTTGGGCAAGACTCTCCAGAAGCTCCATAACCAAGTGGTCCTACACCGACCAAGTGGACTAGATGTCCCAGCGCATCCATTTCAGCTAGGAGACTGGGTTTATATCAAGACATGGAAGGACGAATCACTAAGAGCTAAATGTCAAGGACCCTTCCAGGTCTTGTTGACTACCTACACTGCCCTGAAGGTGGCTGAAAAAGGACCTTGGGTACACTGTTCTAGAGTTAAGAGAGCTACAGCCCCATGGACAGTAGAACAGAAGTCACCCCTTACTTTAAAATTTTCTAGACACTCCTGAGTGGGAAATCATGATTAAGTTTCATGTTTTGACCATGACAATTATGGTAGCCATGAGTCAACTTGGACAGACCAACTGGGACCAAAACTTAAAAGAAAACTTGATTCTGACTTTGGTACAAGGGTTTGGTAGAATGTGTAATCTTACCACTGTCACAGCATGTATCCCAATTCCTCATTCAGCTAGTCAGCCTATCCCATGGGGTATTATACCAATGAATTCATCCTTATTGGAGGAATATGATAACATCACAAAAGCCTTTAAACAGGCTAACATCTCTTACTATTTAGACAAAGGGAACAAGTGTAGACAAAGAGGTAGTGATGTCTTATAAGATGCTACTCCCTGGAGATCAGGAGATAATAGGACAGTCTTCGGAAGGGGTTCAGCAGAACAATGTCCCCGAGGATCACAACCTTTAAATGCCCAGTTTTTTCAAATAGCATCAGCAGCCTCTGGTGGACAGGATGAAGGATTATTGAAACTCTGCGTTACTACTAATGAAGTGCCTGATGTGACCACCACTCTGGAATGCACAGTCCTTAAGAAAAAATTCAGAACCTGGACCAGACCTTTGGAGGGGTATTGGAAATATGTAGGAAATGTAGAGTGGTGCTTTAATTGGGGCACAAAGCCTATTTATAATGTTAATAGAGCCAATCGGAGGTGCCCCAATGTCTTAAATCATAGTAAAATATGAATCCTAAATTCTACCCTGATGATGATGGAAAATTGTAAGAAACAAAATGAAGACTGCGAACAAGAAATTCCATCTCCAGGTTACACAATATGGGTCACAGGGAATGGTTTTAAACTGCATCAGGGGAGGTTTAGACTGGACATTAGGAAAAAATTTTTCACAGAAAGAGTGGTTAGACAGTGGAATAGGCTGCCCAGGGAGGGGGTGGAGTCACCATCCCTGGATGTGTTTAAGGGTCGTTTAGATGAGATGTTGGGGGATATGGTGTAGGGGAGAACTTTGTTGAGTAGGGCTAATGGTTGGACTCGATCCCAAGGGTCTTTTCCAACCTGAATGATTCTATGATTCTATGATTCTATGACATATAGCCTTTGGAAGAAGGGGCTAGCCACTCACAGTGATTACAAAGAGGCTGTGAGTCTATGCAGGGCAGAAATCAGGAGGTCCAAAGCCAGCTGGAAATTAATCTGGCTTCAGCAATCAAAGATAACAAGAAATGTTTCTATAAGTATGTCAATAGCAAAAGAAAGGCCAGGGAGAGTCTCTATCCCCTGCTAGATGCTGAAGGAAACTTGGTAGCAAGTGATGAGGGGAAGGCTGAGGTACTTAATGCCTTCTTTGCCTCAGTCTTTAATAACAAGACTAGTTGTATTGAGGGAATCCAGCCTCCTCAGCCAGAAGACAGAGACTGGGAGAACGACCCCCCTGCAATCCAGGAGGAGACAGTCAGTGACCTGCTGCATCACATAGACACACACCAGTCTATGGGACCGGATGGGATACACCTGAGGGTGCTGAAGGAGCTGGCTGGGGTGCTTGCCAAGCTGCTTTCCATCATTTACCAGCAGTCCTGGCTGACCGGGAAGGTCCTGACAGATTGGAAATTGGCCAATGTGACGCCCATCTATAAGAAGGGTCGGAAGGATGATCCAGGAAATTACAGGCCTGTCAGCTTGACTTCGGTACCCGGGAAGCTGATGGAGCAGCTCATCCTGACTACCATCATACAACACATGCAGGACAACCAGGGGATCAGGCCCAGTCAGCATGGGTTTATGAAAGGCAGGTCCTGCTTGACAAACCTGATGTCCTTCTATGACAGAGTGACCTGCTTATTGGATGAGGGAAAGGCTGTGGATGTAGTTTACCTTGACTTTAGCAAGGCCTTTGACACCGTTTCCCACAGCATTCTCCTGGTGAAACTGGCTGCTCAAGGCTTAGATGATCGCACGCTTTGCTGGGTAAAAAAATGGCTGGATGGCCGGGCCCAAAGAGTGGTGGTGAACGGAGTTAAATCCAGTTGGCGGCCGGTCACAAGTGGTATCCCCCAGGGCTCGGTTTTGGGGCCACTCCTGTTATAGATTAAAAGTAATTTAGTGGGAAATAACCACTTCTCAATTTTTAGTGATCAATAATAAATTTATTAGCAAGCGGCGAGTGAGCAAAACAGCGCTGGGTGTGCCGGGAGTCTCTGCTCTACCAGGACACACACCTGACCCGGCAGAACCGAGTCCCTTTATAGTGTAGGCTTCATCCATATTCATGATGGGCGTACCCTGAGGGGTCTGCAAAGTTGTAAACAAGTTTTCCCGGGCTTTTCTCAGGTTTTCGCGGGCTTTTCTCAGGTTTCGGCGGGCTTGTCTCAGGTTTCCGTCACAGAAAGGGGGATGACTCAGCACAAGTGTTTTTGTAGTGGCTTGAAGATGGGGGCCATTTTAGCTCCCTTCTAACAACTGATTTTAACAATAGAAACTATATACATATATCTTATTTCTTATTTACATAAGAGAATTACAAAACTGTTCGGCCACAACATCCTGACTACAACTTCTTTTTCCCCTTGAGATTTGAATAACAAATACCATATATGTTTTATTACACTCCTGTTTAACATCTTTATTGATGATCTAGACGAGGGGATCGAGTGCACCCTCAGTAAGTTTGCAGATGACACCAAGTTGGGTGGGAGTGTTGATCTGCTCGAGGGTAGGGAGGCTCTGCAGAGAGACCTAGACAGGCTGGAGCGATGGGCTAAGGCCAACTGGAGGAGTTTCAATAAGGCCAAATCCCGGGTGCTGCACTTCGGCCACAACAACCCCCAGCAGCGCTACAGGCTTGGGGAGGAGTGGCTGGAGAGCTGCCAGTCAGAGAGGGACCTGGGGGTGTTGATTGACAGCCGGCTGAACATGAGCCAGCAGTGTGCCCAGGTGGCCAAGAAGGCCAATGGCATCCTGGCTTGTATCAGAAATAGCGTGGCCAGCAGGGACAGGGAAGGGATCTTACCCCTGTACTCGGCACTGGTGAGGCCGCACCTCGATGCCTGTGTTCAGTTTTGGGCCCCTCACTACAAAAAGGACATTGAATGACTCGAGCGTGTCCAGAGAAGGGCAACGAAGCTGGTGAAGGGTCTGGAGCACATGTCGTACGAGGAGCGGCTGAGGGAACTGGGGTTGTTTAGTCTGGAGAAGAGGAGGCTGAGGGGAGACCTCATCGCCCTCTACAGCTGTCTGAAAGGAGGTTGCAGAGAGCTGGGGATGAGTCTCTTTAACCAAGTAACAAGCGGTACGACAAGAGGTAATGGGCTCAAATTCCGCCAGGGAAGGTTTAGACTAGATGTCAGGAAGTATTTCTTTACAGAACGGGTTATTAGGCAGTGGAATGGATTGCCCAGGGAGGTGGTGGAGTCCCCATCCCTGGAGGTGTTTAAGAGTAGGGTCGACATAGCGCTGAGAGATATGGTGTAGATGGGATCTGTCAGTGTTAGGTTAACGGTTGGACTAGATGAGCTTCAAGGTCCTTTCCAACCGAGATGATTCTGTGATTCTGTGATTCTGTGATTCTGTGACTTTGGGCTACCCGACTACAGCTTAGTATGACTGTAACTAGACAAGTAACTTTAGGATTACTGACTCTGTGTCCTACATGGAAAAAGAGTCCAATTAAAGCCCAATATTGGGGATGTATTCATTTCTATTTCTTGTCCTTTTATTTAGCATGATATCATAAAGGAAACATGATCTTTATTTATTTAGGGATGTATTTTACTGGTAATTGGTGAATTTACAAAGACCAAAATATTGCACAAAGGTAAAGTTTTTTTAATCTCCTAAGCTTTAAATTTAAAAAGCATCACAAACATTAAGCTAAGAAGTCTAAAGACAATCTGCAGCATGTAAAAAAATAAAAGCAGCACAAACAGACTTGATAGCCCAAATTACCATAGCATTATTATAATTTACTGTTTACATTTTAGTAGCATTTACAGAGGCTAGTATAAAAGTCATGGAGTTACTTTATTAAACATTGTACAAACAAAGAGAGACAGGTCTTTGTTCTAAGCCTCTAATAGTCTAGGGCCCCAGTTCTGCAAATGACTGCTTGTAGGCACTTTTTCCTGTGTACCAAATATGATTCTTTACCTGCACAAATCTAGAGGCTAGAATCTCTTGACCAAAAGGTTTGAAAAAGAGAGCGCTACATTTATAGATCTTAAATGCACAGACACCTACAGATGTAGAGAGGTTCTTAGTGTTTTGAACACTTCTGAAAATCTTACTTTGTTCTTAAATAACTCTTCCAGTTCAGCCCACAGACAAGTCACTTCCTTTCATTGTCTTAAGGTGGGATTCACCTTTCCTCTCATCCTGTGTAATCATGTTTTTTGTATAGAGTACCTTAGCCATTCTTTTCCTTCACTACAAAGGTGTTCTCTCAATGTTTTTAGAAATATAAAATCCGGTCTCTTTGTAATATATTTTCTATCTACAATCTGAAGCTATTATTATGCTAATAATAATGTGAGATATGTATAGTAATTGTGCTGGTGTTCAAATATCACAACCATTATATTTTGTTTTCCTTATTAAAAAAACCAAAACCCTAAGGTCAACACTGTAGACTAACAGTCTACAAGGTATAATTAAAAATGAAATGGTTGATTTTCAAGGATCACCTCCTCCAAGCTCAAGAATGGTCCACCCCAACATGTAGGAACTCAAGCAAAGGTGACAGGAGGCCTGCATGGATGAACAAGTTGCTCCTGACTAAACTCAGATGTAAAAATGAAGTATACGGGAGATGGAAACAGGGACAGGTAACTCAGGAGGAAGAGACACTAACTGAGCATGCAGGGATGGGGTTGGGAAAGCCAAAGCCCACCTGGAGTTGAATCTGGTGAGGGATATGAAGGGCGACAAAAAGGGTTTCTGTGGATTTATCAGCAACAAAAGGAAGACTAGGGAAAATGTGGGTCTGCTGCTGAATGGGGCAGGGGACCTGGTGACACAGGACATGGAAAAGGTTGAGGTACTCAATGCCTTCTTTGCCTCAGTCTTTATTGGTAAGAGTGACTTTCAGGAATGTAATCCTTCAGGAAGTGATCCTTCCCCTCTACTCAGCACTGGCGTCATGACTGGGATTGGAAGCCCAGAGAGTTGCAATGGTTCTGTGATCCTCTTGGGTTAAATTAAGGTGAAACAACACCAAACAACCGGTTAAAATGTTTTACTTGCAGTAGAAAATAATTTAAACTTGAAAAAGGATAATAAACAATGTGGTCTCTTAAAAAATCTATAAGAAAGAAAAGAAAGGAAAGGAAAGAAAAAGAAAGGAGAGAAAGAAAGTCAAAGAAACCTGGTTCACCACCCCTGGATCCAGCGTTGTCTCAGGTCTGGTAATCTTGGGTGGTGGGTGCACACACAGCAAAGATTTCTGTAGCCTTTTAAGTTCATTTTATCAGATGATTAGCATACTAGACGAGGAGGGGCAGGTATTCCACAAAATAATTTCCATGAGAGACAAGGAAAAAGGTGGAACATGGGTTCTGAACATGCATTGAGGGGGAAATGGGGTGCATCACCCCTTGTCCAATTGAGTCGGTGGTCATACTCACCCTGCCCACCTTTGGTTTTTCCTCTGTTCCCATAGATTTTTTCTGACTTCATTTTAATTTAAATTTAAAGGTAATCTGTCAAGTCCACCAGATATTCCTGGCTGGGAAAATCCTCCCTATAGTTCACTGGCCCAGGAGTGGGCTAGGGTCGGAGGACCGTGCAAACAATGGGAGAGCTGGCTGAAAGAAGCCGAGCCATTAGATGTTCTAAATTGTATGAAAAAGATACTTATTGGAAAAGGAAAAGAAATTACAAATTCAAGTAAACGAGGATGGATTTTGTTAACTGCATACAGAAAACAGCACCAGAGTAAAGAGAGGCTGTTGTTGGAGCGCTCCCAGATGGAGTGACAGATATGTGATTTACAGAGTCAAATAGTGATGTTGCAATGCCAGAATAAGTTGCTTGCTGATAAGCTGGACACTTATCAGACAGTGGCGGAGAAAGCTGCAGTGCAAGTAGCACAATATAAGTATAGGAAAAGGAGAGGGCGAGTGAATCATAAGAAAGTGCATGCAGTAATTACAGATGCAGGTGTGCAATGGGACCCAGAGAAATGGGATGGTGATATCTCGATTCTACAGATTCTGATGAGGCTGGTTCCACAGATGAATTCATAGATGCAAAACCTGCGTGGAGGCGAAAGGTAGAAGTGGATCCTAATAATAGGCAACCTATAAGCAAGGATACCATAGAGGATTATACACAGCATGAAGTAAACGATATAATTGAGAAATTTAAGCAGGAACCGGGGGAACCCCTACTCTCTTGGATGGTGCGTTTGCATGATCAGGGAGCTGCAGGGATAATCCTAAATGAAAGAGATGCTAAAAAGTTTTTGATTTTAAGTTCAGATTCGTTTGTGCAAGATGCATTTCGAAACAATAATCAGAATATCAATTTGTTAGCATTGGCTGCTCTGGGATGTAATACCAAATATCCTACAGAGAATGATTGGCCGGCATCTGACCGTCAGTGGTATACTTTACGACACTGTATACAGCGAATGAAAGAGGAAGGGATGAAAGCAGCTATATTTTTAGGAAACACTGACCTTTTAATGCAATATCCTTTGTCGGTCACTATGAGAAACAGAGTGATTAAAACTGCTCCACCAGCATATAAAAATGTAATTATGACCCTCCTCATTAATGAAATGGGGAGCCCCCTCAATGAAGTAATTGAAAAGGTGCAACAATTGCGTGACCTCGGAGAATGGGGCCCCTGAGGGAGTGCCGGGAATCGGGATATTTGGGGCAGCCCTAGGGGCAGTGAAAACAGAATTTCTCATAAGGAAATGTTTACTGCTTTACTAAAAGATGGTATGTCCCGTGAAAAAATAGATGGAATTTCAACTCCAGAATTGTGGAAAATATATAAACAGAGAGGGTTGAATAAACCCGGCAAAAAGGTGCAATATTCACAGGCAAAAAAGGCAGGGACAACTCGGCCTATGGTGCCACCTCTTGACCCTCAACGGGACCCTCCATCTACTCACGGAGGACCCCCCGTGAGTGGATCACTGGTTCCGGGGGTGAAAGAGGATTGGGCACCGTCCTCTGACTTGTACCCTTTACAGGAGGCAAGGGAGGTGAGTCAACATTATGATCAGCACAAATGAATTAATGGCCAAGCTCCAGTGCACTGGGTACAGAAGGACCGATGGCCCCATGTGGAGCTTAAGATTTTTTGGAACAACCAGTCCCCGCAAACTGTAAATGCCCTAATTGACACTGGAGCGGAGGCCTCTTTAATTTTTGGAAACCCAAAGAAGTATAGGGGACAACCTGTAGTTATTACTGGGTTGGGAGGAAAACAAATTGAGGCAGTGCAAACACAAATAGAAATGAAAATAGGGAACCTCCCAAAGCAATTGTACTCAGTCATGATTGTTCCTATTCCTGAATATATAATTGGTATAGACATTTTGAAAGGACTGACTTTAAATCTCTCTGATGGTCAGTATCAATTTGGAGTCAGATCCTCTATTAGTGCCAGACTTGTTACGGTCAGCAAAGTGAAAATGCCTCCTGTGAAGATCCCGGCTGCAACTAAGTTAGTTACAATGAGGCAATATAGAATTCTGGGAGGACATGAAGAGATATCACAGACAATTAGAGATTTATTAGATGTAGAAGTTTTGAGGTGGCAGTCCAGTGTGGCCTGTCAAGAAAAGTGATGGATCCTGGAGAATGACAGTGTTAGAGACCTAAACAAACATACTGCACCGCTTGCAGCAGCTGTACCAGACACTGTCACTTTAATAGAAGAAGTTCAGAAACATCCAGGAACTGGGTACGCTGTAATAGATTTAGCTAATGCATTTTTTACTATCCCAATTGCAGAAGAGCACTGGGACCAGTTTGCTTTCACGTGGCAGGGCCGGCAATACACTTTTACCAGATTACCACAAGGGTGATTGCATAGCCCCACTATCTGCCATAGAATTGTAGCTGAACACTTAGATGAAATACAGCTGCCTCCTCACACACAATTAAGTCACTACATAGATGATATTTTGATTCAAGGAAATAATGAGGAGGAAGTACAACAAGTTCTTGAATTAATAGTAGATTATACGAAACAAAAGGGCTGGGAAATTAACCCTGAAAAAATCCAAGGACCGTCCCAGACAGTGAAGTTTCTGGGAATTCAGTGGCATTGCGGGCATCGAGAAATACTGCCTAAAGCCCGACAAAAGATTTTGGATTTTGCTGTACCACAAAATAAAAAAGAAGCTCAAAAATTCATTGGGATATTCAGTTTCTGGAGGCAACATATTCCCCATTTAGGACAAATTTTAACCCCTTTGTATAAGGTGACAAGGAAGAAATATGAATTTGAATGGGGAGATGAACAGCAAGCTGCTTTTGAGTTAGCTAAAGAAACCATTCAAAAGGCATTAGATTTATGGCCCTTGCAGGAAGAGGAGGTAGAATTAAATGTGTCAGTAAACAAATCACATGCTAACTGGAGTCTGTGGCAGAAACAAGGAAGGAAAAAGGTTCCTTTAGGATTTTGGGGCAAAAAGCTGCCAGAGGCAGGAAACAATTATACTCCTTTTGAGAAACAATTATTAGCATGTTATTGGGCATTAATTGAAACAGAACAACTCACAATAGGCCATGAAGTGGCTCTCCGTCCTGAGATTCCTATCATGCAATGGGTAAAAAGTTCTCCAAAAACTCATCGAATTGGGCATGCTCAGGAATCAAGCATTATAAAGTGGAAATGGTATATTCAAGATAGAGCAAAGATAGGAGTGGGTGGAATAGCCACCCTCCATGAGCGAGTGGCTACTATTCCCACAGAGGATCAGGAAATAAATCCTGATTTTACAGCTGAACAGGAATCCCCAGTACAGTGAGGAAAGACTTTAGACCAATTAGAACCCTCTGCAAAGGAACATACCTGGTTTACTGATGGATCAGCAAAATACATAGGAGGGAAAAGGTTTTGGAAAGCAGTAGCCTACCATCCTCATTCAGAAAAATTTTTAGAAACCACAGGAGAAGGGAAAAGCAGTCAGTATGCTGAATTGTATGCAGTGTATGTGGCTTTGAGACAAGAAGACCTAGGTGAATGTCATCTTATATACTGACTCTTGGTCAGTAGCTAATGGATTAACAACTTGGCTGCCGACGTGGGTAGCAAAGGACTGGAAAATATATTCCAAAGAAGTTTGGGGAAAAGAACTGTGGAAAGATATTTGGGAAATAATACAAAGAACTAAGGTTACTGTGTTTCACGTAGATGCTCATAGTAACACTGACACTCTAGAAAGACTTTATAACTCTGTTACAGACAACCGGGCAAAGATTTCCCAAGATGGATTGGAGTTCCCTCAGAAGGAGGATCATGAAGGCTTGGCGAAATGGGCGCACCAAAAGTGTGGGCACCTCGGAGAAAAAGCCACTTATAGGTGGGCTCAAGATCGGGGCATAGTAATGTCACTTGATATGATTAAGACTATATATAATTGCTCAGTGCCCCGTGTGCCAGCACACTCATAAACGCCCGGTACCACATGTGATAAAGGGACAACTGGGGAGAGGGAAGTTGCCAGGACAAATTTGGCAAATGGATCATGTTGGACCCCTACCCCAAGATCGAGGGTGCAAATACATTTGCACAGCTGTAGATACTTACTCTGGATATTTGATTGCTCATCCCTGTAAGAGAGCCACCCATCATAGTACTATTTGTACTATAGCCCTAATAATTTTATACTATGGAATTCCACTGCAAATTCAAACTGACAATGGCTCTCATTTTCGAAACAAGTTTGTACAGCAATATGCTGAACAACAAAATATTCAATGGGTTTTTCATATACCGTATTACCCACAGGCTGCTGGATTGATTGAGCGAATGAATGGGTTGCTAAAAGAGCAATTGAGAAAATTGGGGGATGGGAACCTATCCTGATGGAGGACCCATCTCACAGATGCATTGCACATTCTCAACAATAGGCCCATTGGGGAGATGGAAACCCCCTTAATGCATATGATTACACCCAATCTGCAAATAAAACCTTTGACAGTAAATGAGACTTTAACTTACTGGGAAATTGCCCCAGGTGCCCTGGCCCCTTATCGGGCCACCCCAGAGGCTGCAGGGTTAGATCTTTATGCATTAAAATTAACAAAAGTGACCCCAAAACAGATAAGAGTCATAGATACCGGTATAGGAATTCAGATTCCTACTGGACATTTTGGACTAATAACAGCTCGCTCGAGCCTAGCCCTGAAAGGTGTTCAAGTCATGGGAGGGGTGATTGATGCAGATTATCAAGGTGAAATTAAAGTAATCTTGTTAAACAACAGTGATCAAGATTTGACTATTCAACCCCGAGACCAAATAGCACAATTGTTGATACTACCGGTTTTGCAAGCAGGGGTAAAGAAAGGGGATCCACCCCCAGTCACCACAGTCCAAGGAAGTAAGGGGTTTGGATCAACAGATATTAACAATGGAGCCAAGGTATGGGTCCAAAGGCCAGATGGCCCCAATGAAGCAGCTGAAGTAATAGCCACGGGGAAGGACAATACCATTCTGATTATGAAACCTGGGCAAGAAAAATGGGAATATGTCCCTGCAACAAAATGTTATTTGCGAGAATAACTAGATGGTATAGAATTTTGTTTTATAGATTCTACACGATTGAATCTACCCGTCTACTGCAACGGCCCCTTCGGGAGAGGATATTATCCACGTCACCTGATCTAAGAAACAGATCTTCGTGAAGAACAGAGAATATGAGGACAATGAAATTGTTGTTAGTATTACTAATTAGATGCTGTCATTTTCATCAAATTACAAATTGGGAAAACAGATTCTTATCCCTCGGAGAAACGATAGCAAATATATTCGACCTGCACAACTGCTGGGTCTGCGGGGGCCCAGGTGGATTTGAGGACTGGCCTTGGATAGCCCAACCGGTGTCACCTAGGTGGTGGATCAGCACACGAAGCGACGTGCACGAAACAACAGGATTTTGAACTGATGACAGCGACCCTTGGCGACTGCATTTTCCCGGAAAAGGTCTTTTTTGTCTCAATCGGACACGAGAACATGGGGTTCGAATGGGGAAAAGTGTTTGTGAATGGACTTTATCTCTAGGTTTTGATTGTTGGACTCCTGATTGTCCTCCTTACGATTGTTTTAAATATCAGAACAGATGGAATCAGACACATGTTAGACTCATTAATGGTAGCTGGGTAAGATCTTCCTACCACAATTATAAGCAAGACTTTGAGTGTTGTAAAGCCATAGGACAAGATGGTTTCTTTGACCACCTATTTCTAAGGTGTCCCAGAGATAACTCTACAAGTAAAACCCATGTTGTCCGAGATTATCAGTGGAACTGGCAACACCAAAATGGCACCCGAGCTCATTTTAGTACGTTCTGGTCCAAATCTAACGAAACATCTCGGGAATGCAATTGTAAATGGAAATCCCATGTAGGAGCCTGGAGATGCACCTATTGTGATTCTTATGGTGCATCAACTGTGGTCGGAGGACCACTAGGCCCAGGAAATACATTATATTTTGACCCACCAATTGATGACGAAACCTGGGAAGGTCCCTTTGCCAATGGAACTTGGGCTTTAAAGGGGCATTATTGGATTTGTGGCCAACATGCTTATCGGAGGCGACCCCCAAATTGGTCAGGAATATGCTATTGTACTGGGTCTGGCTGAGCTGGAACTGGTTTTCCCCTGTAGCAGCCCTCATGGTGCTGTGTTTTATGTTGGGAGCTGGCAGGGTGTTGATAGCACACTGGTGTTGTGGCTACTGCTGAGTAGTGCTTACATAGCACCAAGGCTCTTTCCGACATTTCCCCCCCCACAGTGGGACGGGGTGGGCAAGATCTTGGGAGGGGACACAACCAGGACAGCTGACCCGAACTGACCAAAGGGATATTCCAGACCATATGACGTCTGCTCAGTATATAGCTGGGAGAAAGGAGGAAGGGGGTGGGGTCTCCCTTGGTCCTCCGAGGCAACCACTACACGTGTTGGAGCCCTGCTTCCTGAGAAGGCCCGACATTGCCTGTTCATGGGAAGTAGAGAATAAATCTGTTTTCTTTTTTTTGCTTCCGCCCGCAGACCTTTGCTTCGCTTTGCTTATATTAAAACTGCTGTTGTTTTACCCACAAGGGTTGGTTTTGGGTGTTTGTTTTTTTTTTTTTCCTATCTTATTTTCTTTCCCCTCTTTGCCCTGTTGAGAAAAAAGGGGAAGGGGGGGGAAGTGATAGAGCGACTTGGTGGGTACCTGGCATTTAGCCAAGGTCAAACCACCACAGTCTTTTTTGGCGCCCAACGTGGGGCTCGACAAGGGCAGTTTTATATTAATTATGCTATAGCTATAGCAGTTATTAAGCAACAAGCTCTTGTGCTGGTCACGGGTTTGTTGATTGCTCTGCTTATCTTTATTTTGCTAAGCTTGGGAACATGCTGGAAGAAATTGGGAACATCATGAGTGGTTTTATTCTGCAGCCTCCCGAGGTACTTATTCATCCTTATGTTAGCTCTTTGATACTGTTCATTAATGCTGTTCGCCTATTGTGGGCTGTGTGGAGCTCGGTAGGTTTTTGGTGTAAGAGAAGGCAAATTTTGGGTGAGAGAATACCAAGATGTGCCCTGAGGCGGCCTGGCCCTGGGTGGCAGGGGGAGTGGAAAGATTTGGGCAGATTCCTAGGACAGTTATCACCTCCCGTAGCCTGGGATCTTACCCCTGAACAGGCAAGCAACCCCGCAAAATTGACACAACACCTGATCGAAGGGTGCCTTGCCTATCCCAGTGAGAATCAGCAACTCCTAGCGCTGTACTGGGGCCTGGCCTGTGCTTATCGAGCTGCAGTTCAGTGCTCTCAAAGGACTGTGGTGGAGATGGGAACTCAAACAATAACAACAACAGCAGAGATTGCCCCAGTAGTAAAAAAGAAACAGTGGACAAGGAGAACAACAGGCCCATACCCTCGATTAATAAGGGAGGAGAAAGAAGAGGAAGAAGCGGGTCCTTCAGCAAAGGGGTCAGAAGAGGGAATAACAGAACTCAAACAGGAGGCGGAAACTACCTGGTCCCTGACGTCATCAGAACTGCGAGATCTGCGGAAAGACTATAGCCGCCAGCCGGGTGAGCGGATTGCTGCCTGGCTGCTTCGATGCTGGGATAATGGGGCTGATGCTCAGCAGCTGGAAGGTAAGGAAGCCCAACAGCTGGGTTCCCTTGCTAGAAATTGAGGAATTGAAAGGGGAATTGGAAAAGAAACAGGAATTTGCAGTCTGTGGAGACGGCTCCTTTCCACTGTTAGAGCAAGATGTCCTTTCAAGGAAGATCTTACGGACAACTCCCCAGGCAAGTGGACTACTGCAGATGAAGGTGTCCAGTACCTGAGAGAACTAGCAGTGCTTGAAGTCATCTATGGTGATCCAGATAATGATGAAGCCCCTAAAAATCCAGAGGATGTCCTGTGCACACGGGCCATGTGGAGGAAGGTGATTAAAGGTGTGCCATCCTCGTATTCTGCGGGCTTGGCTGCAATGTACTATCCAGAAATGGATGCAGGAGAAGGACTAAGATGTACACCAACTGTGGAGGCAGTCTCTTCCTGGCTTCAGAACTTTGAAGAGAGTCTTGGTACTTCCTCATCTCTATGGGCGAGCGCCCTAGATGTCAGGAGCACCCCAAGAAATCAGTTCTCTTCCACCCCAGTCAGAGGGAAAGGGAACCCCAGGCACGTGACACGTGGCGAACTTTGGTTCTTCCTGCGTGTGGTGGTTTAGTCCCTGCTGGGGTCTGAGACCACGCGGCCTCTGCCCCTCCCCCACAAAGGGAGTGAAATACAAAGCCCCGGGGCTGAGATAAGGAGAGGTTTAATACAACAGTGCAACAGCGACACAACAAACAACAACAATAACAATAAGAGTAACAGTAATAACAATGAACAGAGCAAGATATATATATATACACCAATACAGCAGTGAGAGGAACAGCTGCGCCAACCACGCGATCACCGATTCTTCCCGCGCTCTGGCGCCTGGACGTGACGTCAGCATGGTATATGAATAACCTGGCTAGAGCTCCCCCCCCACTGCTGGGGAAACTTAACCCTATCCTGGTTGAACCAGGACATAATCCACCCCTTTATTTTATACCATCTGCGTCACGTCCAGCTGCCATTTAGCAATTAGCATTAACAAATAAAAATTAACAAAAGCACAGTATAATTCACGGAGTGTTTTCACCCACAATCAAGTCCCCTTGTGGTACACATCGGACCTCTCCATCCTTCTGCATCACCCACCAGGTGCACCCAGGTCCTTGAGCAAAAACAATCCCATGGATGAGTTTGCCTTTGCCTGGCGCAGGACTAACCCAGACCATTTTTCCCAGCAGAACCCTCATGCGCACCACAGGGATTTTATCCCCGTCTACAACACGTGGAAGTTTTGACTGAGCGCGGCCAGCTCGACTGGCAGATCCTCTTGTGTTGACTAACCAAGTGGCCTTTGTCAGATGTGTGTCCCAGTGTTTGAAGGTTCCACCCCCCATTGCTCTCAATGTAGTTTTTAACAGTCCATTGTAGCGCTCGATCTTCCCAGAGGTAGGGGATGTGGTAGACCCACTCGATGCCGTGTTCTTCTGCCCAGGCATCTATGAGGTTATTTCGGAAGTGAGTCCCGTTGTCCGACTCAATCCTCTCTGGGGTGCCGTGTTGCCACAGGACTCGCTCATCAAGGCCCAGGATGGTATTTCGGGTGGTGGCGTGGGACACTGGATAAGTTTCGAGCCATCCAGTGGTTGCTTCCACCATTGTGAGCATGTGGCGCTTGCCTCGGCGGGTCTGTGGCAGTGTGATGTAGTCGATCTGCCAGGCCTCTCCGTATTTATATTTCATCCATCGATCTTCATTCCGCTGGGGCTTCACCCGTTTGGCTTGTTTGATTGCAGCACACGTCTCACATCCGTGGATGATCTCTGCGATGGTGTCAATGGTGAGGTCCACCCCTCGATCTCGAGCCCACCTGTATGTTGCATCTCTGCCTTGGTGGCCCGAGGTCTCATGGGCCCACCGGGCTATGAACAGTTCACCTTTACGCTGCCAGTCCAAGTCCACCTGAGCCACTTCGATCTTAGCAGCTTGGTCCGCCTGCTGGTTGTGTTGATGTTCATCAGTGGCTCGACTCTTGGGTATATGGGCGTCCACATGGCGCACCTTCACAACGAGGTTCTCCACCCGGGCTGCAATGTCCTGCCATACTTCAGCGGCCCAGACGGGTCTGCCCTTGCGTTGCCAGTTGTTCTGTTTCCATTGCTGCAACCACATCCACAGGGCACTTGCCACCACCCACGAGTCAGTGTAGAGATAGAGCCTCGGCCACTTTTCTCGCTCAGCAATCTCCAAAGCCAATTGGATGGCTTTCACCTCTGCGAACTGGCTCAATTCACCTTGTCCCTCAACAGCTTCAGAGGTTTGTTGTGTGGGATGCCACACTGCAGCCTTCCATCGTCGATGTTTTCCCACAATGCGGCAAGATCCATCAGTGAACAGGGCATATCCCTTCTCTTCCTCTGGCAGCTCGTTATATGGTGGGGCCTCCTCAGCACGTTTCACCTCTTGTTCTGGTGACTTCCCAGCATCTTTGCTCTCTGGCCAGTTTATGACCATTTCTACTAATCCTGGGGAGTTGAGGTTCCCTATTCGAGCCCGTTGTGTTATCAACGCAACCCATTTACTCCACGTGGCATCTGTTGCATGATGTGTGGAGGGAGCCTTTCCTTTGAACATCCATCCCAGCACCGGCAGTCGGGGTGCCAGGAGGAGCTGTGTTTCAGTGCCGACCACTTCTGAGGCAGCTCGAATTCCTTCGTACGCTGCCAGTATCTCCTTCTCAGTCAGGGTATAGTTAGCTTCAGAGCCTTTGTATCCCCGGCTCCAAAAGCCTAGCGGTCAGCCTCAGGATTCCCCAGGTGCTCTCTCCAAAGTCTCCAGGAAGGGCCATTCTCCCCGGCTGCGGTGTAGAGCATGTTCTTAATCTCCTGCCCTGTCTGGACTGGCCCGAGAGCCACTGCCTGGGTAATCTCCTGCTTAATTTGTTCAAAGGCTTGTTGTTGCTCAGGGCCCCATTTAAAATTGTTCTTCTTGTGGGTAACATGGTAGAGAGGGCTCACAATCAGGCTGTAGTTTGGGATGTGCATCCTCCAGAACCCCACAGCGCCCAGGAAAGACTGAGTCTCCTTTTTGGTGGTTGGTGGGGCCATGGCTGTTATCTTGTTTATCACCTCCATTGGGATGTGGCGACGCCCATCTTGCCATTTTATTCCTAGGAACTGAATCTCCCTTCCAGGCCCCTTAACTTTCTGTCGCTTGATGGCAAAACCGGCCTTCAGGAGGATTTCAATTATCTTCTTTCCTTTCTCAAAGACTTCCTCAGCCGTGTCCCCCCATACAATGATATCATCAATGAACTGCAGATGTTCTGGAGCCCCACCTTTCTCCAGTGCAGTATGGACCAGTCTATGGCAAATGGTGGAGCTGTGTTTCCACCCCTGGGGCAATCGATTCCAGGTGTACTGGATACCCCTCCAAGTGAATGCAAACTGCGGCCTGCACTCTGGTGCTATTGGGATGGAGAAGAACGCGTTAGCGATGTCAATCGTGGCGTACCACTTGGCTGCCTTCGACTCCAGCTCATACTGGAGCTCTAGCATGTCCGGCACTGCAGCACTCAGTGGTGGCGTCACTTCATTCAGGCCACGGTAGTCCACGGTCAGTCTCCATTCGTCATTAGGTTTTCTCACTGGCCATATAGGGCTGTTGAAAGGTGAATGAGTCTTGCTGATCACCTTCTGGCTTTCTAGTCGACGGATCAGCTGATGGATGGGGACCAGGGAATCTCGGTTAGTACGGTACTGCCGCCGGTGCACCGTCTTGGTGGCAATTGGCACTCGCTGCTCTTCAACCTTAAGCAACCCCACCACCGAGGGGTCCTCTGAGAGGCCGGGTGAGGTGGACAATTGTTCAATCTCCTCCAGGGCAGCTATACCAAAGGCCCACCGGTACCCTTTTGGGTCTTTAAAGTACCCTCTCCTGAGGTAGTCTATACCTAGGATGCACAGGGCATCTGGGCCAGTCACAATGGGGTGCTTATGCCAGTCCTTCCCAGTTAAGCTCACTTCAGCCTCTAATAGGGTCAGCTGTTGGGACCCCCCTGTCACTCCAGAGATGCAGATGGATTCAACCCCACTGTGGCTTGATGGCATCAGGGTGCACTGTGCGCCAGTGTCTACCAAGGCCTTATATTCTTGTGGTTCTGATGTGCCAAGCCATCGGATCCACACCTTCCAGTAAATCCGATTATCCCTTTCCTCCACCTGGCTGGAGGCAGGGCCCCTCTAATCCTGCTCACCATCACTCACTTGATCTAAGAGTGACTCCTGCAGGAATGATTTCCTGGTCCCCTCAAGAGGGTCAAGCATACTGTTGGCCATTCTATTCTGTCTGGGAGGTTTCTGACTAGACACTGGAGCCGCATCTCTCTTGGAAGACTCCCCTTTCATGGTGGTCTTCCCTTTAAGTTGCTGTACTCGTGCAGCTAGGGCGGAAGTGGGCTGTCCATGACACCTTCTCATGTTCTCCCCATTGTCGCGGAGGAAGAACCACAGGGTGCCCCGTGGTGTGTACCTTCTACCGCCCTTCTCTTGGGTGGGGAAACGCCTGCTTCTAATAGCTGAGACATCGGCCCGTGCAGGCGGAACATAGGACATGTCCTGTTCCATTTTCTGGAGCCTCTGAGACAGTTCCTCTACGGCTGAAACCCAGGCATGTTGGGAGGAAGGGAGACTTCCCTCATAGTGCCGGAGCTGCATAGTCACTTCATCCACTGTCTGATTGTCTCGCCACCAGGATGCTGCTGCTAATGCTTTGGAATGTCCCTCTGGTCCACTTTGCAGGAACTTCCGCCACATCAGCTGTGTACAAGGGACCTGATCTGAATCCATTGGTGACTGCTCATCATTCAGATCACCATAGATCATATCAAACACAGCCATTTCCCTGAGGTTTTGAATGCCTTTCTCTATGTCGGTCCATTTGCCTAACCGACATAGAGCATCATCCTTGTAGGGGTACCTCTCCCTCACAGCGAGCAGGAGTCACCTCCAAAGGCTGAGGGTTTGAGCCTGTTTCCCTATTGCCTTGTCAATACCAGCCTGCTTGGCTAAATGTCCCACCTGCTTGGCCTCTCTCCCCTCCAATTCCAAACCAGCAGCTCCAGTATCCCAGCACCGGAGCAACCAGGTGCAAATTTGCTCGCCTGCAATGCGGCTGTAATCCTTCCGCATATCTCGCAACTCACTGAGGGATAGAGATCGGATGATTACCTCCGGCTCTTCCTCCTGCTCTCGTGATGGGCCTGGTTCATTATCACCCTGTACATTGCGAGGGGATTTTTTGGTATATTTGGTTTTCCGTATCGGGGCAACTGATACTGGTACTGCTTGTCCCTCCGGCTCAGCTGCTGTGCTGGTGGAGGCGACCGGTACTGGCGCTGCCTGTCCCCCTGGCCCAGCTGCTGTATCAGCAGGCTCACTTTCAGACCCTGCAACTCTTTCGCCCCCTTGGGGGCAGTGAACAGTGTTAAAGATGACACGGTACGCATGGGCAAGCCCCCAGCACATCGCAAGGATTTGTGTCTCCCGGGATTTGTCAGATTGGCAGCACACCTTTTCCAAACACTCCACCAGTTTATCAGGACTCTACACTTGTTCGACAGTGAGATCCCAAAGCATTGGGGGTGACCACTGACTCAGGCACTTGCCCATCTTCTCCCACACACCTTGCCATTTACAACTATCTGCCCCCGGGGCAGGTTTCCGGGTGGTGCTATTGTTGGAGAAGTACCTCATGGCCCAAAACAAGATCTGGCAGACATTTAGAAAGCATTGTGCCGCGAACACAGTGGCCAGGAGGCTCCAGGGATAGCTAAAACTCTCAAAAACCGAGAGAATCTCCTCCCCTGGCTCACCCATAGAGGGGGTGAGACCCCAAACAAAAGCCCAGGCAGCAAACAGGTAGCGGTGCACCCCCACAAGCAGCGAAACGAGCCCATTATAAGCAGACAGTAACCAGTAGAGCAAAATACAGCCCTTGCCGCATTTTCCACCGACAATAAATGCCACTACTAGGAGCACAGAGTGGATATGAGGATTAATCCAGCCCCACCACGCAAGCAAATTGCCCAGCATTGCAAACATTTCTTATCAAATAATACAAGTAAAACAGAAAAATTACACCTAACAGATTGCTCTAACACACTTCTCCTTTTGCCCTTATTTCAGTCTTCTCCAGCCTCACGTTGGGCACCAAAGTTGTGGTGGTTTAGCCCCTGCCGGGGTCTGAGACCACGCGGCCGCTACCCCTCCCCCACAAAGGGAGTGAAATACAAAGCCCCAAGACTGAAATAAGGAAAGGTTTAATACAACAGTGCAACAGCAACACAACCAACAACAGCAATAACAATAACAGTAATAGTGATAGCAATTAACAGAGCAAAATAGCTACCAAATACAGCAGTGGGAAGCACGATGTACAAAACCACGAGTGCACCGCGCTCCCGCCAGGAAAATGTGACCTGCCAGGATGTGACGTAGGCATGGTATCTGAATAACCCGGCTAGAGCTCCCTCCCCACTGCTGGGGAAACTTAACCCTATCCTGGTTAAACCAGGACATAAATGTTGGGAGCTGGCAGGGTGTTGATAGCACACTGGTGGTGTGGCTACTGCTGAGTAGTGCTTACACAGCACCAAGGCTCTTTCTGACATTTCCCCCCCACAGTGGGACGGGGTGGGCAAGATCTTGGGAGGGGACACAACCAGGACAGCTGACCCGAACTGACCAAAGGGATATTCCAGACCATATGACGTCTGCTCAGTATAAAGCTGGGAGAAAGGAGGAAGGGGGTGGGGTCACCCTTGGTCCTCCGAGGCAACCACTACACGTATTGGAGCCCTGCTTCCTGAGAAGGCCCGACATCGCCTGTTCATGGGAAGTAGAGAAGAAATCTGTTTTCTTTTTTTTTTTTGGCTTCCATGCACGGACCTGTGCTTCGCTTTGCTTATATTAAAACTGCTTTTGTTTTACCCACAGGGGTTGGGTTTTTTTTTCTATCTTATTTTCTTTCCCCTCTTTGCCCTGTTGATAAAAAAGGGGAAAGGGGGGGAAGTGATAGAGTGACTTGGTGGGTACCTGGCATTTAGCCAAGGTCAAACCACCACACTCATCTCTCAAACAACTGCTGCACAGTGCTTTTTAACCTTTCTTAAATATGTTATCACAGATTTGCCACCAGCATTGCTGATTGGCTCAGCTTTGGTCAATGGTGGGTTCATTTTGGAGCTGGCTGGAACTGGCTCTGTCTGACATGGGAGCAGCTTCTGATCTCTTCTCACTTAGGCTACCCCTTGCAGCCTCATCCCTTGCCATGTAAATCCAATACACATAGTCATTTGAAAGTGGGATCTTAAAACAGCAGCAGTAAATGTATTTTAACACAGGACTAAGCAACTAATATGTTCTATAAATCAAGATAAGGGACCACCGTGTAAATAAAGAAATAAAAACTTTCATGTTAATTCCTTTTCCCTGGAAAAACTAAGAAAATGGCATAAAGTTCTGAAGAACTAAGCTTTCAGGGCTTAAGTAAGAAACCTTCTCTGATGGGGTTTTTAGATGCAACTTTTCAGTGCCTGATTGTACTTTGTTGAAAGAGAAAAATCAATACTGGGAGCTCTATTAATGAAAAAGCATATTAACAAGTTGATGACATGGTACCCAGAAGAGTGAGTCTCGAGTGTCTTGTCATGCCGTCAGATCCTGAGAGGCTGTGTGTAGCTAACTTTGTCGGTAGAATGATTTGTGAATTGGTGGCTTTTGTGATGTTTTTCAAATACTTGTCCCTCTTTCCCTCTAATGTGAGCTGTAGGTATATCCCCCACAGGTCAATTTTGTCCTGTTACTGTAGTTAGCTTTTTCTGTTTCTGATTTTATTTTCAATTCTGTTTGTTAAGGAACCTAAGGGACCTGCTGTCTTTTAGGGAAGGATCAGAAAACTACCATATGTGATATGCATGGGATTTTTGACTGTAGAAAAAACATATTAACTGAATGTTCCTTCTAAAATTATCAGTAAAAAGAAAGTTAATAATACTGACACAAATAGTTTCCTTCAGGCATCAGAGTTCACAAATGCTGTGTCTGTTTCATGCTATGTGCTGGTACATGTTGACCTCATTGTACTAGCTAAATTCATTAGGTACTTCTAAGGCTTTCTTCATAGTCACAAATATTATACTTTTTTCAGTGCTACTAAGATTCAGATTCTGGGGCACAAGTCTTCTGCAAATCCTGCGTTGTCACCTATCAGACAGTCCCAAATATTTAGAAAGACAGGAAACAGTTACAGGTAATATTAAAAGAAAAACTATGAAAAGTGTGAAATATACAGGTACTTTTCACTTGAACAGCTTCATTTTGCTTAAGTTGTGGTACACTGACAATTAGGGAAAAAAATGAAAATGGCAACAAATGGGATAATTGCCATGCAGCTTTATATCTTACAAAGAAAGAAGAATATAGAAGTGTGTGGAGAGAAAGGAAAACTGAACTGGAGCACAAGGAAAGAACTACTATTAGAACCAAAGGATGGGGAAAGAAATATGAACAGAAAAGAGAAGTGGGGAGTCAAGGAAGTGAGAAGAGTGAGAGGAAGAAACAGGAGGGTTGAATAAAGAGTAAGCGAATGAAATTGATAGAACTGGGATGATGACGTGAAAACAAAAATGAGAGAGAAAACTATAAGGATATTACATTTTAAAAAAACCCAACCAAACAAGGAAAACAAATGCAAGTTATTACAATTACAGAACCAGATTTTTTTTCTATGTATTACTTTTGCTGTGGTTACATTTTCCTGTGAGAAAAGAGCTGACAAAAGAAGATCAGATAGTCCAGATGAAGCCTAGAAAATCTTGGGCCAATCTTGGTCTACACAAACTGGAAGGAAAATCTTCAGTCCCTTCCTACAGACCCTCCATAGATCTGGCTCTCAGTACTTATAAGGAGGTCAAAAGGAACTGCATGTCTCATGGTGTCAGGAATATCTTTGTAAACAGGAAACTGAGAAGTACAGTGAAAGGATTCCGTCTGGATGCCCTGTCCTTCAGTTGGGGGAAAATTTGGTTCAGGTCAATTAAAGCATTTCTTGGGCCTACTTGAAAAATCTGTTAAACCTGCCACTATAACTATCTTGTATTTTGCACACTAGTGAAAAGGACTGGATTTTGCATTTTGAACAGGCTATTTTGACGTTTTTGAAACTTTTCTAAACATTTTTCAAACTCAAGAATTTATTGAAAGCAATACTTTCATACCAAAAATTTATATTTTGAGAAATTAGTATTTTATGGGAGAAAAAGAGTACTTCGACTAATTCCTGGCTCTCTGGTCCTGAAGAACAATATACATTCTTTAAAAAAAAATAACATGACTTGTTGGTATACATGTAGAGACCTATTATCACTGCTTAAAAACTAAGGTATTGCAATCAAATGGGTTTTGTACCTCATGAGTAATGATCCTTCTGTGAATTATTCTGATTTATATGATAAAGCCAAAAAGAAGTTTATTAATAGTCAATCTCCATTAACAAAATTTATCTGACTGTGGTTTTAAGTAATGGGAAAAATATATTTAATCCCTTTGGAAACGCCTTTGCAAATGCTATGTTGGTGAGCTAAATCAAAGGATGCTGGATATGTGTAGTCTGAATTAGAATTCTGCCAAATGTCTTGGCTCTTCACCACATTCAAAGGCCATACTGAATGTTGCAGACAAATGAACCCCTGAGTTTCTTTAATGACTTTATAGAATCTATTTTGCAAACCATCCAGCCATCTGTTTTTCCACTATTTAGTGAAATAATAGTGTCCTCAACTAATGCTTTTTCTAAGATATCCCTTTGTGTATCTGGGTATGTGGGGCATTTGGGCAGTAATTTTCCAAGTATATGTCTTTGTAGACCTGCCTACAGGCTTTATCTTTGTGTTTGCTTAAAGTTACTTCTCTTTATCTTGAAAATACATTGAACTTATTTTATTATTATTGCTTCATTTTCTAAGTGTACATTTCAGATTTTTTTCCTTGCTTGCTCTCCATTTTCCAGTGTTATTCCCTTAAATGGTAATGTACAACGCAGTCTAGAGTGGTTCTCAACCTGTGGTCTGTGGAACCCTTGGGGGCCGTGATGTTGTCACAGGGGGTCCGAGAAGGCTTTTAAAGCAGGGGTGGGGAACGTCCAGCCCAGAAACATTTGGTCTGGCCCATGGCAAGCACTGCGCCTCCTTTTCCCACAGCCTCCTCCCCTCAATGCTCTCTCATACTCAAGCCCCGCCCCGACACACATGAGAGGTAGCAGCACCCTCAACTTTGCCGGGGTGACTCTCCCCTTGGCCCTTAGATTCCACCAGCAAGTCCCTCGGTCGCTGGGGTCTTCAGGGCGGGGCCTCCGGTAACAAGCGTGAAGGTGCTCTCCCAGTCCCGGCGCCTGCCCCTCGAGGCCTGATAAATTGTTTAGGAACGAATGCCAGGTACTATAAACCTAATTATGGTTCAAGACATTTTTATTCACACTTTGGGAGATGACACAAGGGCAGGTGCTAATGGCTTGCATTAGAGGAGTGCAAATGATTAGTAGATAGTGTTATGCTTTGAATTAAATATGTTGGTTGCAGCTTTTTTATTGAGCAACAAAGGTAAACGTTTTTTTTTAGGAATATCTGTTCACGACAAGTTGATCTGCAAATTGCTTGCTTGCTTGCGTCCTTCCATCCGTGAATGGCCCGCGAATGATGTTATAAATACCCAAATGGCCCTTGGCAGAAAAGAGGTTCCCACCCCCTGGCTTAAAGAAATGTTATGGTTTATGGACAATGACTGGCTCGGTTTTCTCTGCCCCGCGGTTTCTGAATATCTGCTCAATAGCAAGAAATGTCACGTGCTTTCTCTTTGCCACGAAACGTCATTCACCTTGCATGTTCTCAGCATGTGCAGAAATACCAAATGCAGCTATATGTCATCAGACGGCTACTCTCATAGCTAATTTTATACCTCGGGTTTGTTTTTAATTGAGGCAATAGGGTTAAAAAAGCCAAGTTTTACAAAACAAGCATGGAAAATTAAGATTTTGTTCTGTTTCCCATTCCGTCTTGCTTTCATTCGTTCACGTCAATCATTCATTCAGATTTAACTGCAAAAAACGAAAACATTTCTTTAAGCTAGTGGAAGAAACGGAATTAAACTTGGAAATGAATAGTAAAAGATATGGCCTCTTACTGATAAATCTATAAGAAGGAAAGGAAGAAAGGAAAGGAAAGGAAAGGAAAGGAAAGGAAAGGAAAGGAAAGGAAAGGAAAGGAAAGGAGGAAAGGAAAAGGAAAGGAAAGGAAAGGAAAGGAAAGGAAAGGAAAGGAAAGGAAAGGAAAGGAAAGGAAAGGAAGGAAAGGAAAGGAAAGGAAAAAGGGGAAAGGAAAGGAAAGGAAAGGAAAGGAAAGGAAAGGAAAGGAAAGGAAAGGAAAGGAAAGGAAAAGGAAAGGAAAGGAAGGAAAGGAAAGGAAAGGAAAGGAAAGGAAAAGGAAAGGAAAAGGAAAGGAAAGGAAAGGAAAGGAAAGGAAAGGAAAGGAAAGGAAAGGAAAAGGAAAGGAAAAGGAAAGGAAAGGAAAGGATAAGGAAAGGAAAGGAAAGGAAAACAGTCAAAGAAACCCGGTCACCACCCCTGGATCCAGCATTGTCTCAGGTCTGGTAATCTTGGGTGGTGGGTGCACACAGCAAAGTTTTCTGTCGCCTTTTAAGTTCGTCTTATAAGCTGATTAGCATACTAGACAAGAAGAGGCAGGTATTCCACAAACTCATTTCCATGAGAGACGAGGAAAAAGGTGGAGCATGGGTTCTGCACATGCATTGAGGGGGAAATGGGGTGCACCACCCCTTGTCCAGTTGAGTCGGTGGTTGTACTCACCCTGGCCACCTTTGGTTTTTCCTCTGTTCCCACAGATATTTGCTGACTTCACGCTTCTTGAGCAATCATTCGGCTTCTGGAACAGAAATGCTCACCTCTTATCAGGCCTTGTCACCTCTGCAGATGTTGCATAAGAATAAAATGCACTATTTGTGAACCTGACTGCTTCTCTTGAATGCAACCGGACCTACAGCACATGGGCTGTTCGTGCATCTGGTGTCAGGCCTATAGTTACGGCCATAATTGGCATAGCTATTAAGAGATAAGTCCAGCCACCCCTAGCCCCTCTAATCTCTGAGGACGGCTAGAATGCAAGGGGATTCATCTCTTACCAAATTAATTCATTGCCTTAAATGCAACATTAAATTGGCATCAGAGACAGGATTGCCATGGATAAACTGCTGCAGGAACATAATTGTGCACCATCCCAGGCAGGGATGGAATGGGCCCAGAAATTTTGAAAATATGAGGATAAAGTAGTAGAACGAATAATACAGTGTAGGAGGCGACAAAAAGTAAAAATAGAAAAAGGTAAAGGAGTTATTTGTGCAGTCTTGGGGGCTTGTTTATTATGCACGCAACAGGAAATCAAAAGGCCACCCTCCCACAAACAGATTGCAAATGTAGAATATCAAGCTATGGAATCAGAAAATAAGGTACTTAAAGCATCACTGGCTTTTGAAAGGGAGACACAGGGAAAAATGGAAAAAATGAATAGACGATGCGAGAGACGAGAAACCAGGCCTACGAGAAACTAAGAAAAACAGCCTGAGAAAGCAAAAGTTGAGGCTGATCAAAGAAATGCCTCAAACACTCGCAAGACAAAACTATGAGTCACAGGGTGGATGGTGTGGAGGTCGAAGCTGATAAGGCTGCCCCAGTAACACAGGATGCAGCTGGAGGAGGGAGCCCTGTGGAGACAGGACGGCTCTGCTCTGGTGCACCTGGCCAAATTTCAGGGGCCATCTGTCCGGTGAATGACCTTTGCTTCATTATCCACGAAATGCATATTAAAGTTAACACCCCTCAATATGCTAACGAGGGCTAGCATGATCATGCTAATTACATCATCCCATGAAACACCTTACCCCTCCCCGTACATGAGATACATAAGTATGTGGGTCGACCTAGGGGACGGACCCAAGGAAAGTGGGTATAAATCAAGAAGGGGTGGGGGGGGCCCGGGGCCGGAGAGAGAGTGCAGTGAAGTGAAAAAGACGGCTGCCTCCTGTGCCTCCTGGAACCCTCGCTGGCGGGATCAGCGCAGAAACCCAGACCGGTGATCTGTATTTCCCCATTCCCTCTATCTCCCTCTTTTCCCTTTCCCATTAAGAAATGCAAGGCATATTATATTGCTTGCCACAACTTGCTATATACTTAGCCAACTATCGTGTGTTCAATTAGTACATTGTGAGTAGTTAATAAATGTTTGGACTTGGAGACTTGTTGTCTGCTCCATTGGGGATTTGCAAATCTGAGTCACTTGTCCCCCTCGTCTGAGCGGGACGTGACATTAAAATTGGCGTAGTCGGCAGGATCCCCTTCGGTGTCGGAAAGTCTTATGAGATACTGGTTCTCTATCCGACCAACTCGGACAGGGAGAACTGGGAATTGGCCCCTCAGCTATATGCTGGGAAAGGGTCGGAGGGATACCCATTGTCTATCCGATAAGGACAGGGAGAATCGGGAAGTGACCTCTCAGCTCTAAGCCAGGAGAGGTTCAAGCAGTGGCAAGCCATGACTGGCCAGGAAATGTCGGTGCTTGACTGCTCCCCTATTTTTGAGAAACTGAAGGAGTATAAGGCTTGTCCTCCTCCTTTAGTAGAGGTTTGGGCCCACGATAATTGGCATAATCCAGAAGTAGTAGCAAGCTATATCAGTGCACTTGCGGGGCTGCAAGGATCGCGACCAGGCAAAGGAAAAGCTGTAGTGTGCACTGTATTGGGGGCAGCACTGACTGCAGCCCAAAAAGAGAAACATGTTAAGAAACAACTAGAAGGGGAAATGATCAAATCCTTACAAGATCTGGTAAAAGCTCTCCAGGATCAATTGGTTGAGGAACGTAAAGTTACTGAACAAAAAGCTAAACTCTGGCAAGAGCAAACTGAAGTTCTGAAAAGCCAATTAGCTGATGAGCGTAACACCTCTCAGCGATTTCACACGGCTCTGTTAGATGCCTTGGACTGAGCAAAAATCTCACGGTCCGAAAAAGAGGGGAATGAACAAGAAACCTGCAACCGGACAGATCTCGGCTCTGTTCCGGATAGTGAACAGGGAGTTACAAGTCTGGCAAAAGCAGCAGCCAGACCCTTGTATCCAACAAAGGATTTAGAGATAAGCCGAGAAATTTTTTACCCTGAAAATGAGGGGGCAAATTTAAGACCATTAATTAAAACGGAGACCACCGACGGTCACGGTGGAAGAGCTCCACAGGTCACCATTCGAACTACACCATATCCAGCGACTGAGCTTGTGAAAATTCAGGACAAATATACCAGACGAGCTCAGGAAACTGAGACTGAATATGTGTGGAGGGTATCTTTGACTGGTGGTGACCGAATCGTGTTATCAGAAGATGAGGCCCAGGGGTACTGGGGGCCAGGGGTTTTCTTAGTTACTGATGACCAGAGAGAGCTGTGGTCGTTAACTCAACGAGCTGCTTATTGGGCTGGGGGTCTGGACCCCTTGGAAAGGGGGGATCCAGTATGTATTGAGACCCCAACCATAAATCATTTGACTGAAAGTCTGCAGAAGGCTGCTTGTCTCCAATTAATGCATGACAGGCGTTTGGTTCCGCAGCAGCCTTCCCCGATGCTATTAATTGCTAACCCCGATCAAATGACTCCCCTGATTCGGGGCTTGCCGGACTCTTTGAAATCACATGCAGTACAACTACAAGATCGTTTGCGGAATGCATTAGCCCCACGAGGGGGGAGACGGGCGGGGGGAGAAGCCATGATCTGTGTTATTGATTAATTGTAATTTAGTGGGAAATAACCACTTCTCAATTTTTAGTGATCAATAAAATTTTATTAGCAAGCGGCGAGTGAGCAAAACAGCGCTGGGTGTGCCGGGAGTCTCTGCTCTACCAGGACACACACCTTACAGGACAGAACTGAGTCCCTTTCTAGTGTAGGCTTCATCCATATTCATGATGGGCGTACCCTGAGGGGTCTGCAAAGGTGTAAACAAGTTTCGCGGGCTTTTCTCCGGTTTCCATCATAGAAGGGGGATGACTCAGCACAGGGGTTTTTGTAGTGGCTTGACGATGGGGGCCATTTTAGCTCCCTTCTAACAACTGATTTTAACAATAGAAACTATATACATATATCTTATTTCTTATTTACATAAGAGAATTACAAAACTGTTCGGCCACAACATCCTGACTACAACTTCTTTTTCCCCTTGAGATTTGAATAACAAATACCATATATGTTTTATTACAATCTGGGGAGAGATAGCTCAGGACTTAATAAATTATGGCTGGAGAATGGGCCTTACCGGAGGAATGGGTAAACCTAAGCCCTCGGTACGCAGAGTGGAACAGCAGGAAAATCCGCCTCCTTCCCCTCCGCAAGTTTTAAGAGCAAAGAGAAACCTCTTGTGGACTGAGGGAATTGGACAGGGGATTCCCCGAGAGTTAATGGACGGTATGCCTGCTACAGTTTTAGAAAAGCTCATTCGAGCCTGGAAAGACAAAAGGTAGCTGCCCCCCCCCCCCCCCCCCCACCCGAGCAGACCTTTCGGGCAAAGGGAGGGACAGAACTGAAAACTAAGGAGATGGTGGTAATTGCTTCTCAAACACCAACTGCCCCTGAAGAGGACTTGATTGATTTAGGGTCGGGAAACTGGATGCGCCATCCCCAGTAAGTGAGCCGGGGGATGGCGGGTGGGTCCACTTAAGGCAGCTCATAGAGAATACTAAAGGAGACTTGTTGATTACCTTTCCGCTCGGCGCCCTTAAAACTCCAGTTACATTTCTAGTAGATACGGGTGCTCAGATCTCAGCACTCCAAACTGAGGTTGCCAAGCGGAATGGCATAATTGCTGACAAAAAGCAGATCTGGGTTACAGATGTTTTTGGGGACTCTGAGCCACAGCCGACTGCTCGGGTGAAATGCTGGTTACTTGGGAATGAAACTGCCTCTATAAGACTTTTACAGCAAGCGCCTGTGCTTCCTCCTTCTAAAACTGTTAATGTGAAACCTTACACCTTACCATTAGGTGCCAGGGAGGGGATCACTCCGGTAATAGCAGAGCTGCGGGAGCAAGGGATAATCGTTCCAACTCACTCACCCTATAATTCCCCAGTGTGGCCAGTCCGTAAACCTAACGGAAAGTGGCGACTGACAATTGACTATCGGCGATTAAATGCCAATACAGGTCCTCTAACAGCTGCAGTACCTAACATAGCTGAACTGACTGCAACCATACAGGAACAAGCCCACCAGATCTTAGCAACTATTGATGTGAAAGATATGTTCTTTATGGTCCCCATACAGGAGGCAGACAGAGATCGCTTTGCCTTTACATGGGAAGGCGTGCAATTTACTTTTACACATCTCCCCCAGGGATACTGCCATTCACCGACCATCGCTCATTATTCACTAGGGCAGGAGCTTGCTCAAATCCCTCCAAGGGAAGGGGTCAGGATATATCAATATATTGACGATGTTCTGATTGGTGGCTCTGATGCTGCTGCAGTGGGACAGACCCAGACAGAGATAATCACCCACCTAAAAAATTAGGGCTCCAAATTCCAGCTGAAAAGGTACAACTCCCATCCTCTGACGTAAAGTTTCTGGGTATTTGGTGGCAGGGAGGAACAGTGTGTATTCCCCGGGAAACTTTAACTACCCTGGAAGAAGTAAAGGGCCCTGGAAATAAGAAGGAGCTGCAACATGCCCTAGGCTTGCTGGTATTTTGGAGGAAACATATCCCCGATTTTTCCATCATAGCTCGTCCTTTATATGATTTGACACGCAAAAGGGCTATTTGGGACTGGACTCCTGTCCATGAAGAAGCCTTAAAGCTGTTAATCTTTGAGGCTGGAGTATATCAGGCTTTAGGGCCAATACATCCAACAGATCCATTCCAAATTGAGTGGGGTTTTGCAATTCATGGACTATCCATACATATGTGGCAACGTGGGCCGGAGGGTACCACCCGCCCTATAGGGTTTCATTCGCGCAGTTTCAAAGATGCAGAAAAGCGTTACTCAATCTGGGAGAAGGGTCTTTTTGTGGTTAGCCTAGCTTTGCAGGAAGCTGAGAAAATCATAAGGCAGCAACCAATCATTCTACGAGGACCCTTTAAGGTCCTGAAACCAGTACTGGCTGGAACCCCCACTCCTGTGGGGGTTGCGCAGCGAGACACAGTGAGGAAGTGGTATGCACAATTAGATCATTACTGCCACACGCATCAGATAGAGGAGGGGGCACCCAAAGTGCTCAAAATACAAGATCCACCCTCCGACCACCCTGAACCTCCTCCCTCATACATAAAACCTGCTCCCCCATTTGAAACCCACCTAAAGAATGTATGGTTCACCGATGCATCTTCTAGAAGAGAGGGAAAGGTATGGAAATACCGAGCGGTAGCACTGCATGTTGACTCGGGGGACCGAATCATAACAGAGGGTGAGGGAAGTGCTCAGGTGGGAGAGTTAACAGCAGTATGGAGCGTGATTGTTAAAGAAGCTGAGACTACAGAACCAGGATTTATTTACACAGACTCCTATGCCGTGTTCAAGGGATGTACCGAATGGCTCACATTTTGGGAACAAAACCAATGGGAAGTAAATCAGGTACCGGTGTGGCAGCGTGAGAAGTGGGAGGAAATCTTAAACATTGCAAAACGGAAGTCCTTTTTAGTAGGATGGGTTGCTGCACACCAGTCAGGAAATCACCCTGCCCACCTGCTAAACAACCAGGTGGATTCAATGACCTGTTTGATGAGAACTGCTACAGAAGGTGAGGAGGAGAAATGGGAACACTTACTGGAATGGCTGCATGTAAAGCGGGGTCATTCAGGAAGCAAAGATTTGTTTAAAGAGGCAATAAGCAGGGGATGGTCCGTAACCAGGGAATTGTGCAATACCATTATTTCAGCATGTAGTCTGTCGTACTCGGCTGGGAGAGCACAACCCTCTTAAGGACCAACCCCTACACCTAAGGGACAACAAGGGACTATGGGACGCCTGGCAGGTGGATTATATTGACCCTTTCCGGCTCTCTGAGGGAAAACGCTCTGTATTGGTAGGGGTGGAAATAGTGTTGTGCCTAACCCAAGCAGAAGCTGTATCTGGAGCAACTGCAGAAAATACGGTGAAGGGGTTAAAACGTTGGTTTAGCTGCTTGCCTGAGCCCAAATTGATCCAATCAGACAATGGTAGTCACTTTACTGCTGGGGTGGTTCAGGAGTGGACTCAGGATGAAGGAATCCAGTGGGTTTTCCATACTCCATACTATCCCCAAGCAAATGGAATTGTGGAACGCACCAATGGACTGTTAAAGCAGGCCCTAAAACCCCTCGAACCAGGATGGCCACAACGGGTGCCAGACGCAGTAATGAAGATAAACAGCCGGTGGGGAATTAATGGATGCCCACGACTTACCGCGTTCTGTCCTAAGCCTCTGTCCATACTCGCTGGGAAATAGAGACTAAAGACCCTGCAAACCCGCTCCATTATCCTGGGCAACCTGTTCTAGTAGACTTGCCCACCGTGGGGCAAGTACCCCTAACCCTAAAAACTCCCATCGATATTTGTTCATGGGTGGCTACTGATGCCCATGGGAAAGAATACTGCATCAATACCAGGTGGATTGTCCCTTCTTTCTAACCATCATTGTTTTGGTATGTATATATGTGTTTTACAGAGCATTGATCCTGGACAACAGGAGACCTATGTTACTTTTAGCACTTTCAATGGTTGTAGGCACTATCAGCTAGTTATTATTTGTAATCTGCTTGCATTATTATATAATTTGTGGAATCATACCTGCTGAGTGTGGAATAAATCATTGCCAATCAATTACAATCAACAATCCAAGAAATTTTACAGGTACATTTAATGAGTTCATTTATTGGAAGGCTAACCTGGAGTTGTGCCTTAAGTTACCTTATTGGGAATCACCTCCAAAATTAAGGAAGCCTGTGAGTCACCTGTGACTGCAAACTGGTGCTTGCAAATACCAAACAGATTACAGTGCTGGCTCATATAACTGTATGTGGTCCTTACAACACCACATCCATCAACAGCAAGATGCAGTCATCAAAGACTAGCTGGAGGGGTCTGATCCCACAAATTAAGCATTAATGAATTGTACCTGAATGTTAAATTGTATTCCCATTTAAATCCTTATAGACCTGATAATGTGACTGTGTAACCTCAAATAGTTTTAGAACATTTAACTTAGCAATTATATGTACTAATAGTAACTTTAGGGAATTAAAGGTGCAGACCCAACAAGCATCTAAGATGGCGTTGCAGAATCCGGCTAGCATTGCTGAAGGAACACGGACTGTGCGGTGTGCTGAATCTAACTGAAGGAGAATGCTGCATCACCATCCACAATGCCACCACCTCTATAAAGGAGACCCGTGCCATGATGAAGAAAATCACCAACGGGAAGTGAGAACTTTTTTTTTGACTGATGGACTGGTTTGATGGATGGAACCCTGGGTCATGGGTCACAGCACTGGAATCCTCAGGACTCACGGGGTGGGGAAGATGGCTTGTAAATATTAGTATTGTGATATTATGCAAATTTTTGCTTTTAATAGTATGCCTTGCAGCAATTAGCTATATGCTCTCTCACCTTCTGTCTTCCTTTTCCCTATACCTTTTGAGATCACAACGGTCAAAGAAGAATTTGGAGTGTTTGAGTCATGGGGTGGGATGTGAGAGACGAGAAACCAGGCCTGTGAGAAACTAAGAAAACAGCCTGAGAAAGCAAAAGTTGAGGCTGATCAAAGAAATGCCTCAAACACTCGCAAGACAAAACTATGAGTCACAGGGTGCATTCTGTGGAGGTCGAAGCTGATAAGGCTGCCCCAATAACACAGGATGCAGCTGGAGGAGGGAGCCCTGTGGAGACAGGACGGTTCTGCTCTGGTGCACCTGGCCAAATTTCAAGGGCCATCTGTCCGGTGAATGACCTTTGCTTCATTATCCACGAAATGCATATTAAAGTTAACACCCCTCAATATGCTAACGAGGGCTAGCATGATCATGCTAATTACATCATCCCATGAAACACCTCACCCCTCCCCGTACATGGGATACGTAGGTATGTGGGTCGACCTAGGGGACGGACCCAAGGAAAGTGGGTATAAATCAAGAAGGGGTGGGGGGGGCCCGGGGCCGGAGAGAGAGTGCAGTGAAGCGAAGAAGACGGCTGCCTCCTGTGCCTCCTGGAACCCTCGCTGGCGGGATCAGCGCAGAAACCCAGACCGGTGATCTGTATTTCCCCATTCCCTCTATCTCCTTCTTTTCCCTTTCCCATTAAGCAATGCAAGGCATATTGTATTGCTTGCCACAACTTGCTATATACTTAGCCAACTATCGTGTGTTCAATTAGTACATTGTGAGTAGTTAATAAATGTTTGGACTTGGAGACTTGTTGTCCGATCCATTGGGGATTTGCGAATCTGAGTCACTTGTCCCCCTCGTCTGAGCGGGACGTGTCAGATGAACTTTTAAGTAAAACAGAACAGTTAGAAAAACTATTGGCTGCAGCTGAGAAACGAGAGGAACAGCTGCAGGAAAGGTTCAATAAACTGATTGATCAAACATGTTCTAATTCAGTCCAACATATTCGTAAAGTAGTACATTGTGATGATCCTGAAACACAGGACGGAAACAATTGGTATGATGACAGTGACTTAGGAGAAGACACTGACTTTATTTCAGAGCCCATAAAGGTTCGGCCAGTAATTAAGACTGAGTTAGTTAATGATGGAGAAGGGGAAGCCCAAACTACCACGCATACCATACCCTGGTCCCCCGAGGAATTAGCTAAATTCCAAGAAAAATATTCTAGATGCCTAGATGAAATGGAAACAGAGTATGTATGGCGAGTTTCCCTCACGGGCGGAGATTGGGTCTTGTTAAGTGAGGAAGAGGCAGAAGGCTATTGGGGACCTGGAGTTTTCCTAACTACCACTCCAGGTAACCACAATTACTCAATAACTACTTGAGCTGCTTATTGGGCTGGAGGCATAGACCCACAGGAGAGAGGAGATCCTCTCATGATTACAACTTCAGGATTTCCAGATCTAGCAGCCTCTGTGCAAAAGGCAGCATGTATACAAGCAATGTACGAGAGGAATGTATTATGTCAATCCCCAATGCTAGATCCGGCCGGATTGACGCCTCTCATTCGTGGCCTTCCAGATAGTCTAAAAATATATGTATCAAATGTCCAAGATTGTATTCATGTGCATCATGCTATGAATGCTGCTGCAGCAGCAGCCCAACCACCTAGAGGGCAAATTCACATACCTACCTGGAGTGAATTTGTCCAGGAATTGGTGAATTACGGGCACTGCACAGGGTGGATCGGACCGACCTCTGGGAAACCACCTGAAATTCCCTGGCGAGTCCGTCAAATTCAGGCTGACACACATAGGCCAGAATCTAAAAAGCAATTTGATCCAGACTGAAATACCTTATGGCAACAAGCTCTAGCCTTAGGAGCATCGCGCCACCTTTTGAATGGTATGACTACAGCCGACCTCCGAGTTTTGGTCCAATTACTAGAACAAAAACCAGAACGAAATAAACCTAGCCATCTGGCTGGATGCAAGTCCACGTCTGCCAGGGCTGTACCTTCAGCCCCGCAGCAGGACTTGATTGATTTAAAGGATCCCCCAACAAAAAACTTGCGTTCCCGGGAAGGGCAGTGAGCCACCCTACCCGGCAGGTCTTAGCTTTACAGTGGCTCTTGAACAAATGTCATGACCCAGTTATCAGTATCCCGATTGGCCCAAAGAAAATTTGTGTAGATTTTCTTATTGACACAGGCACACAAGTGTCAGTAATTAATAAAGAAACTGCAGAATATTTCAATGTGAAACCTTGCCATCGCAAAGTAGCTGTCACAGGAATTGATGGCATCCTAAAGAGATGTCCCACTGCAAAAATTACTCTGTGGATCCCTGGGGAAAAAAGGTTGATCCGAGCTGAAGTTCTGGTAGGAGCTGCCAGCAGTAACATATTAGGATTCGACCTATTGTATGGCAGAGTGTGGAAACTCTCTGATGGTTCAGTATGGAGTTTCGCTGGGCGAGGTGAACCTAAAAGTACCAATTTGTTAGAAATAGCTATACCTTTTCCCCCATCAAAAATTACTAATATTAGACAATATCCCCTGCCGTCAGCTACTCACTCCAGTATTTACGGGGTGGTCGCAGACCTAGAAAAAAAGAGATATTCTTACTCACACACATTCTCCCTACAACTCTCCAGTGTGGCCAGTGAGAAAATCAAATAGACAGTGGCGACTTACAGTCGATTACAGACGACTGAATGCCAACACTGCCCCATTGACAGCAGCTGTGCCAAATATATCAGAATTAGTGACCCAGATACAGAGAGCATCTCATTCCTGGATGGTGACCCTAGATATTAAAGATATGTTTTTCATGGTCCCACTTCAGGAACAAGATAAGGATCAGTTTGCATTTACTTGGAAAGGAATACAGTATACCTTTAACAGGTTACCTCAAGGATACAAACATTCCCCCACCGTTGCCCACAATGCCTTGGCAAAAATTTTAGCAGACATTTCTCATCTGCCAAGCGTTACAGTGTATCAATACATTGATGACATACTAATAGGAGGGGAAAAACCCGAAGAAGTTAGGCATGCCATGGAAAATATACAAGAAAAATTGACAGCTTTAGGACTGTGCATTCCACCATCCAAATGTCAAGGGCCAGCACAAGAGGTTAAGTTCCTAGGAGTCTGGTGGATTAAAGGAGCTGCCTCTGTTCCCCCGGACACCCTAGAAAAAATAGAACATGGACAGAATCCAGCTAGTAAAAAGGAATTACAACAAGTTTTAGGGACTTTAAGTTACTGGCACAAACACATCCCTGGCTTTTCTATTCTCGCCCGTCCTTTGTACAACCTACTCAAAAGGGGCAGATCATGGGAGTGGACTGAACAACATGAGATTGCATTAGATTTACTGATTAAAGAATTAAGACTTTTCCAACAGTTAGGCCTTGTACACCCAGTTGATTCAATCCAAACATGGCTCCCATTGCAATCTATGGCAACGAGGACCAGAAGGACCAGAGAGACCATTAGAATTTAGCTCTCGCTCCTTCAGTGATACTGAAACCAGGTATTCGGATCTCGAGAAGGGTTTGTTATCATTGGTACGAGCAGTGAGTCGAGTAGAAGAGCTAAGAAGGGAACAAAGTGTAATTAGCCGGTTATCCAGGACCTTTCCGTCTTCTAGATGTAATCCGAAAGGGCGCAGCGCCACCCGCTGGCATTGCTCAGAAACCAACACTCCGCAAATGGTATGCTTATTTGGAAAGCATTAATGAACTCATGCCTATTACAGAGGGTAACATCAAAGTATCTAGACTCCAAAAAGATATGGATAGCAACCTGCTATTTCAACCCCCCCCAAGCAGACCATCTCCTATTAGGGAGGCACCTCCATTAAAAGAGGGTAACGACCTTAAAGGGGCATGGTTTACTGCTGCATCATCCTACAGACAAAACAATGAGTGGAATTATAAGGCGGTGGCACTGAATGTGGCTACAGGAGACAGGCTAAGTGAAACAGGCAAAGGGAGTGCACAAGTGGGGGAACTTAGGGCAGTCCTACTAGCAGCACAGCATGGTGCCCACCATATCTATGCTGACTCATACGCAGTCTTTAAAGGAGCAACAGAGTGGATAGGCCACTGGGCAGTTAACAACTGGCAAGTGACTAGAGTCCCAGTCTGGCAAACTGACAGCTGGAAACAATTGTTAGAAATAGGAGAACAGTGAACATTACATACAGGATGGGTGAAAGGACATGATCAATCAATATCAATAGCTGCTTGATTTAATCAACAAGTTGATAGCCTTACCCAATTACGACAAGTAGATATTGTAAATGATGATCATGAATGGGAACACTTACTTGAGTGGCTACACATAAAACGAGGCCACGCTGGACGAGCTGATCTATATCGGGATGGTATAGCCCGAGGATGGCCTGTTTCTGTAAAATTATGTGAGCAAATAGTAACTGCCTGTTCACACTGTTGTTTATGGCTCAGCAAAGATCATCTGGGTAAAGCACCTCCCTTACACATCCGGGATGGGAAAACACTGTGGCACACCTGGCAAATAGATTACATAAGGCCTTCTATGACCCTCAGGTGGAAAAAATATATCCTGATAGGAGTAGAAGTTATTTCAGGAATTACCATGGCCACAGCTGTTACTGCTGCCAATGGACAAAATACAGTCCATAGTCTGAAGGAATGGTTTAGTACCCTACCCCTTCCAGAGGAGATTCAAAGTGACAACGGAACCCACTTTTCTGCTGCAACAGTACAAGAATGGGCAAAAGAAGAAGGTATCCGCTGGGTATTTCATACTCCGTATTATCCCCAGGCCAACGGTATCATTGAGTGAACAAATGGCCTGGTCAAGCAATTTGCTAAAACCCATGAGACTGGATGGCATTTACAGTTCTCCAACGCCATCTATCAATTAAACAAAAGATGGAGTGGAAATGGCTGTCCCAAGATGAAAGCTTTTTGTGTTACTGCTACAACTATAGCACCGCAAGTGCATAAGAAACCTGGAGAATACCCTATGGGTTTCTATGCAGGACAACCTGTGTTAGTCAAGCTACCACAGATTGGAATGGTAGCAATGGTACTAACCACTCCAAAGAATCTCTATACTTGGGAAGCAAAGGATAGTTCTAGAAAAATCCATCAAATCAATACCAGATGCATAATGCCCTCTTTCTAACCCATGGTGTGCCGATGTACTGGGTCTGGCTGAGCCAGAATTGGTTTTCCCCTATAGAAGCCCTCATGGTGCTGTCTTTAAGCTGGGAGCTGGCAGGGTGTTGATAGCACACTGGTGTTGTGGCTACTGCTGAGTAGTGCTTACACAGCACCAAGGCTCTTTCCGACATTTCCCCCCCCACAGTGGGACGGGGTGGGCAAGATCTTGGGAGGGGACACAACCAGGACAGCTGACCCGAACTGACCAAAGGGATATTCCAGACCATATGACGTCTGCTCGAGTATAAAGCTGGGAGAAAGGAGGAAGGGGGTGGGGTCACCCTTGGTCCTCTGAGGCAACCACTACGCGTATCGGAGCCCTGCTTCCTGAGAAGGCCCGACATTGCCTGTTCATGGGAAGTAGAGAATAAATCTGTTTTCTTTTTTTGCTTCTGCACGCGGACCTTTGCTTCGCTTTGCTTATATTAAAACTGCTTTTGTTTTACTCACAAGGGTTGGGGTTTTTTTCCTATCTTATTTTCTTTCCCCTCTTTGCCCTGTTGAGAAAAAAAAGGGGAAGGGGGGGAAGTGATAGAGCGACTTGGTGGGTACCTGGCATTTAGCCAAGGTCAAACCACCACAATCTTTTTTGGCGCCCAACGTGGGGCGGGACAACGGCAGTTTTATATTAATTATGCTATAGCTATAGCAGTTATTAAGCAACAAGCTCTTGTGCTGGTCACGGGTTTGTTGATTGCGCTGCTTATCTTTATTTTGCTAAGCTCAGGAACATGCTGGAAGAAATTGGGAACATCATGAGTGGTTTTATTCTGCAGCCTCCCGAGGTACTTATTCATCCTTATGTTAGCTCTTTGATACTGTTCATTAATGCTGTTCGCCTATTGTGGGCTGTGTGGAGCTCGGTAGGTTTTTGGTGTAAGAGAAAGCAAATTTTGGGTGAGTCAATACCAAGATGTGCCCTGAGACGGCCTGTCCCTGGGTGGCAGAGGGACTGGAAGGATTTGGGCAGATTCCTAGGATGGTTATCACCTCCCGTAGCCTGGGATCTTACCCCTGAACAGGCAAGCAACGCCACAAAATTGACACAACACCTGATAGAAGGGTGCCTTGCCTATCCCAGTGAAAATCAGCAACTCCTAGCGCTGTACTGGGGCCTGGCCTGTGCTTATCGAGCTGCAGTTCAGTGCTCTCAAAGGACTGTGGTGGAGATGGGGACTCAAACAATAACAACAACAGCAGAGATTGCCCCAGTAGTAAAAAAGAAACAGTGGACAAGGAGAACAACAGGTCCATACCCTCGATTAATAAGGGAGGAGAAAGAAGAGGAAGAAGCGGGTCCTTCAGCAAAGGGGTCAGAAGAGGGAATAACAGAACTCAAATAGGAGGCGGAAACTACCCGGTCCCTGACGTCATCAGAACTGAGAGATCTGCGGAAAGACTATAGCCGCCAGCCGGGTGAACGGATTGCTGCCTGGCTGCTTCGATGCTGGGATAATGGGGCTGATGCTCAGCAGCTGGAAGGTAAGGAAGCCCAACAGCTGGGTTCCCTTGCTAGAGATCGAGGAATTGAAAGGGGAATTGGAAAAGAAACAGCAATTTGCAGTCTGTGGAGACGGCTCCTTTCAAGTGTTAAAGCAAGATGTCCTTTCAAGGAAGATCTTACGGACAACTCCCCAGGGAAGTGGACTACTGCAGATGAAGGTGTCCAGTACCTGAGAGAATTAGCAGTGCTGGAAGTCATCAATGGTGGTCCAGATAATGATGAAGCCCCTAAAAATCCAGAGGATGTCCTGAGCACACAGGCCATGTGGAGGAAGGTGATTAAAGGTGCGCCATCCAAGAATACCCCGACCAAGAACGGGAATAGAGGGCCCCTGCCTCCAGCCAGGAGGAGGAAAGGGATGATCGGGTGTATTGGACAGTGTGGATTCGATGGCCTGGCACATCAAATCCACAGAAGTACCAGGCTTTAATCGACACCGGGGCACAGTGTACATTAATGCCATCAAGTTATAGAGGGGCAGAACCTATCTGGGTCTCAGGAGTGACAGGGGGATGTCAAGAACTGTCAGTACTGGAGGCCGAGGTTAGCTTGACCGGGGACAAGTGGGAAAAACATCCCATTGTAACTGGCCCAGAAGCCCCTTGTATCTTGGGCATTGACTACCTCAAGAGAGGATACTTCAAAGACCCAAAAGGATACCGATGGGCTTTTGGTGTGGCCAGTGTGAACACAGAGAAGGTCAAACAGTTGTCTAATCTGCCTGGCCTCTCAGAAGATCCTTTTGTTGTAGGAGTGTTGCGAGTTGAAGAACAACAGGTGCCAAGTGCTACGAGGACCATGCACTGACGGCAGTATCATACAAACCGAGACTCTCTGGATCCCATCCAAGACCTGATTCGTCAACTGGAGACCCAAGGTGTCATCAGTAAGACACATTCGCCTTTTAAGAGCCCAATATGGCCAGTGGAAAAGTCTGACGGAGGGTGGAGGTTAACAGTAGGCTATTGTGGCCTGAACGAAGTGACGCCACCACTGAGTGCTGCTGTACCAGATATGTTAGAGCTCCAATATGAACTGGAGTCAAAGGCAGCCAAGTGGTACGCCACAATCGACACTGCCAATGCATTCTTTTCAATTCCTTTGGCAGAAGAGTGCAGGCCACAGTTTGCTTTCACGTGGAGGGGTGTCCAGTATACCTGGAATCGACTGCCCCAAGGGTGGAAGCACAGCCCCACTATTTGTCATGGACTAATTCAAACTGCACTGGAAAAGGGTGATGCCCCTGAACATCTACAATACGTCGATGACATCATTGTGTGGGGCAACAAGGCAGAAGAAGTGTTCAAGAAAGGACAAAGAGTAATTGAGATTCTTCTGAGAGCTGGGTTTGCCGTAAAGAAAAGCAAGGTCAAGGGACCAGCACAGGAGATTCAGTTCTTGGGAATAAAATGGCAAGATGGACACCGTCATGTGCCTATGGATGTTGTCAACAAGATAGCAACTATGTCTCCACCGACCAACAAGAAGGAAACACAAGCTTTCTTAGGACTTGTGGGATTTTGGAGGATGCATATTCCAGGTTACAGTCAGCTGGTGAGCCCTCTCTATCAAGTAACCCGAAAGAAGAACCATTTTGAGTGGGGTCTTGAGCAACAACAAGCCTTTGAGCACATCAAACAGGAGATAGCTCGGGCGGTAGCTCTTGGGCCTGTTCGGACAGGACCAGCTGTGCAAAATGTACTTTACACATCAACTGGGGAGCATGGCCTCACATGGAGCCTCTGGCAGAAGATACCAGGTGAAACTCGGGGTCAACCATTAGGATTTTGGAGCCGGGGATATCGAGGATCAGAAGCCCACTACACTCCAACTGAAAAGGAGATACTAGCAGCATATGAGGGGATTTGAGCCGCTTCAGAAGTTGTTGGTACAGAAGGACAGCTCCTCTTGGCACCGCGATTGCCTGTATTACATTGGATGTTCAAAGGAAACATCCTTTCTACGCACCATGCAACCAGTGCTACCTGGAGTAAATGGGTAGCGTTAATCACGCAACGAGCTCGACTGGGAAAACCCAACCGTCCAGGGATCCTGGAAGAGATCATGGACTGGCCAGAAGGTAGAGATTTTGGAGCACTGCCTGAGGAGGTGGCTCGTGCCCAAGAGGCACCGCCATATAACGAGTTACCAGAAGATGAAAGGCGGTATGCTCTGTTTACTGATGGATCCTGTCGTGTGGTAGGAAACCATCGGAAGTGGAAAGCTGCTGTGTGGAGTCCCACAAGACAAGTCATTGAGGCCACTGAAGGAGAGGGCGAGTCAAGTCAGTTTGCAGAAGTAAAAGCGATCCAACTAGCCCTAAAGATTGCTGAACGAGAGAAGTGGCCAGTACTGTATCTCTACACTGACTCCTGGATGGCGGCTAACGCCCTGTGGGGGTGGCTACAGGAGTGGAAGAAGACCAATTGGCAGCGCAGAGGTAAACCCATCTGGGCTGCTGCATTGTGACAGGACATCGCTGCCCGAGTGGAAAACGCGGCTCTAAAGGTACGTCATGTAGATGCTCACGTGCCCAAAAGCCGTGCCACCGAAGAACATCAAAACAATGAGCAAGTAGACAAGGCTGCCAAAATTGAAGTAGCTTGGCTGGACCTGGACTGGGAGCGCAAGAGTGAGCTATTTGTAGCTCGATGGGCCCATGAAACATCCGGGCATCTCGGGAGACATGCAACCTACAGATGGGCTCATGATCGAGGGGTGGACCTGACCATGGAGGCCATCTCACAGGTCACTCATGAATGTGAAATATGTGCTGCAATCAAGCGAGCCACACGAGTAAAGTGTCCCTGGAACAGAGGGCGATGGCTGAGTTTTTGATAGGGTGAGGCCTGGCAAATTGACTATATTGGACCATTGCCACGAACACGCCAAGGCAAGCGCTACATACTCACCATGGTGGAAGCAACTACTGGTTGGCTCAAAACGTACCCTGTAAATCATGCCACTGCCCGAAATACCATCTTAGGTCTTGAAAGGCAAATTTTATGGCGACATGGTACTCCTGAAAGAATCGAATCAGACAATGGGACCCATTTTCGAAATAATCTTATAAACTCCTGGGCAAAGAAACACGGCATTGAGTGGGTGTATCACATCCCTTATTACCCACAAGTATCTGGAAGGATTGAAAGATAAAATAGACTGTTGAAGACTATGTTGAGAGCATTGGACAATGGGGGATGGAAGCGCTGGGATATAAATTTAGCAGAAGCCACTTGGCTAATTAACACCAGAGGATCTGTTAACCGTCCTGGTCCTGCCCAAACAAAACCCCTTCATACTGTGGGAGGAGATAAGGTCCCTGTAGTACACACGGGGAAATGGCTGGGGAAGGCAGTGTGGATTGCTCCTCCCTTGGGAAAAGGCAAGCCCACTCGTGGGATTGTTTTTGCTCAGGGACCTGGATGTACTTGGTGGGTAATGCGGGAGGATGGGGCTACTCAGTGTGTGCCTCAAGGAGATTTAACCTTGGGGGGGAAATAATCTGTGGGGTGAGTTGTATGTTGCAGGAAGTGATGGAGGAAGTAGGAACGACGAAGAGTGAACCAGATACGTGCGATGATGACCCAAACCTAGCCGGTGCTGGAGTCCAACAGTCAAACATACTGCTCTGTCCTGAACATCCATCTTGACAGATGGGAGCCAAGTCACTGGACATCTGGATGAGTGAAGAAATCTTACGGAATGGATAAATGAGTCTTATGTGGGACCTGGTGTCCCGGTTTAGCCAGGATAGTGTTAAGTTTCCCCAGCAGTAGGGGGGGAGCTCTAGCCGGGTTATTCAGATACCATGGGGCGTCACATCCTGGCGCCGAAGCAGGACAGTCGGTTACCGCGTGTACTGTGGGATTTGCTCTGTTCTCACTGCTGTATTGGTAGATATTTTGCTCTGTTCATTGTTATTACTGTTACTCTTATTGTTATTGTTGTTGTTTGTTGTGTTGCTGTTGCACTGTTGTATTAAACCTTTCCTTATCTCAGCCCGGGGCTTTGTATTTCACTCCCTTTGTGGGGGAGGGGCAGCGGCCATGTGGTCTCAGACCCTCGCAGGCATTAAACCACCACAACTTTTGGTGCCCAACGTGGGGCACGAGAAGGCTGAGATAAGGACAAAAGGAGAAGGTGTGTTAGAGCAATCTGTTAGGTGTAATTTTTTTCTGTTTTTATTTGCATTTGTTTGATAAGAAACGTTTACAATGCTGGCCAATTTGCTTGCGTGGTGGGGCCGGATTAATCCTTATATCCCCTGTGTGTTCCCAGTGCTGGTGTTTGTTCTCGGTGGAAAATGTATCAAGGGTCTTCTTCTGCTCTACTGGTTACTGTCTGCTTATAATGGGCTCGTATCGCTGCATGTGGGGGTAAACCGGTACCTGTTTGCTGCCTGGTCTTTTGTTTGGGGTCTCACCCCCTCTATGGGTGAGCCAGGGGAAGAGATTCTCTCGGTTTTCGAGAGTTTCAGCTATCCCTGGAGCACCCAGGCCAGTGTGTTCGCGGCACTGTGCTTTCTAAATGTCTGCCAGATCTTGTTTTGGGCCATGAGGTACTTCTCCAACAATAGCACCACCCGGAAACCTGCCCCGGGGGCAGATAGTTATAAATGGCAAGGTGTGTGGGAGAAGATGGGCAAGTGCCTGAGTCAGTGGTCACCCCCAATGCTTTGGGATTTCACTCCTGAACAAATGCAGAGTCCTGATAAACTGGTGGAGCATTTGGAAAAGGTGTTCTGCCAATCTGACAAACCCCAGGAAATGCAAATCCTTGCGATGTGCTGGGGGCTTGCCCATGCCTACCGTGTCATCTTTAACACTGTTCACTGCCCTCAAGAGGGAGAAGGGGCTGCAGGATCTGAAAGTGAACCTACTGGTGCAGCAGCTGGGCCAGGGGGACAGGCAGTGCCAGTACCGGTCGCCTCCACCAGCACAGCAGCTGAGCCAGAGGGACAAGCAGTACCAATATCAGTCGCCCCGATACGGAAAACCAAATATACCAAAAAATCCCCTCGCAGTGTACAGGGTGATGATGAACCAGGCCCATCACGAGAGCAGGAGGAAGAGCCAGAGGTAACCATCCGATCTCTATCCCTCAGTGAGTTGCGAGATATGCGGAAGGATTACAGCCGCATTCCAGGCGAGCAAATTTGCACCTGGCTGCTCCGATGCTGGGATAGTGGAGCTGCTGGTTTGGAATTGGAGGGGAGAGAGGCCAAGCAGCTGGGATCTTTAGCCAAGCAGGCTGGTATTGACAAGGCAATAGGGAAACAGGCTCAAACCCTCAGCCTTTGGAGGCGACTCCTGCTCCGTGTAAGGCAGAGGTACCCCCACAAGGATGATGCTCTATGTCGGTTAAGCAAGTGGACCGACATAGAGAAAGGCATTCAAAACCTCAGGCAAATGGCTGTGTTTGACATGGTCTATGGTGATCTGAATGATGAGCAGTCACCAGTGGATCCAGATCAGGCCCCTTGCACACAGCTGATGTGGCGGAAGTTCCTGCAAAGTGCACCAGAGGCACATTCCAAAGCATTAGCAGTAGCGTCCTGGTGGTGAGACACCCAGACTCAAACAGTGGACGAAGTGATTGGCCAGCTCCGGCAATATGAGGGAAGTCTCCCTTCCTCCCAACATGCTTTGGTTTCAGCTGTAGAGGAACTGTCTCAGAGGCTCCAGAAAATGGAACAGGACATGTCCTACGTTCCACCTGCACGGGCCGATGTCTCAGCTATTAGAAGCAGGCGTTTCCCCACCCAAGAGAAGGGCAGTGGAAGGCACACACCACGGGGCACCCTGTGGTTTTTCCTCCGCGACCATGGGGAAAACATGAGCAGGTGGCATGGACAGCCCACTCCCGCCCTAGCTGCACGAGTACAGCAACTTAAAGGGAAGACCACCATGAAAGGGGAGTCTTCCAAGAGAGATGCAGCTCCAGTGTCCAGTCGGAAATCCCCCAGACAGAATAGAATGGCCAACAGTATGCTTGACCCTCTTGAGGGGACCAGGAAGTCATTCCTGCAGGAGTCACTCTTAGATCAAGTGAGTGATGGTGAGCAGGATTAGAGGGGCCCTGCCTCCAGCCAGGTGGAGGAAAGGGATAATCGGATTTACTGGAAGGTGTGGATCCGATGGCCTGGCACATCAGACCCACAAGAATATAGGGCCTTGGTAGATACTGGCGCACAGTGCACCCTGATACCATCAAGCCACAGTGGGGTCAAATTCATCTGCATCTCCGGAGTGACAGGGGGGTCCCAACAGCTGACCCTATTAGAAGCTGAAGTAAGCTTAACTGGGAAGGACTGGCATAAGCACCCCATTGTGACTGGCCCAGATGCCCTGTGCATCCTAGGTATAGATTACCTCAGGAGAGGGTACTTTAAAGACCCAAAAGGGTACCGGTGGGCCTTTGGTATAGCTGCCCTGGAGGAGGTTGAGCAATTGTCCACCTCACCCGGCCTCTCAGAGGACCCCTCGGTGGTGGGGTTGCTTAAGGTTGAAGAGCGGCGAGTGCCAATTGCTACCAAGACGGTGCACCGGCGGCAGTACCGCACTAACCGAGATTCCCTAGTCCCCATCCATCAGCTGATCCATCGACTAGAAAACCAGAAGGTGATCAGCAAGACTCATTCACCTTTCAACAGCCCTATATGGCCAGTGAGAAAACCTAATGGCGAATGGAGACTGACCGTGGACTACCGTGGCCTGAATGAAGTGACGCCACCACTGAGTGCTGCAGTGCCGGACATGCTAGAGCTCCAGTATGAGCTGGAGTCGAAGGCAGCCAAGTGGTACGCCACGATTGACATCGCTAACGCGTTCTTCTCCATCCCAATAGCACCAGAGTGCAGGCAGCAGTTTGCATTCACTTGGAGGGGTATCCAGTACACCTGGAATCGATTGCCCCAGGGGTGGAAACACAGCTCCACCATTTGCCATAGACTGGTCCATACTGCACTGGAGAAAGGTGGGGCTCCAGAACATCTGCAGTTCATTGATGATATCATTGTATGGGGGGACACAGCTGAGGAAGTCTTTGAGAAAGGAAAGAAGATAATTGAAATCCTCCTGAAGGCCGGTTTTGCCATCAAGCGACAGAAAGTTAAGGGGCCTGGAAGGGAGATTCAGTTCCTAGGAATAAAATGGCAAGATGGGCATCGCCACATCCCAATGGAGGTGATAAGCAAGATAACAGCCATGGCCCCACCAACCACCAAAAAGGAGACTCAGTCTTTCCTGGGCGCTGTGGGGTTCTGGAGGATGCACATCCCAAACTACAGCCTGATTGTGAGCCCTCTCTACCATGTTACCTGCAAGAAGAACAATTTTAAATGGGGCCCTGAGCAACAACAAGCCTTTGAACAAATTAAGCAGGAGATTACCCGGGCAGTGGCTCTCGGGCCAGTCCGGACAGGGCAGGAGATTAAGAACATGCTCTACACCGCAGCCGGGGAGAATGGCCCTTCCTGGAGACTTTGGAGAGAGCACCTGGGGAATCCCGAGGCCGACCTCTAGGCTTTTGGAGCCGGGGATACAAAGGCTCTGAAGTTAACTATACACTGACTGAGAAGGAGATACTGGCAGCGTACGAAGGAGTTCGAGCTGCCTCAGAAGTGGTCGGCACTGAGACACAGCTCCTCCTGGCACCCCGACTGCCGGTGCTGGGATGGATGTTCAAAGGAAAGGCTCCCTCCACACATCATGCAACAGATGCCACGCGGAGTAAATGGGTTGCGTTGATAACACAACGGGCCTGAATAGGGAACCTCGACTGCCCAGGATTAGTGGAAATGATCATAAACTGGCCAGAGAGCAAAGATGCTGGGATGTCACCAGAACAAGAGGTGAAACGTGCTGAGGAGGCCCCACCATATAACGAGCTGCCAGAGGAGGAGAAGGGATATGCCCTGTTCACTGATGGGTCTTGTCGCATTGTGGGAAAACATCGACGATGGAAGGCTGCGGTGTGGCATCCCACACGAGAAACCACTGAAGCTGTTGAGGGACAAGGTGAATTGAGCCAGTTCGCAGA